>NW_028123754.1:0-622240 GCF_965194805.1 Balaenoptera borealis
TTTGAAACCCTTGTTTTATGTATCACCCCACCTCACCTTTCCCGTTAAGCAGCCATAGTGTGTTTTCTGCATGTGTGACTCTGTTCTGTTTTGTAATTCAGTTCAAGTGTAACGGTTTTTACATTCCCTCTATAAGTGATACCTTATGAGAAGTGTCCTTTTCTGTGTGACTTATTTCACTTAGAATCGTCGTACCTAAATCCACTCATCATGCTGCTATTAGCCTTATGACATTGATTTCATGGCTGAGTGATATTCCATTGTACATAAGGACCACAACTTCTTTATCCATTTTTCTCCCTCCTGGGATATTGAAGGTGGAATGAAGTGGAGGTCCTTGTCAACAGAGCAGCCCTAAACTTTGGGGTGCTTGTGTCTTGCTGATTTTTCATTTTCCCAATTTATACCCCCATGAGTGGAAGTGCCCTATGCTCTCTAAGCTGTGTTTTTTAGATGTTTCAGGACACACCGTACACTTCTCCAGAGTGGCTGTTGGCAATTTACATCCCGCCCATCAGTGTAGCAAGGCTCCCATTTCTCCATGGCCTGTCCTGCATTTCTGGTTTTGAGACTTTTTTCAGCATGTACCCTTTTGACCGATGGGTAGCGAGTCTGCTTTGTCGCGCTGATTTGCCTTTCCAGGTTGCTTGGTTGGCCAAAAAGGGCGTATGCGTTTTTTCCTGAATATATTCAGGAAAAAACGCATACGCCCTTTTTGGCCAAGGGCATCATTGTCAAAGTTTTGCCGCTTTTCATGTGCTTTAAAGGCGATTCGAATCTACCTCCTGAAATCTGTTTCCTGCATTTCTGCCTTGATTTCAAATCCTCTTCTTTGCCTTCCCTCAATATATTTGTGGACGAGAGTTATCATTTATAACTCTGCAGGTTTGTGAATTGCAGTGCCCTGAAGCTCCATTGTACAACTCGCTTTTTTGGGAGCTGGCCGCAAAAGCGCAGGATGGCTTCAGGCCCTGTTCTGGTTCCGGGGGGGAGGATGAGCCTGTGGTTAATTCTTCTTCCTGATGGGAAAATAGAGTGACCTGTGCCTGTCCCAACACCAAGAGCTAGTCTCTCACTGGTTCCCCGTCTACCCGTTCATCCTCAGGACAAATTGCAACCTGTACGGAACAGGAGGTTAAAGGTGCTGATGCTCCAAGTAGGGAGATTGTTAGTAAAGCGGCTGGAATGGAGAACCCGGGCACAAGGAGAAGAGAAATGAGGTGCGTTTTAGAAACCTTTCCCCATCACATGGTGTACCATCTTTTTGTTTTCTCATGCATGTTTTCGATGTAGGAAGATGCCCTTGAACCTGGAGATTTGGGACCCATGCGATGGGTACCACGCAGTATTACTTTAAAGGGTCTGCGTTTGCTCACCCAACCTCACCAAACCTCTCAGCCCCAAGAGTGTCCACCCTTATGTCTCATCCAGCTGTGGGTCTAGATATGGTCAATCCAGGTTGCATCACAGCCCCTGAACGCATTGTGTAAGAATTTCTCTCTCTTTCACTGTCTTTGTTTCATGGGTTTTTCAAAGTAATTTATTTTTATAATGGGGTTTAGCTGCTTTTCACTGCTGTGTTTATGCCGCTTTACACCCACTTGACACACTAACAGAGAGATATCAATACATAGGTTTTAAGATTATTACTAGTCAGATATATTCTTGTGCGGTGAATAGGGCGTGTTGAGTCCAGTTCTCTGAGCAAGGAGTAGGTCTTGTCTATTACATATTGGGTTTATGGAACGGTATCTGAGCTAATTTGAAACCCTTGTTTTATGTATCACCCCACCTTACCTTTCCCGTTAAGCAGCCATAGTGTGTTTTCTGCATGTGTGACTCTGTTCTGTTTTGTAATTCAGTTCAAGTGTAACGGTTTTTACATTCCCTCTATAAGTGATACCTTATGAGAAGTGTCCTTTTCTGTGTGACTTATTTCACTTAGAATCATCGTACCTAAATCCACTCATCATGCTGCTATTAGCCTTATGACATTGATTTCATGGCTGAGTGATATTCCATTGTACATAAGGACCACAACTTCTTTATCCATTTTTCTCCCTCCTGGGATATTGAAGGTGGAATGAAGTGGAGGTCCTTGTCAACAGAGCAGCCCTAAACTTTGGGGTGCTTGTGTCTTGCTGATTTTTCATTTTCCCAATTTATACCCCCATGAGTGGAAGTGCCCTATGCTCTCTAAGCTGTGTTTTTTAGATGTTTCAGGACACACCGTACACTTCTCCAGAGTGGCTGTTGGCAATTTACATCCCACCCATCAGTGTAGCAAGGCTCCCATTTCTCCATGGCCTGTCCTGCATTTCTGGTTTTGAGACTTTTTTCAGCATGGCCCTTTTGACCGATGGGTAGCGAGTCTTCTTTGTAGCCCTGATTTGCCTTTCCAGGTTGCTTGGTTGGCCAAAAAGGGCGTATGCGTTTTTTCCTGAATATATTCAGGAAAAAACGCATACGCCCTTTTTGGCCAAGAGCATCATTGTCAACGTTTTGCCGCTTTTCATGTGCTTTAAAGGCGATTCGAATCTACCTCCTGAAATCTGTTTCCTGCATTTCTGCCTTGATTTCAAATCCTCTTCTTTGCCTTCCCTAAATATATTTGTGGACGAGAGTTATCATTTATAACTCTGCAGGTTTGTGAATTGCAGTGCCCTGAAGCTCCATTTTACAACTCGCTTTTTTGGGAGCTGGCCGCAAAAGCGCAGGATGGCTTCAGGCCCTGTTCTGGTTCCGGGGGGGGAGGATGAGCCTGTGGTTAATTCTTCTTCCTGATGGGAAAATAGAGTGACCTGTGCCTGTCCCAACAACAAGAGCTAGTCTCTCACTGGTTCCCCGTATTCCCGTTCATCCTCAGGACAAATTGCAACCTGTATGGAACAGGAGGTTAAAGGTGCTGATGCTCCAAGTAGGGAGATTGTTAGTAAAGCGGCTGGAATGGCGACCCCGGGCACAAGGAGAAGAGAAATGAGGTGCGTTTTAGAAACCTTTCCCCATCACATGGTGTACCATCTTTTTTATTTTCTCATGCATGTTTTCGATGTAGGAAGATGCCCTTGAACCTGGAGATTTGGGACCCATGCGATGGGTACCACGCAGTATTACTTTAAAGGGTCTGCGTTTGCTCACCCAACCTCACCAAACCTCTCAGCCCCAAGAGTGTCCACCCTTATGTCTCATCCAGCTGTGGGTCTAGAAATGGTCAATCCAGGTTGCATCACAGCCCCTGAACGCATTGTGTAAGAATTTCTCTCTCTTTCACTGTCTTTGTTTCATGGGTTTTTCAAAGTAATTTATTTTTATAATGGGGTTTAGCTGCTTTTCACTGCTGTGTTTATGCCGCTTTACACCCACTTGACACACTAACAGAGAGATATCAATACATAGGTTTTAAGATTATTACTAGTCAGATATATTCTTGTGCGGTGAATAGGGCGTGTTGAGTCCAGTTCTCTGAGCAAGGAGTAGGTCTTGTCTATTACATATTGGGTTTATGGAACGGTATCTGAGCTAATTTGAAACCCTTGTTTTATGTATCACCCCACCTCACCTTTCCCGTTAAGCAGCCATAGTGTGTTTTCTGCATGTGTGACTCTGTTCTGTTTTGTAATTCAGTTCAAGTGTAACGGTTTTTACATTCCCTCTATAAGTGATACCTTATGAGAAGTGTCCTTTTCTGTGTGACTTATTTCACTTAGAATCGTCGTACCTAAATCCACTCATCATGCTGCTATTAGCCTTATGACATTGATTTCATGGCTGAGTGATATTCCATTGTACATAAGGACCACAACTTCTTTATCCATTTTTCTCCCTCCTGGGATATTGAAGGTGGAATGAAGTGGAGGTCCTTGTCAACAGAGCAGCCCTAAACTTTGGGGTGCTTGTGTCTTGCTGATTTTTCATTTTCCCAATTTATACCCCCATGAGTGGAAGTGCCCTATGCTCTCTAAGCTGTGTTTTTTAGATGTTTCAGGACACACCGTACACTTCTCCAGAGTGGCTGTTGGCAATTTACATCCCGCCCATCAGTGTAGCAAGGCTCCCATTTCTCCATGGCCTGTCCTGCATTTCTGGTTTTGAGACTTTTTTCAGCATGGCCCTTTTGACCGATGGGTAGCGAGTCTTCTTTGTAGCCCTGATTTGCCTTTCCAGGTTGCTTGGTTGGCCAAAAAGGGCGTATGCGTTTTTTCCTGAATATATTCAGGAAAAAACGCATACGCCCTTTTTGGCCAAGGGCATCATTGTCAAAGTTTTGCCGCTTTTCATGTGCTTTAAAGGCGATTCGAATCTACCTCCTGAAATCTGTTTCCTGCATTTCTGCCTTGATTTCAAATCCTCTTCTTTGCCTTCCCTCAATATATTTGTGGACGAGAGTTATCATTTATAACTCTGCAGGTTTGTGAATTGCAGTGCCCTGAAGCTCCATTGTACAACTCGCTTTTTTGGGAGCTGGCCGCAAAAGCGCAGGATGGCTTCAGGCCCTGTTCTGGTTCCGGGGGGGGAGGATGAGCCTGTGGTTAATTCTTCTTCCTGATGGGAAAATAGAGTGACCTGTGCCTGTCCCAACAACAAGAGCTAGTCTCTCACTGGTTCCCCGTATTCCCGTTCATCCTCAGGACAAATTGCAACCTGTACGGAACAGGAGGTTAAAGGTGCTGATGCTCCAAGTAGGGAGATTGTTAGTAAAGCGGCTGGAATGGTGACCCCGGGCACAAGGAGAAGAGAAATGAGGTGCGTTTTAGAAACCTTTCCCCATCACATGGTGTACCATCTTTTTTGTTTTCTCATGCATGTTTTCAATGTAGGAAGATGCCCTTGAACCTGGAGATTTGGGACCCATGCGATGGGTACCACGCAGTATTACTTTAAAGGGTCTGCGTTTGCTCACCCAACCTCACCAAACCTCTCAGCCCCAAGAGTGTCCACCCTTATGTCTCATCCAGCTGTGGGTCTAGAAATGGTCAATCCAGGTTGCATCACAGCCCCTGAACGCATTGTGTAAGAATTTCTCTCTCTTTCACTGTCTTTGTTTCATGGGTTTTTCAAAGTAATTTATTTTTATAATGGGGTTTAGCTGCTTTTCACTGCTGTGTTTATGCCGCTTTACACCCACTTGACACACTAACAGAGAGATATCAATACATAGGTTTTAAGATTATTACTAGTCAGATATATTCTTGTGCGGTGAATAGGGCGTGTTGAGTCCAGTTCTCTGAGCAAGGAGTAGGTCTTGTCTATTACATATTGGGTTTATGGAACGGTATCTGAGCTAATTTGAAACCCTTGTTTTATGTATCACCCCACCTCACCTTTCCCGTTAAGCAGCCATAGTGTGTTTTCTGCATGTGTGACTCTGTTCTGTTTTGTAATTCAGTTCAAGTGTAACGGTTTTTACAGTCCCTCTATAAGTGATACCTTATGAGAAGTGTCCTTTTCTGTGTGACTTATTTCACTTAGAATCGTCGTACCTAAACCCACTCATCATGCTGCTATTAGCCTTATGACATTGATTTCATGGCTGAGTGATATTCCATTGTACATAAGGACCACAACTTCTTTATCCATTTTTCTCCCTCCTGGGATATTGAAGGTGGAATGAAGTGGAGGTCCTTGTCAACAGAGCAGCCCTAAACTTTGGGGTGCTTGTGTCTTGCTGATTTTTCATTTTCCCAATTTATACCGCCATGAGTGGAAGTGCCCTATGCTCTCTAAGCTGTGTTTTTTAGATGTTTCAGGACACACCGTACACTTCTCCAGAGTGGCTGTTGGCAATTTACATCCCGCCCATCAGTGTAGCAAGGCTCCCATTTCTCCATGGCCTGTCCTGCATTTCTGGTTTTGAGACTTTTTTCAGCATGGCCCTTTTGACCGATGGGTAGCGAGTCTTCTTTGTAGCCCTGATTTGCCTTTCCAGGTTGCTTGGTTGGCCAAAAAGGGCGTATGCGTTTTTTCCTGAATATATTCAGGAAAAAACGCATACGCCCTTTTTGGCCAAGGGCATCATTGTCAAAGTTTTGCCGCTTTTCATGTGCTTTAAAGGCGATTCGAATCTACCTCCTGAAATCTGTTTCCTGCATTTCTGCCTTGATTTCAAATCCTCTTCTTTGCCTTCCCTCAATATATTTGTGGACGAGAGTTATCATTTATAACTCTGCAGGTTTGTGAATTGCAGTGCCCTGAAGCTCCATTGTACAACTCGCTTTTTTGGGAGCTGGCCGCAAAAGCGCAGGATGGCTTCAGGCCCTGTTCTGGTTCCGGGGGGGGAGGATGAGCCTGTGGTTAATTCTTCTTCCTGATGGGAAAATAGAGTGACCTGTGCCTGTCCCAACAACAAGAGCTAGTCTCTCACTGGTTCCCCGTATTCCCGTTCATCCTCAGGACAAATTGCAACCTGTACGGAACAGGAGGTTAAAGGTGCTGATGCTCCAAGTAGGGAGATTGTTAGTAAAGCGGCTGGAATGGTGACCCCGGGCACAAGGAGAAGAGAAATGAGGTGCGTTTTAGAAACCTTTCCCCATCACATGGTGTACCATCTTTTTTGTTTTCTCATGCATGTTTTCAATGTAGGAAGATGCCCTTGAACCTGGAGATTTGGGACCCATGCGATGGGTACCACGCAGTATTACTTTAAAGGGTCTGCGTTTGCTCACCCAACCTCACCAAACCTCTCAGCCCCAAGAGTGTCCACCCTTATGTCTCATCCAGCTGTGGGTCTAGAAATGGTCAATCCAGGTTGCATCACAGCCCCTGAACGCATTGTGTAAGAATTTCTCTCTCTTTCACTGTCTTTGTTTCATGGGTTTTTCAAAGTAATTTATTTTTATAATGGGGTTTAGCTGCTTTTCACTGCTGTGTTTATGCCGCTTTACACCCACTTGACACACTAACAGAGAGATATCAATACATAGGTTTTAAGATTATTACTAGTCAGATATATTCTTGTGCGGTGAATAGGGCGTGTTGAGTCCAGTTCTCTGAGCAAGGAGTAGGTCTTGTCTATTACATATTGGGTTTATGGAACGGTATCTGAGCTAATTTGAAACCCTTGTTTTATGTATCACCCCACCTCACCTTTCCCGTTAAGCAGCCATAGTGTGTTTTCTGCATGTGTGACTCTGTTCTGTTTTGTAATTCAGTTCAAGTGTAACGGTTTTTACAGTCCCTCTATAAGTGATACCTTATGAGAAGTGTCCTTTTCTGTGTGACTTATTTCACTTAGAATCGTCGTACCTAAACCCACTCATCATGCTGCTATTAGCCTTATGACATTGATTTCATGGCTGAGTGATATTCCATTGTACATAAGGACCACAACTTCTTTATCCATTTTTCTCCCTCCTGGGATATTGAAGGTGGAATGAAGTGGAGGTCCTTGTCAACAGAGCAGCCCTAAACTTTGGGGTGCTTGTGTCTTACTGATTTTTCATTTTCCCAATTTATACCCCCATGAGTGGAAGTGCCCTATGCTCTCTAAGCTGTGTTTTTTAGATGTTTCAGGACACACCGTACACTTCTCCAGAGTGGCTGTTGGCAATTTACATCCCGCCCATCAGTGTAGCAAGGCTCCCATTTCTCCATGGCCTGTCCTGCATTTCTGGTTTTGACACTTTTTTCAGCATGGCCCTTTTGACCGATGGGAAGCGAGACTTCTCTGTAGCGCTGATTTGCCTTTCCAGGTTGCTTGGTTGGCCAAAAAGGGCGTATGCGTGTTTCCTGAATATATTCAGGAAAAAACGCATACGCCCTTTTTGGCCAAGGGCATCATTGTCAACGTTTTGCCGCTTTTCATGTGCTTTAAAGGTGATTCGAATCTACCTCCTGAAATCTGTTTCCTGCATTTCTGCCTTGATTTCAAAGCCTCTTCTTTGCCTTCCCTCAATATATTTGTGGACGAGAGTTATCATTTATAACTCTGCAGGTTTGTGAATTGCAGTGCCCTGAAGCTCCATTGTACAACTCGCTTTTTTGGGAGCTGGCCGCAAAAGCGCAGGATGGCTTCAGGCCCTGTTCTGGTTCCGGGGGGGAGGATGAGCCTGTGGTTAATTCTTCTTCCTGATGGGAAAATAGAGTGACCTGTGCCTGTCCCAACACCAAGAGCTAGTCTCTCACTGGTTCCCCGTCTACCCGTTCATCCTCAGGACAAATTGCAACCTGTACGGAACAGGAGGTTAAAGGTGCTGATGCTCCAAGTAGGGAGATTGTTAGTAAAGCGGCTGGAATGGCGAACCCGGGCACAAGGAGAAGAGAAATGAGGTGCGTTTTAGAAACCTTTCCCCATCACATGGTGTACCATCTTTTTGTTTTCTCATGCATGTTTTCGATGTAGGAAGATGCCCTTGAACCTGGAGATTTGGGACCCATGCGATGGGTACCACGCAGTATTACTTTAAAGGGTCTGCGTTTGCTCACCCAACCTCACCAAACCTCTCAGCCCCAAGAGTGTCCACCCTTATGTCTCATCCAGCTGTGGGTCTAGATATGGTCAATCCAGGTTGCATCACAGCCCCTGAACGCATTGTGTAAGAATTTCTCTCTCTTTCACTGTCTTTGTTTCATGGGTTTTTCAAAGTAATTTATTTTTATAATGGGGTTTAGCTGCTTTTCACTGCTGTGTTTATGCCGCTTTACACCCACTTGACACACTAACAGAGAGATATCAATACATAGGTTTTAAGATTATTACTAGTCAGATATATTCTTGTGCGGTGAATAGGGCGTGTTGAGTCCAGTTCTCTGAGCAAGGAGTAGGTCTTGTCTATTACATATTGGGTTTATGGAACGGTATCTGAGCTAATTTGAAACCCTTGTTTTATGTATCACCCCACCTTACCTTTCCCGTTAAGCAGCCATAGTGTGTTTTCTGCATGTGTGACTCTGTTCTGTTTTGTAATTCAGTTCAAGTGTAACGGTTTTTACATTCCCTCTATAAGTGATACCTTATGAGAAGTGTCCTTTTCTGTGTGACTTATTTCACTTAGAATCATCGTACCTAAATCCATTCATCATGCTGCTATTAGCCTTATGACATTGATTTCATGGCTGAGTGATATTCCATTGTACATAAGGACCACAACTTCTTTATCCATTTTTCTCCCTCCTGGGATATTGAAGGTGGAATGAAGTGGAGGTCCTTGTCAACAGAGCAGCCCTAAACTTTGGGGTGCTTGTGTCTTGCTGATTTTTCATTTTCCCAATTTATACCCCCATGAGTGGAAGTGCCCTATGCTCTCTAAGCTGTGTTTTTTAGATGTTTCAGGACACACCGTACACTTCTCCAGAGTGGCTGTTGGCAATTTACATCCCACCCATCAGTGTAGCAAGGCTCCCATTTCTCCATGGCCTGTCCTGCATTTCTGGTTTTGAGACTTTTTTCAGCATGGCCCTTTTGACCGATGGGTAGCGAGTCTTCTTTGTAGCCCTGATTTGCCTTTCCAGGTTGCTTGGTTGGCCAAAAAGGGCGTATGCGTTTTTTCCTGAATATATTCAGGAAAAAACGCATACGCCCTTTTTGGCCAAGAGCATCATTGTCAACGTTTTGCCGCTTTTCATGTGCTTTAAAGGCGATTCGAATCTACCTCCTGAAATCTGTTTCCTGCATTTCTGCCTTGATTTCAAATCCTCTTCTTTGCCTTCCCTAAATATATTTGTGGACGAGAGTTATCATTTATAACTCTGCAGGTTTGTGAATTGCAGTGCCCTGAAACTCCATTTTACAACTCGCTTTTTTGGGAGCTGGCCGCAAAAGCGCAGGATGGCTTCAGGCCCTGTTCTGGTTCCGGGGGGGGAGGATGAGCCTGTGGTTAATTCTTCTTCCTGATGGGAAAATAGAGTGACCTGTGCCTGTCCCAACAACAAGAGCTAGTCTCTCACTGGTTCCCCGTATTCCCGTTCATCCTCAGGACAAATTGCAACCTGTACGGAACAGGAGGTTAAAGGTGCTGATGCTCCAAGTAGGGAGATTGTTAGTAAAGCGGCTGGAATGGCGACCCCGGGCACAAGGAGAAGAGAAATGAGGTGCGTTTTAGAAACCTTTCCCCATCACATGGTGTACCATCTTTTTTGTTTTCTCATGCATGTTTTCGATGTAGGAAGATGCCCTTGAACCTGGAGATTTGGGACCCATGCGATGGGTACCACGCAGTATTACTTTCAAGGGTCTGCGTTTGCTCACCCAACCTCACCAAACCTCTCAGCCCCAAGAGTGTCCACCCTTATGTCTCATCCAGCTGTGGGTCTAGATATGGTCAATCCAGGTTGCATCACAGCCCCTGAACGCATTGTGTAAGAATTTCTCTCTCTTTCACTGTCTTTGTTTCATGGGTTTTTCAAAGTAATTTATTTTTGTAATGGGGTTTAGCTGCTTTTCACTGCTGTGTTTATGCCGCTTTACACCCACTTGACACACTAACAGAGAGATATCAATACATAGGTTTTAAGATTATTACTAGTCAGATATATTCTTGTGCGGTGAATAGGGCGTGTTGAGTCCAGTTCTCTGAGCAAGGAGTAGGTCTTGTCTATTACATATTGGGTTTATGGAACGGTATCTGAGCTAATTTGAAACCCTTGTTTTATGTATCACCCCACCTCACCTTTCCCGTTAAGCAGCCATAGTGTGATTTCTGCATGTGTGACTCTGTTCTGTTTTGTAATTCAGTTCAAGTGTAACGGTTTTTACATTCCCTCTATAAGTGATACCTTATGAGAAGTGTCCTTTTCTGTGTGACTTATTTCACTTAGAATCGTCATACCTAAATCCACTCATCATGCTGCTATTAGCCTTATGACATTGACTTCATGGCTGAGTGATATTCCATTGTACATAAGGACCACAACTTCTTTATCCATTTTTCTCCCTCCTGGGATATTGAAGGTGGAATGAAGTGGAGGTCCTTGTCAACAGAGCAGCCCTAAACTTTGGGGTGCTTGTGTCTTGCTGATTTTTCATTTTCCCAATTTATACCCCCATGAGTGGAAGTGCCCTATGCTCTCTAAGCTGTGTTTTTTAGATGTTTCAGGACACACCGTACACTTCTCCAGAGTGGCTGTTGGCAATTTACATCCCACACATCAGTGTAGCAAGGCTCCCATTTCTCCATGGCCTGTCCTGCATTTCTGGTTTTGAGACTTTTTTCAGCATGGCCCTTTTGACCGATGGGTAGCGAGTCTTCTTTGTAGCCCTGATTTGCCTTTCCAGGTTGCTTGGTTGGCCAAAAAGGGCGTATGCGTTTTTTCCTGAATATATTCAGGAAAAAACGCATACGCCCTTTTTGGCCAAGGGCATCATTGTCAACGTTTTGCCGCTTTTCATGTGCTTTAAAGGCGATTCGAATCTACCTCCTGAAATCTGTTTCCTGCATTTCTGCCTTGATTTCAAATCCTCTTCTTTGCCTTCCCTCAATATATTTGTGGACGAGAGTTATCATTTATAACTCTGCAGGTTTGTGAATTGCAGTGCCCTGAAGCTCCATTGTACAACTCGCTTTTTTGGGAGCTGGCCGCAAAAGCGCAGGATGGCTTCAGGCCCTGTTCTGGTTCCGGGGGGGAGGATGAGCCTGTGGTTAATTCTTCTTCCTGATGGGAAAATAGAGTGACCTGTGCCTGTCCCAACACCAAGAGCTAGTCTCTCACTGGTTCCCCGTCTACCCGTTCATCCTCAGGACAAATTGCAACCTGTACGGAACAGGAGGTTAAAGGTGCTGATGCTCCAAGTAGGGAGATTGTTAGTAAAGCGGCTGGAATGGCGAACCCGGGCACAAGGAGAAGAGAAATGAGGTGCGTTTTAGAAACCTTTCCCCATCACATGGTGTACCATCTTTTTGTTTTCTCATGCATGTTTTCGATGTAGGAAGATGCCCTTGAACCTGGAGATTTGGGACCCATGCGATGGGTACCACGCAGTATTACTTTAAAGGGTCTGCGTTTGCTCACCCAACCTCACCAAACCTCTCAGCCCCAAGAGTGTCCACCCTTATGTCTCATCCAGCTGTGGGTCTAGAAATGGTCAATCCAGGTTGCATCACAGCCCCTGAACGCATTGTGTAAGAATTTCTCTCTCTTTCACTGTCTTTGTTTCATGGGTTTTTCAAAGTAATTTATTTTTATAATGGGGTTTAGCTGCTTTTCACTGCTGTGTTTATGCCGCTTTACACCCACTTGACACACTAACAGAGAGATATCAATACATAGGTTTTAAGATTATTACTAGTCAGATATATTCTTGTGCGGTGAATAGGGCGTGTTGAGTCCAGTTCTCTGAGCAAGGAGTAGGTCTTGTCTATTACATATTGGGTTTATGGAACGGTATCTGAGCTAATTTGAAACCCTTGTTTTATGTATCACCCCACCTCACCTTTCCCGTTAAGCAGCCATAGTGTGTTTTCTGCATGTGTGACTCTGTTCTGTTTTGTAATTCAGTTCAAGTGTAACGGTTTTTACAGTCCCTCTATAAGTGATACCTTATGAGAAGTGTCCTTTTCTGTGTGACTTATTTCACTTAGAATCGTCGTACCTAAATCCACTCATCATGCTGCTATTAGCCTTATGACATTGATTTCATGGCTGAGTGATATTCCATTGTACATAAGGACCACAACTTCTTTATCCATTTTTCTCCCTCCTGGGATATTGAAGGTGGAATGAAGTGGAGGTCCTTGTCAACAGAGCAGCCCTAAACTTTGGGGTGCTTGTGTCTTGCTGATTTTTCATTTTCCCAATTTATACCGCCATGAGTGGAAGTGCCCTATGCTCTCTAAGCTGTGTTTTTTAGATGTTTCAGGACACACCGTACACTTCTCCAGAGTGGCTGTTGGCAATTTACATCCCGCCCATCAGTGTAGCAAGGCTCCCATTTCTCCATGGCCTGTCCTGCATTTCTGGTTTTGAGACTTTTTTCAGCATGGCCCTTTTGACCGATGGGTAGCGAGTCTTCTTTGTAGCCCTGATTTGCCTTTCCAGGTTGCTTGGTTGGCCAAAAAGGGCGTATGCGTTTTTTCCTGAATATATTCAGGAAAAAACGCATACGCCCTTTTTGGCCAAGGGCATCATTGTCAACGTTTTGCCGCTTTTCATGTGCTTTAAAGGCGATTCGAATCTACCTCCTGAAATCTGTTTCCTGCATTTCTGCCTTGATTTCAAATCCTCTTCTTTGCCTTCCCTCAATATATTTGTGGACGAGAGTTATCATTTATAACTCTGCAGGTTTGTGAATTGCAGTGCCCTGAAGCTCCATTGTACAACTCGCTTTTTTGGGAGCTGGCCGCAAAAGCGCAGGATGGCTTCAGGCCCTGTTCTGGTTCCGGGGGGGAGGATGAGCCTGTGGTTAATTCTTCTTCCTGATGGGAAAATAGAGTGACCTGTGCCTGTCCCAACACCAAGAGCTAGTCTCTCACTGGTTCCCCGTCTACCCGTTCATCCTCAGGACAAATTGCAACCTGTACGGAACAGGAGGTTAAAGGTGCTGATGCTCCAAGTAGGGAGATTGTTAGTAAAGCGGCTGGAATGGCGAACCCGGGCACAAGGAGAAGAGAAATGAGGTGCGTTTTAGAAACCTTTCCCCATCACATGGTGTACCATCTTTTTGTTTTCTCATGCATGTTTTCGATGTAGGAAGATGCCCTTGAACCTGGAGATTTGGGACCCATGCGATGGGTACCACGCAGTATTACTTTAAAGGGTCTGCGTTTGCTCACCCAACCTCACCAAACCTCTCAGCCCCAAGAGTGTCCACCCTTATGTCTCATCCAGCTGTGGGTCTAGAAATGGTCAATCCAGGTTGCATCACAGCCCCTGAACGCATTGTGTAAGAATTTCTCTCTCTTTCACTGTCTTTGTTTCATGGGTTTTTCAAAGTAATTTATTTTTATAATGGGGTTTAGCTGCTTTTCACTGCTGTGTTTATGCCGCTTTACACCCACTTGACACACTAACAGAGAGATATCAATACATAGGTTTTAAGATTATTACTAGTCAGATATATTCTTGTGCGGTGAATAGGGCGTGTTGAGTCCAGTTCTCTGAGCAAGGAGTAGGTCTTGTCTATTACATATTGGGTTTATGGAACGGTATCTGAGCTAATTTGAAACCCTTGTTTTATGTATCACCCCACCTCACCTTTCCCGTTAAGCAGCCATAGTGTGTTTTCTGCATGTGTGACTCTGTTCTGTTTTGTAATTCAGTTCAAGTGTAACGGTTTTTACAGTCCCTCTATAAGTGATACCTTATGAGAAGTGTCCTTTTCTGTGTGACTTATTTCACTTAGAATCGTCGTACCTAAATCCACTCATCATGCTGCTATTAGCCTTATGACATTGATTTCATGGCTGAGTGATATTCCATTGTACATAAGGACCACAACTTCTTTATCCATTTTTCTCCCTCCTGGGATATTGAAGGTGGAATGAAGTGGAGGTCCTTGTCAACAGAGCAGCCCTAAACTTTGGGGTGCTTGTGTCTTGCTGATTTTTCATTTTCCCAATTTATACCGCCATGAGTGGAAGTGCCCTATGCTCTCTAAGCTGTGTTTTTTAGATGTTTCAGGACACACCGTACACTTCTCCAGAGTGGCTGTTGGCAATTTACATCCCGCCCATCAGTGTAGCAAGGCTCCCATTTCTCCATGGCCTGTCCTGCATTTCTGGTTTTGAGACTTTTTTCAGCATGGCCCTTTTGACCGATGGGTAGCGAGTCTTCTTTGTAGCCCTGATTTGCCTTTCCAGGTTGCTTGGTTGGCCAAAAAGGGCGTATGCGTTTTTTCCTGAATATATTCAGGAAAAAACGCATACGCCCTTTTTGGCCAAGGGCATCATTGTCAACGTTTTGCCGCTTTTCATGTGCTTTAAAGGCGATTCGAATCTACCTCCTGAAATCTGTTTCCTGCATTTCTGCCTTGATTTCAAATCCTCTTCTTTGCCTTCCCTCAATATATTTGTGGACGAGAGTTATCATTTATAACTCTGCAGGTTTGTGAATTGCAGTGCCCTGAAGCTCCATTGTACAACTCGCTTTTTTGGGAGCTGGCCGCAAAAGCGCAGGATGGCTTCAGGCCCTGTTCTGGTTCCGGGGGGGAGGATGAGCCTGTGGTTAATTCTTCTTCCTGATGGGAAAATAGAGTGACCTGTGCCTGTCCCAACACCAAGAGCTAGTCTCTCACTGGTTCCCCGTCTACCCGTTCATCCTCAGGACAAATTGCAACCTGTACGGAACAGGAGGTTAAAGGTGCTGATGCTCCAAGTAGGGAGATTGTTAGTAAAGCGGCTGGAATGGCGAACCCGGGCACAAGGAGAAGAGAAATGAGGTGCGTTTTAGAAACCTTTCCCCATCACATGGTGTACCATCTTTTTGTTTTCTCATGCATGTTTTCGATGTAGGAAGATGCCCTTGAACCTGGAGATTTGGGACCCATGCGATGGGTACCACGCAGTATTACTTTAAAGGGTCTGCGTTTGCTCACCCAACCTCACCAAACCTCTCAGCCCCAAGAGTGTCCACCCTTATGTCTCATCCAGCTGTGGGTCTAGAAATGGTCAATCCAGGTTGCATCACAGCCCCTGAACGCATTGTGTAAGAATTTCTCTCTCTTTCACTGTCTTTGTTTCATGGGTTTTTCAAAGTAATTTATTTTTATAATGGGGTTTAGCTGCTTTTCACTGCTGTGTTTATGCCGCTTTACACCCACTTGACACACTAACAGAGAGATATCAATACATAGGTTTTAAGATTATTACTAGTCAGATATATTCTTGTGCGGTGAATAGGGCGTGTTGAGTCCAGTTCTCTGAGCAAGGAGTAGGTCTTGTCTATTACATATTGGGTTTATGGAACGGTATCTGAGCTAATTTGAAACCCTTGTTTTATGTATCACCCCACCTCACCTTTCCCGTTAAGCAGCCATAGTGTGTTTTCTGCATGTGTGACTCTGTTCTGTTTTGTAATTCAGTTCAAGTGTAACGGTTTTTACAGTCCCTCTATAAGTGATACCTTATGAGAAGTGTCCTTTTCTGTGTGACTTATTTCACTTAGAATCGTCGTACCTAAATCCACTCATCATGCTGCTATTAGCCTTATGACATTGATTTCATGGCTGAGTGATATTCCATTGTACATAAGGACCACAACTTCTTTATCCATTTTTCTCCCTCCTGGGATATTGAAGGTGGAATGAAGTGGAGGTCCTTGTCAACAGAGCAGCCCTAAACTTTGGGGTGCTTGTGTCTTGCTGATTTTTCATTTTCCCAATTTATACCGCCATGAGTGGAAGTGCCCTATGCTCTCTAAGCTGTGTTTTTTAGATGTTTCAGGACACACCGTACACTTCTCCAGAGTGGCTGTTGGCAATTTACATCCCGCCCATCAGTGTAGCAAGGCTCCCATTTCTCCATGGCCTGTCCTGCATTTCTGGTTTTGAGACTTTTTTCAGCATGGCCCTTTTGACCGATGGGTAGCGAGTCTTCTTTGTAGCCCTGATTTGCCTTTCCAGGTTGCTTGGTTGGCCAAAAAGGGCGTATGCGTTTTTTCCTGAATATATTCAGGAAAAAACGCATACGCCCTTTTTGGCCAAGGGCATCATTGTCAACGTTTTGCCGCTTTTCATGTGCTTTAAAGGCGATTCGAATCTACCTCCTGAAATCTGTTTCCTGCATTTCTGCCTTGATTTCAAATCCTCTTCTTTGCCTTCCCTCAATATATTTGTGGACGAGAGTTATCATTTATAACTCTGCAGGTTTGTGAATTGCAGTGCCCTGAAGCTCCATTGTACAACTCGCTTTTTTGGGAGCTGGCCGCAAAAGCGCAGGATGGCTTCAGGCCCTGTTCTGGTTCCGGGGGGGAGGATGAGCCTGTGGTTAATTCTTCTTCCTGATGGGAAAATAGAGTGACCTGTGCCTGTCCCAACACCAAGAGCTAGTCTCTCACTGGTTCCCCGTCTACCCGTTCATCCTCAGGACAAATTGCAACCTGTACGGAACAGGAGGTTAAAGGTGCTGATGCTCCAAGTAGGGAGATTGTTAGTAAAGCGGCTGGAATGGCGAACCCGGGCACAAGGAGAAGAGAAATGAGGTGCGTTTTAGAAACCTTTCCCCATCACATGGTGTACCATCTTTTTGTTTTCTCATGCATGTTTTCGATGTAGGAAGATGCCCTTGAACCTGGAGATTTGGGACCCATGCGATGGGTACCACGCAGTATTACTTTAAAGGGTCTGCGTTTGCTCACCCAACCTCACCAAACCTCTCAGCCCCAAGAGTGTCCACCCTTATGTCTCATCCAGCTGTGGGTCTAGAAATGGTCAATCCAGGTTGCATCACAGCCCCTGAACGCATTGTGTAAGAATTTCTCTCTCTTTCACTGTCTTTGTTTCATGGGTTTTTCAAAGTAATTTATTTTTATAATGGGGTTTAGCTGCTTTTCACTGCTGTGTTTATGCCGCTTTACACCCACTTGACACACTAACAGAGAGATATCAATACATAGGTTTTAAGATTATTACTAGTCAGATATATTCTTGTGCGGTGAATAGGGCGTGTTGAGTCCAGTTCTCTGAGCAAGGAGTAGGTCTTGTCTATTACATATTGGGTTTATGGAACGGTATCTGAGCTAATTTGAAACCCTTGTTTTATGTATCACCCCACCTCACCTTTCCCGTTAAGCAGCCATAGTGTGTTTTCTGCATGTGTGACTCTGTTCTGTTTTGTAATTCAGTTCAAGTGTAACGGTTTTTACAGTCCCTCTATAAGTGATACCTTATGAGAAGTGTCCTTTTCTGTGTGACTTATTTCACTTAGAATCGTCGTACCTAAATCCACTCATCATGCTGCTATTAGCCTTATGACATTGATTTCATGGCTGAGTGATATTCCATTGTACATAAGGACCACAACTTCTTTATCCATTTTTCTCCCTCCTGGGATATTGAAGGTGGAATGAAGTGGAGGTCCTTGTCAACAGAGCAGCCCTAAACTTTGGGGTGCTTGTGTCTTGCTGATTTTTCATTTTCCCAATTTATACCGCCATGAGTGGAAGTGCCCTATGCTCTCTAAGCTGTGTTTTTTAGATGTTTCAGGACACACCGTACACTTCTCCAGAGTGGCTGTTGGCAATTTACATCCCGCCCATCAGTGTAGCAAGGCTCCCATTTCTCCATGGCCTGTCCTGCATTTCTGGTTTTGAGACTTTTTTCAGCATGGCCCTTTTGACCGATGGGTAGCGAGTCTTCTTTGTAGCCCTGATTTGCCTTTCCAGGTTGCTTGGTTGGCCAAAAAGGGCGTATGCGTTTTTTCCTGAATATATTCAGGAAAAAACGCATACGCCCTTTTTGGCCAAGGGCATCATTGTCAACGTTTTGCCGCTTTTCATGTGCTTTAAAGGCGATTCGAATCTACCTCCTGAAATCTGTTTCCTGCATTTCTGCCTTGATTTCAAATCCTCTTCTTTGCCTTCCCTCAATATATTTGTGGACGAGAGTTATCATTTATAACTCTGCAGGTTTGTGAATTGCAGTGCCCTGAAGCTCCATTGTACAACTCGCTTTTTTGGGAGCTGGCCGCAAAAGCGCAGGATGGCTTCAGGCCCTGTTCTGGTTCCGGGGGGGAGGATGAGCCTGTGGTTAATTCTTCTTCCTGATGGGAAAATAGAGTGACCTGTGCCTGTCCCAACACCAAGAGCTAGTCTCTCACTGGTTCCCCGTCTACCCGTTCATCCTCAGGACAAATTGCAACCTGTACGGAACAGGAGGTTAAAGGTGCTGATGCTCCAAGTAGGGAGATTGTTAGTAAAGCGGCTGGAATGGCGAACCCGGGCACAAGGAGAAGAGAAATGAGGTGCGTTTTAGAAACCTTTCCCCATCACATGGTGTACCATCTTTTTGTTTTCTCATGCATGTTTTCGATGTAGGAAGATGCCCTTGAACCTGGAGATTTGGGACCCATGCGATGGGTACCACGCAGTATTACTTTAAAGGGTCTGCGTTTGCTCACCCAACCTCACCAAACCTCTCAGCCCCAAGAGTGTCCACCCTTATGTCTCATCCAGCTGTGGGTCTAGATATGGTCAATCCAGGTTGCATCACAGCCCCTGAACGCATTGTGTAAGAATTTCTCTCTCTTTCACTGTCTTTGTTTCATGGGTTTTTCAAAGTAATTTATTTTTATAATGGGGTTTAGCTGCTTTTCACTGCTGTGTTTATGCCGCTTTACACCCACTTGACACACTAACAGAGAGATATCAATACATAGGTTTTAAGATTATTACTAGTCAGATATATTCTTGTGCGGTGAATAGGGCGTGTTGAGTCCAGTTCTCTGAGCAAGGAGTAGGTCTTGTCTATTACATATTGGGTTTATGGAACGGTATCTGAGCTAATTTGAAACCCTTGTTTGATGTATCACCCCACCTTACCTTTCCCGTTAAGCAGCCATAGTGTGTGTTCTGCATGTGTGACTCTGTTCTGTTTTGTAATTCAGTTCAAGTGTAACGGTTTTTACAGTCCCTCTATAAGTGATACCTTATGAGAAGTGTCCTTTTCTGTGTGACTTATTTCACTTAGAATCGTCGTACCTAAATCCACTCATCATGCTGCTATTAGCCTTATGACATTGATTTCATGGCTGAGTGATATTCCATTGTACATAAGGACCACAACTTCTTTATCCATTTTTCTCCCTCCTGGGATATTGAAGGTGGAATGAAGTGGAGGTCCTTGTCAACAGAGCAGCCCTAAACTTTGGGGTGCTTGTGTCTTGCTGATTTTTCATTTTCCCAATTTATACCCCCATGAGTGGAAGTGCCCTATGCTCTCTAAGCTGTGTTTTTTAGATGTTTCAGGACACACCGTACACTTCTCCAGAGTGGCTGTTGGCAATTTACATCCCACCCATCAGTGTAGCAAGGCTCCCATTTCTCCATGGCCTGTCCTGCATTTCTGGTTTTGAGACTTTTTTCAGCATGGCCCTTTTGACCGATGGGTAGCGAGTCTTCTTTGTAGCCCTGATTTGCCTTTCCAGGTTGCTTGGTTGGCCAAAAAGGGCGTATGCGTTTTTTCCTGAATATATTCAGGAAAAAACGCATACGCCCTTTTTGGCCAAGAGCATCATTGTCAACGTTTTGCCGCTTTTCATGTGCTTTAAAGGCGATTCGAATCTACCTCCTGAAATCTGTTTCCTGCATTTCTGCCTTGATTTCAAATCCTCTTCTTTGCCTTCCCTCAATATATTTGTGGACGAGAGTTATCATTTATAACTCTGCAGGTTTGTGAATTGCAGTGCCCTGAAGCTCCATTGTACAACTCGCTTTTTTGGGAGCTGGCCGCAAAAGCGCAGGATGGCTTCAGGCCCTGTTCTGGTTCCGGGGGGGAGGATGAGCCTGTGGTTAATTCTTCTTCCTGATGGGAAAATAGAGTGACCTGTGCCTGTCCCAACAACAAGAGCTAGTCTCTCACTGGTTCCCCGTATTACGTTCATCCTCAGGACAAATTGCAACCTGTACGGAACAGGAGGTTAAAGGTGCTGATGCTCCAAGTAGGGAGATTGTTAGTAAAGCGGCTGGAATGGCGAACCCGGGCACAAGGAGAAGAGAAATGAGGTGCGTTTTAGAAACCTTTCCCCATCACATGGTGTACCATCTTTTTGTTTTCTCATGCATGTTTTCGATGTAGGAAGATGCCCTTGAACCTGGAGATTTGGGACCCATGCGATGGGTACCACGCAGTATTACTTTAAAGGGTCTGCGTTTGCTCACCCAACCTCACCAAACCTCTCAGCCCCAAGAGTGTCCACCCTTATGTCTCATCCAGCTGTGGGTCTAGAAATGGTCAATCCAGGTTGCATCACAGCCCCTGAACGCATTGTGTAAGAATTTCTCTCTCTTTCACTGTCTTTGTTTCATGGGTTTTTCAAAGTAATTTATTTTTATAATGGGGTTTAGCTGCTTTTCACTGCTGTGTTTATGCCGCTTTACACCCACTTGACACACTAACAGAGAGATATCAATACATAGGTTTTAAGATTATTACTAGTCAGATATATTCTTGTGCGGTGAATAGGGCGTGTTGAGTCCAGTTCTCTGAGCAAGGAGTAGGTCTTGTCTATTACATATTGGGTTTATGGAACGGTATCTGAGCTAATTTGAAACCCTTGTTTTATGTATCACCCCACCTCACCTTTCCCGTTAAGCAGCCATAGTGTGTTTTCTGCATGTGTGACTCTGTTCTGTTTTGTAATTCAGTTCAAGTGTAACGGTTTTTACAGTCCCTCTATAAGTGATACCTTATGAGAAGTGTCCTTTTCTGTGTGACTTATTTCACTTAGAATCGTCGTACCTAAATCCACTCATCATGCTGCTATTAGCCTTATGACATTGATTTCATGGCTGAGTGATATTCCATTGTACATAAGGACCACAACTTCTTTATCCATTTTTCTCCCTCCTGGGATATTGAAGGTGGAATGAAGTGGAGGTCCTTGTCAACAGAGCAGCCCTAAACTTTGGGGTGCTTGTGTCTTGCTGATTTTTCATTTTCCCAATTTATACCGCCATGAGTGGAAGTGCCCTATGCTCTCTAAGCTGTGTTTTTTAGATGTTTCAGGACACACCGTACACTTCTCCAGAGTGGCTGTTGGCAATTTACATCCCGCCCATCAGTGTAGCAAGGCTCCCATTTCTCCATGGCCTGTCCTGCATTTCTGGTTTTGAGACTTTTTTCAGCATGGCCCTTTTGACCGATGGGTAGCGAGTCTTCTTTGTAGCCCTGATTTGCCTTTCCAGGTTGCTTGGTTGGCCAAAAAGGGCGTATGCGTTTTTTCCTGAATATATTCAGGAAAAAACGCATACGCCCTTTTTGGCCAAGGGCATCATTGTCAACGTTTTGCCGCTTTTCATGTGCTTTAAAGGCGATTCGAATCTACCTCCTGAAATCTGTTTCCTGCATTTCTGCCTTGATTTCAAATCCTCTTCTTTGCCTTCCCTCAATATATTTGTGGACGAGAGTTATCATTTATAACTCTGCAGGTTTGTGAATTGCAGTGCCCTGAAGCTCCATTGTACAACTCGCTTTTTTGGGAGCTGGCCGCAAAAGCGCAGGATGGCTTCAGGCCCTGTTCTGGTTCCGGGGGGGAGGATGAGCCTGTGGTTAATTCTTCTTCCTGATGGGAAAATAGAGTGACCTGTGCCTGTCCCAACACCAAGAGCTAGTCTCTCACTGGTTCCCCGTCTACCCGTTCATCCTCAGGACAAATTGCAACCTGTACGGAACAGGAGGTTAAAGGTGCTGATGCTCCAAGTAGGGAGATTGTTAGTAAAGCGGCTGGAATGGCGAACCCGGGCACAAGGAGAAGAGAAATGAGGTGCGTTTTAGAAACCTTTCCCCATCACATGGTGTACCATCTTTTTGTTTTCTCATGCATGTTTTCGATGTAGGAAGATGCCCTTGAACCTGGAGATTTGGGACCCATGCGATGGGTACCACGCAGTATTACTTTAAAGGGTCTGCGTTTGCTCACCCAACCTCACCAAACCTCTCAGCCCCAAGAGTGTCCACCCTTATGTCTCATCCAGCTGTGGGTCTAGAAATGGTCAATCCAGGTTGCATCACAGCCCCTGAACGCATTGTGTAAGAATTTCTCTCTCTTTCACTGTCTTTGTTTCATGGGTTTTTCAAAGTAATTTATTTTTATAATGGGGTTTAGCTGCTTTTCACTGCTGTGTTTATGCCGCTTTACACCCACTTGACACACTAACAGAGAGATATCAATACATAGGTTTTAAGATTATTACTAGTCAGATATATTCTTGTGCGGTGAATAGGGCGTGTTGAGTCCAGTTCTCTGAGCAAGGAGTAGGTCTTGTCTATTACATATTGGGTTTATGGAACGGTATCTGAGCTAATTTGAAACCCTTGTTTTATGTATCACCCCACCTCACCTTTCCCGTTAAGCAGCCATAGTGTGTTTTCTGCATGTGTGACTCTGTTCTGTTTTGTAATTCAGTTCAAGTGTAACGGTTTTTACAGTCCCTCTATAAGTGATACCTTATGAGAAGTGTCCTTTTCTGTGTGACTTATTTCACTTAGAATCGTCGTACCTAAATCCACTCATCATGCTGCTATTAGCCTTATGACATTGATTTCATGGCTGAGTGATATTCCATTGTACATAAGGACCACAACTTCTTTATCCATTTTTCTCCCTCCTGGGATATTGAAGGTGGAATGAAGTGGAGGTCCTTGTCAACAGAGCAGCCCTAAACTTTGGGGTGCTTGTGTCTTGCTGATTTTTCATTTTCCCAATTTATACCGCCATGAGTGGAAGTGCCCTATGCTCTCTAAGCTGTGTTTTTTAGATGTTTCAGGACACACCGTACACTTCTCCAGAGTGGCTGTTGGCAATTTACATCCCGCCCATCAGTGTAGCAAGGCTCCCATTTCTCCATGGCCTGTCCTGCATTTCTGGTTTTGAGACTTTTTTCAGCATGGCCCTTTTGACCGATGGGTAGCGAGTCTTCTTTGTAGCCCTGATTTGCCTTTCCAGGTTGCTTGGTTGGCCAAAAAGGGCGTATGCGTTTTTTCCTGAATATATTCAGGAAAAAACGCATACGCCCTTTTTGGCCAAGGGCATCATTGTCAACGTTTTGCCGCTTTTCATGTGCTTTAAAGGCGATTCGAATCTACCTCCTGAAATCTGTTTCCTGCATTTCTGCCTTGATTTCAAATCCTCTTCTTTGCCTTCCCTCAATATATTTGTGGACGAGAGTTATCATTTATAACTCTGCAGGTTTGTGAATTGCAGTGCCCTGAAGCTCCATTGTACAACTCGCTTTTTTGGGAGCTGGCCGCAAAAGCGCAGGATGGCTTCAGGCCCTGTTCTGGTTCCGGGGGGGAGGATGAGCCTGTGGTTAATTCTTCTTCCTGATGGGAAAATAGAGTGACCTGTGCCTGTCCCAACACCAAGAGCTAGTCTCTCACTGGTTCCCCGTCTACCCGTTCATCCTCAGGACAAATTGCAACCTGTACGGAACAGGAGGTTAAAGGTGCTGATGCTCCAAGTAGGGAGATTGTTAGTAAAGCGGCTGGAATGGCGAACCCGGGCACAAGGAGAAGAGAAATGAGGTGCGTTTTAGAAACCTTTCCCCATCACATGGTGTACCATCTTTTTGTTTTCTCATGCATGTTTTCGATGTAGGAAGATGCCCTTGAACCTGGAGATTTGGGACCCATGCGATGGGTACCACGCAGTATTACTTTAAAGGGTCTGCGTTTGCTCACCCAACCTCACCAAACCTCTCAGCCCCAAGAGTGTCCACCCTTATGTCTCATCCAGCTGTGGGTCTAGAAATGGTCAATCCAGGTTGCATCACAGCCCCTGAACGCATTGTGTAAGAATTTCTCTCTCTTTCACTGTCTTTGTTTCATGGGTTTTTCAAAGTAATTTATTTTTATAATGGGGTTTAGCTGCTTTTCACTGCTGTGTTTATGCCGCTTTACACCCACTTGACACACTAACAGAGAGATATCAATACATAGGTTTTAAGATTATTACTAGTCAGATATATTCTTGTGCGGTGAATAGGGCGTGTTGAGTCCAGTTCTCTGAGCAAGGAGTAGGTCTTGTCTATTACATATTGGGTTTATGGAACGGTATCTGAGCTAATTTGAAACCCTTGTTTTATGTATCACCCCACCTCACCTTTCCCGTTAAGCAGCCATAGTGTGTTTTCTGCATGTGTGACTCTGTTCTGTTTTGTAATTCAGTTCAAGTGTAACGGTTTTTACAGTCCCTCTATAAGTGATACCTTATGAGAAGTGTCCTTTTCTGTGTGACTTATTTCACTTAGAATCGTCGTACCTAAATCCACTCATCATGCTGCTATTAGCCTTATGACATTGATTTCATGGCTGAGTGATATTCCATTGTACATAAGGACCACAACTTCTTTATCCATTTTTCTCCCTCCTGGGATATTGAAGGTGGAATGAAGTGGAGGTCCTTGTCAACAGAGCAGCCCTAAACTTTGGGGTGCTTGTGTCTTGCTGATTTTTCATTTTCCCAATTTATACCGCCATGAGTGGAAGTGCCCTATGCTCTCTAAGCTGTGTTTTTTAGATGTTTCAGGACACACCGTACACTTCTCCAGAGTGGCTGTTGGCAATTTACATCCCGCCCATCAGTGTAGCAAGGCTCCCATTTCTCCATGGCCTGTCCTGCATTTCTGGTTTTGAGACTTTTTTCAGCATGGCCCTTTTGACCGATGGGTAGCGAGTCTTCTTTGTAGCCCTGATTTGCCTTTCCAGGTTGCTTGGTTGGCCAAAAAGGGCGTATGCGTTTTTTCCTGAATATATTCAGGAAAAAACGCATACGCCCTTTTTGGCCAAGGGCATCATTGTCAACGTTTTGCCGCTTTTCATGTGCTTTAAAGGCGATTCGAATCTACCTCCTGAAATCTGTTTCCTGCATTTCTGCCTTGATTTCAAATCCTCTTCTTTGCCTTCCCTCAATATATTTGTGGACGAGAGTTATCATTTATAACTCTGCAGGTTTGTGAATTGCAGTGCCCTGAAGCTCCATTGTACAACTCGCTTTTTTGGGAGCTGGCCGCAAAAGCGCAGGATGGCTTCAGGCCCTGTTCTGGTTCCGGGGGGGAGGATGAGCCTGTGGTTAATTCTTCTTCCTGATGGGAAAATAGAGTGACCTGTGCCTGTCCCAACACCAAGAGCTAGTCTCTCACTGGTTCCCCGTCTACCCGTTCATCCTCAGGACAAATTGCAACCTGTACGGAACAGGAGGTTAAAGGTGCTGATGCTCCAAGTAGGGAGATTGTTAGTAAAGCGGCTGGAATGGCGAACCCGGGCACAAGGAGAAGAGAAATGAGGTGCGTTTTAGAAACCTTTCCCCATCACATGGTGTACCATCTTTTTGTTTTCTCATGCATGTTTTCGATGTAGGAAGATGCCCTTGAACCTGGAGATTTGGGACCCATGCGATGGGTACCACGCAGTATTACTTTAAAGGGTCTGCGTTTGCTCACCCAACCTCACCAAACCTCTCAGCCCCAAGAGTGTCCACCCTTATGTCTCATCCAGCTGTGGGTCTAGAAATGGTCAATCCAGGTTGCATCACAGCCCCTGAACGCATTGTGTAAGAATTTCTCTCTCTTTCACTGTCTTTGTTTCATGGGTTTTTCAAAGTAATTTATTTTTATAATGGGGTTTAGCTGCTTTTCACTGCTGTGTTTATGCCGCTTTACACCCACTTGACACACTAACAGAGAGATATCAATACATAGGTTTTAAGATTATTACTAGTCAGATATATTCTTGTGCGGTGAATAGGGCGTGTTGAGTCCAGTTCTCTGAGCAAGGAGTAGGTCTTGTCTATTACATATTGGGTTTATGGAACGGTATCTGAGCTAATTTGAAACCCTTGTTTTATGTATCACCCCACCTCACCTTTCCCGTTAAGCAGCCATAGTGTGTTTTCTGCATGTGTGACTCTGTTCTGTTTTGTAATTCAGTTCAAGTGTAACGGTTTTTACAGTCCCTCTATAAGTGATACCTTATGAGAAGTGTCCTTTTCTGTGTGACTTATTTCACTTAGAATCGTCGTACCTAAATCCACTCATCATGCTGCTATTAGCCTTATGACATTGATTTCATGGCTGAGTGATATTCCATTGTACATAAGGACCACAACTTCTTTATCCATTTTTCTCCCTCCTGGGATATTGAAGGTGGAATGAAGTGGAGGTCCTTGTCAACAGAGCAGCCCTAAACTTTGGGGTGCTTGTGTCTTGCTGATTTTTCATTTTCCCAATTTATACCGCCATGAGTGGAAGTGCCCTATGCTCTCTAAGCTGTGTTTTTTAGATGTTTCAGGACACACCGTACACTTCTCCAGAGTGGCTGTTGGCAATTTACATCCCGCCCATCAGTGTAGCAAGGCTCCCATTTCTCCATGGCCTGTCCTGCATTTCTGGTTTTGAGACTTTTTTCAGCATGGCCCTTTTGACCGATGGGTAGCGAGTCTTCTTTGTAGCCCTGATTTGCCTTTCCAGGTTGCTTGGTTGGCCAAAAAGGGCGTATGCGTTTTTTCCTGAATATATTCAGGAAAAAACGCATACGCCCTTTTTGGCCAAGGGCATCATTGTCAACGTTTTGCCGCTTTTCATGTGCTTTAAAGGCGATTCGAATCTACCTCCTGAAATCTGTTTCCTGCATTTCTGCCTTGATTTCAAATCCTCTTCTTTGCCTTCCCTCAATATATTTGTGGACGAGAGTTATCATTTATAACTCTGCAGGTTTGTGAATTGCAGTGCGCTGAAGCTCCATTGTACAACTCGCTTTTTTGGGAGCTGGCCGCAAAAGCGCAGGATGGCTTCAGGCCCTGTTCTGGTTCCGGGGGGGAGGATGAGCCTGTGGTTAATTCTTCTTCCTGATGGGAAAATAGAGTGACCTGTGCCTGTCCCAACACCAAGAGCTAGTCTCTCACTGGTTCCCCGTCTACCCGTTCATCCTCAGGACAAATTGCAACCTGTACGGAACAGGAGGTTAAAGGTGCTGATGCTCCAAGTAGGGAGATTGTTAGTAAAGCGGCTGGAATGGCGAACCCGGGCACAAGGAGAAGAGAAATGAGGTGCGTTTTAGAAACCTTTCCCCATCACATGGTGTACCATCTTTTTGTTTTCTCATGCATGTTTTCGATGTAGGAAGATGCCCTTGAACCTGGAGATTTGGGACCCATGCGATGGGTACCACGCAGTATTACTTTAAAGGGTCTGCGTTTGCTCACCCAACCTCACCAAACCTCTCAGCCCCAAGAGTGTCCACCCTTATGTCTCATCCAGCTGTGGGTCTAGATATGGTCAATCCAGGTTGCATCACAGCCCCTGAACGCATTGTGTAAGAATTTCTCTCTCTTTCACTGTCTTTGTTTCATGGGTTTTTCAAAGTAATTTATTTTTATAATGGGGTTTAGCTGGTTTTCACTGCTGTGTTTATGCCGCTTTACACCCACTTGACACACTAACAGAGAGATATCAATACATAGGTTTTAAGATTATTACTAGTCAGATATATTCTTGTGCGGTGAATAGGGCGTGTTGAGTCCAGTTCTCTGAGCAAGGAGTAGGTCTTGTCTATTACATATTGGGTTTATGGAACGGTATCTGAGCTAATTTGAAACCCTTGTTTGATGTATCACCCCACCTTACCTTTCCCGTTAAGCAGCCATAGTGTGTGTTCTGCATGTGTGACTCTGTTCTGTTTTGTAATTCAGTTCAAGTGTAACGGTTTTTACAGTCCCTCTATAAGTGATACCTTATGAGAAGTGTCCTTTTCTGTGTGACTTATTTCACTTAGAATCGTCGTACCTAAATCCACTCATCATGCTGCTATTAGCCTTATGACATTGATTTCATGGCTGAGTGATATTCCATTGTACATAAGGACCACAACTTCTTTATCCATTTTTCTCCCTCCTGGGATATTGAAGGTGGAATGAAGTGGAGGTCCTTGTCAACAGAGCAGCCCTAAACTTTGGGGTGCTTGTGTCTTGCTGATTTTTCATTTTCCCAATTTATACCCCCATGAGTGGAAGTGCCCTATGCTCTCTAAGCTGTGTTTTTTAGATGTTTCAGGACACACCGTACACTTCTCCAGAGTGGCTGTTGGCAATTTACATCCCACCCATCAGTGTAGCAAGGCTCCCATTTCTCCATGGCCTGTCCTGCATTTCTGGTTTTGAGACTTTTTTCAGCATGGCCCTTTTGACCGATGGGTAGCGAGTCTTCTTTGTAGCCCTGATTTGCCTTTCCAGGTTGCTTGGTTGGCCAAAAAGGGCGTATGCGTTTTTTCCTGAATATATTCAGGAAAAAACGCATACGCCCTTTTTGGCCAAGAGCATCATTGTCAACGTTTTGCCGCTTTTCATGTGCTTTAAAGGCGATTCGAATCTATCTCCTGAAATCTGTTTCCTGCATTTCTGCCTTGATTTCAAATCCTCTTCTTTGCCTTCCCTCAATATATTTGTGGACGAGAGTTATCATTTATAACTCTGCAGGTTTGTGAATTGCAGTGCCCTGAAGCTCCATTGTACAACTCGCTTTTTTGGGAGCTGGCCGCAAAAGCGCAGGATGGCTTCAGGCCCTGTTCTGGTTCCGGGGGGGAGGATGAGCCTGTGGTTAATTCTTCTTC
This sequence comes from Balaenoptera borealis, assembly GCF_965194805.1. Lineage (NCBI taxonomy): Eukaryota > Metazoa > Chordata > Mammalia > Artiodactyla > Balaenopteridae > Balaenoptera > Balaenoptera borealis. Next base: position 29,186 of record NW_028123754.1, read on the forward strand.
CTGATGGGAAAATAGAGTGACCTGTGCCTGTCCCAACAACAAGAGCTAGTCTCTCACTGGTTCCCCGTATTACGTTCATCCTCAGGACAAATTGCAACCTGTACGGAACAGGAGGTTAAAGGTGCTGATGCTCCAAGTAGGGAGATTGTTAGTAAAGCGGCTGGAATGGCGAACCCGGGCACAAGGAGAAGAGAAATGAGGTGCGTTTTAGAAACCTTTCCCCATCACATGGTGTACCATCTTTTTGTTTTCTCATGCATGTTTTCGATGTAGGAAGATGCCCTTGAACCTGGAGATTTGGGACCCATGCGATGGGTACCACGCAGTATTACTTTAAAGGGTCTGCGTTTGCTCACCCAACCTCACCAAACCTCTCAGCCCCAAGAGTGTCCACCCTTATGTCTCATCCAGCTGTGGGTCTAGATATGGTCAATCCAGGTTGCATCACAGCCCCTGAACGCATTGTGTAAGAATTTCTCTCTCTTTCACTGTCTTTGTTTCATGGGTTTTTCAAAGTAATTTATTTTTATAATGGGGTTTAGCTGCTTTTCACTGCTGTGTTTATGCCGCTTTACACCCACTTGACACACTAACAGAGAGATATCAATACATAGGTTTTAAGATTATTACTAGTCAGATATATTCTTGTGCGGTGAATAGGGCGTGTTGAGTCCAGTTCTCTGAGCAAGGAGTAGGTCTTGTCTATTACATATTGGGTTTATGGAACGGTATCTGAGCTAATTTGAAACCCTTGTTTGATGTATCACCCCACCTCACCTTTCCCGTTAAGCAGCCATAGTGTGTGTTCTGCATGAGTGACTCTGTTCTGTTTTGTAATTCAGTTCAAGTGTAACGGTTTTTACAGTCCCTCTATAAGTGATACCTTATGAGAAGTGTCCTTTTCTGTGTGACTTATTTCACTTAGAATCGTCGTACCTAAATCCACTCATCATGCTGCTACTAGCCTTATGACATTGATTTCATGGCTGAGTGATATTCCATTGTACATAAGGACCACAACTTCTTTATCCATTTTTCTCCCTCCTGGGATATTGAAGGTGGAATGAAGTGGAGGTCCTTGTCAACAGAGCAGCCCTAAACTTTGGGGTGCTTGTGTCTTGCTGATTTTTCATTTTCCCAATTTATACCCCCATGAGTGGAAGTGCCCTATGCTCTCTAAGCTGTGTTTTTTAGATGTTTCAGGACACACCGTACACTTCTCCAGAGTGGCTGTTGGCAATTTACATCCCACCCATCAGTGTAGCAAGGCTCCCATTTCTCCATGGCCTGTCCTGCATTTCTGGTTTTGAGACTTTTTTCAGCATGGCCCTTTTGACCGATGGGTAGCGAGTCTTCTTTGTAGCCCTGATTTGCCTTTCCAGGTTGCTTGGTTGGCCAAAAAGGGCGTATGCGTTTTTTCCTGAATATATTCAGGAAAAAACGCATACGCCCTTTTTGGCCAAGGGCATCATTGTCAACGTTTTGCCGCTTTTCATGTGCTTTAAAGGCGATTCGAATCTACCTCCTGAAATCTGTTTCCTGCATTTCTGCCTTGATTTCAAATCCTCTTCTTTGCCTTCCCTCAATATATTTGTGGACGAGAGTTATCATTTATAACTCTGCAGGTTTGTGAATTGCAGTGCCCTGAAGCTCCATTGTACAACTCGCTTTTTTGGGAGCTGGCCGCAAAAGCGCAGGATGGCTTCAGGCCCTGTTCTGGTTCCGGGGGGGAGGATGAGCCTGTGGTTAATTCTTCTTCCTGATGGGAAAATAGAGTGACCTGTGCCTGTCCCAACACCAAGAGCTAGTCTCTCACTGGTTCCCCGTCTACCCGTTCATCCTCAGGACAAATTGCAACCTGTACGGAACAGGAGGTTAAAGGTGCTGATGCTCCAAGTAGGGAGATTGTTAGTAAAGCGGCTGGAATGGCGAACCCGGGCACAAGGAGAAGAGAAATGAGGTGCGTTTTAGAAACCTTTCCCCATCACATGGTGTACCATCTTTTTGTTTTCTCATGCATGTTTTCGATGTAGGAAGATGCCCTTGAACCTGGAGATTTGGGACCCATGCGATGGGTACCACGCAGTATTACTTTAAAGGGTCTGCGTTTGCTCACCCAACCTCACCAAACCTCTCAGCCCCAAGAGTGTCCACCCTTATGTCTCATCCAGCTGTGGGTCTAGATATGGTCAATCCAGGTTGCATCACAGCCCCTGAACGCATTGTGTAAGAATTTCTCTCTCTTTCACTGTCTTTGTTTCATGGGTTTTTCAAAGTAATTTATTTTTATAATGGGGTTTAGCTGCTTTTCACTGCTGTGTTTATGCCGCTTTACACCCACTTGACACACTAACAGAGAGATATCAATACATAGGTTTTAAGATTATTACTAGTCAGATATATTCTTGTGCGGTGAATAGGGCGTGTTGAGTCCAGTTCTCTGAGCAAGGAGTAGGTCTTGTCTATTACATATTGGGTTTATGGAACGGTATCTGAGCTAATTTGAAACCCTTGTTTTATGTATCACCCCACCTCACCTTTCCCGTTAAGCAGCCATAGTGTGTTTTCTGCATGTGTGACTCTGTTCTGTTTTGTAATTCAGTTCAAGTGTAACGGTTTTTACATTCCCTCTATAAGTGATACCTTATGAGAAGTGTCCTTTTCTGTGTGACTTATTTCACTTAGAATCATCGTACCTAAATCCATTCATCATGCTGCTATTAGCCTTATGACATTGATTTCATGGCTGAGTGATATTCCATTGTACATAAGGACCACAACTTCTTTATCCATTTTTCTCCCTCCTGGGATATTGAAGGTGGAATGAAGTGGAGGTCCTTGTCAACAGAGCAGCCCTAAACTTTGGGGTGCTTGTGTCTTGCTGATTTTTCATTTTCCCAATTTATACCCCCATGAGTGGAAGTGCCCTATGCTCTCTAAGCTGTGTTTTTTAGATGTTTCAGGACACACCGTACACTTCTCCAGAGTGGCTGTTGGCAATTTACATCCCACCCATCAGTGTAGCAAGGCTCCCATTTCTCCATGGCCTGTCCTGCATTTCTGGTTTTGAGACTTTTTTCAGCATGGCCCTTTTGACCGATGGGTAGCGAGTCTTCTTTGTAGCCCTGATTTGCCTTTCCAGGTTGCTTGGTTGGCCAAAAAGGGCGTATGCGTTTTTTCCTGAATATATTCAGGAAAAAACGCATACGCCCTTTTTGGCCAAGAGCATCATTGTCAACGTTTTGCCGCTTTTCATGTGCTTTAAAGGCGATTCGAATCTACCTCCTGAAATCTGTTTCCTGCATTTCTGCCTTGATTTCAAATCCTCTTCTTTGCCTTCCCTAAATATATTTGTGGACGAGAGTTATCATTTATAACTCTGCAGGTTTGTGAATTGCAGTGCCCTGAAACTCCATTTTACAACTCGCTTTTTTGGGAGCTGGCCGCAAAAGCGCAGGATGGCTTCAGGCCCTGTTCTGGTTCCGGGGGGGGAGGATGAGCCTGTGGTTAATTCTTCTTCCTGATGGGAAAATAGAGTGACCTGTGCCTGTCCCAACAACAAGAGCTAGTCTCTCACTGGTTCCCCGTATTCCCGTTCATCCTCAGGACAAATTGCAACCTGTACGGAACAGGAGGTTAAAGGTGCTGATGCTCCAAGTAGGGAGATTGTTAGTAAAGCGGCTGGAATGGCGACCCCGGGCACAAGGAGAAGAGAAATGAGGTGCGTTTTAGAAACCTTTCCCCATCACATGGTGTACCATCTTTTTTGTTTTCTCATGCATGTTTTCGATGTAGGAAGATGCCCTTGAACCTGGAGATTTGGGACCCATGCGATGGGTACCACGCAGTATTACTTTCAAGGGTCTGCGTTTGCTCACCCAACCTCACCAAACCTCTCAGCCCCAAGAGTGTCCACCCTTATGTCTCATCCAGCTGTGGGTCTAGATATGGTCAATCCAGGTTGCATCACAGCCCCTGAACGCATTGTGTAAGAATTTCTCTCTCTTTCACTGTCTTTGTTTCATGGGTTTTTCAAAGTAATTTATTTTTGTAATGGGGTTTAGCTGCTTTTCACTGCTGTGTTTATGCCGCTTTACACCCACTTGACACACTAACAGAGAGATATCAATACATAGGTTTTAAGATTATTACTAGTCAGATATATTCTTGTGCGGTGAATAGGGCGTGTTGAGTCCAGTTCTCTGAGCAAGGAGTAGGTCTTGTCTATTACATATTGGGTTTATGGAACGGTATCTGAGCTAATTTGAAACCCTTGTTTTATGTATCACCCCACCTCACCTTTCCCGTTAAGCAGCCATAGTGTGATTTCTGCATGTGTGACTCTGTTCTGTTTTGTAATTCAGTTCAAGTGTAACGGTTTTTACATTCCCTCTATAAGTGATACCTTATGAGAAGTGTCCTTTTCTGTGTGACTTATTTCACTTAGAATCGTCATACCTAAATCCACTCATCATGCTGCTATTAGCCTTATGACATTGACTTCATGGCTGAGTGATATTCCATTGTACATAAGGACCACAACTTCTTTATCCATTTTTCTCCCTCCTGGGATATTGAAGGTGGAATGAAGTGGAGGTCCTTGTCAACAGAGCAGCCCTAAACTTTGGGGTGCTTGTGTCTTGCTGATTTTTCATTTTCCCAATTTATACCCCCATGAGTGGAAGTGCCCTATGCTCTCTAAGCTGTGTTTTTTAGATGTTTCAGGACACACCGTACACTTCTCCAGAGTGGCTGTTGGCAATTTACATCCCACACATCAGTGTAGCAAGGCTCCCATTTCTCCATGGCCTGTCCTGCATTTCTGGTTTTGAGACTTTTTTCAGCATGGCCCTTTTGACCGATGGGTAGCGAGTCTTCTTTGTAGCCCTGATTTGCCTTTCCAGGTTGCTTGGTTGGCCAAAAAGGGCGTATGCGTTTTTTCCTGAATATATTCAGGAAAAAACGCATACGCCCTTTTTGGCCAAGGGCATCATTGTCAACGTTTTGCCGCTTTTCATGTGCTTTAAAGGCGATTCGAATCTACCTCCTGAAATCTGTTTCCTGCATTTCTGCCTTGATTTCAAATCCTCTTCTTTGCCTTCCCTCAATATATTTGTGGACGAGAGTTATCATTTATAACTCTGCAGGTTTGTGAATTGCAGTGCCCTGAAGCTCCATTGTACAACTCGCTTTTTTGGGAGCTGGCCGCAAAAGCGCAGGATGGCTTCAGGCCCTGTTCTGGTTCCGGGGGGGAGGATGAGCCTGTGGTTAATTCTTCTTCCTGATGGGAAAATAGAGTGACCTGTGCCTGTCCCAACACCAAGAGCTAGTCTCTCACTGGTTCCCCGTCTACCCGTTCATCCTCAGGACAAATTGCAACCTGTACGGAACAGGAGGTTAAAGGTGCTGATGCTCCAAGTAGGGAGATTGTTAGTAAAGCGGCTGGAATGGCGAACCCGGGCACAAGGAGAAGAGAAATGAGGTGCGTTTTAGAAACCTTTCCCCATCACATGGTGTACCATCTTTTTGTTTTCTCATGCATGTTTTCGATGTAGGAAGATGCCCTTGAACCTGGAGATTTGGGACCCATGCGATGGGTACCACGCAGTATTACTTTAAAGGGTCTGCGTTTGCTCACCCAACCTCACCAAACCTCTCAGCCCCAAGAGTGTCCACCCTTATGTCTCATCCAGCTGTGGGTCTAGAAATGGTCAATCCAGGTTGCATCACAGCCCCTGAACGCATTGTGTAAGAATTTCTCTCTCTTTCACTGTCTTTGTTTCATGGGTTTTTCAAAGTAATTTATTTTTATAATGGGGTTTAGCTGCTTTTCACTGCTGTGTTTATGCCGCTTTACACCCACTTGACACACTAACAGAGAGATATCAATACATAGGTTTTAAGATTATTACTAGTCAGATATATTCTTGTGCGGTGAATAGGGCGTGTTGAGTCCAGTTCTCTGAGCAAGGAGTAGGTCTTGTCTATTACATATTGGGTTTATGGAACGGTATCTGAGCTAATTTGAAACCCTTGTTTTATGTATCACCCCACCTCACCTTTCCCGTTAAGCAGCCATAGTGTGTTTTCTGCATGTGTGACTCTGTTCTGTTTTGTAATTCAGTTCAAGTGTAACGGTTTTTACAGTCCCTCTATAAGTGATACCTTATGAGAAGTGTCCTTTTCTGTGTGACTTATTTCACTTAGAATCGTCGTACCTAAATCCACTCATCATGCTGCTATTAGCCTTATGACATTGATTTCATGGCTGAGTGATATTCCATTGTACATAAGGACCACAACTTCTTTATCCATTTTTCTCCCTCCTGGGATATTGAAGGTGGAATGAAGTGGAGGTCCTTGTCAACAGAGCAGCCCTAAACTTTGGGGTGCTTGTGTCTTGCTGATTTTTCATTTTCCCAATTTATACCGCCATGAGTGGAAGTGCCCTATGCTCTCTAAGCTGTGTTTTTTAGATGTTTCAGGACACACCGTACACTTCTCCAGAGTGGCTGTTGGCAATTTACATCCCGCCCATCAGTGTAGCAAGGCTCCCATTTCTCCATGGCCTGTCCTGCATTTCTGGTTTTGAGACTTTTTTCAGCATGGCCCTTTTGACCGATGGGTAGCGAGTCTTCTTTGTAGCCCTGATTTGCCTTTCCAGGTTGCTTGGTTGGCCAAAAAGGGCGTATGCGTTTTTTCCTGAATATATTCAGGAAAAAACGCATACGCCCTTTTTGGCCAAGGGCATCATTGTCAACGTTTTGCCGCTTTTCATGTGCTTTAAAGGCGATTCGAATCTACCTCCTGAAATCTGTTTCCTGCATTTCTGCCTTGATTTCAAATCCTCTTCTTTGCCTTCCCTCAATATATTTGTGGACGAGAGTTATCATTTATAACTCTGCAGGTTTGTGAATTGCAGTGCCCTGAAGCTCCATTGTACAACTCGCTTTTTTGGGAGCTGGCCGCAAAAGCGCAGGATGGCTTCAGGCCCTGTTCTGGTTCCGGGGGGGAGGATGAGCCTGTGGTTAATTCTTCTTCCTGATGGGAAAATAGAGTGACCTGTGCCTGTCCCAACACCAAGAGCTAGTCTCTCACTGGTTCCCCGTCTACCCGTTCATCCTCAGGACAAATTGCAACCTGTACGGAACAGGAGGTTAAAGGTGCTGATGCTCCAAGTAGGGAGATTGTTAGTAAAGCGGCTGGAATGGCGAACCCGGGCACAAGGAGAAGAGAAATGAGGTGCGTTTTAGAAACCTTTCCCCATCACATGGTGTACCATCTTTTTGTTTTCTCATGCATGTTTTCGATGTAGGAAGATGCCCTTGAACCTGGAGATTTGGGACCCATGCGATGGGTACCACGCAGTATTACTTTAAAGGGTCTGCGTTTGCTCACCCAACCTCACCAAACCTCTCAGCCCCAAGAGTGTCCACCCTTATGTCTCATCCAGCTGTGGGTCTAGAAATGGTCAATCCAGGTTGCATCACAGCCCCTGAACGCATTGTGTAAGAATTTCTCTCTCTTTCACTGTCTTTGTTTCATGGGTTTTTCAAAGTAATTTATTTTTATAATGGGGTTTAGCTGCTTTTCACTGCTGTGTTTATGCCGCTTTACACCCACTTGACACACTAACAGAGAGATATCAATACATAGGTTTTAAGATTATTACTAGTCAGATATATTCTTGTGCGGTGAATAGGGCGTGTTGAGTCCAGTTCTCTGAGCAAGGAGTAGGTCTTGTCTATTACATATTGGGTTTATGGAACGGTATCTGAGCTAATTTGAAACCCTTGTTTTATGTATCACCCCACCTCACCTTTCCCGTTAAGCAGCCATAGTGTGTTTTCTGCATGTGTGACTCTGTTCTGTTTTGTAATTCAGTTCAAGTGTAACGGTTTTTACAGTCCCTCTATAAGTGATACCTTATGAGAAGTGTCCTTTTCTGTGTGACTTATTTCACTTAGAATCGTCGTACCTAAATCCACTCATCATGCTGCTATTAGCCTTATGACATTGATTTCATGGCTGAGTGATATTCCATTGTACATAAGGACCACAACTTCTTTATCCATTTTTCTCCCTCCTGGGATATTGAAGGTGGAATGAAGTGGAGGTCCTTGTCAACAGAGCAGCCCTAAACTTTGGGGTGCTTGTGTCTTGCTGATTTTTCATTTTCCCAATTTATACCGCCATGAGTGGAAGTGCCCTATGCTCTCTAAGCTGTGTTTTTTAGATGTTTCAGGACACACCGTACACTTCTCCAGAGTGGCTGTTGGCAATTTACATCCCGCCCATCAGTGTAGCAAGGCTCCCATTTCTCCATGGCCTGTCCTGCATTTCTGGTTTTGAGACTTTTTTCAGCATGGCCCTTTTGACCGATGGGTAGCGAGTCTTCTTTGTAGCCCTGATTTGCCTTTCCAGGTTGCTTGGTTGGCCAAAAAGGGCGTATGCGTTTTTTCCTGAATATATTCAGGAAAAAACGCATACGCCCTTTTTGGCCAAGGGCATCATTGTCAACGTTTTGCCGCTTTTCATGTGCTTTAAAGGCGATTCGAATCTACCTCCTGAAATCTGTTTCCTGCATTTCTGCCTTGATTTCAAATCCTCTTCTTTGCCTTCCCTCAATATATTTGTGGACGAGAGTTATCATTTATAACTCTGCAGGTTTGTGAATTGCAGTGCCCTGAAGCTCCATTGTACAACTCGCTTTTTTGGGAGCTGGCCGCAAAAGCGCAGGATGGCTTCAGGCCCTGTTCTGGTTCCGGGGGGGAGGATGAGCCTGTGGTTAATTCTTCTTCCTGATGGGAAAATAGAGTGACCTGTGCCTGTCCCAACACCAAGAGCTAGTCTCTCACTGGTTCCCCGTCTACCCGTTCATCCTCAGGACAAATTGCAACCTGTACGGAACAGGAGGTTAAAGGTGCTGATGCTCCAAGTAGGGAGATTGTTAGTAAAGCGGCTGGAATGGCGAACCCGGGCACAAGGAGAAGAGAAATGAGGTGCGTTTTAGAAACCTTTCCCCATCACATGGTGTACCATCTTTTTGTTTTCTCATGCATGTTTTCGATGTAGGAAGATGCCCTTGAACCTGGAGATTTGGGACCCATGCGATGGGTACCACGCAGTATTACTTTAAAGGGTCTGCGTTTGCTCACCCAACCTCACCAAACCTCTCAGCCCCAAGAGTGTCCACCCTTATGTCTCATCCAGCTGTGGGTCTAGAAATGGTCAATCCAGGTTGCATCACAGCCCCTGAACGCATTGTGTAAGAATTTCTCTCTCTTTCACTGTCTTTGTTTCATGGGTTTTTCAAAGTAATTTATTTTTATAATGGGGTTTAGCTGCTTTTCACTGCTGTGTTTATGCCGCTTTACACCCACTTGACACACTAACAGAGAGATATCAATACATAGGTTTTAAGATTATTACTAGTCAGATATATTCTTGTGCGGTGAATAGGGCGTGTTGAGTCCAGTTCTCTGAGCAAGGAGTAGGTCTTGTCTATTACATATTGGGTTTATGGAACGGTATCTGAGCTAATTTGAAACCCTTGTTTTATGTATCACCCCACCTCACCTTTCCCGTTAAGCAGCCATAGTGTGTTTTCTGCATGTGTGACTCTGTTCTGTTTTGTAATTCAGTTCAAGTGTAACGGTTTTTACATTCCCTCTATAAGTGATACCTTATGAGAAGTGTCCTTTTCTGTGTGACTTATTTCACTTAGAATCGTCGTACCTAAATCCACTCATCATGCTGCTATTAGCCTTATGACATTGATTTCATGGCTGAGTGATATTCCATTGTACATAAGGACCACAACTTCTTTATCCATTTTTCTCCCTCCTGGGATATTGAAGGTGGAATGAAGTGGAGGTCCTTGTCAACAGAGCAGCCCTAAACTTTGGGGTGCTTGTGTCTTGCTGATTTTTCATTTTCCCAATTTATACCGCCATGAGTGGAAGTGCCCTATGCTCTCTAAGCTGTGTTTTTTAGATGTTTCAGGACACACCGTACACTTCTCCAGAGTGGCTGTTGGCAATTTACATCCCGCCCATCAGTGTAGCAAGGCTCCCATTTCTCCATGGCCTGTCCTGCATTTCTGGTTTTGAGACTTTTTTCAGCATGGCCCTTTTGACCGATGGGTAGCGAGTCTTCTTTGTAGCCCTGATTTGCCTTTCCAGGTTGCTTGGTTGGCCAAAAAGGGCGTATGCGTTTTTTCCTGAATATATTCAGGAAAAAACGCATACGCCCTTTTTGGCCAAGGGCATCATTGTCAACGTTTTGCCGCTTTTCATGTGCTTTAAAGGCGATTCGAATCTACCTCCTGAAATCTGTTTCCTGCATTTCTGCCTTGATTTCAAATCCTCTTCTTTGCCTTCCCTCAATATATTTGTGGACGAGAGTTATCATTTATAACTCTGCAGGTTTGTGAATTGCAGTGCCCTGAAGCTCCATTGTACAACTCGCTTTTTTGGGAGCTGGCCGCAAAAGCGCAGGATGGCTTCAGGCCCTGTTCTGGTTCCGGGGGGGAGGATGAGCCTGTGGTTAATTCTTCTTCCTGATGGGAAAATAGAGTGACCTGTGCCTGTCCCAACACCAAGAGCTAGTCTCTCACTGGTTCCCCGTCTACCCGTTCATCCTCAGGACAAATTGCAACCTGTACGGAACAGGAGGTTAAAGGTGCTGATGCTCCAAGTAGGGAGATTGTTAGTAAAGCGGCTGGAATGGCGAACCCGGGCACAAGGAGAAGAGAAATGAGGTGCGTTTTAGAAACCTTTCCCCATCACATGGTGTACCATCTTTTTGTTTTCTCATGCATGTTTTCGATGTAGGAAGATGCCCTTGAACCTGGAGATTTGGGACCCATGCGATGGGTACCACGCAGTATTACTTTAAAGGGTCTGCGTTTGCTCACCCAACCTCACCAAACCTCTCAGCCCCAAGAGTGTCCACCCTTATGTCTCATCCAGCTGTGGGTCTAGAAATGGTCAATCCAGGTTGCATCACAGCCCCTGAACGCATTGTGTAAGAATTTCTCTCTCTTTCACTGTCTTTGTTTCATGGGTTTTTCAAAGTAATTTATTTTTATAATGGGGTTTAGCTGCTTTTCACTGCTGTGTTTATGCCGCTTTACACCCACTTGACACACTAACAGAGAGATATCAATACATAGGTTTTAAGATTATTACTAGTCAGATATATTCTTGTGCGGTGAATAGGGCGTGTTGAGTCCAGTTCTCTGAGCAAGGAGTAGGTCTTGTCTATTACATATTGGGTTTATGGAACGGTATCTGAGCTAATTTGAAACCCTTGTTTTATGTATCACCCCACCTCACCTTTCCCGTTAAGCAGCCATAGTGTGTTTTCTGCATGTGTGACTCTGTTCTGTTTTGTAATTCAGTTCAAGTGTAACGGTTTTTACAGTCCCTCTATAAGTGATACCTTATGAGAAGTGTCCTTTTCTGTGTGACTTATTTCACTTAGAATCGTCGTACCTAAATCCACTCATCATGCTGCTATTAGCCTTATGACATTGATTTCATGGCTGAGTGATATTCCATTGTACATAAGGACCACAACTTCTTTATCCATTTTTCTCCCTCCTGGGATATTGAAGGTGGAATGAAGTGGAGGTCCTTGTCAACAGAGCAGCCCTAAACTTTGGGGTGCTTGTGTCTTGCTGATTTTTCATTTTCCCAATTTATACCGCCATGAGTGGAAGTGCCCTATGCTCTCTAAGCTGTGTTTTTTAGATGTTTCAGGACACACCGTACACTTCTCCAGAGTGGCTGTTGGCAATTTACATCCCGCCCATCAGTGTAGCAAGGCTCCCATTTCTCCATGGCCTGTCCTGCATTTCTGGTTTTGAGACTTTTTTCAGCATGGCCCTTTTGACCGATGGGTAGCGAGTCTTCTTTGTAGCCCTGATTTGCCTTTCCAGGTTGCTTGGTTGGCCAAAAAGGGCGTATGCGTTTTTTCCTGAATATATTCAGGAAAAAACGCATACGCCCTTTTTGGCCAAGGGCATCATTGTCAACGTTTTGCCGCTTTTCATGTGCTTTAAAGGCGATTCGAATCTACCTCCTGAAATCTGTTTCCTGCATTTCTGCCTTGATTTCAAATCCTCTTCTTTGCCTTCCCTCAATATATTTGTGGACGAGAGTTATCATTTATAACTCTGCAGGTTTGTGAATTGCAGTGCCCTGAAGCTCCATTGTACAACTCGCTTTTTTGGGAGCTGGCCGCAAAAGCGCAGGATGGCTTCAGGCCCTGTTCTGGTTCCGGGGGGGAGGATGAGCCTGTGGTTAATTCTTCTTCCTGATGGGAAAATAGAGTGACCTGTGCCTGTCCCAACACCAAGAGCTAGTCTCTCACTGGTTCCCCGTCTACCCGTTCATCCTCAGGACAAATTGCAACCTGTACGGAACAGGAGGTTAAAGGTGCTGATGCTCCAAGTAGGGAGATTGTTAGTAAAGCGGCTGGAATGGCGAACCCGGGCACAAGGAGAAGAGAAATGAGGTGCGTTTTAGAAACCTTTCCCCATCACATGGTGTACCATCTTTTTGTTTTCTCATGCATGTTTTCGATGTAGGAAGATGCCCTTGAACCTGGAGATTTGGGACCCATGCGATGGGTACCACGCAGTATTACTTTAAAGGGTCTGCGTTTGCTCACCCAACCTCACCAAACCTCTCAGCCCCAAGAGTGTCCACCCTTATGTCTCATCCAGCTGTGGGTCTAGAAATGGTCAATCCAGGTTGCATCACAGCCCCTGAACGCATTGTGTAAGAATTTCTCTCTCTTTCACTGTCTTTGTTTCATGGGTTTTTCAAAGTAATTTATTTTTATAATGGGGTTTAGCTGCTTTTCACTGCTGTGTTTATGCCGCTTTACACCCACTTGACACACTAACAGAGAGATATCAATACATAGGTTTTAAGATTATTACTAGTCAGATATATTCTTGTGCGGTGAATAGGGCGTGTTGAGTCCAGTTCTCTGAGCAAGGAGTAGGTCTTGTCTATTACATATTGGGTTTATGGAACGGTATCTGAGCTAATTTGAAACCCTTGTTTTATGTATCACCCCACCTCACCTTTCCCGTTAAGCAGCCATAGTGTGTTTTCTGCATGTGTGACTCTGTTCTGTTTTGTAATTCAGTTCAAGTGTAACGGTTTTTACAGTCCCTCTATAAGTGATACCTTATGAGAAGTGTCCTTTTCTGTGTGACTTATTTCACTTAGAATCGTCGTACCTAAATCCACTCATCATGCTGCTATTAGCCTTATGACATTGATTTCATGGCTGAGTGATATTCCATTGTACATAAGGACCACAACTTCTTTATCCATTTTTCTCCCTCCTGGGATATTGAAGGTGGAATGAAGTGGAGGTCCTTGTCAACAGAGCAGCCCTAAACTTTGGGGTGCTTGTGTCTTGCTGATTTTTCATTTTCCCAATTTATACCGCCATGAGTGGAAGTGCCCTATGCTCTCTAAGCTGTGTTTTTTAGATGTTTCAGGACACACCGTACACTTCTCCAGAGTGGCTGTTGGCAATTTACATCCCGCCCATCAGTGTAGCAAGGCTCCCATTTCTCCATGGCCTGTCCTGCATTTCTGGTTTTGAGACTTTTTTCAGCATGGCCCTTTTGACCGATGGGTAGCGAGTCTTCTTTGTAGCCCTGATTTGCCTTTCCAGGTTGCTTGGTTGGCCAAAAAGGGCGTATGCGTTTTTTCCTGAATATATTCAGGAAAAAACGCATACGCCCTTTTTGGCCAAGGGCATCATTGTCAACGTTTTGCCGCTTTTCATGTGCTTTAAAGGCGATTCGAATCTACCTCCTGAAATCTGTTTCCTGCATTTCTGCCTTGATTTCAAATCCTCTTCTTTGCCTTCCCTCAATATATTTGTGGACGAGAGTTATCATTTATAACTCTGCAGGTTTGTGAATTGCAGTGCCCTGAAGCTCCATTGTACAACTCGCTTTTTTGGGAGCTGGCCGCAAAAGCGCAGGATGGCTTCAGGCCCTGTTCTGGTTCCGGGGGGGAGGATGAGCCTGTGGTTAATTCTTCTTCCTGATGGGAAAATAGAGTGACCTGTGCCTGTCCCAACACCAAGAGCTAGTCTCTCACTGGTTCCCCGTCTACCCGTTCATCCTCAGGACAAATTGCAACCTGTACGGAACAGGAGGTTAAAGGTGCTGATGCTCCAAGTAGGGAGATTGTTAGTAAAGCGGCTGGAATGGCGAACCCGGGCACAAGGAGAAGAGAAATGAGGTGCGTTTTAGAAACCTTTCCCCATCACATGGTGTACCATCTTTTTGTTTTCTCATGCATGTTTTCGATGTAGGAAGATGCCCTTGAACCTGGAGATTTGGGACCCATGCGATGGGTACCACGCAGTATTACTTTAAAGGGTCTGCGTTTGCTCACCCAACCTCACCAAACCTCTCAGCCCCAAGAGTGTCCACCCTTATGTCTCATCCAGCTGTGGGTCTAGAAATGGTCAATCCAGGTTGCATCACAGCCCCTGAACGCATTGTGTAAGAATTTCTCTCTCTTTCACTGTCTTTGTTTCATGGGTTTTTCAAAGTAATTTATTTTTATAATGGGGTTTAGCTGCTTTTCACTGCTGTGTTTATGCCGCTTTACACCCACTTGACACACTAACAGAGAGATATCAATACATAGGTTTTAAGATTATTACTAGTCAGATATATTCTTGTGCGGTGAATAGGGCGTGTTGAGTCCAGTTCTCTGAGCAAGGAGTAGGTCTTGTCTATTACATATTGGGTTTATGGAACGGTATCTGAGCTAATTTGAAACCCTTGTTTTATGTATCACCCCACCTCACCTTTCCCGTTAAGCAGCCATAGTGTGTTTTCTGCATGTGTGACTCTGTTCTGTTTTGTAATTCAGTTCAAGTGTAACGGTTTTTACAGTCCCTCTATAAGTGATACCTTATGAGAAGTGTCCTTTTCTGTGTGACTTATTTCACTTAGAATCGTCGTACCTAAATCCACTCATCATGCTGCTATTAGCCTTATGACATTGATTTCATGGCTGAGTGATATTCCATTGTACATAAGGACCACAACTTCTTTATCCATTTTTCTCCCTCCTGGGATATTGAAGGTGGAATGAAGTGGAGGTCCTTGTCAACAGAGCAGCCCTAAACTTTGGGGTGCTTGTGTCTTGCTGATTTTTCATTTTCCCAATTTATACCGCCATGAGTGGAAGTGCCCTATGCTCTCTAAGCTGTGTTTTTTAGATGTTTCAGGACACACCGTACACTTCTCCAGAGTGGCTGTTGGCAATTTACATCCCGCCCATCAGTGTAGCAAGGCTCCCATTTCTCCATGGCCTGTCCTGCATTTCTGGTTTTGAGACTTTTTTCAGCATGGCCCTTTTGACCGATGGGTAGCGAGTCTTCTTTGTAGCCCTGATTTGCCTTTCCAGGTTGCTTGGTTGGCCAAAAAGGGCGTATGCGTTTTTTCCTGAATATATTCAGGAAAAAACGCATACGCCCTTTTTGGCCAAGGGCATCATTGTCAACGTTTTGCCGCTTTTCATGTGCTTTAAAGGCGATTCGAATCTACCTCCTGAAATCTGTTTCCTGCATTTCTGCCTTGATTTCAAATCCTCTTCTTTGCCTTCCCTCAATATATTTGTGGACGAGAGTTATCATTTATAACTCTGCAGGTTTGTGAATTGCAGTGCCCTGAAGCTCCATTGTACAACTCGCTTTTTTGGGAGCTGGCCGCAAAAGCGCAGGATGGCTTCAGGCCCTGTTCTGGTTCCGGGGGGGAGGATGAGCCTGTGGTTAATTCTTCTTCCTGATGGGAAAATAGAGTGACCTGTGCCTGTCCCAACACCAAGAGCTAGTCTCTCACTGGTTCCCCGTCTACCCGTTCATCCTCAGGACAAATTGCAACCTGTACGGAACAGGAGGTTAAAGGTGCTGATGCTCCAAGTAGGGAGATTGTTAGTAAAGCGGCTGGAATGGCGAACCCGGGCACAAGGAGAAGAGAAATGAGGTGCGTTTTAGAAACCTTTCCCCATCACATGGTGTACCATCTTTTTGTTTTCTCATGCATGTTTTCGATGTAGGAAGATGCCCTTGAACCTGGAGATTTGGGACCCATGCGATGGGTACCACGCAGTATTACTTTAAAGGGTCTGCGTTTGCTCACCCAACCTCACCAAACCTCTCAGCCCCAAGAGTGTCCACCCTTATGTCTCATCCAGCTGTGGGTCTAGATATGGTCAATCCAGGTTGCATCACAGCCCCTGAACGCATTGTGTAAGAATTTCTCTCTCTTTCACTGTCTTTGTTTCATGGGTTTTTCAAAGTAATTTATTTTTATAATGGGGTTTAGCTGCTTTTCACTGCTGTGTTTATGCCGCTTTACACCCACTTGACACACTAACAGAGAGATATCAATACATAGGTTTTAAGATTATTACTAGTCAGATATATTCTTGTGCGGTGAATAGGGCGTGTTGAGTCCAGTTCTCTGAGCAAGGAGTAGGTCTTGTCTATTACATATTGGGTTTATGGAACGGTATCTGAGCTAATTTGAAACCCTTGTTTGATGTATCACCCCACCTCACCTTTCCCGTTAAGCAGCCATAGTGTGTGTTCTGCATGAGTGACTCTGTTCTGTTTTGTAATTCAGTTCAAGTGTAACGGTTTTTACAGTCCCTCTATAAGTGATACCTTATGAGAAGTGTCCTTTTCTGTGTGACTTATTTCACTTAGAATCGTCGTACCTAAATCCACTCATCATGCTGCTACTAGCCTTATGACATTGATTTCATGGCTGAGTGATATTCCATTGTACATAAGGACCACAACTTCTTTATCCATTTTTCTCCCTCCTGGGATATTGAAGGTGGAATGAAGTGGAGGTCCTTGTCAACAGAGCAGCCCTAAACTTTGGGGTGCTTGTGTCTTGCTGATTTTTCATTTTCCCAATTTATACCCCCATGAGTGGAAGTGCCCTATGCTCTCTAAGCTGTGTTTTTTAGATGTTTCAGGACACACCGTACACTTCTCCAGAGTGGCTGTTGGCAATTTACATCCCACCCATCAGTGTAGCAAGGCTCCCATTTCTCCATGGCCTGTCCTGCATTTCTGGTTTTGAGACTTTTTTCAGCATGGCCCTTTTGACCGATGGGTAGCGAGTCTTCTTTGTAGCCCTGATTTGCCTTTCCAGGTTGCTTGGTTGGCCAAAAAGGGCGTATGCGTTTTTTCCTGAATATATTCAGGAAAAAACGCATACGCCCTTTTTGGCCAAGGGCATCATTGTCAACGTTTTGCCGCTTTTCATGTGCTTTAAAGGCGATTCGAATCTACCTCCTGAAATCTGTTTCCTGCATTTCTGCCTTGATTTCAAATCCTCTTCTTTGCCTTCCCTCAATATATTTGTGGACGAGAGTTATCATTTATAACTCTGCACGTTTGTGAATTGCAGTGCCCTGAAGCTCCATTGTACAACTCGCTTTTTTGGGAGCTGGCCGCAAAAGCGCAGGATGGCTTCAGGCCCTGTTCTGGTTCCGGGGGGGAGGATGAGCCTGTGGTTAATTCTTCTTCCTGATGGGAAAATAGAGTGACCTGTGCCTGTCCCAACACCAAGAGCTAGTCTCTCACTGGTTCCCCGTCTACCCGTTCATCCTCAGGACAAATTGCAACCTGTACGGAACAGGAGGTTAAAGGTGCTGATGCTCCAAGTAGGGAGATTGTTAGTAAAGCGGCTGGAATGGCGAACCCGGGCACAAGGAGAAGAGAAATGAGGTGCGTTTTAGAAACCTTTCCCCATCACATGGTGTACCATCTTTTTGTTTTCTCATGCATGTTTTCGATGTAGGAAGATGCCCTTGAACCTGGAGATTTGGGACCCATGCGATGGGTACCACGCAGTATTACTTTAAAGGGTCTGCGTTTGCTCACCCAACCTCACCAAACCTCTCAGCCCCAAGAGTGTCCACCCTTATGTCTCATCCAGCTGTGGGTCTAGATATGGTCAATCCAGGTTGCATCACAGCCCCTGAACGCATTGTGTAAGAATTTCTCTCTCTTTCACTGTCTTTGTTTCATGGGTTTTTCAAAGTAATTTATTTTTATAATGGGGTTTAGCTGCTTTTCACTGCTGTGTTTATGCCGCTTTACACCCACTTGACACACTAACAGAGAGATATCAATACATAGGTTTTAAGATTATTACTAGTCAGATATATTCTTGTGCGGTGAATAGGGCGTGTTGAGTCCAGTTCTCTGAGCAAGGAGTAGGTCTTGTCTATTACATATTGGGTTTATGGAACGGTATCTGAGCTAATTTGAAACCCTTGTTTTATGTATCACCCCACCTTACCTTTCCCGTTAAGCAGCCATAGTGTGTTTTCTGCATGTGTGACTCTGTTCTGTTTTGTAATTCAGTTCAAGTGTAACGGTTTTTACATTCCCTCTTTAAGTGATACCTTATGAGAAGTGTCCTTTTCTGTGTGACTTATTTCACTTAGAATCGTCGTACCTAAATCCACTCATCATGCTGCTATTAGCCTTATGACATTGATTTCATGGCTGAGTGATATTCCATTGTACATAAGGACCACAACTTCTTTATCCATTTTTCTCCCTCCTGGGATATTGAAGGTGGAATGAAGTGGAGGTCCTTGTCAACAGAGCAGCCCTAAACTTTGGGGTGCTTGTGTCTTGCTGATTTTTCATTTTCCCAATTTATACCGCCATGAGTGGAAGTGCCCTATGCTCTCTAAGCTGTGTTTTTTAGATGTTTCAAGACACACCGTACACTTCTCCAGAGTGGCTGTTGGCAATTTACATCCCGCCCATCAGTGTAGCAAGGCTCCCATTTCTCCATGGCCTGTCCTGCATTTCTGGTTTTGAGACTTTTTTCAGCATGGCCCTTTTGACCGATGGGTAGCGAGTCTTCTTTGTAGCCCTGATTTGCCTTTCCAGGTTGCTTGGTTGGCCAAAAAGGGCGTATGCGTTTTTTCCTGAATATATTCAGGAAAAAACGCATACGCCCTTTTTGGCCAAGGGCATCATTGTCAACGTTTTGCCGCTTTTCATGTGCTTTAAAGGCGATTCGAATCTACCTCCTGAAATCTGTTTCCTGCATTTCTGCCTTGATTTCAAATCCTCTTCTTTGCCTTCCCTCAATATATTTGTGGACGAGAGTTATCATTTATAACTCTGCAGGTTTGTGAATTGCAGTGCCCTGAAGCTCCATTGTACAACTCGGTTTTTTGGGAGCTGGCCGCAAAAGCGCAGGATGGCTTCAGGCCCTGTTCTGGTTCCGGGGGGGAGGATGAGCCTGTGGTTAATTCTTCTTCCTGATGGGAAAATAGAGTGACCTGTGCCTGTCCCAACACCAAGAGCTAGTCTCTCACTGGTTCCCCGTCTACCCGTTCATCCTCAGGACAAATTGCAACCTGTACGGAACAGGAGGTTAAAGGTGCTGATGCTCCAAGTAGGGAGATTGTTAGTAAAGCGGCTGGAATGGCGAACCCGGGCACAAGGAGAAGAGAAATGAGGTGCGTTTTAGAAACCTTTCCCCATCACATGGTGTACCATCTTTTTGTTTTCTCATGCATGTTTTCGATGTAGGAAGATGCCCTTGAACCTGGAGATTTGGGACCCATGCGATGGGTACCACGCAGTATTACTTTAAAGGGTCTGCGTTTGCTCACCCAACCTCACCAAACCTCTCAGCCCCAAGAGTGTCCACCCTTATGTCTCATCCAGCTGTGGGTCTAGAAATGGTCAATCCAGGTTGCATCACAGCCCCTGAACGCATTGTGTAAGAATTTCTCTCTCTTTCACTGTCTTTGTTTCATGGGTTTTTCAAAGTAATTTATTTTTATAATGGGGTTTAGCTGGTTTTCACTGCTGTGTTTATGCCGCTTTACACCCACTTGACACACTAACAGAGAGATATCAATACATAGGTTTTAAGATTATTACTAGTCAGATATATTCTTGTGCGGTGAATAGGGCGTGTTGAGTCCAGTTCTCTGAGCAAGGAGTAGGTCTTGTCTATTACATATTGGGTTTATGGAACGGTATCTGAGCTAATTTGAAACCCTTGTTTGATGTATCACCCCACCTCACCTTTCCCGTTAAGCAGCCATAGTGTGTGTTCTGCATGAGTGACTTTGTTCTGTTTTGTAATTCAGTTCAAGTGTAACGGTTTTTACAGTCCCTCTATAAGTGATACCTTATGAGAAGTGTCCTTTTCTGTGTGACTTATTTCACTTAGAATCGTCGTACCTAAATCCACTCATCATGCTGCTACTAGCCTTATGACATTGATTTCATGGCTGAGTGATATTCCATTGTACATAAGGACCACAACTTCTTTATCCATTTTTCTCTTTCCTGGGATATTGAAGGTGGAATGAAGTGGAGGTCCTTGTCAACAGAGCAGCCCTAAACTTTGGGGTGCTTGTGTCTTGCTGAATTTTCATTTTCCCAATTTATACCCCCATGAGTGGAAGTGCCCTATGCTCTCTAAGCTGTGTTTTTTAGATGTTTCAGGACACACCGTACACTTCTCCAGAGTGGCTGTTGGCAATTTACATCCCGCCCATCAGTGTAGCAAGGCTCCCATTTCTCCATGGCCTGTCCTGCATTTCTGGTTTTGAGACTTTTTTCAGCATGTACCCTTTTGACCGATGGGTAGCGAGTCTGCTTTGTCGCGCTGATTTGCCTTTCCAGGTTGCTTGGTTGGCCAAAAAGGGCGTATGCGTTTTTTCCTGAATATATTCAGGAAAAAACGCATACGCCCTTTTTGGCCAAGGGCATCATTGTCAACGTTTTGCCGCTTTTCATGTGCTTTAAAGGCGATTCGAATCTACCTCCTGAAATCTGTTTCCTACAATTCTGCCTTGATTTCAAATCCTCTTCTTTGCCTTCCCTCAATATATTTGTGGACGAGAGTTATCATTTATAACTCTGCAGGTTTGTGAATTGCAGTGCCCTGAAGCTCCATTTTACAACTCGCTTTTTTGGGAGCTGGCCGCAAAAGCACAGGATGGCTTCAGGCCCTGTTCTGGTTCCGGGGGGGAGGATGAGCCTGTGGTTAATTCTTCTTCCTGATGGGAAAATAGAGTGACCTTTGCCTGTCCCAACACCAAGAGCTAGTCTCTCACTGGTTCCCCGTCTACCCGTTCATCCTCAGGACAAATTGCAACCTGTACGGAACAGGAGGTTAAAGGTGCTGATGCTCCAAGTAGGGAGATTGTTAGTAAAGCTGCTGGAATGGCGAACCCGGGCACAAGGAGAAGAGAAATGAGGTGCGTTTTAGAAACCTTTCCACGTCACACGGTGTACCATCTTCTGGGTTTCTCATGCATGTTTTCGATGTAGGAAGATGCCCTTGAACCTGGAGATTTGGGACCCATGCGATGGGTACCACGCAGTATTACTTTAAAGGGTCTGCGTTTGCTCACCCAACCTCACCAAACCTCTCAGCCCCAAGAGTGTCCACCCTTATGTCTCATCCAGCTGTGGGTCTAGATATGGTCAATCCAGGTTGCATCACAGCCCCTGAACGCATTGTGTAAGAATTTCTCTCTCTTTCACTGTCTTTGTTTCATGGGTTTGTAAAAGTAATTTATTTTTATAATGGGGTTTAGCTGCTTTTCACTGCTGTGTTTATGCCGCTTTTCACCCACTTGACACACTAACAGAGAGATATCAATACATAGGTTTTAAGATTATTACTAGTGAGATATATTCTTGTGCGGTGAATAGGGCGTGTTGGGTCCAGTTCTCTGAGCAAGGAGTAGGTCTTGTCTATTACATATTGGGTTTATGGAACGGTATCTGAGCTAATTTGAAACCCTTGTTTTATGTATCACCCCACCTCACCTTTCCCGTTAAGCAGCCATAGTGTGTTTTCTGCCTGTGTGACTCTGTTCTGTTTTGTAATTCAGTTCAAGTGTAACGGTTTTTACATTCCCTCTATAAGTGATACCTTATGAGAAGTGTCCTTTTCTGTGTGACTTATTTCACTTAGAATCGTCGTACCTAAATCCACTCATCATGCTGCTACTAGCCTTATGACATTGATTTCATGGCTGAGTGATATTCCATTGTACATAAGGACCACAACTTCTTTATCCATTTTTCTCTTTCCTGGGATATTGAAGGTGGAATGAAGTGGAGGTCCTTGTCAACAGAGCAGCCCTAAACTTTGGGGTGCTTGTGTCTTGCTGAATTTTCATTTTCCCAATTTATACCCCCATGAGTGGAAGTGCCCTATGCTCTCTAAGCTGTGTTTTTTAGATGTTTCAGGACACACCGTACACTTCTCCAGAGTGGCTGTTGGCAATTTACATCCCGCCCATCAGTGTAGCAAGGCTCCCATTTCTCCATGGCCTGTCCTGCATTTCTGGTTTTGAGACTTTTTTCACCATGGCCCTTTTGACCGATGGGTAGCGAGTCTGCTTTGTAGCGCTGATTTGCCTTTTCAGGTTGCTTGGTTGGCCAAAAAGGGCGTATGCGTTTTTTTCCTGAATATATTCAGGAAAAAACGCATACGCCCTTTTTGGCCAAGGGCATCATTGTCAACGTTTTGCCGCTTTTCATGTGCTTTAAAGGCGATTCGAATCTACCTCCTGAAATCTGTTTCCTACAATTCTGCCTTGATTTCAAATCCTCTTCTTTGCCTTCCCTCAATATATTTGTGGACGAGAGTTATCATTTATAACTCTGTAGGTTTGTGAATTGCAGTGCCCTGAAGCTCCATTGTACAACTCGCTTTTTTGGGAGCTGGCCGCAAAAGCACAGGATGGCTTCAGGCCCTGTTCTGGTTCCGGGGGGGAGGATGAGCCTGTGGTTAATTCTTCTTCCTGATGGGAAAATAGAGTGACCTGTGCCTGTCCCAACACCAAGAGCTAGTCTCTCACTGGTTCCCCGTCTACCCGTTCATCCTCAGGACAAATTGCAACCTGTACGGAACAGGAGGTTAAAGGTGCTGATGCTCCAAGTAGGGAGATTGTTAGTAAAGCGGCTGGAATGGCGAACCCGGGCACAAGGAGAAGAGAAATGAGGTGCGTTTTAGAAACCTTTCCCCATCACATGGTGTACCATCTTTTTGTTTTCTCATGCATGTTTTCGATGTAGGAAGATGCCCTTGAACCTGGAGATTTGGGACCCATGCGATGGGTACCACGCAGTATTACTTTAAAGGGTCTGCGTTTGCTCACCCAACCTCACCAAACCTCTCAGCCCCAAGAGTGTCCACCCTTATGTCTCATCCAGCTGTGGGTCTAGAAATGGTCAATCCAGGTTGCATCACAGCCCCTGAACGCATTGTGTAAGAATTTCTCTCTCTTTCACTGTCTTTGTTTCATGGGTTTTTCAAAGTAATTTATTTTTATAATGGGGTTTAGCTGCTTTTCACTGCTGTGTTTATGCCGCTTTACACCCACTTGACACACTAACAGAGAGATATCAATACATAGGTTTTAAGATTATTACTAGTCAGATATATTCTTGTGCGGTGAATAGGGCGTGTTGAGTCCAGTTCTCTGAGCAAGGAGTAGGTCTTGTCTATTACATATTGGGTTTATGGAACGGTATCTGAGCTAATTTGAAACCCTTGTTTGATGTATCACCCCACCTCACCTTTCCCGTTAAGCAGCCATAGTGTGTTTTCTGCATGTGTGACTCTGTTCTGTTTTGTAATTCAGTTCAAGTGTAACGGTTTTTACATTCCCTCTATAAGTGATACCTTATGAGAAGTGTCCTTTTCTGTGTGACTTATTTCACTTAGAATCGTCGTACCTAAATCCACTCATCATGCTGCTATTAGCCTTATGACATTGATTTCATGGCTGAGTGATATTCCATTGTACATAAGGACCACAACTTCTTTATCCATTTTTCTCCCTCCTGGGATATTGAAGGTGGAATGAAGTGGAGGTCCTTGTCAACAGAGCAGCCCTAAACTTTGGGGTGCTTGTGTCTTGCTGATTTTTCATTTTCCCAATTTATACCCCCATGAGTGGAAGTGCCCTATGCTCTCTAAGCTGTGTTTTTTAGATGTTTCAGGACACACCGTACACTTCTCCAGAGTGGCTGTTGGCAATTTACATCCCGCCTATCAGTGTAGCAAGGCTCCCATTTCTCCATGGCCTGTCCTGCATTTCTGGTTTTGAGACTTTTTTCAGCATGGCCCTTTTGACCGATGGGTAGCGAGTCTTCTTTGTAGCCCTGATTTGCCTTTCCAGGTTGCTTGGTTGGCCAAAAAGGGCGTATGCGTTTTTTCCTGAATATATTCAGGAAAAAACGCATACGCCCTTTTTGGCCAAGGGCATCATTGTCAACGTTTTGCCGCTTTTCATGTGCTTTAAAGGCGATTCGAATCTACCTCCTGAAATCTGTTTCCTGCATTTCTGCCTTGATTTCAAATCCTCTTCTTTGCCTTCCCTCAATATATTTGTGGACGAGAGTTATCATTTATAACTCTGCAGGTTTGTGAATTGCAGTGCCCTGAAGCTCCATTGTACAACTCGGTTTTTTGGGAGCTGGCCGCAAAAGCGCAGGATGGCTTCAGGCCCTGTTCTGGTTCCGGGGGGGAGGATGAGCCTGTGGTTAATTCTTCTTCCTGATGGGAAAATAGAGTGACCTGTGCCTGTCCCAACACCAAGAGCTAGTCTCTCACTGGTTCCCCGTCTACCCGTTCATCCTCAGGACAAATTGCAACCTGTACGGAACAGGAGGTTAAAGGTGCTGATGCTCCAAGTAGGGAGATTGTTAGTAAAGCGGCTGGAATGGCGAACCCGGGCACAAGGAGAAGAGAAATGAGGTGCGTTTTAGAAACCTTTCCCCATCACATGGTGTACCATCTTTTTGTTTTCTCATGCATGTTTTCGATGTAGGAAGATGCCCTTGAACCTGGAGATTTGGGACCCATGCGATGGGTACCACGCAGTATTACTTTAAAGGGTCTGCGTTTGCTCACCCAACCTCACCAAACCTCTCAGCCCCAAGAGTGTCCACCCTTATGTCTCATCCAGCTGTGGGTCTAGAAATGGTCAATCCAGGTTGCATCACAGCCCCTGAACGCATTGTGTAAGAATTTCTCTCTCTTTCACTGTCTTTGTTTCATGGGTTTTTCAAAGTAATTTATTTTTATAATGGGGTTTAGCTGCTTTTCACTGCTGTGTTTATGCCGCTTTACACCCACTTGACACACTAACAGAGAGATATCAATACATAGGTTTTAAGATTATTACTAGTCAGATATATTCTTGTGCGGTGAATAGGGCGTGTTGAGTCCAGTTCTCTGAGCAAGGAGTAGGTCTTGTCTATTACATATTGGGTTTATGGAACGGTATCTGAGCTAATTTGAAACCCTTGTTTGATGTATCACCCCACCTCACCTTTCCCGTTAAGCAGCCATAGTGTGTGTTCTGCATGAGTGACTTTGTTCTGTTTTGTAATTCAGTTCAAGTGTAACGGTTTTTACAGTCCCTCTATAAGTGATACCTTATGAGAAGTGTCCTTTTCTGTGTGACTTATTTCACTTAGAATCGTCGTACCTAAATCCACTCATCATGCTGCTACTAGCCTTATGACATTGATTTCATGGCTGAGTGATATTCCATTGTACATAAGGACCACAACTTCTTTATCCATTTTTCTCTTTCCTGGGATATTGAAGGTGGAATGAAGTGGAGGTCCTTGTCAACAGAGCAGCCCTAAACTTTGGGGTGCTTGTGTCTTGCTGAATTTTCATTTTCCCAATTTATACCCCCATGAGTGGAAGTGCCCTATGCTCTCTAAGCTGTGTTTTTTAGATGTTTCAGGACACACCGTACACTTCTCCAGAGTGGCTGTTGGCAATTTACATCCCGCCCATCAGTGTAGCAAGGCTCCCATTTCTCCATGGCCTGTCCTGCATTTCTGGTTTTGAGACTTTTTTCAGCATGTACCCTTTTGACCGATGGGTAGCGAGTCTGCTTTGTCGCGCTGATTTGCCTTTCCAGGTTGCTTGGTTGGCCAAAAAGGGCGTATGCGTTTTTTCCTGAATATATTCAGGAAAAAACGCATACGCCCTTTTTGGCCAAGGGCATCATTGTCAACGTTTTGCCGCTTTTCATGTGCTTTAAAGGCGATTCGAATCTACCTCCTGAAATCTGTTTCCTACAATTCTGCCTTGATTTCAAATCCTCTTCTTTGCCTTCCCTCAATATATTTGTGGACGAGAGTTATCATTTATAACTCTGCAGGTTTGTGAATTGCAGTGCCCTGAAGCTCCATTTTACAACTCGCTTTTTTGGGAGCTGGCCGCAAAAGCACAGGATGGCTTCAGGCCCTGTTCTGGTTCCGGGGGGGAGGATGAGCCTGTGGTTAATTCTTCTTCCTGATGGGAAAATAGAGTGACCTTTGCCTGTCCCAACACCAAGAGCTAGTCTCTCACTGGTTCCCCGTCTACCCGTTCATCCTCAGGACAAATTGCAACCTGTACGGAACAGGAGGTTAAAGGTGCTGATGCTCCAAGTAGGGAGATTGTTAGTAAAGCGGCTGGAATGGCGAACCCGGGCACAAGGAGAAGAGAAATGAGGTGCGTTTTAGAAACCTTTCCACGTCACACGGTGTACCATCTTCTGGGTTTCTCATGCATGTTTTCGATGTAGGAAGATGCCCTTGAACCTGGAGATTTGGGACCCATGCGATGGGTACCACGCAGTATTACTTTAAAGGGTCTGCGTTTGCTCACCCAACCTCACCAAACCTCTCAGCCCCAAGAGTGTCCACCCTTATGTCTCATCCAGCTGTGGGTCTAGATATGGTCAATCCAGGTTGCATCACAGCCCCTGAACGCATTGTGTAAGAATTTCTCTCTCTTTCACTGTCTTTGTTTCATGGGTTTGTAAAAGTAATTTATTTTTATAATGGGGTTTAGCTGCTTTTCACTGCTGTGTTTATGCCGCTTTTCTCCCACTTGACACACTAACAGAGAGATATCAATACATAGGTTTTAAGATTATTACTAGTGAGATATATTCTTGTGCGGTGAATAGGGCGTGTTGGGTCCAGTTCTCTGAGCAAGGAGTAGGTCTTGTCTATTACATATTGGGTTTATGGAACGGTATCTGAGCTAATTTGAAACCCTTGTTTTATGTATCACCCCACCTCACCTTTCCCGTTAAGCAGCCATAGTGTGTTTTCTGCCTGTGTGACTCTGTTCTGTTTTGTAATTCAGTTCAAGTGTAACGGTTTTTACATTCCCTCTATAAGTGATACCTTATGAGAAGTGTCCTTTTCTGTGTGACTTATTTCACTTAGAATCGTCGTACCTAAATCCACTCATCATGCTGCTACTAGCCTTATGACATTGATTTCATGGCTGAGTGATATTCCATTGTACATAAGGACCACAACTTCTTTATCCATTTTTCTCTTTCCTGGGATATTGAAGGTGGAATGAAGTGGAGGTCCTTGTCAACAGAGCAGCCCTAAACTTTGGGGTGCTTGTGTCTTGCTGAATTTTCATTTTCCCAATTTATACCCCCATGAGTGGAAGTGCCCTATGCTCTCTAAGCTGTGTTTTTTAGATGTTTCAGGACACACCGTACACTTCTCCAGAGTGGCTGTTGGCAATTTACATCCCGCCCATCAGTGTAGCAAGGCTCCCATTTCTCCATGGCCTGTCCTGCATTTCTGGTTTTGAGACTTTTTTCAGCATGGCCCTTTTGACCGATGGGTAGCGAGTCTGCTTTGTAGCGCTGATTTGCCTTTTCAGGTTGCTTGGTTGGCCAAAAAGGGCGTATGCGTTTTTTTCCTGAATATATTCAGGAAAAAACGCATACGCCCTTTTTGGCCAAGGGCATCATTGTCAACGTTTTGCCGCTTTTCATGTGCTTTAAAGGCGATTCGAATCTACCTCCTGAAATCTGTTTCCTACAATTCTGCCTTGATTTCAAATCCTCTTCTTTGCCTTCCCTCAATATATTTGTGGACGAGAGTTATCATTTATAACTCTGTAGGTTTGTGAATTGCAGTGCCCTGAAGCTCCATTGTACAACTCGCTTTTTTGGGAGCTGGCCGCAAAAGCACAGGATGGCTTCAGGCCCTGTTCTGGTTCCGGGGGGGAGGATGAGCCTGTGGTTAATTCTTCTTCCTGATGGGAAAATAGAGTGACCTGTGCCTGTCCCAACACCAAGAGCTAGTCTCTCACTGGTTCCCCGTCTACCCGTTCATCCTCAGGACAAATTGCAACCTGTACGGAACAGGAGGTTAAAGGTGCTGATGCTCCAAGTAGGGAGATTGTTAGTAAAGCGGCTGGAATGGCGAACCCGGGCACAAGGAGAAGAGAAATGAGGTGCGTTTTAGAAACCTTTCCCCATCACATGGTGTACCATCTTTTTGTTTTCTCATGCATGTTTTCGATGTAGGAAGATGCCCTTGAACCTGGAGATTTGGGACCCATGCGATGGGTACCACGCAGTATTACTTTAAAGGGTCTGCGTTTGCTCACCCAACCTCACCAAACCTCTCAGCCCCAAGAGTGTCCACCCTTATGTCTCATCCAGCTGTGGGTCTAGAAATGGTCAATCCAGGTTGCATCACAGCCCCTGAACGCATTGTGTAAGAATTTCTCTCTCTTTCACTGTCTTTGTTTCATGGGTTTTTCAAAGTAATTTATTTTTATAATGGGGTTTAGCTGCTTTTCACTGCTGTGTTTATGCCGCTTTACACCCACTTGACACACTAACAGAGAGATATCAATACATAGGTTTTAAGATTATTACTAGTCAGATATATTCTTGTGCGGTGAATAGGGCGTGTTGAGTCCAGTTCTCTGAGCAAGGAGTAGGTCTTGTCTATTACATATTGGGTTTATGGAACGGTATCTGAGCTAATTTGAAACCCTTGTTTGATGTATCACCCCACCTTACCTTTCCCGTTAAGCAGCCATAGTGTGTTTTCTGCATGTGTGACTCTGTTCTGTTTTGTAATTCAGTTCAAGTGTAACGGTTTTTACATTCCCTCTATAAGTGATACCTTATGAGAAGTGTCCTTTTCTGTGTGACTTATTTCACTTAGAATCGTCGTACCTAAATCCACTCATCATGCTGCTATTAGCCTTATGACATTGATTTCATGGCTGAGTGATATTCCATTGTACATAAGGACCACAACTTCTTTATCCATTTTTCTCCCTCCTGGGATATTGAAGGTGGAATGAAGTGGAGGTCCTTGTCAACAGAGCAGCCCTAAACTTTGGGGTGCTTGTGTCTTGCTGATTTTTCATTTTCCCAATTTATACCCCCATGAGTGGAAGTGCCCTATGCTCTCTAAGCTGTGTTTTTTAGATGTTTCAGGACACACCGTACACTTCTCCAGAGTGGCTGTTGGCAATTTACATCCCGCCTATCAGTGTAGCAAGGCTCCCATTTCTCCATGGCCTGTCCTGCATTTCTGGTTTTGAGACTTTTTTCAGCATGGCCCTTTTGACCGATGGGTAGCGAGTCTTCTTTGTAGCCCTGATTTGCCTTTCCAGGTTGCTTGGTTGGCCAAAAAGGGCGTATGCGTTTTTTCCTGAATATATTCAGGAAAAAACGCATACGCCCTTTTTGGCCAAGGGCATCATTGTCAACGTTTTGCCGCTTTTCATGTGCTTTAAAGGCGATTCGAATCTACCTCCTGAAATCTGTTTCCTGCATTTCTGCCTTGATTTCAAATCCTCTTCTTTGCCTTCCCTCAATATATTTGTGGACGAGAGTTATCATTTATAACTCTGCAGGTTTGTGAATTGCAGTGCCCTGAAGCTCCATTGTACAACTCGGTTTTTTGGGAGCTGGCCGCAAAAGCGCAGGATGGCTTCAGGCCCTGTTCTGGTTCCGGGGGGGAGGATGAGCCTGTGGTTAATTCTTCTTCCTGATGGGAAAATAGAGTGACCTGTGCCTGTCCCAACACCAAGAGCTAGTCTCTCACTGGTTCCCCGTCTACCCGTTCATCCTCAGGACAAATTGCAACCTGTACGGAACAGGAGGTTAAAGGTGCTGATGCTCCAAGTAGGGAGATTGTTAGTAAAGCGGCTGGAATGGCGAACCCGGGCACAAGGAGAAGAGAAATGAGGTGCGTTTTAGAAACCTTTCCCCATCACATGGTGTACCATCTTTTTGTTTTCTCATGCATGTTTTCGATGTAGGAAGATGCCCTTGAACCTGGAGATTTGGGACCCATGCGATGGGTACCACGCAGTATTACTTTAAAGGGTCTGCGTTTGCTCACCCAACCTCACCAAACCTCTCAGCCCCAAGAGTGTCCACCCTTATGTCTCATCCAGCTGTGGGTCTAGAAATGGTCAATCCAGGTTGCATCACAGCCCCTGAACGCATTGTGTAAGAATTTCTCTCTCTTTCACTGTCTTTGTTTCATGGGTTTTTCAAAGTAATTTATTTTTATAATGGGGTTTAGCTGCTTTTCACTTCTGTGTTTATGCCGCTTTACACCCACTTGACACACTAACAGAGAGATATCAATACATAGGTTTTAAGATTATTACTAGTCAGATATATTCTTGTGCGGTGAATAGGGCGTGTTGAGTCCAGTTCTCTGAGCAAGGAGTAGGTCTTGTCTATTACATATTGGGTTTATGGAACGGTATCTGAGCTAATTTGAAACCCTTGTTTGATGTATCACCCCACCTCACCTTTCCCGTTAAGCAGCCATAGTGTGTGTTCTGCATGAGTGACTTTGTTCTGTTTAGTAATTCAGTTCAAGTGTAACGGTTTTTACAGTCCCTCTATAAGTGATACCTTATGAGAAGTGTCCTTTTCTGTGTGACTTATTTCACTTAGAATCGTCGTACCTAAATCCACTCATCATGCTGCTACTAGCCTTATGACATTGATTTCATGGCTGAGTGATATTCCATTGTACATAAGGACCACAACTTCTTTATCCATTTTTCTCTTTCCTGGGATATTGAAGGTGGAATGAAGTGGAGGTCCTTGTCAACAGAGCAGCCCTAAACTTTGGGGTGCTTGTGTCTTGCTGATTTTTCATTTTCCCAATTTATACCCCCATGAGTGGAAGTGCCCTATGCTCTCTAAGCTGTGTTTTTTAGATGTTTCAGGACACACCGTACACTTCTCCAGAGTGGCTGTTGGCAATTTACATCCCGCCCATCAGTGTAGCAAGGCTCCCATTTCTCCATGGCCTGTCCTGCATTTCTGGTTTTGACACGTTTTTCAGCATGGCCCTTTTGACCGATGGGTAGCGAGTCTTCTTTGTAGCGCTGATTTGCCTTTCCAGGTTGCTTGGTTGGCCAAAAAGGGCGTATGCGTTTTTTCCTGAATATATTCAGGAAAAAACGCATACGCCCTTTTTGGCCAAGGGCATCATTGTCAACGTTTTGCCGCTTTTCATGTGCTTTAAAGGCGATTCGAATCTACCTCCTGAAATCTGTTTCCTGCATTTCTGCCTTGATTTCAAATCCTCTTCTTTGCCTTCCCTCAATATATTTGTGGACGAGAGTTATCATTTATAACTGCAGGTTTGTGAATTGCAGTGCCCTGAAGCTCCATTGTACAACTCGCTTTTTTGGGAGCTGGCCGCAAAAGCGCAGGATGGCTTCAGGCCCTGTTCTGGTTCCGGGGGGGAGGATGAGCCTGTGGTTAATTCTTCTTCCTGATGGGAAAATAGAGTGACCTGTGCCTGTCCCAACACCAAGAGCTAGTCTCTCACTGGTTCCCCGTCTACCCGTTCATCCTCAGGACAAATTGCAACCTGTACGGAACAGGAGGTTAAAGGTGCTGATGCTCCAAGTAGGGAGATTGTTAGTAAAGCGGCTGGAATGGCGAACCCGGGCACAAGGAGAAGAGAAATTAGGTGCGTTTTAGAAACCTTTCCCCATCACATGGTGTACCATCTTTTTGTTTTCTCATGCATGTTTTCGATGTAGGAAGATGCCCTTGAACCTGGAGATTTGGGACCCATGCGATGGGTACCACGGAGTATTACTTTAAAGGGTCTGCGTTTGCTCACCCAACCTCACCAAACCTCTCAGCCCCAAGAGTGTCCACCCTTATGTCTCATCCAGCTGTGGGTCTAGATATGGTCAATCCAGGTTGCATCACAGCCCCTGAACGCATTGTGTAAGAATTTCTCTCTCTTTCACTGTCTTTGTTTCATGGGTTTTTCAAAGTAATTTATTTTTATAATGGGGTTTAGCTGCTTTTCACTGCTGTGTTTATGCCGCTTTACACCCACTTGACACACTAACAGAGAGATATCAATACATAGGTTTTAAGATTATTACTAGTCAGATATATTCTTGTGCGGTGAATAGGGCGTGTTGAGTCCAGTTCTCTGAGCAAGGAGTAGGTCTTGTCTATTACATATTGGGTTTATGGAACGGTATCTGAGCTAATTTGAAACCCTTGTTTTATGTATCACCCCACCTTACCTTTCCCGTTAAGCAGCCATAGTGTGTTTTCTGCATGTGTGACTCTGTTCTGTTTTGTAATTCAGTTCAAGTGTAACGGTTTTTACATTCCCTCTATAAGTGATACCTTATGAGAAGTGTCCTTTTCTGTGTGACTTATTTCACTTAGAATCGTCGTACCTAAATCCACTCATCATGCTGCTATTAGCCTTATGACATTGATTTCATGGCTGAGTGATATTCCATTGTACATAAGGACCACAACTTCTTTATCCATTTTTCTCCCTCCTGGGATATTGAAGGTGGAATGAAGTGGAGGTCCTTGTCAACAGAGCAGCCCTAAACTTTGGGGTGCTTGTGTCTTGCTGATTTTTCATTTTCCCAATTTATACCCCCATGAGTGGAAGTGCCCTATGCTCTCTAAGCTGTGTTTTTTAGATGTTTCAGGACACACCGTACACTTCTCCAGAGTGGCTGTTGGCAATTTACATCCCGCCTATCAGTGTAGCAAGGCTCCCATTTCTCCATGGCCTGTCCTGCATTTCTGGTTTTGAGACTTTTTTCAGCATGGCCCTTTTGACCGATGGGTAGCGAGTCTTCTTTGTAGCCCTGATTTGCCTTTCCAGGTTGCTTGGTTGGCCAAAAAGGGCGTATGCGTTTTTTCCTGAATATATTCAGGAAAAAACGCATACGCCCTTTTTGGCCAAGGGCATCATTGTCAACGTTTTGCCGCTTTTCATGTGCTTTAAAGGCGATTCGAATCTACCTCCTGAAATCTGTTTCCTGCATTTCTGCCTTGATTTCAAATCCTCTTCTTTGCCTTCCCTCAATATATTTGTGGACGAGAGTTATCATTTATAACTGCAGGTTTGTGAATTGCAGTGCCCTGAAGCTCCATTGTACAACTCGCTTTTTTGGGAGCTGGCCGCAAAAGCGCAGGATGGCTTCAGGCCCTGTTCTGGTTCCGGGGGGGAGGATGAGCCTGTGGTTAATTCTTCTTCCTGATGGGAAAATAGAGTGACCTGTGCCTGTCCCAACACCAAGAGCTAGTCTCTCACTGGTTCCCCGTCTACCCGTTCATCCTCAGGACAAATTGCAACCTGTACGGAACAGGAGGTTAAAGGTGCTGATGCTCCAAGTAGGGAGATTGTTAGTAAAGCGGCTGGAATGGCGAACCCGGGCACAAGGAGAAGAGAAATGAGGTGCGTTTTAGAAACCTTTCCCCATCACATGGTGTACCATCTTTTTGTTTTCTCATGCATGTTTTCGATGTAGGAAGATGCCCTTGAACCTGGAGATTTGGGACCCATGCGATGGGTACCACGGAGTATTACTTTAAAGGGTCTGCGTTTGCTCACCCAACCTCACCAAACCTCTCAGCCCCAAGAGTGTCCACCCTTATGTCTCATCCAGCTGTGGGTCTAGATATGGTCAATCCAGGTTGCATCACAGCCCCTGAACGCATTGTGTAAGAATTTCTCTCTCTTTCACTGTCTTTGTTTCATGGGTTTTTCAAAGTAATTTATTTTTATAATGGGGTTTAGCTGCTTTTCACTGCTGTGTTTATGCCGCTTTACACCCACTTGACACACTAACAGAGAGATATCAATACATAGGTTTTAAGATTATTACTAGTCAGATATATTCTTGTGCGGTGAATAGGGCGTGTTGAGTCCAGTTCTCTGAGCAAGGAGTAGGTCTTGTCTATTACATATTGGGTTTATGGAACGGTATCTGAGCTAATTTGAAACCCTTGTTTTATGTATCACCCCACCTTACCTTTCCCGTTAAGCAGCCATAGTGTGTTTTCTGCATGTGTGACTCTGTTCTGTTTTGTAATTCAGTTCAAGTGTAACGGTTTTTACATTCCCTCTATAAGTGATACCTTATGAGAAGTGTCCTTTTCTGTGTGACTTATTTCACTTAGAATCGTCGTACCTAAATCCACTCATCATGCTGCTATTAGCCTTATGACATTGATTTCATGGCTGAGTGATATTCCATTGTACATAAGGACCACAACTTCTTTATCCATTTTTCTCCCTCCTGGGATATTGAAGGTGGAATGAAGTGGAGGTCCTTGTCAACAGAGCAGCCCTAAACTTTGGGGTGCTTGTGTCTTGCTGATTTTTCATTTTCCCAATTTATACCCACATGAGTGGAAGTGCCCTATGCTCTCTAAGCTGTGTTTTTTAGATGTTTCAGGACACACCGTACACTTCTCCAGAGTGGCTGTTGGCAATTTACATCCCGCCTATCAGTGTAGCAAGGCTCCCATTTCTCCATGGCCTGTCCTGCATTTCTGGTTTTGAGACTTTTTTCAGCATGGCCCTTTTGACCGATGGGTAGCGAGTCTTCTTTGTAGCCCTGATTTGCCTTTCCAGGTTGCTTGGTTGGCCAAAAAGGGCGTATGCGTTTTTTCCTGAATATATTCAGGAAAAAACGCATACGCCCTTTTTGGCCAAGGGCATCATTGTCAACGTTTTGCCGCTTTTCATGTGCTTTAAAGGCGATTCGAATCTACCTCCTGAAATCTGTTTCCTGCATTTCTGCCTTGATTTCAAATCCTCTTCTTTGCCTTCCCTCAATATATTTGTGGACGAGAGTTATCATTTATAACTGCAGGTTTGTGAATTGCAGTGCCCTGAAGCTCCATTGTACAACTCGCTTTTTTGGGAGCTGGCCGCAAAAGCGCAGGATGGCTTCAGGCCCTGTTCTGGTTCCGGGGGGGAGGATGAGCCTGTGGTTAATTCTTCTTCCTGATGGCAAAATAGAGTGACCTGTGCCTGTCCCAACACCAAGAGCTAGTCTCTCACTGGTTCCCCGTCTACCCGTTCATCCTCAGGACAAATTGCAACCTGTACGGAACAGGAGGTTAAAGGTGCTGATGCTCCAAGTAGGGAGATTGTTAGTAAAGCGGCTGGAATGGCGAACCCGGGCACAAGGAGAAGAGAAATTAGGTGCGTTTTAGAAACCTTTCCCCATCACATGGTGTACCATCTTTTTGTTTTCTCATGCATGTTTTCGATGTAGGAAGATGCCCTTGAACCTGGAGATTTGGGACCCATGCGATGGGTACCACGCAGTATTACTTTAAAGGGTCTGCGTTTGCTCACCCAACCTCACCAAACCTCTCAGCCCCAAGAGTGTCCACCCTTATGTCTCATCCAGCTGTGGGTCTAGATATGGTCAATCCAGGTTGCATCACAGCCCCTGAACGCATTGTGTAAGAATTTCTCTCTCTTTCACTGTCTTTGTTTCATGGGTTTTTCAAAGTAATTTATTTTTATAATGGGGTTTAGCTGCTTTTCACTGCTGTGTTTATGCCGCTTTACACCCACTTGACACACTAACAGAGAGATATCAATACATAGGTTTTACGATTATTACTAGTCAGATATATTCTTGTGCGGTGAATAGGGCGTGTTGAGTCCAGTTCTCTGAGCAAGGAGTAGGTCTTGTCTATTACATATTGGGTTTATGGAACGGTATCTGAGCTAATTTGAAACCCTTGTTTGATGTATCACCCCACCTCACCTTTCCCGTTAAGCAGCCATAGTGTGTTTTCTGCATGTGTGACTCTGTTCTGTTTTGTAATTCAGTTCAAGTGTAACGGTTTTTACATTCCCTCTATAAGTGATACCTTATGAGAAGTGTCCTTTTCTGTGTGACTTATTTCACTTAGAATCGTCGTACCTAAATCCACTCATCATGCTGCTATTAGCCTTATGACATTGATTTCATGGCTGAGTGATATTCCATTGTACATAAGGACCACAACTTCTTTATCCATTTTTCTCCCTCCTGGGATATTGAAGGTGGAATGAAGTGGAGGTCCTTGTCAACAGAGCAGCCCTAAACTTTGGGGTGCTTGTGTCTTGCTGATTTTTCATTTTCCCAATTTATACCCCCATGAGTGGAAGTGCCCTATGCTCTCTAAGCTGTGTTTTTCAGATGTTTCAGGACTCACCGGACACTTCTCCAGAGTGGCTCTTGGCAATTTACATCCCGCCCATCAGTGTAGCAAGGCTCCCATTTCTCCATGGCCTGTCCTGCATTTCTGGTTTTGACACTTTTTTCAGTATGGCCCTTTTGACCGATGGGAAGCGAGACTTCTTTGTAGCGCTGATTTGCCTTTCCAGGTTGCTTGGTTGGCCAAAAAGGGCGTATGCGTTTTTTCCTGAATATATTCAGGAAAAAACGCATACGCCCTTTTTGGAAAAGGGCATCATTGTCAACGTTTTGCCGCTTTTCATGTGCTTTAAAGGCGATTCGTATCTACCTCCTGAAATCTGTTTCCTGCAATTCTGCCTTGATTTCAAATCCTGTTCTTTGCCTTCCCTCAATATGTTTGTGGACGAGAGTTATCATTTATAACTCTGCAGGTTTGTGAATTGCAGTGCCCTGAACCTCCATTTTACAACTCGTTTTTATGGGAGCTGGCCGCAAAATCGCAGAATGGCTTCAGGCCCTGTTCTGGTTCTGGGGCGCAGGCTGAGCCTGTGGTTAATTCTTCTTTCTGATGGGAAAATAGAGTGACCTGTGCCTGTCCCAACACCAAGAGCTAGTCTCTCGTTGGTTCCACGTCTTCCCGTTTATCCTCAGGACAAATTGCAACCTGTATGGAACAGGAGGTTAAAGGTGCTGATGCTCCAAGTAGGGAGCTTGCTAGTAAAGAGGCTGGAATGGCGAACCCGGGCACAAGAAGATGAGAAATGAGGTGCGTTTTAGAAACCTTTCCCCATCACACGGTGTACCATCTTCTGGGTTTCTCATGCATGTTTTTGATGTAGGAAGATGCCCTTGAACCTGGAGATTTGGGACCCATGCGATGGGTACCACGCAGTATTCCTTTAAAGGGTCTGCGTTTGCTCACCCAACCTCACCAAACCTCTCAGCCCCAAGAGTGTCCACCCTTATGTCTCATCCAGCTGTGCGTCTAGATATGGTCAATCCAGGTTGCATCACAGCCCCTGAACGCATTGTGTAAGAATTTCTCTCTCTTTCACTGTCTTTGTTTCATGGGTGTTTCAAAGTAATTTATTTTTTTAATGGGGTTTAGCTGCTTTTCACTGCTGTGTTTATGCCGCTTTACACCCACTTGACACACTAACAGAGAGATATCAATACATAGGTTTTACGATTATTATTAGTCAGATATATTCTTGTGCGGTGAATAGGGCGTGTTGAGTCCAGTTCTCTGAGCAAGGAGTAGGTCTTGTCTATTACATATTGGGTTTATGGAACGGTATCTGAGCTAATTTGATACCCTTGTTTTATGTATCACCCCACCTCACCTTTCCCGTTAAGCAGCCATAGTGTGTTTTCTGCATGTGTGACTCTGTTCTGTTTTGTAATTCAGTTCAAGTGTAACGGTTTTTACATTCCCTCTATCAGTGATACCTTATGAGAAGTGTCCTTTTCTGTGTGACTTATTTCACTTAGAATCGTCATACCTAAATCCACTCATCATGCTGCTACTAACCTTACGACATTGATTTCCTGGCTGAGTGATATTCCATTGTACATAAGGACCACAACTTCTTTATCCATTTTTCTCTTTCCTGGGATATTTAAGGTGGAATGAAGTGGAGGTCCTGGTCAACAGAACAGCCCTAAACGTTGGGGTGCTTGTGTCTTGCTGATTTTTCATTTTCCCAATTTATACCCACATGAGTGGAAGTGCCCTATGCTCTCTAAGCTGTGTTTTTTAGATGTTTCAGGACACACCGTACACTTCTCCAGAGTGGCTGTTGGCAATTTACATCCCGCCTATCAGTGTAGCAAGGCTCCCATTTCTCCATGGCCTGTCCTGCATTTCTGGTTTTGAGACTTTTTTCAGCATGGCCCTTTTGACCGATGGGTAGCGAGTCTTCTTTGTAGCCCTGATTTGCCTTTCCAGGTTGCTTGGTTGGCCAAAAAGGGCGTATGCGTTTTTTCCTGAATATATTCAGGAAAAAACGCATACGCCCTTTTTGGCCAAGGGCATCATTGTCAACGTTTTGCCGCTTTTCATGTGCTTTAAAGGCGATTCGTATCTACCTCCTGAAATCTGTTTCCTGCAATTCTGCCTTGATTTCAAATCCTCTTCTTTGCCTTCCCTCAATATATTTGTGGACGAGAGTTCTCATTTATAACTCTGCAGGTTTGTGATTTGCAGTGCCCTGAACCTCCATTTTACAACTCGTTTTTATGGGAGCTGGCCGCAAAATCGCAGAATGGCTTCAGGCCCTGTTCTGGTTCCGGGGGTCAGGTTGAGCCTGTGGTTAATTCTTCTTTCTGATGGGAAAATAGAGTGACCTGTGCCTGTCCCAACACCAAGAGCTAGTCTCTCGTTGGTTCCACGTCTTCCCGTTTATCCTCAGGACAAATTGCAACCTGTACGGAACAGGAGGTTAAAGGTGCTGATGCTCCAAGTAGGGAGCTTGCTAGTAAAGCGGCTGGAATGGCGAACCCGGGCACAAGGAGATGAGAAATGAGGTGCGTTTTAGAAACCTTTCCCCATCACACAGTGTACCATCTTCTGGGTTTCTCATGCATGTTTTTGATGTAGGAAGATGCCCTTGAACCTGGAGATTTGGGACCCATGCGATGGGTACCACGCTGTATTCCTTTAAAGGGTCTGCGTTTGCTCACCCAACCTCACCAAACCTCTCAGCCCCAAGAGTGTCCACCCTTATGTCTCATCCAGCTGTGCGTCTAGATATGGTCAATGCAGGTTGCATCACAGCCCCTGAACGCATAGTGTAAGAATTTCTCTCTCTTTCACTGTCTTTGTTTCATGGTGGTTTCAAAGTAATTTATTTTTATAATGGGGTTTAGCTGCTTTTCACTGATGTGTTTATGCCGCTTTACACCCACTTGACACACTAACAGAGAGATATCAATACATAGGTTTTACGATTATTATTAGTCAGATATATTCTTGTGCGGTGAATAGGGCGTGTTGAGTCCAGTTCTCTGAGCAAGGAGTAGGTCTTGTCTATTACATATTGGTTTTATGGAACGGTATCTGAGCTAATTTGATACCCTTGTTTTATGTATCACCCCACCTCACCTTTCCCGTTAAGCAGCCATAGTGTGTTTTCTGCATGTGTGACTCTGTTCTGTTTTGTAATTCAGTTCAAGTGTAACGGTTTTTACATTCCCTCTATCAGTGATACCTTATGAGAAGTGTCCTTTTCTGTGTGACTTATTTCACTTAGAATCGTCATACCTAAATCCACTCATCATGCTGCTACTAACCTTACGACATTGATTTCCTGGCTGAGTGATATTCCATTGTACATAAGGACCACAACTTCTTTATCCATTTTTCTCTTTCCTGGGATATTTAAGGTGGAATGAAGTGGAGGTCCTGGTCAACAGAACAGCCCTAAACGTTGGGGTGCTTGTGTCTTGCTGATTTTTCATTTTCCCAATTTATACCCACATGAGTGGAAGTGCCCTATGCTCTCTAAGCTGTGTTTTTTAGATGTTTCAGGACACACCGTACACTTCTCCAGAGTGGCTGTTGGCAATTTACATCCCGCCTATCAGTGTAGCAAGGCTCCCATTTCTCCATGGCCTGTCCTGCATTTCTGGTTTTGAGACTTTTTTCAGCATGGCCCTTTTGACCGATGGGTAGCGAGTCTTCTTTGTAGCCCTGATTTGCCTTTCCAGGTTGCTTGGTTGGCCAAAAAGGGCGTATGCGTTTTTTCCTGAATATATTCAGGAAAAAACGCATACGCCCTTTTTGGCCAAGGGCATCATTGTCAACGTTTTGCCGCTTTTCATGTGCTTTAAAGGCGATTCGAATCTACCTCCTGAAATCTGTTTCCTGCATTTCTGCCTTGATTTCAAATCCTCTTCTTTGCCTTCCCTCAATATATTTGTGGACGAGAGTTATCATTTATAACTGCAGGTTTGTGAATTGCAGTGCCCTGAAGCTCCATTGTACAACTCGCTTTTTTGGGAGCTGGCCGCAAAAGCGCAGGATGGCTTCAGGCCCTGTTCTGGTTCCGGGGGGGAGGATGAGCCTGTGGTTAATTCTTCTTCCTGATGGCAAAATAGAGTGACCTGTGCCTGTCCCAACACCAAGAGCTAGTCTCTCACTGGTTCCCCGTCTACCCGTTCATCCTCAGGACAAATTGCAACCTGTACGGAACAGGAGGTTAAAGGTGCTGATGCTCCAAGTAGGGAGATTGTTAGTAAAGCGGCTGGAATGGCGAACCCGGGCACAAGGAGAAGAGAAATTAGGTGCGTTTTAGAAACCTTTCCCCATCACATGGTGTACCATCTTTTTGTTTTCTCATGCATGTTTTCGATGTAGGAAGATGCCCTTGAACCTGGAGATTTGGGACCCATGCGATGGGTACCACGCAGTATTACTTTAAAGGGTCTGCGTTTGCTCACCCAACCTCACCAAACCTCTCAGCCCCAAGAGTGTCCACCCTTATGTCTCATCCAGCTGTGGGTCTAGATATGGTCAATCCAGGTTGCATCACAGCCCCTGAACGCATTGTGTAAGAATTTCTCTCTCTTTCACTGTCTTTGTTTCATGGGTTTTTCAAAGTAATTTATTTTTATAATGGGGTTTAGCTGCTTTTCACTGCTGTGTTTATGCCGCTTTACACCCACTTGACACACTAACAGAGAGATATCAATACATAGGTTTTACGATTATTACTAGTCAGATATATTCTTGTGCGGTGAATAGGGCGTGTTGAGTCCAGTTCTCTGAGCAAGGAGTAGGTCTTGTCTATTACATATTGGGTTTATGGAACGGTATCTGAGCTAATTTGAAACCCTTGTTTTATGTATCACCCCACCTTACCTTTCCCGTTAAGCAGCCATAGTGTGTTTTCTGCATGTGTGACTCTGTTCTGTTTTGTAATTCAGTTCAAGTGTAACGGTTTTTACATTCCCTCTATAAGTGATACCTTATGAGAAGTGTCCTTTTCTGTGTGACTTATTTCACTTAGAATCGTCGTACCTAAATCCACTCATCATGCTGCTATTAGCCTTATGACATTGATTTCATGGCTGAGTGATATTCCATTGTACATAAGGACCACAACTTCTTTATCCATTTTTCTCCCTCCTGGGATATTGAAGGTGGAATGAAGTGGAGGTCCTTGTCAACAGAGCAGCCCTAAACTTTGGGGTGCTTGTGTCTTGCTGATTTTTCATTTTCCCAATTTATACCCCCATGAGTGGAAGTGCCCTATGCTCTCTAAGCTGTGTTTTTCAGATGTTTCAGGACTCACCGGACACTTCTCCAGAGTGGCTCTTGGCAATTTACATCCCGCCCATCAGTGTAGCAAGGCTCCCATTTCTCCATGGCCTGTCCTGCATTTCTGGTTTTGACACTTTTTTCAGTATGGCCCTTTTGACCGATGGGAAGCGAGACTTCTTTGTAGCGCTGATTTGCCTTTCCAGGTTGCTTGGTTGGCCAAAAAGGGCGTATGCGTTTTTTCCTGAATATATTCAGGAAAAAACGCATACGCCCTTTTTGGAAAAGGGCATCATTGTCAACGTTTTGCCGCTTTTCATGTGCTTTAAAGGCGATTCGTATCTACCTCCTGAAATCTGTTTCCTGCAATTCTGCCTTGATTTCAAATCCTGTTCTTTGCCTTCCCTCAATATGTTTGTGGACGAGAGTTATCATTTATAACTCTGCAGGTTTGTGAATTGCAGTGCCCTGAACCTCCATTTTACAACTCGTTTTTATGGGAGCTGGCCGCAAAATCGCAGAATGGCTTCAGGCCCTGTTCTGGTTCTGGGGCGCAGGCTGAGCCTGTGGTTAATTCTTCTTTCTGATGGGAAAATAGAGTGACCTGTGCCTGTCCCAACACCAAGAGCTAGTCTCTCGTTGGTTCCACTTCTTCCCGTTTATCCTCAGGACAAATTGCAACCTGTATGGAACAGGAGGTTAAAGGTGCTGATGCTCCAAGTAGGGAGCTTGCTAGTAAAGAGGCTGGAATGGCGAACCCGGGCACAAGAAGATGAGAAATGAGGTGCGTTTTAGAAACCTTTCCCCATCACACGGTGTACCATCTTCTGGGTTTCTCATGCATGTTTTTGATGTAGGAAGATGCCCTTGAACCTGGAGATTTGGGACCCATGCGATGGGTACCACGCAGTATTCCTTTAAAGGGTCTGCGTTTGCTCACCCAACCTCACCAAACCTCTCAGCCCCAAGAGTGTCCACCCTTATGTCTCATCCAGCTGTGCGTCTAGATATGGTCAATCCAGGTTGCATCACAGCCCCTGAACGCATTGTGTAAGAATTTCTCTCTCTTTCACTGTCTTTGTTTCATGGGTGTTTCAAAGTAATTTATTTTTATAATGGGGTTTAGCTGCTTTTCACTGCTGTGTTTATGCCGCTTTACACCCACTTGACACACTAACAGAGAGATATCAATACATAGGTTTTACGATTATTATTAGTCAGATATATTCTTGTGCGGTGAATAGGGCGTGTTGAGTCCAGTTCTCTGAGCAAGGAGTAGGTCTTGTCTATTACATATTGGGTTTATGGAACGGTATCTGAGCTAATTTGATACCCTTGTTTTATGTATCACCCCACCTCACCTTTCCCGTTAAGCAGCCATAGTGTGTTTTCTGCATGTGTGACTCTGTTCTGTTTTGTAATTCAGTTCAAGTGTAACGGTTTTTACATTCCCTCTATCAGTGATACCTTATGAGAAGTGTCCTTTTCTGTGTGACTTATTTCACTTAGAATCGTCATACCTAAATCCACTCATCATGCTGCTACTAACCTTACGACATTGATTTCCTGGCTGAGTGATATTCCAATGTACATAAGGACCACAACTTCTTTATCCATTTTTCTCTTTCCTGGGATATTTAAGGTGGAATGAAGTGGAGGTCCTGGTCAACAGAGCAGCCCTAAACTTTGGGGTGCTTGTGTCTTGCTGATTTTTAATTTTCCCAATTTATACCCCCATGAGTGGAAGTGCCCTATGCTCTCTAAGCTGTGTTTTTCAGATGTTTCAGGACTCACCGGACACTTCTCCAGAGTGGCTCTTGGCAATTTACATCCCGCCCATCAGTGTAGCAAGGCTCCCATTTCTCCATGGCCTGTCCTGCATTTCTGGTTTTGACACTTTTTTCAGCATGGCCCTTTTGACCGATGGGAAGCGAGACTTCTTTGTAGCGCTGATTTGCCTTTCCAGGTTGCTTGGTTGGCCAAAAAGGGCGTATGCGTTTTTTCCTGAATATATTCAGGAAAAAACGCATACGCCCTTTTTGGCCAAGGGCATCATTGTCAACGTTTTGCCGCTTTTCATGTGCTTTAAAGGCGATTCGTATCTACCTCCTGAAATCTGTTTCCTGCAATTCTGCCTTGATTTCAAATCCTCTTCTTTGCCTTCCCTCAATATATTTGTGGACGAGAGTTCTCATTTATAACTCTGCAGGTTTGTGATTTGCAGTGCCCTGAACCTCCATTTTACAACTCGTTTTTATGGGAGCTGGCCGCAAAATCGCAGAATGGCTTCAGGCCATGTTCTGGTTCCGGGGGGCAGGCTGAGCCTGTGGTTAATTCTTCTTTCTGATGGGAAAATAGAGTGACCTGTGCCTGTCCCAACACCAAGAGCTAGTCTCTCGTTGGTTCCACGTCTTCCCGTTTATCCTCAGGACAAATTGCAACCTGTACGGAACAGGAGGTTAAAGGTGCTGATGCTCCAAGTAGGGAGCTTGCTAGTAAAGCGGCTGGAATGGCGAACCCGGGCACAAGGAGATGAGAAATGAGGTGCGTTTTAGAAACCTTTCCCCATCATACGGTGTACCATCTTCTGGGTTTCTCATG
Organism: Balaenoptera borealis; assembly: GCF_965194805.1. Taxonomy (NCBI): domain Eukaryota; kingdom Metazoa; phylum Chordata; class Mammalia; order Artiodactyla; family Balaenopteridae; genus Balaenoptera; species Balaenoptera borealis. The sequence continues at coordinate 73,441 of NW_028123754.1, forward strand.
CATGTTTTTGATGTAGGAAGATGCCCTTGAACCTGGAGATTTGGGACCCATGCGATGGGTACCACGCAGTATTCCTTTAAAGGGTCTGCGTTTGCTCACCCAACCTCACCAAACCTCTCAGCCCCAAGAGTGTCCACCCTTATGTCTCATCCAGCTGTGCGTCTAGATATGGTCAATCCAGGTTGCATCACAGCCCCTGAACGCATTGTGTAAGAATTTCTCTCTCTTTCACTGTCTTTGTTTCATGGTGGTTTCAAAGTAATTTATTTTTATAATGGGGTTTAGCTGCTTTTCACTGCTGTGTTTATGCCGCTTTACACCCACTTGACACACTAACAGAGAGATATCAATACATAGGTTTTACGATTATTATTAGTCAGATATATTCTTGTGCGGTGAATAGGGCGTGTTGAGTCCAGTTCTCTGAGCAAGGAGTAGGTCTTGTCTATTACATATTGGGTTTATGGAACGGTATCTGAGCTAATTTGATACCCTTGTTTTATGTATCACCCCACCTCACCTTTCCCGTTAAGCAGCCATAGTGTGTTTTCTGCATGTGTGACTCTGTTCTGTTTTGTAATTCAGTTCAAGTGTAACGGTTTTTACATTCCCTCTATCAGTGATACCTTATGAGAAGTGTCCTTTTCTCTGTGACTTATTTCACTTAGAATCGTCATACCTAAATCCACTCATCATGCTGCTACTAACCTTACGACATTGATTTCCTGGCTGAGTGATATTCCATTGTACATAAGGACCACAACTTCTTTATCCATTTTTCTCTTTCCTGGGATATTTAAGGTGGAATGAAGTGGAGGTCCTGGTCAACAGAGCAGCCCTAAACTTTGGGGTGCTTGTGTCTTGCTGATTTTTAATTTTCCCAATTTATACCCCCATGAGTGGAAGTGCCCTATGCTCTCTAAGCTGTGTTTTTCAGATGTTTCAGGACTCACCGGACACTTCTCCAGAGTGGCTCTTGGCAATTTACATCCCGCCCATCAGTGTAGCAAGGCTCCCATTTCTCCATGGCCTGTCCTGCATTTCTGGTTTTGACACTTTTTTCAGCATGGCCCTTTTGACCGATGGGAAGCGAGACTTCTTTGTAGTGCTGATTTGCCTTTCCAGGTTGCTTGGTTGGCCAAAAAGGGCGTATGCGTTTTTTCCTGAATATATTCAGGAAAAAACGCATACGCCCTTTTTGGCCAAGGGCATCATTGTCAACGTTTTGCCGCTTTTCATGTGCTTTAAAGGCGATTCGTATCTACCTCCTGAAATCTGTTTCGTGCAATTCTGCCTTGATTTCAAATCCTCTTCTTTGCCTTCCCTCAATATATTTGTGGACGAGAGTTATCATTTATAACTCTGCAGGTTTGTGAATTGCAGTGCCCTGAACCTCCATTTTACAACTCGTTTTTATGGGAGCTGGCCGCAAAATCGCAGAATGGCTTCAGGCCCTGTTCTGGTTCCGGGGGGCAGGCTGAGCCTGTGGTTAATTCTTCTTTCTGATGGGAAAATAGAGTGACCTGTGCCTGTCCCAACACCAAGAGCTAGTCTCTCGTTGGTTCCACGTCTTCCCGTTTATCCTCAGGACAAATTGCAACCTGTACGGAACAGGAGGTTAAAGGTGCTGATGCCCCAAGTAGGGAGCTTGCTAGTAAAGCGGCTGGAATGGCGAACCCGGGCACAAGGAGATGAGAAATGAGGTGCGTTTTAGAAACCTTTCCCCATCACACGGTGTACCATCTTCTGGGTTTCTCATGCATGTTTTTGATGTAGGAAGATGCCCTTGAACCTGGAGATTTGGGACCCATGTGATTCGTACCACGCAGTATTACTTTAAAGGGTCTGCGTTTGCTCACCCAACCTCACCAAACCTCTCAGCCCCAAGAGTGTCCACCCTTATGTCTCATCCAGCTGTGCGTCTAGATATGGTCAATCCAGGTTGCATCACAGCTCCTGAACGCATTGTGTAAGAATTTCTCTCTCTTTCACTGTCTTTGTTTCATGGGTGTTTCAAAGTAATTTATTTTTATAATGGGGTTTAGCTGCTTTTCACTGCTGTGTTTATGCCGCTTTACACCCACTTGACACACTAACAGAGAGATATCAATACATAGGTTTTACGATTATTATTAGTCAGATATATTCTTGTGCGGTGAATAGGGCGTGTTGAGTCCAGTTCTCTGAGCAAGGAGTAGGTCTTGTCTATTACATATTGGGTTTATGGAACGGTATCTGAGCTAATTTGATACCCTTGTTTTATGTATCACCCCACCTCACCTTTCCCGTTAAGCAGCCATAGTGTGTTTTCTGCATGTGTGACTCTGTTCTGTTTTGTAATTCAGTTCAAGTGTAACGGTTTTTACATTCCCTCTATCAGTGATACCTTATGAGAAGTGTCCTTTTCTGTGTGAGTTATTTCACTTAGAATCGTCGTACCTAAATCCACTCATCATGCTGCTACTAACCTTACGACATTGATTTCCTGGCTGAGTGATATTCCATTGTACATAAGGACCACAACTTCTTTATCCATTTTTCTCTTTCCTGGGATATTTAAGGTGGAATGAAGTGGAGGTCCTGGTCAACAGAGCAGCCCTAAACTTTGGGGTGCTTGTGTCTTGCTGATTTTTAATTTTCCCAATTTATACCCCCATGAGTGGAAGTGCCCTATGCTCTCTAAGCTGTGTTTTTCAGATGTTTCAGGACTCACCGGACACTTCTCCAGAGTGGCTCTTGGCAATTTACATCCCGCCCATCAGTGTAGCAAGGCTCCCATTTCTCCATGGCCTGTCCTGCATTTCTGGTTTTGACACTTTTTTCAGCATGGCCCTTTTGACCGATGGGAAGCGAGACTTCTTTGTAGCGCTGATTTGCCTTTCCAGGTTGCTTGGTTGGCCAAAAAGGGCGTATGCGTTTTTTCCTGAATATATTCAGGAAAAAACGCATACCCCCTTTATGGCCAAGGGCATCATTGTCAACGTTTTGCCGCTTCTCATGTGCTTTAAAGGCGATTCGTATCTACCTCCTGAAATCTGTTTCGTGCAATTCTGCCTTGATTTCAAATCCTCTTCTTTGCCTTCCCTCAATATATTTGTGGACGAGAGTTATCATTTATAACTCTGCAGGTTTGTGAATTGCAGTGCCCTGAACCTCCATTTTACAACTCGTTTTTATGGGAGCTGGCCGCAAAATTGCAGAATGGCTTCAGGCCCTGTTCTGGTTCCGGGGGGCAGGCTGAGCCTGTGGTTAATTCTTCTTTCTGATGGGAAAATAGAGTGACCTGTGCCTGTCCCAACACCAAGAGCTAGTCTCTCGTTGGTTCCACGTCTTCCCGTTTATCCTCAGGACAAATTGCAACCTGTACGGAACAGGAGGTTAAAGGTGCTGATGCTCCAAGTAGGGAGCTTGCTAGTAAAGCGGCTGGAATGGCGAACCCGGGCACAAGGAGATGAGAAATGAGGTGCGTTTTAGAAACCTTTCCCCATCACACGGTGTACCATCTTCTGGGTTTCTCATGCATGTTTTTGATGTAGGAAGATGCCCTTGAACCTGGAGATTTGGGACCCATGCGATGGGTACCACGCAGTATTCCTTTAAAGGGTCTGCGTTTGCTCACCCAACCTCACCAAACCTCTCAGCCCCAAGAGTGTCCACCCTTATGTCTCATCCAGCTTTGCGTCTAGATATGGTCAATCCAGGTTGCATCACAGCCCCTGAATGCATTGTGTAAGAATTTCTCTCTCTTTCACTGTCTTTGTTTCATGGTTGTTTCAAAGTAATTTATTTTTATAATGGGGTTTAGCTGCTTTTCACTGCTGTGTTTATGCCGCTTTACACCCACTTGACACACTAACAGAGAGATATCAATACATAGGTTTTACGATTATTATTAGTCAGATATATTCTTGTGCGGTGAATAGGGCATGTTGAGTCCAGTTCTCTGAGCAAGGAGTAGGTCTTGTCTATTACATATTGGGTTTATGGAACGGTATCTGAGCTAATTTGATACCCTTGTTTTATGTATCACCCCACCTCACCTTTCCCGTTAAGCAGCCATAGTGTGTTTTCTGCATGTGTGACTCTGTTCTGTTTTGTAATTCAGTTCAAGTGTAACGGTTTTTACATTCCCTCTATCAGTGATACCTTATGAGTAGTGTCCTTTTCTGTGTGACTTATTTCACTTAGAATCGTCATACCTAAATCCACTCATCATGCTGCTACTAACCTTACGACATTGATTTCCTGGCTGAGTGATATTCCATTGTACATAAGGACCACAACTTCTTTATCCATTTTTCTCTTTCCTGGGATATTTAAGGTGGAATGAAGTGGAGGTCCTGGTCAACAGAGCAGCCCTAAACTTTGGGGTGCTTGTGTCTTGCTGATTTTTAATTTTCCCAATTTATACCCCCATGAGTGGAAGAGCCCTATGCTCTCTAAGCTGTGTTTTTCAGATGTTTCAGGACTCACCGGACACTTCTCCAGAGTGGCTCTTGGCAATTTACATCCCGCCCATCAGTGTAGCAAGGCTCCCATTTCTCCATGGCCTGTCCTGCATTTCTGGTTTTGACACTTTTTTCAGCATGGCCCTTTTGACCGATGGGAAGCGAGACTTCTTTGTAGCGCTGATTTGCCTTTCCAGGTTGCTTGGTTGGCCAAAAAGGGCGTATGCGTTTTTTCCTGAATATATTCAGGAAAAAACGCATACGCCCTTTTTGGCCAAGGGCATCATTGTCAACGTTTTGCCGCTTTTCATGTGCTTTAAAGGCGATTCGTATCTACCTCCTGAAATCTGTTTCCTGCAATTCTGCCTTGATTTCAAATCCTCTTCTTTGCCTTCCCTCAATATATTTGTGGACGAGAGTTATCATTTACAACTCTGCAGGTTTGTGAATTGCAGTGCCCTGAACCTCCATTTTACAACTCGTTTTTATGGGAGCTGGCCGCAAACTCGCAGAATGGCTTCAGGCCCTGTTCTGGTTCCGGGGGTCAGGCTGAGCCTGTGGTTAATTCTTCTTTCTGATGGGAAAATAGAGTGACCTGTGCCTGTCCCAACACCAAGAGCTAGTCTCTCGTTGGTTCCACGTCTTCCCGTTTATCCTCAGGACAAATTGCAACCTGTACGGAACAGGAGGTTAAAGGTGCTGATGCTCCAAGTAGGGAGCTTGCTAGTAAAGCGGCTGGAATGGCGAACCCGGGCACAAGGAGATGAGAAATGAGGTGCGTTTTAGAAACCTTTCCCCATCACACGGTGTACCATCTTCTGGGTTTCTCATGCATGTTTTTGATGTAGGAAGATGCCCTTGAACCTGGAGATTTGGGACCCATGCGATGGGTACCACGCAGTATTCCTTTAAAGGGTCTGCGTTTGCTCACCCAACCTCACCAAACCTCTCAGCCCCAAGAGTGTCCACCCTTATGTCTCATCCAGCTGTGCGTCTAGATATGGTCAATCCAGGTTGCATCACAGCCCCTGAACGCATTGTGTAAGAATTTCTCTCTCTTTCACTGTCTTTGTTTCATGGTTGTTTCAAAGTAATTTATTTTTATAATGGGGTTTAGCTGCTTTTCACTGCTGTGTTTATGCCGCTTTACACCCACTTGACACACTAACAGAGAGATATCAATACATAGGTTTTACGATTATTATTAGTCAGATATATTCTTGTGCGGTGAATAGGGCGTGTTGAGTCCAGTTCTCTGAGCAAGGAGTAGGTCTTGTCTATTACATATTGGGTTTATGGAACGGTATCTGAGCTAATTTGATACCCTTGTTTTATGTATCACCCCACCTCACCTTTCCCGTTAAGCAGCCATAGTGTGTTTTCTGCATGTGTGACTCTGTTCTGTTTTGTAATTCAGTTCAAGTGTAACGGTTTTTACATTCCCTCTATCAGTGATACCTTATGAGTAGTGTCCTTTTCTGTGTGACTTATTTCACTTAGAATCGTCATACCTAAATCCACTCATCATGCTGCTACTAACCTTACGACATTGATTTCATGGCTGAGTGATATTCCATTGTACATAAGGACCACAACTTCTTTATCCATTTTTCTCTTTCCTGGGATATTTAAGGTGGAATGAAGTGGAGGTCCTGGTCAACAGAGCAGCCCTAAACTTTGGGGTGCTTGTGTCTTGCTGATTTTTAATTTTCCCAATTTATACCCCCATGAGTGGAAGTGCCCTATGCTCTCTAAGCTGTGTTTTTCAGATGTTTCAGGACTCACCGGACACTTCTCCAGAGTGGCTCTTGGCAATTTACATCCCGCCCATCAGTGTAGCAAGGCTCCCATTTCTCCATGGCCTGTCCTGCATTTCTGGTTTTGACACTTTTTTCAGCATGGCCCTTTTGACCGATGGGAAGCGAGACTTCTTTGTAGCGCTGATTTGCCTTTCCAGGTTGCTTGGTTGGCCAAAAAGGGCGTATGCGTTTTTTCCTGAATATATTCAGGAAAAAACGCATACGCCCTTTTTGGCCAAGGGCATCATTGTCAACGTTTTGCCGCTTTTCATGTGCTTTAAAGGCGATTCGTATCTACCTCCTGAAATCTGTTTCCTGCAATTCTGCCTTGATTTCAAATCCTCTTCTTTGCCTTCCCTCAATATATTTGTGGACGGGAGTTATCATTTATAACTCTGCAGGTTTGTGAATTGCAGTGCACTGAACCTCCATTTTACAACTCGTTTTTATGGGAGCTGGCCGCAAAATCGCAGAATGGCTTCAGGCCCTGTTCTGGTTCCGGGGGGCAGGCTAAGCCTGTGGTTAATTCTTCTTTCTGATGGGAAAATAGAGTGACCTGTGCCTGTCCCAACACCAAGAGCTAGTCTCTCGTTGGTTCCACGTCTTCCCGTTTATCCTCAGGACAAATTGCAACCTGTATGGAACAGGAGGTTAAAGGTGCTGATGCTCCAAGTAGGGAGCTTGCTAGTAAAGTGGCAGGAATGGCGAACCCGGGCACAAGGAGATGAGAAATGAGGTGCGTTTTAGAAACCTTTCCCCATCACACGGTGTACCATCTTCTGGGTTTCTCATGCATGTTTTTGATGTAGGAAGATGCCCTTGAACCTGGAGATTTGGGACCCATGCGATGGGTACCACGCAGTATTACTTTAAAGGGTCTGCGTTTGCTCACCCAACCTCACCAAACCTCTCAGCCCCAAGAGTGTCCACCCTTATGCCTCATCCAGCTGTGCGTCTAGATATGGTCAATCCAGGTTGCATCACAGCCCCTGAACGCATTGTGTAAGAATTTCTCTCTCTTTCACTGTCTTTGTTTCATGGGTGTTTCAAAGTAATTTATTTTTATAATGGGGTTTAGCTGCTTTTCACTGCTGTGTTTATGCCGCTTTACACCCACTTGACACACTAACAGAGAGATATCAATACATAGGTTTTACGATTATTATTAGTCAGATATATTCTTGTGCGGTGAATAGGGCGTGTTGAGTCCAGTTCTCTGAGCAAGGAGTAGGTCTTGTCTACTACATATTGGGTTTATGGAATGGTATCTGAGCTAATTTGATACCCTTGTTTTATGTATCACCCCACCTCACTTTTCCCGTTAAGCAGCCATAGTCTGTTTTCTGCATGTGTGACTCTGTTCTGTTTTGTAATTCAGTTCAAGTGTAACGGTTTTTACATTCCCTCTATCAGTGATACCTTATGAGAAGTGTCCTTTTCTGTGTGACTTATTTCACTTAGAATCGTCGTACCTAAATCCACTCATCATGCTGCTACTAACCTTATGACATTGATTTCATGGCTGAGTGATATTCCATTGTACATAAGGACCACAACTTCTTTATCCATTTTTCTCTTTCCTGGGATATTTAAGGTGGAATGAAGTGGAGGTCCTTGTCAACAGAGCAGCCCTCAACTTTGGGGTGCTTGTGTCTTGCTGATTTTTCATTTTCCCAATTTATACCCCCATGAGTAGAAGTGCCCTATGCTCTCTAAGCTGTGTTTTTCAGATGTTTCAGGACACACCGTACACTTCTCCAGAGTGGCTGTTGGCAATTTACATCCCGCCCATCAGTGTAGCAAGGCTCCCATTTCTCCATGGCCTGTCCTGCATTTCTGGTTTTGACACTTTTTTCAGCATGGCCCTTTTGACCGATGGGAAGCGAGACTTCTCTGTAGCGCTGATTTGCCTTTCCAGGTTGCTTGGTTGGCCAAAAAGGGCGTATGCGTTTTTTCCTGAATATATTCAGGAAAAAACGCATACGCCCTTTTTGGCCAAGGGCATCATTGTCAACGTTTTGCCGCTTTTCATGTGCTTTAAAGGCGATTCGTATCTACCTCCTGAAATCTGTTTCGTGCAATTCTGCCTTGATTTCAAATCCTCTTCTTTGCCTTCCCTCAATATATTTGTGGGCGAGAGTTCTCATTTATAACTCTGCAGGTTTGTGAATTGCAGTGCCCTGAACCTCCATTTTACAACTCGTTTTTATGGGAGCTGGCCGCAAACTCGCAGAATGGCTTCAGGCCCTGTTCTGGTTCCGGGGGTCAGGCTGAGCCTGTGGTTAATTCTTCTTTCTGATGGGAAAATAGAGTGACCTGTGCCTGTCCCAACACCAAGAGCTAGTCTCTCGTTGGTTCCACGTCTTCCCGTTTATCCTCAGGACAAATTGCAACCTGTACGGAACAGGAGGTTAAAGGTGCTGATGCTCCAAGTAGGGAGCTTGCTAGTAAAGCGGCTGGAATGGCGAACCCGGGCACAAGGAGATGAGAAATGAGGTGCGTTTTAGAAACCTTTCCCCATCACACGGTGTACCATCTTCTGGGTTTCTCATGCATGTTTTTGATGTAGGAAGATGCCCTTGAACCTGGAGATTTGGGACCCATGCGATGGGTACCACGCAGTATTCCTTTAAAGGGTCTGCGTTTGCTCACCCAACCTCACCAAACCTCTCAGCCCCAAGAGTGTCCACCCTTATGTCTCATCCAGCTGTGCGTCTAGATATGGTCAATCCAGGTTGCATCACAGCCCCTGAACGCATTGTGTAAGAATTTCTCTCTCTTTCACTGTCTTTGTTTCATGGTTGTTTCAAAGTAATTTATTTTTATAATGGGGTTTAGCTGCTTTTCACTGCTGTGTTTATGCCGCTTTACACCCACTTGACACACTAACAGAGAGATATCAATACATAGGTTTTACGATTATTATTAGTCAGATATATTCTTGTGCGGTGAATAGGGCGTGTTGAGTCCAGTTCTCTGAGCAAGGAGTAGGTCTTGTCTATTACATATTGGGTTTATGGAACGGTATCTGAGCTAATTTGATACCCTTGTTTTATGTATCACCCCACCTCACCTTTCCCGTTAAGCAGCCATAGTGTGTTTTCTGCATGTGTGACTCTGTTCTGTTTTGTAATTCAGTTCAAGTGTAACGGTTTTTACATTCCCTCTATCAGTGATACCTTATGAGTAGTGTCCTTTTCTGTGTGACTTATTTCACTTAGAATCGTCATACCTAAATCCACTCATCATGCTGCTACTAACCTTACGACATTGATTTCATGGCTGAGTGATATTCCATTGTACATAAGGACCACAACTTCTTTATCCATTTTTCTCTTTCCTGGGATATTTAAGGTGGAATGAAGTGGAGGTCCTGGTCAACAGAGCAGCCCTAAACTTTGGGGTGCTTGTGTCTTGCTGATTTTTAATTTTCCCAATTTATACCCCCATGAGTGGAAGTGCCCTATGCTCTCTAAGCTGTGTTTTTCAGATGTTTCAGGACTCACCGGACACTTCTCCAGAGTGGCTCTTGGCAATTTACATCCCGCCCATCAGTGTAGCAAGGCTCCCATTTCTCCATGGCCTGTCCTGCATTTCTGGTTTTGACACTTTTTTCAGCATGGCCCTTTTGACCGATGGGAAGCGAGACTTCTTTGTAGCGCTGATTTGCCTTTCCAGGTTGCTTGGTTGGCCAAAAAGGGCGTATGCGTTTTTTCCTGAATATATTCAGGAAAAAACGCATACGCCCTTTTTGGCCAAGGGCATCATTGTCAACGTTTTGCCGCTTTTCATGTGCTTTAAAGGCGATTCGTATCTACCTCCTGAAATCTGTTTCCTGCAATTCTGCCTTGATTTCAAATCCTCTTCTTTGCCTTCCCTCAATATATTTGTGGACGGGAGTTATCATTTATAACTCTGCAGGTTTGTGAATTGCAGTGCCCTGAACCTCCATTTTACAACTCGTTTTTATGGGAGCTGGCCGCAAAATCGCAGAATGGCTTCAGGCCCTGTTCTGGTTCCGGGGGGCAGGCTAAGCCTGTGGTTAATTCTTCTTTCTGATGGGAAAATAGAGTGACCTGTGCCTGTCCCAACACCAAGAGCTAGTCTCTCGTTGGTTCCACGTCTTCCCGTTTATCCTCAGGACAAATTGCAACCTGTATGGAACAGGAGGTTAAAGGTGCTGATGCTCCAAGTAGGGAGCTTGCTAGTAAAGTGGCAGGAATGGCGAACCCGGGCACAAGGAGATGAGAAATGAGGTGCGTTTTAGAAACCTTTCCCCATCACACGGTGTACCATCTTCTGGGTTTCTCATGCATGTTTTTGATGTAGGAAGATGCCCTTGAACCTGGAGATTTGGGACCCATGCGATGGGTACCACGCAGTATTACTTTAAAGGGTCTGCGTTTGCTCACCCAACCTCACCAAACCTCTCAGCCCCAAGAGTGTCCACCCTTATGCCTCATCCAGCTGTGCGTCTAGATATGGTCAATCCAGGTTGCATCACAGCCCCTGAACGCATTGTGTAAGAATTTCTCTCTCTTTCACTGTCTTTGTTTCATGGGTGTTTCAAAGTAATTTATTTTTATAATGGGGTTTAGCTGCTTTTCACTGCTGTGTTTATGCCGCTTTACACCCACTTGACACACTAACAGAGAGATATCAATACATAGGTTTTACGATTATTATTAGTCAGATATATTCTTGTGCGGTGAATAGGGCGTGTTGAGTCCAGTTCTCTGAGCAAGGAGTAGGACTTGTCTACTACATATTGGGTTTATGGAATGGTATCTGAGCTAATTTGATACCCTTGTTTTATGTATCACCCCACCTCACCTTTCCCGTTAAGCAGCCATAGTGTGTTTTCTGCATGTGTGACTCTGTTCTGTTTTGTAATTCAGTTCAAGTGTAACGGTTTTTACATTCCCTCTATCAGTGATACCTTATGAGAAGTGTCCTTTTCTGTGTGACTTATTTCACTTAGAATCGTCGTACCTAAATCCACTCATCATGCTGCTACTAACCTTATGACATTGATTTCATGGCTGAGTGATATTCCATTGTACATAAGGACCACAACTTCTTTATCCATTTTTCTCTTTCCTGGGATATTTAAGGTGGAATGAAGTGGAGGTCCTTGTCAACAGAGCAGCCCTCAACTTTGGGGTGCTTGTGTCTTGCTGATTTTTCATTTTCCCAATTTATACCCCCATGAGTAGAAGTGCCCTATGCTCTCTAAGCTGTGTTTTTCAGATGTTTCAGGACACACCGTACACTTCTCCAGAGTGGCTGTTGGCAATTTACATCCCGCCCATCAGTGTAGCAAGGCTCCCATTTCTCCATGGCCTGTCCTGCATTTCTGGTTTTGACACTTTTTTCAGCATGGCCCTTTTGACCGATGGGAAGCGAGACTTCTCTGTAGCGCTGATTTGCCTTTCCAGGTTGCTTGGTTGGCCAAAAAGGGCGTATGCATTTTTTCCTGAATATATTCAGGAAAAAACGCATACGCCCTTTTTGGCCAAGGGCATCATTGTCAACGTTTTGCCGCTTTTCATGTGCTTTAAAGGCGATTCGTATCTACCTCCTGAAATCTGTTTCGTGCAATTCTGCCTTGATTTCAAATCCTCTTCGTTGCCTTCCCTCAATATATTTGTGGGCGAGAGTTCTCATTTATAACTCTGCAGGTTTGTGAATTGCAGTGCCCTGAACCTCCATTTTACAACTCGTTTTTATGGGAGCTGGCCGCAAAATCGCAGAATGGCTTCAGGCCCTGTTCTGGTTCCGGGGGTCAGGCTGAGCCTGTGGTTAATTCTTCTTTCTGATGGGAAAATAGAGTGACCTGTGCCTGTCCCAACACCAAGAGCTAGTCTCTCGTTGGTTCCACGTCTTCCCGTTTATCCTCAGGACAAATTGCAACCTGTACGGAACAGGAGGTTAAAGGTGCTGATGCTCCAAGTAGGGAGCTTGCTAGTAAAGCGGCTGGAATGGCGAACCCGGGCACAAGGAGATGAGAAATGAGGTGCGTTTTAGAAACCTTTCCCCATCACACGGTGTACCATCTTCTGGGTTTCTCATGCATGTTTTTGATGTAGGAAGATGCCCTTGAACCTGGAGATTTGGGACCCATGCGATGGGTACCACGCAGTATTCCTTTAAAGGGTCTGCGTTTGCTCACCCAACCTCACCAAACCTCTCAGGCCCAAGAGTGTCCACCCTTATGTCTCATCCAGCTGTGCGTCTAGATATGGTCAATCCAGGTTGCATCACAGCCCCTGAACGCATTGTGTAAGAATTTCTCTCTCTTTCACTGTCTTTGTTTCATGGTTGTTTCAAAGTAATTTATTTTTATAATGGGGTTTAGCTGCTTTTCACTGCTGTGTTTATGCCGCTTTACACCCACTTGACACACTAACAGAGAGATATCAATACATAGGTTTTACGATTATTATTAGTCAGATATATTCTTGCGCGGTGAATAGGGCGTGTTGAGTCCAGTTCTCTGAGCAAGGAGTAGGTCTTGTCTATTACATATTGGGTTTATGGAACGGTATCTGAGCTAATTTGATACCCTTGTTTTATGTATCACCCCACCTCACCTTTCCCGTTAAGCAGCCATAGTCTGTTTTCTGCATGTGTGACTCTGTTCTGTTTTGTAATTCAGTTCAAGTGTAACGGTTTTTACATTCCCTCTATCAGTGATACCTTATGAGTAGTGTCCTTTTCTGTGTGACTTATTTCACTTAGAATCGTCATACCTAAATCCACTCATCATGCTGCTACTAACCTTACGACATTGATTTCCTGGCTGAGTGATATTCCATTGTACATAAGGACCACAACTTCTTTATCCATTTTTCTCTTTCCTGGGATATTTAAGGTGGAATGAAGTGGAGGTCCTGGTCAACAGAGCAGCCCTAAACTTTGGGGTGCTTGTGTCTTGCTGGTTTTTAATTTTCCCAATTTATACCCCCATGAGTGGAAGTGCCCTATGCTCTCTAAGCTGTGTTTTTCAGATGTTTCAGGACTCACCGGACACTTCTCCAGAGTGGATCTTTGCAATTTACATCCCGCCCATCAGTGTAGCAAGGCTCCCATTTCTCCATGGCCTGTCCTGCATTTCTGGTTTTGACACTTTTTTCAGCATGGCCCTTTTGACCGATGGGAAGCGAGACTTCTTTGTAGCGCTGATTTGCCTTTCCAGGTTGCTTGGTTGGCCAAAAAGGGCGTATGCGTTTTTTCCTGAATATATTCAGGAAAAAACGCATACGCCCTTTTTGGCCAAGGGCATCATTGTCAACGTTTTGCCGCTTTTCATGTGCTTTAAAGGCGATTCGTATCTACCTCCTGAAATCTGTTTCCTGCAATTCTGCCTTGATTTCAAATCCTCTTCTTTGCCTTCCCTCAATATGTTTGTGGACGAGAGTTATCATTTATAACTCTGCAGGTTTGTGAATTGCAGTGCCCTGAACCTCCATTTTACAACTCGTTTTTATGGGAGCTGGCCGCAAAATCGCAGAATGGCTTCAGGCCCTGTTCTGGTTCCGGGGGTCAGGCTGAGCCTGTGGTTAATTCTTCTTTCTGATGGGAAAATAGAGTGACCTGTGCCTGTCCCAACACCAAGAGCTAGTCTCTCGTTGGTTCCACGTCTTCCCGTTTATCCTCAGGACAAATTGCAACCTGCACGGAACAGGAGGTTAAAGGTGCTGATGCTCCAAGTAGGGAGCTTGCTAGTAAAGCGGCTGGAATGGCGAACCCGGGCACAAGGAGATGAGAAATGAGGTGCGTTTTAGAAACCTTTCCCCATCACACGGTGTACCATCTTCTGGGTTTCTCATGCATGTTTTTGATGTAGGAAGATGCCCTTGAACCTGGAGATTTGGGACCCATGCGATGGGTACCACGCAGTATTCCTTTAAAGGGTCTGCGTTTGCTCACCCAACCTCACCAAACCTCTCAGCCCCAAGAGTGTCCACCCTTATGTCTCATCCAGCTGTGCGTCTAGATATGGTCAATCCAGGTTGCATCACAGCCCCTGAACGCATTGTGGAAGAATTTCTCTCTCTTTCACTGTCTTTGTTTCATGGTGGTTTCAAAGTAATTTATTTTTATAATGGGGTTTAGCTGCTTTTCACTGATGTGTTTATGCCGCTTTACACCCACTTGACACACTAACAGAGAGATATCAATACATAGGTTTTACGATTATTATTAGTCAGATATATTCTTGTGCGGTGAATAGGGCGTGTTGAGTCCAGTTCTCTGAGCAAGGAGTAGGTCTTGTCTATTACATATTGGGTTTATGGAACGGTATCTGAGCTAATTTGATACCCTTGTTTTATGTATCACCCCACCTCACCTTTCCCGTTAAGCAGCCATAGTGTGTTTTCTGCATGTGTGATTCTGTTCTGTTTTGTAATTCAGTTCAAATGTAATGGTTTTTACATTCCCTCTATCAGTGATACCTTATGAGAAGTGTCCTTTTCTGTGTGACTTATTTCACTTAGAATCGTCATACCTAAATCCACTCATCATGCTGCTACTAACCTTACGACATTGATTTCCTGGCTGAGTGATATTCCATTGTACATAAGGACCACAACTTCTTTATCCATTTTTCTCTTTCCTGGGATATTTAAGGTGGAATGAAGTGGAGGTCCTGGTCAACAGAGCAGCCCTAAACTTTGGGGTGCTTGTGTCTTGCTGATTTTTAATTTTCCCAATTTATACCCCCATGAGTGGAAGTGCCCTATGCTCTCTAAGCTGTGTTTTTCAGATGTTTCAGGACTCACCGGACACTTCTCCAGAGTGGCTCTTGGCAATTTACATCCCGCCCATCAGTGTAGCAAGGCTCCCATTTCTCCATGGCCTGTCCTGCATTTCTGGTTTTGACACTTTTTTCAGCATGGCCCTTTTGACCGATGGGAAGCGAGACTTCTTTGTAGCGCTGATTTGCCTTTCCAGGTTGCTTGGTTGGCCAAAAAGGGTGTATGCGTTTTTTCCTGAATATACTCAGGAAAAAACGCATACGCCCTTTATGGCCAAGGGCATCATTGTCAACGTTTTGCCGCTTTTCATGTGCTTTAAAGACGATTCGTATCTACCTCCTGAAATCTGTTTCCTGCAATTCTGCCTTGATTTCAAATCCTCTTCTTTGCCTTCCCTCAATATATTTGTGGACGAGAGTTATCATTTACAACTCTGCAGGTTTGTGAATTGCAGTGCCCTGAACCTCCATTTTACAACTCGTTTTTATGGGAGCTGGCCGCAAAATCGCAGAATGGCTTCAGGCCCTGTTCTGGTTCCGGGGGTCAGGCTGAGCCTGTGGTTAATTCTTCTTTCTGATGGGAAAATAGAGTGACCTGTGCCTGTCCCAACACCAAGAGCTAGTCTCTCGTTGGTTCCACGTCTTCCCGTTTATCCTCAGGACAAATTGCAACCTGTACGGAACAGGAGGTTAAAGGTGCTGATGCTCCAAGTAGGGAGCTTGCTAGTAAAGCGGCTGGAATGGCGAACCCGGGCACAAGGAGATGAGAAATGAGGTGCGTTTTAGAAACCTTTCCCCATCACACGGTGTACCATCTTCTGGGTTTCTCATGCATGTTTTTGATGTAGGAAGATGCCCTTGAACCTGGAGATTTGGGACCCATGCGATGGGTACCACGCAGTATTCCTTTAAAGGGTCTGCGTTTGCTCACCCAACCTCACCAAACCTCTCAGCCCCAAGAGTGTCCACCCTTATGTCTCATCCAGCTGTGCGTCTAGATATGGTCAATCCAGGTTGCATCACAGCCCCTGAACGCATTGTGTAAGAATTTCTCTCTCTTTCACTGTCTTTGTTTCATGGTGGTTTCAAAGTAATTTATTTTTATAATGGGGTTTAGCTGCTTTTCACTGCTGTGTTTATGCCGCTTTACACCCACTTGACACACTAACAGAGAGATATCAATACATAGGTTTTACGATTATTATTAGTCAGATATATTCTTGTGCGGTGAATAGGGCGTGTTGAGTCCAGTTCTCTGAGCAAGGAGTAGGTCTTGTCTATTACATATTGGGTTTATGGAACGGTATCTGAGCTAATTTGATACCCTTGTTTTATGTATCACCCCACCTCACCTTTCCCGTTAAGCAGCCATAGTGTGTTTTCTGCATGTGTGATTCTGTTCTGTTTTGTAATTCAGTTCAAGTGTAATGGTTTTTACATTCCCTCTATCAGTGATACCTTATGAGAAGTGTCCTTTTCTGTGTGACTTATTTCACTTAGAATCGTCATACCTAAATCCACTCATCATGCTGCTACTAACCTTACGACATTGATTTCCTGGCTGAGTGATATTCCATTGTACATAAGGACCACAACTTCTTTATCCATTTTTCTCTTTCCTGGGATATTTAAGGTGGAATGAAGTGGAGGTCCTGGTCAACAGAGCAGCCCTAAACTTTGGGGTGCTTGTGTCTTGCTGATTTTTAATTTTCCCAATTTATACCCCCATGAGTGGAAGTGCCCTATGCTCTCTAAGCTGTGTTTTTCAGATGTTTCAGGACTCACCGGACACTTCTCCAGAGTGGCTCTTGGCAATTTACATCCCGCCCATCAGTGTAGCAAGGCTCCCATTTCTCCATGGCCTGTCCTGCATTTCTGGTTTTGACACTTTTTTCAGCATGGCCCTTTTGACCGATGGGAAGCGAGACTTCTTTGTAGCGCTGATTTGCCTTTCCAGGTTGCTTGGTTGGCCAAAAAGGGTGTATGCGTTTTTTCCTGAATATACTCAGGAAAAAACGCATACGCCCTTTATGGCCAAGGGCATCATTGTCAACGTTTTGCCGCTTTTCATGTGCTTTAAAGACGATTCGTATCTACCTCCTGAAATCTGTTTCCTGCAATTCTGCCTTGATTTCAAATCCTCTTCTTTGCCTTCCCTCAATATATTTGTGGACGAGAGTTATCATTTACAACTCTGCAGGTTTGTGAATTGCAGTGCCCTGAACCTCCATTTTACAACTCGTTTTTATGGGAGCTGGCCGCAAAATCGCAGAATGGCTTCAGGCCCTGTTCTGGTTCCGGGGGTCAGGCTGAGCCTGTGGTTAATTCTTCTTTCTGATGGGAAAATAGAGTGACCTGTGCCTGTCCCAACACCAAGAGCTAGTCTCTCGTTGGTTCCACGTCTTCCCGTTTATCCTCAGGACAAATTGCAACCTGTACGGAACAGGAGGTTAAAGGTGCTGATGCTCCAAGTAGGGAGCTTGCTAGTAAAGCGGCTGGAATGGCGAACCCGGGCACAAGGAGATGAGAAATGAGGTGCGTTTTAGAAACCTTTCCCCATCACACGGTGTACCATCTTCTGGGTTTCTCATGCATGTTTTTGATGTAGGAAGATGCCCTTGAACCTGGAGATTTGGGACCCATGCGATGGGTACCACGCAGTATTCCTTTAAAGGGTCTGCGTTTGCTCACCCAACCTCACCAAACCTCTCAGCCCCAAGAGTGTCCACCCTTATGTCTCATCCAGCTGTGCGTCTAGATATGGTCAATCCAGGTTGCATCACAGCCCCTGAACGCATTGTGTAAGAATTTCTCTCTCTTTCACTGTCTTTGTTTCATGGTGGTTTCAAAGTAATTTATTTTTATAATGGGGTTTAGCTGCTTTTCACTGCTGTGTTTATGCCGCTTTACACCCACTTGACACACTAACAGAGAGATATCAATACATAGGTTTTACGATTATTATTAGTCAGATATATTCTTGTGCGGTGAATAGGGCGTGTTGAGTCCAGTTCTCTGAGCAAGGAGTAGGTCTTGTCTATTACATATTGGGTTTATGGAACGGTATCTGAGCTAATTTGATACCCTTGTTTTATGTATCACCCCACCTCACCTTTCCCGTTAAGCAGCCATAGTGTGTTTTCTGCATGTGTGATTCTGTTCTGTTTTGTAATTCAGTTCAAGTGTAATGGTTTTTACATTCCCTCTATCAGTGATACCTTATGAGAAGTGTCCTTTTCTGTGTGACTTATTTCACTTAGAATCGTCATACCTAAATCCACTCATCATGCTGCTACTAACCTTACGACATTGATTTCCTGGCTGAGTGATATTCCATTGTACATAAGGACCACAACTTCTTTATCCATTTTTCTCTTTCCTGGGATATTTAAGGTGGAATGAAGTGGAGGTCCTGGTCAACAGAGCAGCCCTAAACTTTGGGGTGCTTGTGTCTTGCTGATTTTTAATTTTCCCAATTTATACCCCCATGAGTGGAAGTGCCCTATGCTCTCTAAGCTGTGTTTTTCAGATGTTTCAGGACTCACCGGACACTTCTCCAGAGTGGCTCTTGGCAATTTACATCCCGCCCATCAGTGTAGCAAGGCTCCCATTTCTCCATGGCCTGTCCTGCATTTCTGGTTTTGACACTTTTTTCAGCATGGCCCTTTTGACCGATGGGAAGCGAGACTTCTTTGTAGCGCTGATTTGCCTTTCCAGGTTGCTTGGTTGGCCAAAAAGGGTGTATGCGTTTTTTCCTGAATATACTCAGGAAAAAACGCATACGCCCTTTATGGCCAAGGGCATCATTGTCAACGTTTTGCCGCTTTTCATGTGCTTTAAAGACGATTCGTATCTACCTCCTGAAATCTGTTTCCTGCAATTCTGCCTTGATTTCAAATCCTCTTCTTTGCCTTCCCTCAATATATTTGTGGACGAGAGTTATCATTTACAACTCTGCAGGTTTGTGAATTGCAGTGCCCTGAACCTCCATTTTACAACTCGTTTTTATGGGAGCTGGCCGCAAAATCGCAGAATGGCTTCAGGCCCTGTTCTGGTTCCGGGGGTCAGGCTGAGCCTGTGGTTAATTCTTCTTTCTGATGGGAAAATAGAGTGACCTGTGCCTGTCCCAACACCAAGAGCTAGTCTCTCGTTGGTTCCACGTCTTCCCGTTTATCCTCAGGACAAATTGCAACCTGTACGGAACAGGAGGTTAAAGGTGCTGATGCTCCAAGTAGGGAGCTTGCTAGTAAAGCGGCTGGAATGGCGAACCCGGGCACAAGGAGATGAGAAATGAGGTGCGTTTTAGAAACCTTTCCCCATCACACGGTGTACCATCTTCTGGGTTTCTCATGCATGTTTTTGATGTAGGAAGATGCCCTTGAACCTGGAGATTTGGGACCCATGCGATGGGTACCACGCAGTATTCCTTTAAAGGGTCTGCGTTTGCTCACCCAACCTCACCAAACCTCTCAGCCCCAAGAGTGTCCACCCTTATGTCTCATCCAGCTGTGCGTCTAGATATGGTCAATCCAGGTTGCATCACAGCCCCTGAACGCATTGTGTAAGAATTTCTCTCTCTTTCACTGTCTTTGTTTCATGGTGGTTTCAAAGTAATTTATTTTTATAATGGGGTTTAGCTGCTTTTCACTGCTGTGTTTATGCCGCTTTACACCCACTTGACACACTAACAGAGAGATATCAATACATAGGTTTTACGATTATTATTAGTCAGATATATTCTTGTGCGGTGAATAGGGCGTGTTGAGTCCAGTTCTCTGAGCAAGGAGTAGGTCTTGTCTATTACATATTGGGTTTATGGAACGGTATCTGAGCTAATTTGATACCCTTGTTTTATGTATCACCCCACCTCACCTTTCCCGTTAAGCAGCCATAGTGTGTTTTCTGCATGTGTGACTCTGTTCTGTTTTGTAATTCAGTTCAAGTGTAATGGTTTTTACATTCCCTCTATCAGTGATACCTTATGAGAAGTGTCCTTTTCTGTGTGACTTATTTCACTTAGAATCGTCATACCTAAATCCACTCATCATGCTGCTACTAACCTTACGACATTGATTTCCTGGCTGAGTGATATTCCATTGTACATAAGGACCACAACTTCTTTATCCATTTTTCTCTTTCCTGGGATATTTAAGGTGGAATGAAGTGGAGGTCCTGGTCAACAGAGCAGCCCTAAACTTTGGGGTGCTTGTGTCTTGCTGATTTTTAATTTTCCCAATTTATACCCCCATGAGTGGAAGTGCCCTATGCTCTCTAAGCTGTGTTTTTCAGATGTTTCAGGACTCACCGGACACTTCTCCAGAGTGGCTCTTGGCAATTTACATCCCGCCCATCAGTGTAGCAAGGCTCCCATTTCTCCATGGCCTGTCCTGCATTTCTGGTTTTGACACTTTTTTCAGCATGGCCCTTTTGACCGATGGGAAGCGAGACTTCTTTGTAGCGCTGATTTGCCTTTCCAGGTTGCTTGGTTGGCCAAAAAGGGCGTATGCGTTTTTTCCTGAATATACTCAGGAAAAAACGCATACGCCCTTTATGGCCAAGGGCATTATTGTCAACGTTTTGCCGCTTTTCATGTGCTTTAAAGACGATTCGTATCTACCTCCTGAAATCTGTTTCCTGCAATTCTGCCTTGATTTCAAATCCTCTTCTTTGCCTTCCCTCAATATATTTGTGGACGAGAGTTATCATTTACAACTCTGCAGGTTTGTGAATTGCAGTGCCCTGAACCTCCATTTTACAACTCGTTTTTATGGGAGCTGGCCGCAAAATCGCAGAATGGCTTCAGGCCCTGTTCTGGTTCCGGGGGTCAGGCTGAGCCTGTGGTTAATTCTTCTTTCTGATGGGAAAATAGAGTGACCTGTGCCTGTCCCAACACCAAGAGCTAGTCTCTCGTTGGTTCCACGTCTTCCCGTTTATCCTCAGGACAAATTGCAACCTGTACGGAACAGGAGGTTAAAGGTGCTGATGCTCCAAGTAGGGAGCTTGCTAGTAAAGCGGCTGGAATGGCGAACCCGGGCACAAGGAGATGAGAAATGAGGTGCGTTTTAGAAACCTTTCCCCATCACACGGTGTACCATCTTCTGGGTTTCTCATGCATGTTTTTGATGTAGGAAGATGCCCTTGAACCTGGAGATTTGGGACCCATGCGATGGGTACCACGCAGTATTCCTTTAAAGGGTCTGCGTTTGCTCACCCAACCTCACCAAACCTCTCAGCCCCAAGAGTGTCCACCCTTATGTCTCATCCAGCTGTGCGTCTAGATATGGTCAATCCAGGTTGCATCACAGCCCCTGAACGCATTGTGTAAGAATTTCTCTCTCTTTCACTGTCTTTGTTTCATGGTGGTTTCAAAGTAATTTATTTTTATAATGGGGTTTAGCTGCTTTTCACTGATGTGTTTATGCCGCTTTACACCCACTTGACACACTAACAGAGAGATATCAATACATAGGTTTTACGATTATTATTAGTCAGATATATTCTTGTGCGGTGAATAGGGCGTGTTGAGTCCAGTTCTCTGAGCAAGGAGTAGGTCTTGTCTATTACATATTGGGTTTATGGAACGGTATCTGAGCTAATTTGATACCCTTGTTTTATGTATCACCCCACCTCACCTTTCCCGTTAAGCAGCCATAGTGTGTTTTCTGCATGTGTGACTCTGTTCTGTTTTGTAATTCAGTTCAAGTGTAATGGTTTTTACATTCCCTCTATCAGTGATACCTTATGAGAAGTGTCCTTTTCTGTGTGACTTATTTCACTTAGAATCGTCATACCTAAATCCACTCATCATGCTGCTACTAACCTTACGACATTGATTTCCTGGCTGAGTGATATTCCATTGTACATAAGGACCACAACTTCTTTATCCATTTTTCTCTTTCCTGGGATATTTAAGGTGGAATGAAGTGGAGGTCCTGGTCAACAGAGCAGCCCTAAACTTTGGGGTGCTTGTGTCTTGCTGATTTTTAATTTTCCCAATTTATACCCCCATGAGTGGAAGTGCCCTATGCTCTCTAAGCTGTGTTTTTCAGATGTTTCAGGACTCACCGGACACTTCTCCAGAGTGGCTCTTGGCAATTTACATCCCGCCCATCAGTGTAGCAAGGCTCCCATTTCTCCATGGCCTGTCCTGCATTTCTGGTTTTGACACTTTTTTCAGCATGGCCCTTTTGACCGATGGGAAGCGAGACTTCTTTGTAGCGCTGATTTGCCTTTCCAGGTTGCTTGGTTGGCCAAAAAGGGTGTATGCGTTTTTTCCTGAATATACTCAGGAAAAAACGCATACGCCCTTTATGGCCAAGGGCATCATTGTCAACGTTTTGCCGCTTTTCATGTGCTTTAAAGACGATTCGTATCTACCTCCTGAAATCTGTTTCCTGCAATTCTGCCTTGATTTCAAATCCTCTTCTTTGCCTTCCCTCAATATATTTGTGGACGAGAGTTATCATTTACAACTCTGCAGGTTTGTGAATTGCAGTGCCCTGAACCTCCATTTTACAACTCGTTTTTATGGGAGCTGGCCGCAAAATCGCAGAATGGCTTCAGGCCCTGTTCTGGTTCCGGGGGTCAGGCTGAGCCTGTGGTTAATTCTTCTTTCTGATGGGAAAATAGAGTGACCTGTGCCTGTCCCAACACCAAGAGCTAGTCTCTCGTTGGTTCCACGTCTTCCCGTTTATCCTCAGGACAAATTGCAACCTGTACGGAACAGGAGGTTAAAGGTGCTGATGCTCCAAGTAGGGAGCTTGCTAGTAAAGCGGCTGGAATGGTGAACCCGGGCACAAGGAGATGAGAAATGAGGTGCGTTTTAGAAACCTTTCCCCATCACACGGTGTACCATCTTCTGGGTTTCTCATGCATGTTTTTGATGTAGGAAGATGCCCTTGAACCTGGAGATTTGGGACCCATGCGATGGGTACCACGCAGTATTCCTTTAAAGGGTCTGCGTTTGCTCACCCAACCTCACCAAACCTCTCAGCCCCAAGAGTGTCCACCCTTATGTCTCATCCAGCTGTGCGTCTAGATATGGTCAATCCAGGTTGCATCACAGCCCCTGAACGCATTGTGTAAGAATTTCTCTCTCTTTCACTGTCTTTGTTTCATGGTGGTTTCAAAGTAATTTATTTTTATAATGGGGTTTAGCTGCTTTTCACTGATGTGTTTATGCCGCTTTACACCCACTTGACACACTAACAGAGAGATATCAATACATAGGTTTTACGATTATTATTAGTCAGATATATTCTTGTGCGGTGAATAGGGCGTGTTGAGTCCAGTTCTCTGAGCAAGGAGTAGGTCTTGTCTATTACATATTGGGTTTATGGAACGGTATCTGAGCTAATTTGATACCCTTGTTTTATGTATCACCCCACCTCACCTTTCCCGTTAAGCAGCCATAGTGTGTTTTCTGCATGTGTGACTCTGTTCTGTTTTGTAATTCAGTTCAAGTGTAACGGTTTTTACATTCCCTCTATCAGTGATACCTTATGAGAAGTGTCCTTTTCTGTGTGACTTATTTAACTTAGAATTGTCGTACCTAAATCCACTCATCATGCTGCTACTAACCTTACGACATTGATTTCCTGGATGAGTGATATTCCATTGTACATAAGGACCACAACTTCTTTATCCATTTTTCTCTTTCCTGGGATATTTAAGGTGGAATGAAGTGGAGGTCCTGGTCAACAGAGCAGCCCTAAACTTTGGGGTGCTTGTGTCTTGCTGATTTTTAATTTTCCCAATTTATAACCCCATGAGTGGAAGTGCCCTATGCTCTCTAAGCTGTGTTTTTCAGATGTTTCAGGACTCACCGTACACTTCTCCAGAGTGGCTCTTGGCAATTTACATCCCGCCCATCAGTGTAGCAAGGCTCCCATTTCTCCATGGCCTGTCCTGCATTTCTGGTTTTGACACTTTTTTCAGCATGGCCCTTTTGACCGATGGGAAGCGAGACTTCTTTGTAGCGCTGATTTGCCTTTCCAGGTTGCTTGGTTGGCCAAAAAGGGCGTATGCGTTTTTTCCTGAATATACTCAGGAAAAAACGCATACGCCCTTTTTGGCCAAGGGCATCATTGTCAACGTTTTGCCGCTTTTCATGTGCTTTAAAGGCGATTCGTATCTACCTCCTGAAATCTGTTTCCTGCAATTCTGCCTTGATTTCAAATCCTCTTCTTTGCCTTCCCTCAATATATTTGTGGACGAGAGTTATCATTTACAACTCTGCAGGTTTGTGAATTGCAGTGCCCTGAACCTCCATTTTACAACTCGTTTTTATGGGAGCTGGCCGCAAAATCGCAGAATGGCTTCAGGCCCTGTTCTGGTTCCGGGGGTCAGGCTGAGCCTGTGGTTAATTCTTCTTTCTGATGGGAAAATAGAGTGACCTGTGCCTGTCCCAACACCAAGAGCTAGTCTCTCGTTGGTTCCACGTCTTCCCGTTTATCCTCAGGACAAATTGCAACCTGTACGGAACAGGAGGTTAAAGGTGCTGATGCTCCAAGTAGGGAGCTTGCTAGTAAAGCGGCTGGAATGGCGAACCCGGGCACAAGGAGATGAGAAATGAGGTGCGTTTTAGAAACCTTTCCCCATCACACGGTGTACCATCTTCTGGGTTTCTCATGCATGTTTTTGATGTAGGAAGATGCCCTTGAACCTGGAGATTTGGGACCCATGCGATGGGTACCACGCAGTATTCCTTTAAAGGGTCTGCGTTTGCTCACCCAACCTCACCAAACCTCTCAGCCCCAAGAGTGTCCACCCTTATGTCTCATCCAGCTGTGCGTCTAGATATGGTCAATCCAGGTTGCATCACAGCCCCTGAACGCATTGTGTAAGAATTTCTCTCTCTTTCACTGTCTTTGTTTCATGGGTGTTTCAAAGTAATTTATTTTTATAATGGGGTTTAGCTGCTTTTCACTGCTGTGTTTATGCCGCTTTACACCCACTTGACACACTAACAGAGAGATATCAATACATAGGTTTTACGATTATTATTAGTCAGATATATTCTTGTGTGGTGAATAGGGCGTGTTGAGTCCAGTTCTCTGAGCAAGGAGTAGGTCTTGTCTACTACATATTGGGTTTATGGAATGGTATCTGAGCTAATTTGATACCCTTGTTTTATGTATCACCCCACCTCACCTTTCCCGTTAAGCAGCCATAGTCTGTTTTCTGCATGTGTGACTCTGTTCTGTTTTGTAATTCAGTTCAAGTGTAACGGTTTTTACATTCCCTCTATCAGTGATACCTTATGAGAAGTGTCCTTTTCTGTGTGACTTATTTCACTTAGAATCGTCGTACCTAAATCCACTCATCATGCTGCTACTAACCTTATGACATTGATTTCATGGCTGAGTGATATTCCATTGTACATAAGGACCACAACTTCTTTATCCATTTTTCTCTTTCCTGGGATATTTAAGGTGGAATGAAGTGGAGGTCCTGGTCAACAGAGCAGCCCTAAACTTTGGGGTGCTTGTGTCTTGCTGATTTTTAATTTTCCCAATTTATACCCCCATGAGTGGAAGAGCCCTATGCTCTCTAAGCTGTGTTTTTCAGATGTTTCAGGACTCACCGGACACTTCTCCAGAGTGGCTCTTGGCAATTTACATCCCGCCCATCAGTGTAGCAAGGCTCCCATTTCTCCATGGCCTGTCCTGCATTTCTGGTTTTGACACTTTTTTCAGCATGGCCCTTTTGACCGATGGGAAGCGAGACTTCTTTGTAGCGCTGATTTGCCTTTCCAGGTTGCTTTGTTGGCCAAAAAGGGTGTATGCGTTTTTTCCTGAATATACTCAGGAAAAAACGCATACGCCCTTTATGGCCAAGGGCATCATTGTCAACGTTTTGCCGCTTTTCATGTGCTTTAAAGACGATTCGTGTCTACCTCCTGAAATCTGTTTCCTGCAATTCTGCCTTGATTTCAAATCCTCTTCTTTGCCTTCCCTCAATATATTTGTGGACGAGAGTTATCATTTACAACTCTGCAGGTTTGTGAATTGCAGTGCCCTGAACCTCCATTTTACAACTCGTTTTTATGGGAGCTGGCCGCAAAATCGCAGAATGGCTTCAGGCCCTGTTCTGGTTCCGGGGGGCAGGCTGAGCCTGTGGTTAATTCTTCTTTCTGATGGGAAAATAGAGTGACCTGTGCCTGTCCCAACACCAAGAGCTAGTCTCTCGTTGGTTCCACGTCTTCCCGTTTATCCTCAGGACAAATTGCAACCTGTACGGAACAGGAGGTTAAAGGTGCTGATGCTCCAAGTAGGGAGCTTGCTAGTAAAGCGGCTGGAATGGCGAACCCGGGCACAAGGAGATGAGAAATGAGGTGCGTTTTAGAAACCTTTCCCCATCACACGGTGTACCATCTTCTGGGTTTCTCATGCATGTTTTTGATGTAGGAAGATGCCCTTGAACCTGGAGATTTGGGACCCATGCGATGGGTACCATGCAGTATTCCTTTAAAGGGTCTGCGTTTGCTCACCCAACCTCACCAAACCTCTCAGCCCCAAGAGTGTCCACCCTTATGTCTCATCCAGCTGTGCGTCTAGATATGGTCAATCCAGGTTGCATCACAGCCCCTGAACGCATTGTGTAAGAATTTCTCTCTCTTTCACTGTCTTTGTTTCATGGGTGTTTCAAAGTAATTTATTTTTATAATGGGGTTTAGCTGCTTTTCACTGCTGTGTTTATGCCGCTTTACACCCACTTGACACACTAACAGAGAGATATCAATACATAGGTTTTACGATTATTATTAGTCAGATATATTCTTGTGCGGTGAATAGGGCGTGTTGAGTCCAGTTCTCTGAGCAAGGAGTAGGTCTTGTCTACTACATATTGGGTTTATGGAATGGTATCTGAGCTAATTTGATACCCTTGTTTTATGTATCACCCCACCTCACCTTTCCCGTTAAGCAGCCATAGTCTGTTTTCTGCATGTGTGACTCTGTTCTGTTTTGTAATTCAGTTCAAGTGTAACGGTTTTTACATTCCCTCTATCAGTGATACCTTATGAGAAGTGTCCTTTTCTGTGTGACTTATTTCACTTAGAATCGTCGTACCTAAATCCACTCATCAAGCTGCTACTAACCTTATGACATTGATTTCATGGCTGAGTGATATTCCATTGTACATAAGGACCACAACTTCTTTATCCATTTTTCTCTTTCCTGGGATATTTAAGGTGGAATGAAGTGGAGGTCCTTGTCAACAGAGCAGCCCTCAACTTTGGGGTGCTTGTGTCTTGCTGATTTTTCATTTTCCCAATTTATACCCCCATGAGTGGAAGTGCCCTATGCTCTCTAAGCTGTGTTTTTCAGATATTTCAGGACACACCGTACACTTCTCCAGAGTGGCTCTTGGCAATTTACATCCCGCCCATCAGTGTAGCAAGGCTCCCATTTCTCCATGGCCTGTCCTGCATTTCTGGTTTTGACACTTTTTTCAGCATGGCCCTTTTGACCGATGGGAAGCGAGACTTCTCTGTAGCGCTGATTTGCCTTTCCAGGTTGCTTGGTTGGCCAAAAAGGGCGTATGCGTTTTTTCCTGAATATATTCAGGAAAAAACGCATACGCCCTTTTTGGCCAAGGGCATCATTGTCAACGTTTTGCCGCTTTTCATGTGCTTTAAAGGCGATTCGTATCTACCTCCTGAAATCTGTTTCCTGCAATTCTGCCTTGATTTCAAATCCTCTTCTTTGCCTTCCCTCAATATATTTGTGGACGAGAGTTATCATTTACAACTCTGCAGGTTTGTGAATTGCAGTGCCCTGAACCTCCATTTTACAACTCGTTTTTATGGGAGCTGGCCGCAAAATCGCAGAATGGCTTCAGGCCCTGTTCTGGTTCCGGGGGTCAGGCTGAGCCTGTGGTTAATTCTTCTTTCTGATGGGAAAATAGAGTGACCTGTGCCTGTCCCAACACCAAGAGCTAGTCTCTCGTTGGTTCCACGTCTTCCCGTTTATCCTCAGGACAAATTGCAACCTGTACGGAACAGGAGGTTAAAGGTGCTGATGCTCCAAGTAGGGAGCTTGCTAGTAAAGCGGCTGGAATGGCGAACCCGGGCACAAGGAGATGAGAAATGAGGTGCGTTTTAGAAACCTTTCCCCATCACACGGTGTACCATCTTCTGGGTTTCTCATGCATGTTTTTGATGTAGGAAGATGCCCTTAAGCCTGGAGATTTGGGACCCATGCGATGGGTACCACGCAGTATTCCTTTAAAGGGTCTGCGTTTGCTCACCCAACCTCACCAAACCTCTCAGCCCCAAGAGTGTCCACCCTTATGTCTCATCCAGCTGTGCGTCTAGATATGGTCAATCCAGGTTGCATCACAGCCCCTGAACGCATTGTGTAAGAATTTCTCTCTCTTTCACTGTCTTTGTTTCATGGGTGTTTCAAAGTAATTTATTTTTATAATGGGGTTTAGCTGCTTTTCACTGCTGTGTTTATGCCGCTTTACACCCACTTGACACACTAACAGAGAGACATCAATACATAGGTTTTACGATTATTATTAGTCAGATATATTCTTGTGTGGTGAATAGGGCGTGTTGAGTCCAGTTCTCTGAGCAAGGAGTAGGTCTTGTCTACTACATATTGGGTTTATGGAATGGTATCTGAGCTAATTTGATACCCTTGTTTTATGTATCACCCCACCTCACCTTTCCCGTTAAGCAGCCATAGTCTGTTTTCTGCATGTGTGACTCTGTTCTGTTTTGTAATTCAGTTCAAGTGTAACGGTTTTTACATTCCCTCTATCAGTGATACCTTATGAGAAGTGTCCTTTTCTGTGTGACTTATTTCACTTAGAATCGTCGTACCTAAATCCACTCATCATGCTGCTACTAACCTTATGACATTGATTTCATGGCTGAGTGATATTCCATTGTACATAAGGACCACAACTTCTTTATCCATTTTTCTCTTTCCTGGGATATTTAAGGTGGAATGAAGTGGAGGTCCTTGTCAACAGAGCAGCCCTAAACTTTGGGGTGCTTGTGTCTTGCTGATTTTTAATTTTCCCAATTTATACCCCCATGAGTGGAAGAGCCCTATGCTCTCTAAACTGTGTTTTTCAGATGTTTCAGGACTCACCGGACACTTCTCCAGAGTGGCTCTTGGCAATTTACATCCCGCCCATCAGTGTAGCAAGGCTCCCATTTCTCCATGGCCTGTCCTGCATTTCTGGTTTTGACACTTTTTTCAGCATGGCCCTTTTGACCGATGGGAAGCGAGACTTCTTTGTAGCGCTGATTTGCCTTTCCAGGTTGCTTTGTTGGCCAAAAAGGGTGTATGCGTTTTTTCCTGAATATACTCAGGAAAAAACGCATACGCCCTTTATGGCCAAGGGCATCATTGTCAACGTTTTGCCGCTTTTCATGTGCTTTAAAGACGATTCGTATCTACCTCCTGAAATCTGTTTCCTGCAATTCTGCCTTGATTTCAAATCCTCTTCTTTGCCTTCCCTCAATATATTTGTGGACGAGAGTTATCATTTACAACTCTGCAGGTTTGTGAATTGCAGTGCCCTGAACCTCCATTTTACAACTCGTTTTTATGGGAGCTGGCCGCAAAATCGCAGAATGGCTTCAGGCCCTGTTCTGGTTCCGGGGGGCAGGCTGAGCCTGTGGTTAATTCTTCTTTCTGATGGGAAAATAGAGTGACCTGTGCCTGTCCCAACACCAAGAGCTAGTCTCTCGTTGGTTCCACGTCTTCCCGTTTATCCTCAGGACAAATTGCAACCTGTACGGAACAGGAGGTTAAAGGTGCTGATGCTCCAAGTAGGGAGCTTGCTAGTAAAGCGGCTGGAATGGCGAACCCGGGCACAAGGAGATGAGAAATGAGGTGCGTTTTAGAAACCTTTCCCCATCACACGGTGTACCATCTTCTGGGTTTCTCATGCATGTTTTTGATGTAGGAAGATGCCCTTGAACCTGGAGATTTGGGACCCATGCGATGGGTACCACGCAGTATTCCTTTAAAGGGTCTGCGTTTGCTCACCCAACCTCACCAAACCTCTCAGCCCCAAGAGTGTCCACCCTTATGTCTCATCCAGCTGTGCGTCTAGATATGGTCAATCCAGGTTGCATCACAGCCCCTGAACGCATTGTGTAAGAATTTCTCTCTCTTTCACTGTCTTTGTTTCATGGGTGTTTCAAAGTAATTTATTTTTATAATGGGGTTTAGCTGCTTTTCACTGCTGTGTTTATGCCGCTTTACACCCACTTGACACACTAACAGAGAGATATCAATACATAGGTTTTACGATTATTATTAGTCAGATATATTCTTGTGCGGTGAATAGGGCGTGTTGAGTCCAGTTCTCTGAGCAAGGAGTAGGTCTTGTCTACTACATATTGGGTTTATGGAATGGTATCTGAGCTAATTTGATACCCTTGTTTTATGTATCACCCCACCTCACCTTTCCCGTTAAGCAGCCATAGTCTGTTTTCTGCATGTGTGACTCTGTTCTGTTTTGTAATTCAGTTCAAGTGTAACGGTTTTTACATTCCCTCTATCAGTGATACCTTATGAGAAGTGTCCTTTTCTGTGTGACTTATTTCACTTAGAATCGTCGTACCTAAATCCACTCATCATGCTGCTACTAACCTTATGACATTGATTTCATGGCTGAGTGATATTCCATTGTACATAAGGACCACAACTTCTTTATCCATTTTTCTCTTTCCTGGGATATTTAAGGTGGAATGAAGTGGAGGTCCTTGTCAACAGAGCAGCCCTCAACTTTGGGGTGCTTGTGTCTTGCTGATTTTTCATTTTCCCAATTTATACCCCCATGAGTGGAAGTGCCCTATGCTCTCTAAGCTGTGTTTTTCAGATATTTCAGGACACACCGTACACTTCTCCAGAGTGGCTCTTGGCAATTTACATCCCGCCCATCAGTGTAGCAAGGCTCCCATTTCTCCATGGCCTGTCCTGCATTTCTGGTTTTGACACTTTTTTCAGCATGGCCCTTTTGACCGATGGGAAGCGAGACTTCTCTGTAGCGCTGATTTGCCTTTCCAGGTTGCTTGGTTGGCCAAAAAGGGCGTATGCGTTTTTTCCTGAATATATTCAGGAAAAAACGCATACGCCCTTTTTGGCCAAGGGCATCATTGTCAACGTTTTGCCGCTTTTCATGTGCTTTAAAGGCGATTCGTATCTACCTCCTGAAATCTGTTTCGTGCAATTCTGCCTTGATTTCAAATCGTCTTCTTTGCCTTCCCTCAATATATTTGTGGGCGAGAGTTCTCATTTATAACTCTGCAGGTTTGTGAATTGCAGTGCCCTGAACCTCCATTTTACAACTCGTTTTTATGGGAGCTGGCCGCAAAATCGCAGAATGGCTTCAGGCCCTGTTCTGGTTCCGGGGGGCAGGCTGAGCCTGTGGTTAATTCTTCTTTCTGATGGGAAAATAGAGTGACCTGTGCCTGTCCCAACACCAAGAGCTAGTCTCTCGTTGGTTCCACGTCTTCCCGTTTATCCTCAGGACAAATTGCAACCTGTACGGAACAGGAGGTTAAAGGTGCTGATGCTCCAAGTAGGGAGCTTGCTAGTAAAGCGGCTGGAATGGCGAACCCGGGCACAAGGAGATGAGAAATGAGGTGCGTTTTAGAAACCTTTCCCCATCACACGGTGTACCATCTTCTGGGTTTCTCATGCATGTTTTTGATGTAGGAAGATGCCCTTGAACCTGGAGATTTGGGACCCATGCGATGGGTACCACGCAGTATTCCTTTAAAGGGTCTGCGTTTGCTCACCCAACCTCACCAAACCTCTCAGCCCCAAGAGTGTCCACCCTTATGTCTCATCCAGCTGTGCGTCTAGATATGGTCAATCCAGGTTGCATCACAGCCCCTGAACGCATTGTGTAAGAATTTCTCTCTCTTTCACTGTCTTTGTTTCATGGTGGTTTCAAAGTAATTTATTTTTATAATGGGGTTTAGCTGCTTTTCACTGCTGTGTTTATGCCGCTTTACACCCACTTGACACACTAACAGAGAGATATCAATACATAGGTTTTACGATTATTATTAGTCAGATATATTCTTGTGCGGTGAATAGGGCGTGTTGAGTCCAGTTCTCTGAGCAAGGAGTAGGTCTTGTCTATTACATATTGGGTTTATGGAACGGTATCTGAGCTAATTTGATACCCTTGTTTTATGTATCACCCCACCTCACCTTTCCCGTTAAGCAGCCATAGTGTGTTTTCTGCATGTGTGACTCTGTTCTGTTTTGTAATTCAGTTCAAGTGTAACGGTTTTTACATTCCCTCTATCAGTGATACCTTATGAGTAGTGTCCTTTTCTGTGTGACTTATTTCACTTAGAATCGTCATACCTAAATCCACTCATCATGCTGCTACTAACCTTACGACATTGATTTCCTGGCTGAGTGATATTCCATTGTACATAAGGACCACAACTTCTTTATCCATTTTTCTCTTTCCTGGGATATTTAAGGTGGAATGAAGTGGAGGTCCTGGTCAACAGAGCAGCCCTAAACTTTGGGGTGCTTGTGTCTTGCTGATTTTTAATTTTCCCAATTTATACCCCCATGAGTGGAAGAGCCCTATGCTCTCTAAGCTGTGTTTTTCAGATGTTTCAGGACTCACCGGACACTTCTCCAGAGTGGCTCTTGGCAATTTACATCCCGCCCATCAGTGTAGCAAGGCTCCCATTTCTCCATGGCCTGTCCTGCATTTCTGGTTTTGACACTTTTTTCAGCATGGCCCTTTTGACCGATGGGAAGCGAGACTTCTTTGTAGCGCTGATTTGCCTTTCCAGGTTGCTTGGTTGGCCAAAAAGGGCGTATGCGTTTTTTCCTGAATATATTCAGGAAAAAACGCATACGCCCTTTTTGGCCAAGGGCATCATTGTCAACGTTTTGCCGCTTTTCATGTGCTTTAAAGGCGATTCGTATCTACCTCCTGAAATCTGTTTCCTGCAATTCTGCCTTGATTTCAAATCCTCTTCTTTGCCTTCCCTCAATATATTTGTGGACGAGAGTTATCATTTACAACTCTGCAGGTTTGTGAATTGCAGTGCCCTGAACCTCCATTTTACAACTCGTTTTTATGGGAGCTGGCCGCAAAATCGCAGAATGGCTTCAGGCCCTGTTCTGGTTCCGGAGGTCAGGCTGAGCCTGTGGTTAATTCTTCTTTCTGATGGGAAAATAGAGTGACCTGTGCCTGTCCCAACACCAAGAGCTAGTCTCTCGTTGGTTCCACGTCTTCCCGTTTATCCTCAGGACAAATTGCAACCTGTACGGAACAGGAGGTTAAAGGTGCTGATGCTCCAAGTAGGGAGCTTGCTAGTAAAGCGGCTGGAATGGCGAACCCGGGCACAAGGAGATGAGAAATGAGGTGCGTTTTAGAAACCTTTCCCCATCACACGGTGTACCATCTTCTGGGTTTCTCATGCATGTTTTTGATGTAGGAAGATGCCCTTGAACCTGGAGATTTGGGACCCATGCGATGGGTACCACGCAGTATTCCTTTAAAGGGTCTGCGTTTGCTCACCCAACCTCACCAAACCTCTCAGCCCCAAGAGTGTCCACCCTTATGTCTCATCCAGCTGTGCGTCTAGATATGGTCAATCCAGGTTGCATCACAGCCCCTGAACGCATTGTGTAAGAATTTCTCTCTCTTTCACTGTCTTTGTTTCATGGTGGTTTCAAAGTAATTTATTTTTATAATGGGGTTTAGCTGCTTTTCACTGCTGTGTTTATGCCGCTTTACACCCACTTGACACACTAACAGAGAGATATCAATACATAGGTTTTACGATTATTATTAGTCAGATATATTCTTGTGCGGTGAATAGGGCGTGTTGAGTCCAGTTCTCTGAGCAAGGAGTAGGTCTTGTCTATTACATATTGGGTTTATGGAACGGTATCTGAGCTAATTTGATACCCTTGTTTTATGTATCACCCCACCTCACCTTTCCCGTTAAGCAGCCATAGTGTGTTTTCTGCATGTGTGACTCTGTTCTGTTTTGTAATTCAGTTCAAGTGTAACGGTTTTTACATTCCCTCTATCAGTGATACCTTATGAGTAGTGTCCTTTTCTGTGTGACTTATTTCACTTAGAATCGTCATACCTAAATCCACTCATCATGCTGCTACTAACCTTACGACATTGATTTCCTGGCTGAGTGATATTCCATTGTACATAAGGACCACAACTTCTTTATCCATTTTTCTCTTTCCTGGGATATTTAAGGTGGAATGAAGTGGAGGTCCTGGTCAACAGAGCAGCCCTAAACTTTGGGGTGCTTGTGTCTTGCTGATTTTTAATTTTCCCAATTTATACCCCCATGAGTGGAAGTGCCCTATGCTCTCTAAGCTGTGTTTTTCAGATGTTTCAGGACTCACCGGACACTTCTCCAGAGTGGCTCTTGGCAATTTACATCCCGCCCATCAGTGTAGCAAGGCTCCCATTTCTCCATGGCCTGTCCTGCATTTCTGGTTTTGACACTTTTTTCAGCATGGCCCTTTTGACCGATGGGAAGCGAGACTTCTTTGTAGCGCTGATTTGCCTTTCCAGGTTGCTTGGTTGGCCAAAAAGGGCGTATGCGTTTTTTCCTGAATATATTCAGGAAAAAACGCATACGCCCTTTTTGGCCAAGGGCATCATTGTCAACGTTTTGCCGCTTTTCATGTGCTTTAAAGGCGATTCGTATCTACCTCCTGAAATCTGTTTCCTGCAATTCTGCCTTGATTTCAAATCCTCTTCTTTGCCTTCCCTCAATATATTTGTGGACGGGAGTTATCATTTATAACTCTGCAGGTTTGTGAATTGCAGTGCCCTGAACCTCCATTTTACAACTCGTTTTTATGGGAGCTGGCCGCAAAATCGCAGAATGGCTTCAGGCCCTGTTCTGGTTCCGGGGGGCAGGCTAAGCCTGTGGTTAATTCTTCTTTCTGATGGGAAAATAGAGTGACCTGTGCCTGTCCCAACACCAAGAGCTAGTCTCTCGTTGGTTCCACGTCTTCCCGTTTATCCTCAGGACAAATTGCAACCTGTATGGAACAGGAGGTTAAAGGTGCTGATGCTCCAAGTAGGGAGCTTGCTAGTAAAGCGGCTGGAATGGCGAACCCGCGCACAAGGAGATGAGAAATGAGGTGCGTTTTAGAAACCTTTCCCCATCACACGGTGTACCATCTTCTGGGTTTCTCATGCATGTTTTTGATGTAGGAAGATGCCCTTGAACCTGGAGATTTGGGACCCATGCGATGGGTACCACGCAGTATTCCTTTAAAGGGTCTGCGTTTGCTCACCCAACCTCACCAAACCTCTCAGCCCCAAGAGTGTCCACCCTTATGTCTCATCCAGCTGTGCGTCTAGATATGGTCAATCCAGGTTGCATCACAGCCCCTGAACGCATTGTGTAAGAATTTCTCTCTCTTTCACTGTCTTTGTTTCATGGTGGTTTCAAAGTAATTTATTTTTATAATGGGGTTTAGCTGCTTTTCACTGCTGTGTTTATGCCGCTTTACACCCACTTGACACACTAACAGAGAGATATCAATACATAGGTTTTACGATTATTATTAGTCAGATATATTCTTGTGCGGTGAATAGGGCGTGTTGAGTCCAGTTCTCTGAGCAAGGAGTAGGTCTTGTCTATTACATATTGGGTTTATGGAACGGTATCTGAGCTAATTTGATACCCTTGTTTTATGTATCACCCCACCTCACCTTTCCCGTTAAGCAGCCATAGTGTGTTTTCTGCATGTGTGACTCTGTTCTGTTTTGTAATTCAGTTCAAGTGTAACGGTTTTTACATTCCCTCTATCAGTGATACCTTATGAGTAGTGTCCTTTTCTGTGTGACTTATTTCACTTAGAATCGTCATACCTAAATCCACTCATCATGCTGCTACTAACCTTACGACATTGATTTCCTGGCTGAGTGATATTCCAATGTACATAAGGACCACAACTTCTTTATCCATTTTTCTCTTTCCTGGGATATTGAAGGTGGAATGAAGTGGAGGTCCTGGTCAACAGAGCAGCCCTAAACTTTGGGGTGCTTGTGTCTTGCTGATTTTTAATTTTCCCAATTTATACCCCCATGAGTGGAAGTGCCCTATGCTCTCTAAGCTGTGTTTTTCAGATGTTTCAGGACTCACCGGACACTTCTCCAGAGTGGCTCTTGGCAATTTACATCCCGCCCATCAGTGTAGCAAGGCTCCCATTTCTCCATGGCCTGTCCTGCATTTCTGGTTTTGACACTTTTTTCAGCATGGCCCTTTTGACCGATGGGAAGCGAGACTTCTTTGTAGCGCTGATTTGCCTTTCCAGGTTGCTTGGTTGGCCAAAAAGGGCGTATGCGTTTTTTCCTGAATATATTCAGGAAAAAACGCATACGCCCTTTTTGGCCAAGGGCATCATTGTCAACGTTTTGCCGCTTTTCATGTGCTTTAAAGGCGATTCGTATCTACCTCCTGAAATCTGTTTCGTGCAATTCTGCCTTGATTTCAAATCCTCTTCTTTGCCTTCCCTCAATATATTTGTGGACGAGAGTTATCATTTATAACTCTGCAGGTTTGTGAATTGCAGTGCCCTGAACCTCCATTTTACAACTCGTTTTTATGGGAGCTGGCCGCAAAATCGCAGAATGGCTTCAGGCCCTGTTCTGGTTCCGGGGGGCAGGCTAAGCCTGTGGTTAATTCTTCTTTCTGATGGGAAAATAGAGTGACCTGTGCCTGTCCCAACACCAAGAGCTAGTCTCTCGTTGGTTCCACGTCTTCCCGTTTATCCTCAGGACAAATTGCAACCTGCACGGAACAGGAGGTTAAAGGTGCTGATGCTCCAAGTAGGGAGCTTGCTAGTAAAGCGGCTGGAATGGCGAACCCGGGCACAAGGAGATGAGAAATGAGGTGCGTTTTAGAAACCTTTCCCCATCACACGGTGTACCATCTTCTGGGTTTCTCATGCATGTTTTTGATGTAGGAAGATGCCCTTGAACCTGGAGATTTGGGACCCATGCGATGGGTACCACGCAGTATTCCTTTAAAGGGTCTGCGTTTGCTCACCCAACCTCACCAAACCTCTCAGCCCCAAGAGTGTCCACCCTTATGTCTCATCCAGCTGTGCGTCTAGATATGGTCAATCCAGGTTGCATCACAGCCCCTGAACGCATTGTGTAAGAATTTCTCTCTCTTTCACTGTCTTTGTTTCATGGTGGTTTCAAAGTAATTTATTTTTATAATGGGGTTTAGCTGCTTTTCACTGCTGTGTTTATGCCGCTTTACACCCACTTGACACACTAACAGAGAGATATCAATACATAGGTTTTACGATTATTATTAGTCAGATATATTCTTGTGCGGTGAATAGGGCGTGTTGAGTCCAGTTCTCTGAGCAAGGAGTAGGTCTTGTCTATTACATATTGGGTTTATGGAACGGTATCTGAGCTAATTTGATACCCTTGTTTTATGTATCACCCCACCTCACCTTTCCCGTTAAGCAGCCATAGTGTGTTTTCTGCATGTGTGACTCTGTTCTGTTTTGTAATTCAGTTCAAGTGTAACGGTTTTTACATTCCCTCTATCAGTGATACCTTATGAGTAGTGTCCTTTTCTGTGTGACTTATTTCACTTAGAATCGTCATACCTAAATCCACTCATCATGCTGCTACTAACCTTACGACATTGATTTCCTGGCTGAGTGATATTCCATTGTACATAAGGACCACAACTTCTTTATCCATTTTTCTCTTTCCTGGGATATTTAAGGTGGAATGAAGTGGAGGTCCTGGTCAACAGAGCAGCCCTAAACTTTGGGGTGCTTGTGTCTTGCTGATTTTTAATTTTCCCAATTTATACCCCCATGAGTGGAAGTGCCCTATGCTCTCTAAGCTGTGTTTTTCAGATGTTTCAGGACTCACCGGACACTTCTCCAGAGTGGCTCTTGGCAATTTACATCCCGCCCATCAGTGTAGCAAGGCTCCCATTTCTCCATGGCCTGTCCTGCATTTCTGGTTTTGACACTTTTTTCAGCATGGCCCTTTTGACCGATGGGAAGCGAGACTTCTTTGTAGCGCTGATTTGCCTTTCCAGGTTGCTTGGTTGGCCAAAAAGGGCGTATGCGTTTTTTCCTGAATATATTCAGGAAAAAACGCATACGCCCTTTTTGGCCAAGGGCATCATTGTCAACGTTTTGCCGCTTTTCATGTGCTTTAAAGGCGATTCGTATCTACCTCCTGAAATCTGTTTCCTGCAATTCTGCCTTGATTTCAAATCCTCTTCTTTGCCTTCCCTCAATATATTTGTGGACGGGAGTTATCATTTATAACTCTGCAGGTTTGTGAATTGCAGTGCCCTGAACCTCCATTTTACAACTCGTTTTTATGGGAGCTGGCCGCAAAATCGCAGAATGGCTTCAGGCCCTGTTCTGGTTCCGGGGGGCAGGCTAAGCCTGTGGTTAATTCTTCTTTCTGATGGGAAAATAGAGTGACCTGTGCCTGTCCCAACACCAAGAGCTAGTCTCTCGTTGGTTCCACGTCTTCCCGTTTATCCTCAGGACAAATTGCAACCTGTATGGAACAGGAGGTTAAAGGTGCTGATGCTCCAAGTAGGGAGCTTGCTAGTAAAGCGGCTGGAATGGCGAACCCGCGCACAAGGAGATGAGAAATGAGGTGCGTTTTAGAAACCTTTCCCCATCACACGGTGTACCATCTTCTGGGTTTCTCATGCATGTTTTTGATGTAGGAAGATGCCCTTGAACCTGGAGATTTGGGACCCATGCGATGGGTACCACGCAGTATTCCTTTAAAGGGTCTGCGTTTGCTCACCCAACCTCACCAAACCTCTCAGCCCCAAGAGTGTCCACCCTTATGTCTCATCCAGCTGTGCGTCTAGATATGGTCAATCCAGGTTGCATCACAGCCCCTGAACGCATTGTGTAAGAATTTCTCTCTCTTTCACTGTCTTTGTTTCATGGGTGTTTCAAAGTAATTTATTTTTATAATGGGGTTTAGCTGCTTTTCACTGCTGTGTTTATGCCGCTTTACACCCACTTGACACACTAACAGAGAGATATCAATACATAGGTTTTACGATTATTATTAGTCAGATATATTCTTGTGCGGTGAATAGGGCGTGTTGAGTCCAGTTCTCTGAGCAAGGAGTAGGTCTTGTCTATTACATATTGGGTTTATGGAACGGTATCTGAGCTAATTTGATACCCTTGTTTTATGTATCACCCCACCTCACCTTTCCCGTTAAGCAGCCATAGTGTGTTTTCTGCATGTGTGACTCTGTTCTGTTTTGTAATTCAGTTCAAGTGTAACGGTTTTTACATTCCCTCTATCAGTGATACCTTATGAGTAGTGTCCTTTTCTGTGTGACTTATTTCACTTAGAATCGTCATACCTAAATCCACTCATCATGCTGCTACTAACCTTACGACATTGATTTCCTGGCTGAGTGATATTCCAATGTACATAAGGACCACAACTTCTTTATCCATTTTTCTCTTTCCTGGGATATTGAAGGTGGAATGAAGTGGAGGTCCTGGTCAACAGAGCAGCCCTAAACTTTGGGGTGCTTGTGTCTTGCTGATTTTTAATTTTCCCAATTTATACCCCCATGAGTGGAAGTGCCCTATGCTCTCTAAGCTGTGTTTTTCAGATGTTTCAGGACTCACCGGACACTTCTCCAGAGTGGCTCTTGGCAATTTACATCCCGCCCATCAGTGTAGCAAGGCTCCCATTTCTCCATGGCCTGTCCTGCATTTCTGGTTTTGACACTTTTTTCAGCATGGCCCTTTTGACCGATGGGAAGCGAGACTTCTTTGTAGCGCTGATTTGCCTTTCCAGGTTGCTTGGTTGGCCAAAAAGGGCGTATGCGTTTTTTCCTGAATATATTCAGGAAAAAACGCATACGCCCTTTTTGGCCAAGGGCATCATTGTCAACGTTTTGCCGCTTTTCATGTGCTTTAAAGGCGATTCGTATCTACCTCCTGAAATCTGTTTCGTGCAATTCTGCCTTGATTTCAAATCCTCTTCTTTGCCTTCCCTCAATATATTTGTGGACGAGAGTTATCATTTATAACTCTGCAGGTTTGTGAATTGCAGTGCCCTGAACCTCCATTTTACAACTCGTTTTTATGGGAGCTGGCCGCAAAATCGCAGAATGGCTTCAGGCCCTGTTCTGGTTCCGGGGGGCAGGCTAAGCCTGTGGTTAATTCTTCTTTCTGATGGGAAAATAGAGTGACCTGTGCCTGTCCCAACACCAAGAGCTAGTCTCTCGTTGGTTCCACGTCTTCCCGTTTATCCTCAGGACAAATTGCAACCTGCACGGAACAGGAGGTTAAAGGTGCTGATGCTCCAAGTAGGGAGCTTGCTAGTAAAGCGGCTGGAATGGCGAACCCGGGCACAAGGAGATGAGAAATGAGGTGCGTTTTAGAAACCTTTCCCCATCACACGGTGTACCATCTTCTGGGTTTCTCATGCATGTTTTTGATGTAGGAAGATGCCCTTGAACCTGGAGATTTGGGACCCATGCGATGGGTACCACGCAGTATTCCTTTAAAGGGTCTGCGTTTGCTCACCCAACCTCACCAAACCTCTCAGCCCCAAGAGTGTCCACCCTTATGTCTCATCCAGCTGTGCGTCTAGATATGGTCAATCCAGGTTGCATCACAGCCCCTGAACGCATTGTGTAAGAATTTCTCTCTCTTTCACTGTCTTTGTTTCATGGTGGTTTCAAAGTAATTTATTTTTATAATGGGGTTTAGCTGCTTTTCACTGCTGTGTTTATGCCGCTTTACACCCACTTGACACACTAACAGAGAGATATCAATACATAGGTTTTACGATTATTATTAGTCAGATATATTCTTGTGCGGTGAATAGGGCGTGTTGAGTCCAGTTCTCTGAGCAAGGAGTAGGTCTTGTCTATTACATATTGGGTTTATGGAACGGTATCTGAGCTAATTTGATACCCTTGTTTTATGTATCACCCCACCTCACCTTTCCCGTTAAGCAGCCATAGTGTGTTTTCTGCATGTGTGACTCTGTTCTGTTTTGTAATTCAGTTCAAGTGTAACGGTTTTTACATTCCCTCTATCAGTGATACCTTATGAGTAGTGTCCTTTTCTGTGTGACTTATTTCACTTAGAATCGTCATACCTAAATCCACTCATCATGCTGCTACTAACCTTACGACATTGATTTCCTGGCTGAGTGATATTCCATTGTACATAAGGACCACAACTTCTTTATCAATTTTTCTCTTTCCTGGGATATTTAAGGTGGAATGAAGTGGAGGTCCTTGTCAACAGAGCAGCCCTAAACTTTGGGGTGCTTGTGTCTTGCTGATTTTTAATTTTCCCAATTTATACCCCCATGAGTGGAAGTGCCCTATGCTCTCTAAGCTGTGTTTTTCAGATGTTTCAGGACTCACCGGACACTTCTCCAGAGTGGCTCTTGGCAATTTACATCCCGCCCATCAGTGTAGCAAGGCTCCCATTTCTCCATGGCCTGTCCTGCATTTCTGGTTTTGACACTTTTTTCAGCATGGCCCTTTTGACTGATGGGAAGCGAGACTTCTTTGTAGCGCTGATTTGCCTTTCCAGGTTGCTTGGTTGGCCAAAAAGGGCGTATGCGTTTTTTCCTGAATATAT
This sequence comes from Balaenoptera borealis, assembly GCF_965194805.1. Classification (NCBI taxonomy): domain Eukaryota; kingdom Metazoa; phylum Chordata; class Mammalia; order Artiodactyla; family Balaenopteridae; genus Balaenoptera; species Balaenoptera borealis. The sequence continues at coordinate 115,094 of NW_028123754.1, forward strand.
TCAGGAAAAAACGCATACGCCCTTTTTGGCCAAGGGCATCATTGTCAACGTTTTGCCGCTTTTCATGTGCTTTAAAGGCGATTCGTATCTACCTCCTGAAATCTGTTTCCTGCAATTCTGCCTTGATTTCAAATCCTCTTCTTTGCCTTCCCTCAATATGTTTGTGGACGAGAGTTATCATTTATAACTCTGCAGGTTTGTGAATTGCAGTGCCCTGAACCTCCATTTTACAACTCGTTTTTATGGGAGCTGGCCGCAAAATCGCAGAATGGCTTCAGGCCCTGTTCTGGTTCCGGGGGTCAGGCTGAGCCTGTGGTTAATTCTTCTTTCTGATGGGAAAATAGAGTGACCTGTGCCTGTCCCAACACCAAGAGCTAGTCTCTCGATGGTTCCACGTCTTCCCGTTTATCCTCAGGACAAATTGCAACCTGTACGGAACAGGAGGTTAAAGGTGCTGATGCTCCAAGTAGGGAGCTTGCTAGTAAAGCGGCTGGAATGGCGAACCCGGGCACAAGGAGATGAGAAATGAGGTGCGTTTTAGAAACCTTTCCCCATCACACGGTGTACCATCTTCTGGGTTTCTCATGCATGTTTTTGATGTAGGAAGATGCCCTTGAACCTGGAGATTTGGGACCCATGCGATGGGTACCACGCAGTATTCCTTTAAAGGGTCTGCGTTTGCTCACCCAACCTCACCAAACCTCTCAGCCCCAAGAGTGTCCACCCTTATGTCTCATCCAGCTGTGCGTCTAGATATGGTCAATCCAGGTTGCATCACAGCCCCTGAACGCATTGTGTAAGAATTTCTCTCTCTTTCACTGTCTTTGTTTCATGGTGGTTTCAAAGTAATTTATTTTTATAATGGGGTTTAGCTGCTTTTCACTGCTGTGTTTATGCCGCTTTACACCCACTTGACACACTAACAGAGAGATATCAATACATAGGTTTTACGATTATTATTAGTCAGATATATTCTTGTGCGGTGAATAGGGCGTGTTGAGTCCAGTTCTCTGAGCAAGGAGTAGGTCTTGTCTATTACATATTGGGTTTATGGAACGGTATCTGAGCTAATTTGATACCCTTGTTTTATGTATCACCCCACCTCACCTTTCCCGTTAAGCAGCCATAGTGTGTTTTCTGCATGTGTGACTCTGTTCTGTTTTGTAATTCAGTTCAAGTGTAATGGTTTTTACATTCCCTCTATCAGTGATACCTTATGAGAAGTGTCCTTTTCTGTGTGACTTATTTCACTTAGAATCGTCATACCTAAATCCACTCATCATGCTGCTACTAACCTTACGACATTGATTTCCTGGCTGAGTGATATTCCATTGTACATAAGGACCACAACTTCTGTATCCATTTTTCTCTTTCCTGGGATATTTAAGGTGGAATGAAGTGGAGGTCCTGGTCAACAGAGCAGCCCTAAACTTTGGGGTGCTTGTGTCTTGCTGATTTTTAATTTTCCCAATTTATACCCCCATGAGTGGAAGTGCCCTATGCTCTCTAAGCTGTGTTTTTCAGATGTTTCAGGACTCACCGGACACTTCTCCAGAGTGGCTCTTGGCAATTTACATCCCGCCCATCAGTGTAGCAAGGCTCCCATTTCTCCATGGCCGGTCCTGCATTTCTGGTTTTGACACTTTTTTCAGCATGGCCCTTTTGACCGATGGGAAGCGAGACTTGTTTGTAGCGCTGATTTGCCTTTCCAGGTTGCTTGGTTGGCCAAAAAGGGCGTATGCGATTTTTCCTGAATATATTCAGGAAAAAACGCATACGCCCTTTTTGGCCAAGGGCATCATTGTCAACGTTTTGCCGCTTTTCATGTGCTTTAAAGGCGATTCGTATCTACCTCCTGAAATCTGTTTCCTGCAATTCTGCCTTGATTTCAAATCCTCTTCTTTGCCTTCCCTCAATATGTTTGTGGACGAAAGTTATCATTTATAACTCTGCAGGTTTGTGAATTGCAGTGCCCTGAACCTCCATTTTACAACTCGTTTTTATGGGAGCTGGCCGCAAAATCGCAGAATGGCTTCAGGCCCTGTTCTGGTTCCGGGGGTCAGGCTGAGCCTGTGGTTAATTCTTCTTTCTGATGGGAAAATAGAGTGACCTGTGCCTGTCCCAACACCAAGAGCTAGTCTCTCGTTGGTTCCACGTCTTCCCGTTTATCCTCAGGACAAATTGCAACCTGTACGGAACAGGAGGTTAAAGGTGCTGATGCTCCAAGTAGGGAGCTTGCTAGTAAAGCGGCTGGAATGGCGAACCCGGGCACAAGGAGATGAGAAATGAGGTGTGTTTTAGAAACCTTTCCCCATCACACGGTGTACCATCTTCTGGGTTTCTCATGCATGTTTTTGATGTAGGAAGATGCCCTTGAACCTGGAGATTTGGGACCCATGCGATGGGTACCACGCAGTATTCCTTTAAAGGGTCTGCGTTTGCTCACCCAACCTCACCAAACCTCTCAGCCCCAAGAGTGTCCACCCTTATGTCTCATCCAGCTGTGCGTCTAGATATGGTCAATCCAGGTTGCATCACAGCCCCTGAACGCATTGTGTAAGAATTTCTCTCTCTTTCACTGTCTTTGTTTCATGGTGGTTTCAAAGTAATTTATTTTTATAATGGGGTTTAGCTGCTTTTCACTGCTGTGTTTATGCCGCTTTACACCCACTTGACACACTAACAGAGAGATATCAATACATAGGTTTTACGATTATTATTAGTCAGATATATTCTTGTGCGGTGAATAGGGCGTGTTGAGTCCAGTTCTCTGAGCAAGGAGTAGGTCTTGTCTATTACATATTGGGTTTATGGAACGGTATCTGAGCTAATTTGATACCCTTGTTTTATGTATCACCCCACCTCACCTTTCCCGTTAAGCAGCCATAGTGTGTTTTCTGCATCTGTGACTCTGTTCTGTTTTGTAATTCAGTTCAAGTGTAACGGTTTTTACATTCCCTCTATCAGTGATACCTTATGAGAAGTGTCCTTTTCTGTGTGACTTATTTCACTTAGAATCGTCGTACCTAAATCCACTCATCATGCTGCTACTAGCCTTATGACATTGATTTCATGGCTGAGTGATATTCCATTGTACATAAGGACCACAACTTCTTTATCCATTTTTCTCTTTCCTGGGATATTTAAGGTGGAATGAAGTGGAGGTCCTTGTCAACAGAGCAGCCCTAAACTTTGGGGTGCTTGTGTCTTGCTGATTTTTAATTTTCCCAATTTATACCCCCATGAGTGGAAGTGCCCTATGCTCTCTAAGCTGTGTTTTTCAGATGTTTCAGGACTCACCGGACACTTCTCCAGAGTGGCTCTTGGCAATTTACATCCCGCCCATCAGTGTAGCAAGGCTCCCATTTCTCCATGGCCGGTCCTGCATTTCTGGTTTTGACACTTTTTTCAGCATGGCCCTTTTGACCGATGGGAAGCGAGACTTGTTTGTAGCGCTGATTTGCCTTTCCAGGTTGCTTGGTTGGCCAAAAAGGGCGTATGCGATTTTTCCTGAATATATTCAGGAAAAAACGCATACGCCCTTTTTGGCCAAGGGCATCATTGTTAACGTTTTGCCGCTTTTCATGTGCTTTAAGGCGATTCGTATCTACCTCCTGAAATCTGTTTCCTGCAATTCTGCCTTGATTTCAAATCCTCTTCTTTGCCTTCCCTCAATATATTTGTGGACGAGATTTATCATTTACAACTCTGCAGGTTTGTGAATTGCAGTGCCCTGAACCTCCATTTTACAACTCGTTTTTATGGGAGCTGGCCGCAAAATCGCAGAATGGCTTCAGGCCCTGTTCTGGTTCCGGGGGTCAGGCTGAGCCTGTGGTTAATTCTTCTTTCTGATGGGAAAATAGAGTGACCTGTGCCTGTCCCAACACCAAGAGCTAGTCTCTCGTTGGTTCCACGTCTTCCCGTTTATCCTCAGGACAAATTGCAACCTGTACGGAACAGGAGGTTAAAGGTGCTGATGCTCCAAGTAGGGAGCTTGCTAGTAAAGCAGCTGGAATGGCGAACCCGGGCACAAGGAGATGAGAAATGAGGTGCGTTTTAGAAACCTTTCCCCATCACACGGTGTACCATCTTCTGGGTTTCTCATGCATGTTTTTGATGTAGGAAGATGCCCTTGAACCTGGAGATTTGGGACCCATGCGATGGGTACCACGCAGTATTCCTTTAAAGGGTCTGCGTTTGCTCACCCAACCTCACCAAACCTCTCAGCCCCAAGAGTGTCCACCCTTATGTCTCATCCAGCTGTGCGTCTAGATATGGTCAATCCAGGTTGCATCACAGCCCCTGAACGCATTGTGTAAGAATTTCTCTCTATTTCACTGTCTTTGTTTCATGGTGGTTTCAAAGTAATTTATTTTTATAATGGGGTTTAGCTGCTTTTCACTGCTGTGTTTATGCCGCTTTACACCCACTTGACACACTAACAGAGAGATATCAATACATAGGTTTTACGATTATTATTAGTCAGATATATTCTTGTGCGGTGAATAGGGCGTGTTGAGTCCAGTTCTCTGAGCAAGGAGTAGGTCTTGTCTATTACATATTGGGTTTATGGAACGGTATCTGAGCTAATTTGATACCCTTGTTTTATGTATCACCCCACCTCACCTTTCCCGTTAAGCAGCCATAGTGTGTTTTCTGCATGTGTGACTCTGTTCTGTTTTGTAATTCAGTTCAAGTGTAACGGTTTTTACATTCCCTCTATCAGTGATACCTTATGAGAAGTGTCCTTTTCTGTGTGACTTATTTCACTTAGAATCGTCGTACCTAAATCCACTCATCATGCTGCTACTACCCTTACGACATTGATTTCCTGGCTGAGTGATATTCCAATGTACATAAGGACCACAACTTCTTTATCCATTTTTCTCTTTCCTGGGATATTTAAGGTGGAATGAAGTGGAGGTCCTGGTCAACAGAGCAGCCCTAAACTTTGGGGTGCTTGTGTCTTGCTGATTTTTAATTTTCCCAATTTATACCCCCATGAGTGGAAGTGCCCTATGCTCTCTAAGCTGTGTTTTTCAGATGTTTCAGGACTCACCGGACACTTCTCCAGAGTGGCTCTTGGCAATTTACATCCCGCCCATCAGTGTAGCAAGGCTCCCATTTCTCCATGGCCTGTCCTGCATTTCTGGTTTTGACACTTTTTTCAGCATGGCCCTTTTGACCGATGGGAAGCGAGACTTCTTTGTAGCGCTGATTTGCCTTTCCAGGTTGCTTGGTTGGCCAAAAAGGGCGTATGCGTTTTTTCCTGAATATATTCAGGAAAAAACGCATACGCCCTTTTTGGCCAAGGGCATCATTGTCAACGTTTTGCCGCTTTTCATGTGCTTTAAAGGCGATTCGTATCTACCTCCTGAAATCTGTTTCCTGCAATTCTGCCTTGATTTCAAATCCTCTTCTTTGCCTTCCCTCAATATATTTGTGGACGAGAGTTATCATTTACAACTCTGCAGGTTTGTGAATTGCAGTGCCCTGAACCTCCATTTTACAACTCGTTTTTATGGGAGCTGGCCGCAAAATCGCAGAATGGCTTCAGGCCCTGTTCTGGTTCCGGGGGTCAGGCTGAGCCTGTGGTTAATTCTTCTTTCTGATGGGAAAATAGAGTGACCTGTGCCTGTCCCAACACCAAGAGCTAGTCTCTCGTTGGTTCCACGTCTTCCCGTTTATCCTCAGGACAAATTGCAACCTGTACGGAACAGGAGGTTAAAGGTGCTGATGCTCCAAGTAGGGAGCTTGCTAGTAAAGCAGCTGGAATGGCGAACCCGGGCACAAGGAGATGAGAAATGAGGTGCGTTTTAGAAACCTTTCCCCATCACACGGTGTACCATCTTCTGGGTTTCTCATGCATGTTTTTGATGTAGGAAGATGCCCTTGAACCTGGAGATTTGGGACCCATGCGATGGGTACCACGCAGTATTCCTTTAAAGGGTCTGCGTTTGCTCACCCAACCTCACCAAACCTCTCAGCCCCAAGAGTGTCCACCCTTATGTCTCATCCAGCTGTGCGTCTAGATATGGTCAATCCAGGTTGCATCACAGCCCCTGAACGCATTGTGTAAGAATTTCTCTCTCTTTCACTGTCTTTGTTTCATGGTGGTTTCAAAGTAATTTATTTTTATAATGGGGTTTAGCTGCTTTTCACTGCTGTGTTTATGCCGCTTTACACCCACTTGACACACTAACAGAGAGATATCAATACATAGGTTTTACGATTATTATTAGTCAGATATATTCTTGTGCGGTGAATAGGGCGTGTTGAGTCCAGTTCTCTGAGCAAGGAGTAGGTCTTGTCTATTACATATTGGGTTTATGGAACGGTATCTGAGCTAATTTGATACCCTTGTTTTATGTATCACCCCACCTCACCTTTCCCGTTAAGCAGCCATAGTGTGTTTTCTGCATCTGTGACTCTGTTCTGTTTTGTAATTCAGTTCAAGTGTAACGGTTTTTACATTCCCTCTATCAGTGATACCTTATGAGAAGTGTCCTTTTCTGTGTGACTTATTTCACTTAGAATCGTCGTACCTAAATCCACTCATCATGCTGCTACTAGCCTTATGACATTGATTTCATGGCTGAGTGATATTCCATTGTACATAAGGACCACAACTTCTTTATCCATTTTTCTCTTTCCTGGGATATTTAAGGTGGAATGAAGTGGAGGTCCTTGTCAACAGAGCAGCCCTAAACTTTGGGGTGCTTGTGTCTTGCTGATTTTTAATTTTCCCAATTTATACCCCCATGAGTGGAAGTGCCCTATGCTCTCTAAGCTGTGTTTTTCAGATGTTTCAGGACTCACCGGACACTTCTCCAGAGTGGCTCTTGGCAATTTACATCCCGCCCATCAGTGTAGCAAGGCTCCCATTTCTCCATGGCCGGTCCTGCATTTCTGGTTTTGACACTTTTTTCAGCATGGCCCTTTTGACCGATGGGAAGCGAGACTTGTTTGTAGCGCTGATTTGCCTTTCCAGGTTGCTTGGTTGGCCAAAAAGGGCGTATGCGATTTTTCCTGAATATATTCAGGAAAAAACGCATACGCCCTTTTTGGCCAAGGGCATCATTGTCAACGTTTTGCCGCTTTTCATGTGCTTTAAAGGCGATTCGTATCTACCTCCTGAAATCTGTTTCCTGCAATTCTGCCTTGATTTCAAATCCTCTTCTTTGCCTTCCCTCAATATGTTTGTGGACGAAAGTTATCATTTATAACTCTGCAGGTTTGTGAATTGCAGTGCCCTGAACCTCCATTTTACAACTCGTTTTTACGGGAGCTGGCCGCAAAATCGCAGAATGGCTTCAGGCCCTGTTCTGGTTCCGGGGGTCAGGCTGAGCCTGTGGTTAATTCTTCTTTCTGATGGGAAAATAGAGTGACCTGTGCCTGTCCCAACACCAAGAGCTAGTCTCTCGTTGGTTCCACGTCTTCCCGTTTATCCTCAGGACAAATTGCAACCTGTACGGAACAGGAGGTTAAAGGTGCTGATGCTCCAAGTAGGGAGCTTGCTAGTAAAGCGGCTGGAATGGCGAACCCGGGCACAAGGAGATGAGAAATGAGGTGTGTTTTAGAAACCTTTCCCCATCACACGGTGTACCATCTTCTGGGTTTCTCATGCATGTTTTTGATGTAGGAAGATGCCCTTGAACCTGGAGATTTGGGACCCATGCGATGGGTACCACGCAGTATTCCTTTAAAGGGTCTGCGTTTGCTCACCCAACCTCACCAAACCTCTCAGCCCCAAGAGTGTCCACCCTTATGTCTCATCCAGCTGTGCGTCTAGATATGGTCAATCCAGGTTGCATCACAGCCCCTGAACGCATTGTGTAAGAATTTCTCTCTCTTTCACTGTCTTTGTTTCATGGTGGTTTCAAAGTAATTTATTTTTATAATGGGGTTTAGCTGCTTTTCACTGCTGTGTTTATGCCGCTTTACACCCACTTGACACACTAACAGAGAGATATCAATACATAGGTTTTACGATTATTATTAGTCAGATATATTCTTGTGCGGTGAATAGGGCGTGTTGAGTCCAGTTCTCTGAGCAAGGAGTAGGTCTTGTCTATTACATATTGGGTTTATGGAACGGTATCTGAGCTAATTTGATACCCTTGTTTTATGTATCACCCCACCTCACCTTTCCCGTTAAGCAGCCATAGTGTGTTTTCTGCATCTGTGACTCTGTTCTGTTTTGTAATTCAGTTCAAGTGTAACGGTTTTTACATTCCCTCTATCAGTGATACCTTATGAGAAGTGTCCTTTTCTGTGTGACTTATTTCACTTAGAATCGTCGTACCTAAATCCACTCATCATGCTGCTACTAGCCTTATGACATTGATTTCATGGCTGAGTGATATTCCATTGTACATAAGGACCACAACTTCTTTATCCATTTTTCTCTTTCCTGGGATATTTAAGGTGGAATGAAGTGGAGGTCCTTGTCAACAGAGCAGCCCTAAACTTTGGGGTGCTTGTGTCTTGCTGATTTTTAATTTTCCCAATTTATACCCCCATGAGTGGAAGTGCCCTATGCTCTCTAAGCTGTGTTTTTCAGATGTTTCAGGACTCACCGGACACTTCTCCAGAGTGGCTCTTGGCAATTTACATCCCGCCCATCAGTGTAGCAAGGCTCCCATTTCTCCATGGCCGGTCCTGCATTTCTGGTTTTGACACTTTTTTCAGCATGGCCCTTTTGACCGATGGGAAGCGAGACTTGTTTGTAGCGCTGATTTGCCTTTCCAGGTTGCTTGGTTGGCCAAAAAGGGCGTATGCGATTTTTCCTGAATATATTCAGGAAAAAACGCATACGCCCTTTTTGGCCAAGGGCATCATTGTCAACGTTTTGCCGCTTTTCATGTGCTTTAAAGGCGATTCGTATCTACCTCCTGAAATCTGTTTCCTGCAATTCTGCCTTGATTTCAAATCCTCTTCTTTGCCTTCCCTCAATATGTTTGTGGACGAAAGTTATCATTTATAACTCTGCAGGTTTGTGAATTGCAGTGCCCTGAACCTCCATTTTACAACTCGTTTTTATGGGAGCTGGCCGCAAAATCGCAGAATGGCTTCAGGCCCTGTTCTGGTTCCGGGGGTCAGGCTGAGCCTGTGGTTAATTCTTCTTTCTGATGGGAAAATAGAGTGACCTGTGCCTGTCCCAACACCAAGAGCTAGTCTCTCGTTGGTTCCACGTCTTCCCGTTTATCCTCAGGACAAATTGCAACCTGTACGGAACAGGAGGTTAAAGGTGCTGATGCTCCAAGTAGGGAGCTTGCTAGTAAAGCGGCTGGAATGGCGAACCCGGGCACAAGGAGATGAGAAATGAGGTGTGTTTTAGAAACCTTTCCCCATCACACGGTGTACCATCTTCTGGGTTTCTCATGCATGTTTTTGATGTAGGAAGATGCCCTTGAACCTGGAGATTTGGGACCCATGCGATGGGTACCACGCAGTATTCCTTTAAAGGGTCTGCGTTTGCTCACCCAACCTCACCAAACCTCTCAGCCCCAAGAGTGTCCACCCTTATGTCTCATCCAGCTGTGCGTCTAGATATGGTCAATCCAGGTTGCATCACAGCCCCTGAACGCATTGTGTAAGAATTTCTCTCTCTTTCACTGTCTTTGTTTCATGGGTGTTTCAAAGTAATTTATTTTTATAATGGGGTTTAGCTGCTTTTCACTGCTGTGTTTATGCCGCTTTACACCCACTTGACACACTAACAGAGAGATATCAATACATAGGTTTTACGATTATTATTAGTCAGATATATTCTTGTGCGGTGAATAGGGCGTGTTGAGTCCAGTTCTCTGAGCAAGGAGTAGGTCTTGTCTATTACATATTGGGTTTATGGAACGGTATCTGAGCTAATTTGATACCCTTGTTTTATGTATCACCCCACCTCACCTTTCCCGTTAAGCAGCCATAGTGTGTTTTCTGCATGTGTGACTCTGTTCTGTTTTGTAATTCAGTTCAAGTGTAACGGTTTTTACATTCCCTCTATCAGTGATACCTTATGAGAAGTGTCCTTTTCTGTGTGACTTATTTCACTTAGAATCGTTGTACCTAAATCCACTCATCATGCTGCTACTAACCTTACGACATTGATTTCCTGGCTGAGTGATATTCCATTGTACATAAGGACCACAACTTCTTTATCCATTTTTCTCTTTCCTGGGATATTTAAGGTGGAATGAAGTGGAGGTCCTGGTCAACAGAGCAGCCCTAAACTTTGGGGTGCTTGTGTCTTGCTGATTTTTAATTTTCCCAATTTATAACCCCATGAGTGGAAGTGCCCTATGCTCTCTAAGCTGTGTTTTTCAGATGTTTCAGGACTCACCGTACACTTCTCCGGAGTGGCTCTTGGCAATTTACATCCCGCCCATCAGTGTAGCAAGGCTCCCATTTCTCCATGGCCTGTCCTGCATTTCTGGTTTTGACACTTTTTTCAGCATGGCCCTTTTGACCGATGGGAAGTGAGACTTCTTTGTAGCGCTGATTTGCCTTTCCAGGTTGCTTGGTTGGCCAAAAAGGGCGTATGCGTTTTTTCCTGAATATACTCAGGAAAAAACGCATACGCCCTTTATGGCCAAGGGCATCATTGTCAACGTTTTGCCGCTTTTCATGTGCTTTAAAGGCGATTCGTATCTACCTCCTGAAATCTGTTTCCTGCAATTCTGCCTTGATTTCAAATCCTCTTCTTTGCCTTCCCTCAATATATTTGTGGACGAGATTTATCATTTACAACTCTGCAGGTTTGTGAATTGCAGTGCCCTGAACCTCCATTTTACAACTCGTTTTTATGGGAGCTGGCCGCAAAATCGCAGAATGGCTTCAGGCCCTGTTCTGGTTCCGGGGGTCAGGCTGAGCCTGTGGTTAATTCTTCTTTCTGATGGGAAAATAGAGTGACCTGTGCCTGTCCCAACACCAAGAGCTAGTCTCTCGTTGGTTCCACGTCTTCCCGTTTATCCTCAGGACAAATTGCAACCTGTACGGAACAGGAGGTTAAAGGTGCTGATGCTCCAAGTAGGGAGCTTGCTAGTAAAGCAGCTGGAATGGCGAACCCGGGCACAAGGAGATGAGAAATGAGGTGCGTTTTAGAAACCTTTCCCCATCACACGGTGTACCATCTTCTGGGTTTCTCATGCATGTTTTTGATGTAGGAAGATGCCCTTGAACCTGGAGATTTGGGACCCATGCGATGGGTACCACGCAGTATTCCTTTAAAGGGTCTGCGTTTGCTCACCCAACCTCACCAAACCTCTCAGCCCCAAGAGTGTCCACCCTTATGTCTCATCCAGCTGTGCGTCTAGATATGGTCAATCCAGGTTGCATCACAGCCCCTGAACGCATTGTGTAAGAATTTCTCTCTCTTTCACTGTCTTTGTTTCATGGTGGTTTCAAAGTAATTTATTTTTATAATGGGGTTTAGCTGCTTTTCACTGCTGTGTTTATGCCGCTTTACACCCACTTGACACACTAACAGAGAGATATCAATACATAGGTTTTACGATTATTATTAGTCAGATATATTCTTGTGCGGTGAATAGGGCGTGTTGAGTCCAGTTCTCTGAGCAAGGAGTAGGTCTTGTCTATTACATATTGGGTTTATGGAACGGTATCTGAGCTAATTTGATACCCTTGTTTTATGTATCACCCCACCTCACCTTTCCCGTTAAGCAGCCATAGTGTGTTTTCTGCATCTGTGACTCTGTTCTGTTTTGTAATTCAGTTCAAGTGTAACGGTTTTTACATTCCCTCTATCAGTGATACCTTATGAGAAGTGTCCTTTTCTGTGTGACTTATTTCACTTAGAATCGTCGTACCTAAATCCACTCATCATGCTGCTACTAGCCTTATGACATTGATTTCATGGCTGAGTGATATTCCATTGTACATAAGGACCACAACTTCTTTATCCATTTTTCTCTTTCCTGGGATATTTAAGGTGGAATGAAGTGGAGGTCCTTGTCAACAGAGCAGCCCTAAACTTTGGGGTGCTTGTGTCTTGCTGATTTTTAATTTTCCCAATTTATACCCCCATGAGTGGAAGTGCCCTATGCTCTCTAAGCTGTGTTTTTCAGATGTTTCAGGACTCACCGGACACTTCTCCAGAGTGGCTCTTGGCAATTTACATCCCGCCCATCAGTGTAGCAAGGCTCCCATTTCTCCATGGCCGGTCCTGCATTTCTGGTTTTGACACTTTTTTCAGCATGGCCCTTTTGACCGATGGGAAGCGAGACTTGTTTGTAGCGCTGATTTGCCTTTCCAGGTTGCTTGGTTGGCCAAAAAGGGCGTATGCGATTTTTCCTGAATATATTCAGGAAAAAACGCATACGCCCTTTTTGGCCAAGGGCATCATTGTCAACGTTTTGCCGCTTTTCATGTGCTTTAAAGGCGATTCGTATCTACCTCCTGAAATCTGTTTCCTGCAATTCTGCCTTGATTTCAAATCCTCTTCTTTGCCTTCCCTCAATATGTTTGTGGACGAAAGTTATCATTTATAACTCTGCAGGTTTGTGAATTGCAGTGCCCTGAACCTCCATTTTACAACTCGTTTTTACGGGAGCTGGCCGCAAAATCGCAGAATGGCTTCAGGCCCTGTTCTGGTTCCGGGGGTCAGGCTGAGCCTGTGGTTAATTCTTCTTTCTGATGGGAAAATAGAGTGACCTGTGCCTGTCCCAACACCAAGAGCTAGTCTCTCGTTGGTTCCACGTCTTCCCGTTTATCCTCAGGACAAATTGCAACCTGTACGGAACAGGAGGTTAAAGGTGCTGATGCTCCAAGTAGGGAGCTTGCTAGTAAAGCGGCTGGAATGGCGAACCCGGGCACAAGGAGATGAGAAATGAGGTGTGTTTTAGAAACCTTTCCCCATCACACGGTGTACCATCTTCTGGGTTTCTCATGCATGTTTTTGATGTAGGAAGATGCCCTTGAACCTGGAGATTTGGGACCCATGCGATGGGTACCACGCAGTATTCCTTTAAAGGGTCTGCGTTTGCTCACCCAACCTCACCAAACCTCTCAGCCCCAAGAGTGTCCACCCTTATGTCTCATCCAGCTGTGCGTCTAGATATGGTCAATCCAGGTTGCATCACAGCCCCTGAACGCATTGTGTAAGAATTTCTCTCTCTTTCACTGTCTTTGTTTCATGGTGGTTTCAAAGTAATTTATTTTTATAATGGGGTTTAGCTGCTTTTCACTGCTGTGTTTATGCCGCTTTACACCCACTTGACACACTAACAGAGAGATATCAATACATAGGTTTTACGATTATTATTAGTCAGATATATTCTTGTGCGGTGAATAGGGCGTGTTGAGTCCAGTTCTCTGAGCAAGGAGTAGGTCTTGTCTATTACATATTGGGTTTATGGAACGGTATCTGAGCTAATTTGATACCCTTGTTTTATGTATCACCCCACCTCACCTTTCCCGTTAAGCAGCCATAGTGTGTTTTCTGCATCTGTGACTCTGTTCTGTTTTGTAATTCAGTTCAAGTGTAACGGTTTTTACATTCCCTCTATCAGTGATACCTTATGAGAAGTGTCCTTTTCTGTGTGACTTATTTCACTTAGAATCGTCGTACCTAAATCCACTCATCATGCTGCTACTAGCCTTATGACATTGATTTCATGGCTGAGTGATATTCCATTGTACATAAGGACCACAACTTCTTTATCCATTTTTCTCTTTCCTGGGATATTTAAGGTGGAATGAAGTGGAGGTCCTTGTCAACAGAGCAGCCCTAAACTTTGGGGTGCTTGTGTCTTGCTGATTTTTAATTTTCCCAATTTATACCCCCATGAGTGGAAGTGCCCTATGCTCTCTAAGCTGTGTTTTTCAGATGTTTCAGGACTCACCGGACACTTCTCCAGAGTGGCTCTTGGCAATTTACATCCCGCCCATCAGTGTAGCAAGGCTCCCATTTCTCCATGGCCGGTCCTGCATTTCTGGTTTTGACACTTTTTTCAGCATGGCCCTTTTGACCGATGGGAAGCGAGACTTGTTTGTAGCGCTGATTTGCCTTTCCAGGTTGCTTGGTTGGCCAAAAAGGGCGTATGCGATTTTTCCTGAATATATTCAGGAAAAAACGCATACGCCCTTTTTGGCCAAGGGCATCATTGTCAACGTTTTGCCGCTTTTCATGTGCTTTAAAGGCGATTCGTATCTACCTCCTGAAATCTGTTTCCTGCAATTCTGCCTTGATTTCAAATCCTCTTCTTTGCCTTCCCTCAATATGTTTGTGGACGAAAGTTATCATTTATAACTCTGCAGGTTTGTGAATTGCAGTGCCCTGAACCTCCATTTTACAACTCGTTTTTATGGGAGCTGGCCGCAAAATCGCAGAATGGCTTCAGGCCCTGTTCTGGTTCCGGGGGTCAGGCTGAGCCTGTGGTTAATTCTTCTTTCTGATGGGAAAATAGAGTGACCTGTGCCTGTCCCAACACCAAGAGCTAGTCTCTCGTTGGTTCCACGTCTTCCCGTTTATCCTCAGGACAAATTGCAACCTGTACGGAACAGGAGGTTAAAGGTGCTGATGCTCCAAGTAGGGAGCTTGCTAGTAAAGCGGCTGGAATGGCGAACCCGGGCACAAGGAGATGAGAAATGAGGTGTGTTTTAGAAACCTTTCCCCATCACACGGTGTACCATCTTCTGGGTTTCTCATGCATGTTTTTGATGTAGGAAGATGCCCTTGAACCTGGAGATTTGGGACCCATGCGATGGGTACCACGCAGTATTCCTTTAAAGGGTCTGCGTTTGCTCACCCAACCTCACCAAACCTCTCAGCCCCAAGAGTGTCCACCCTTATGTCTCATCCAGCTGTGCGTCTAGATATGGTCAATCCAGGTTGCATCACAGCCCCTGAACGCATTGTGTAAGAATTTCTCTCTCTTTCACTGTCTTTGTTTCATGGGTGTTTCAAAGTAATTTATTTTTATAATGGGGTTTAGCTGCTTTTCACTGCTGTGTTTATGCCGCTTTACACCCACTTGACACACTAACAGAGAGATATCAATACATAGGTTTTACGATTATTATTAGTCAGATATATTCTTGTGCGGTGAATAGGGCGTGTTGAGTCCAGTTCTCTGAGCAAGGAGTAGGTCTTGTCTATTACATATTGGGTTTATGGAACGGTATCTGAGCTAATTTGATACCCTTGTTTTATGTATCACCCCACCTCACCTTTCCCGTTAAGCAGCCATAGTGTGTTTTCTGCATGTGTGACTCTGTTCTGTTTTGTAATTCAGTTCAAGTGTAACGGTTTTTACATTCCCTCTATCAGTGATACCTTATGAGAAGTGTCCTTTTCTGTGTGACTTATTTCACTTAGAATCGTTGTACCTAAATCCACTCATCATGCTGCTACTAACCTTACGACATTGATTTCCTGGCTGAGTGATATTCCATTGTACATAAGGACCACAACTTCTTTATCCATTTTTCTCTTTCCTGGGATATTTAAGGTGGAATGAAGTGGAGGTCCTGGTCAACAGAGCAGCCCTAAACTTTGGGGTGCTTGTGTCTTGCTGATTTTTAATTTTCCCAATTTATAACCCCATGAGTGGAAGTGCCCTATGCTCTCTAAGCTGTGTTTTTCAGATGTTTCAGGACTCACCGTACACTTCTCCGGAGTGGCTCTTGGCAATTTACATCCCGCCCATCAGTGTAGCAAGGCTCCCATTTCTCCATGGCCTGTCCTGCATTTCTGGTTTTGACACTTTTTTCAGCATGGCCCTTTTGACCGATGGGAAGTGAGACTTCTTTGTAGCGCTGATTTGCCTTTCCAGGTTGCTTGGTTGGCCAAAAAGGGCGTATGCGTTTTTTCCTGAATATACTCAGGAAAAAACGCATACGCCCTTTATGGCCAAGGGCATCATTGTCAACGTTTTGCCGCTTTTCATGTGCTTTAAAGGCGATTCGTATCTACCTCCTGAAATCTGTTTCCTGCAATTCTGCCTTGATTTCAAATCCTCTTCTTTGCCTTCCCTCAATATATTTGTGGACGAGATTTATCATTTACAACTCTGCAGGTTTGTGAATTGCAGTGCCCTGAACCTCCATTTTACAACTCGTTTTTATGGGAGCTGGCCGCAAAATCGCAGAATGGCTTCAGGCCCTGTTCTGGTTCCGGGGGTCAGGCTGAGCCTGTGGTTAATTCTTCTTTCTGATGGGAAAATAGAGTGACCTGTGCCTGTCCCAACACCAAGAGCTAGTCTCTCGTTGGTTCCACGTCTTCCCGTTTATCCTCAGGACAAATTGCAACCTGTACGGAACAGGAGGTTAAAGGTGCTGATGCTCCAAGTAGGGAGCTTGCTAGTAAAGCAGCTGGAATGGCGAACCCGGGCACAAGGAGATGAGAAATGAGGTGCGTTTTAGAAACCTTTCCCCATCACACGGTGTACCATCTTCTGGGTTTCTCATGCATGTTTTTGATGTAGGAAGATGCCCTTGAACCTGGAGATTTGGGACCCATGCGATGGGTACCACGCAGTATTCCTTTAAAGGGTCTGCGTTTGCTCACCCAACCTCACCAAACCTCTCAGCCCCAAGAGTGTCCACCCTTATGTCTCATCCAGCTGTGCGTCTAGATATGGTCAATCCAGGTTGCATCACAGCCCCTGAACGCATTGTGTAAGAATTTCTCTCTCTTTCACTGTCTTTGTTTCATGGTGGTTTCAAAGTAATTTATTTTTATAATGGGGTTTAGCTGCTTTTCACTGCTGTGTTTATGCCGCTTTACACCCACTTGACACACTAACAGAGAGATATCAATACATAGGTTTTACGATTATTATTAGTCAGATATATTCTTGTGCGGTGAATAGGGCGTGTTGAGTCCAGTTCTCTGAGCAAGGAGTAGGTCTTGTCTATTACATATTGGGTTTATGGAACGGTATCTGAGCTAATTTGATACCCTTGTTTTATGTATCACCCCACCTCACCTTTCCCGTTAAGCAGCCATAGTGTGTTTTCTGCATCTGTGACTCTGTTCTGTTTTGTAATTCAGTTCAAGTGTAACGGTTTTTACATTCCCTCTATCAGTGATACCTTATGAGAAGTGTCCTTTTCTGTGTGACTTATTTCACTTAGAATCGTCGTACCTAAATCCACTCATCATGCTGCTACTAGCCTTATGACATTGATTTCATGGCTGAGTGATATTCCATTGTACATAAGGACCACAACTTCTTTATCCATTTTTCTCTTTCCTGGGATATTTAAGGTGGAATGAAGTGGAGGTCCTTGTCAACAGAGCAGCCCTAAACTTTGGGGTGCTTGTGTCTTGCTGATTTTTAATTTTCCCAATTTATACCCCCATGAGTGGAAGTGCCCTATGCTCTCTAAGCTGTGTTTTTCAGATGTTTCAGGACTCACCGGACACTTCTCCAGAGTGGCTCTTGGCAATTTACATCCCGCCCATCAGTGTAGCAAGGCTCCCATTTCTCCATGGCCGGTCCTGCATTTCTGGTTTTGACACTTTTTTCAGCATGGCCCTTTTGACCGATGGGAAGCGAGACTTGTTTGTAGCGCTGATTTGCCTTTCCAGGTTGCTTGGTTGGCCAAAAAGGGCGTATGCGATTTTTCCTGAATATATTCAGGAAAAAACGCATACGCCCTTTTTGGCCAAGGGCATCATTGTTAACGTTTTGCCGCTTTTCATGTGCTTTAAGGCGATTCGTATCTACCTCCTGAAATCTGTTTCCTGCAATTCTGCCTTGATTTCAAATCCTCTTCTTTGCCTTCCCTCAATATGTTTGTGGACGAAAGTTATCATTTATAACTCTGCAGGTTTGTGAATTGCAGTGCCCTGAACCTCCATTTTACAACTCGTTTTTATGGGAGCTGGCCGCAAAATCGCAGAATGGCTTCAGGCCCTGTTCTGGTTCCGGGGGTCAGGCTGAGCCTGTGGTTAATTCTTCTTTCTGATGGGAAAATAGAGTGACCTGTGCCTGTCCCAACACCAAGAGCTAGTCTCTCGTTGGTTCCACGTCTTCCCGTTTATCCTCAGGACAAATTGCAACCTGTACGGAACAGGAGGTTAAAGGTGCTGATGCTCCAAGTAGGGAGCTTGCTAGTAAAGCGGCTGGAATGGCGAACCCGGGCAGAAGGAGATGAGAAATGAGGTGTGTTTTAGAAACCTTTCCCCATCACACGGTGTACCATCTTCTGGGTTTCTCATGCATGTTTTTGATGTAGGAAGATGCCCTTGAACCTGGAGATTTGGGACCCATGCGATGGGTACCACGCAGTATTCCTTTAAAGGGTCTGCGTTTGCTCACCCAACCTCACCAAACCTCTCAGCCCCAAGAGTGTCCACCCTTATGTCTCATCCAGCTGTGCGTCTAGATATGGTCAATCCAGGTTGCATCACAGCCCCTGAACGCATTGTGTAAGAATTTCTCTCTCTTTCACTGTCTTTGTTTCATGGGTGTTTCAAGTAATTTATTTTTATAATGGGGTTTAGCTGCTTTTCACTGCTGTGTTTATGCCGCTTTACACCCACTTGACACACTAACAGAGAGATATCAATACATAGGTTTTACGATTATTATTAGTCAGATATATTCTTGTGCGGTGAATAGGGCGTGTTGAGTCCAGTTCTCTGAGCAAGGAGTAGGTCTTGTCTATTACATGTTGGGTTTATGGAACGGTATCTGAGCTAATTTGATACCCTTGTTTTATGTATCACCCCACCTCACCTTTCCCGTTAAGCAGCCATAGTGTGTTTTCTGCATGTGTGACTCTGTTCTGTTTTGTAATTCAGTTCAAGTGTAACGGTTTTTACATTCCCTCTATCAGTGATACCTTATGAGAAGTGTCCTTTTCTGTGTGACTTATTTCACTTAGAATCGTTGTACCTAAATCCACTCATCATGCTGCTACTAACCTTACGACATTGATTTCCTGGCTGAGTGATATTCCATTGTACATAAGGACCACAACTTCTTTATCCATTTTTCTCTTTCCTGGGATATTTAAGGTGGAATGAAGTGGAGGTCCTGGTCAACAGAGCAGCCCTAAACTTTGGGGTGCTTGTGTCTTGCTGATTTTTAATTTTCCCAATTTATAACCCCATGAGTGGAAGTGCCCTATGCTCTCTAAGCTGTGTTTTTCAGATGTTTCAGGACTCACCGTACACTTCTCCGGAGTGGCTCTTGGCAATTTACATCCCGCCCATCAGTGTAGCAAGGCTCCCATTTCTCCATGGCCTGTCCTGCATTTCTGGTTTTGACACTTTTTTCAGCATGGCCCTTTTGACCGATGGGAAGTGAGACTTCTTTGTAGCGCTGATTTGCCTTTCCAGGTTGCTTGGTTGGCCAAAAAGGGCGTATGCGTTTTTTCCTGAATATACTCAGGAAAAAACGCATACGCCCTTTATGGCCAAGGGCATCATTGTCAACGTTTTGCCGCTTTTCATGTGCTTTAAAGGCGATTCGTATCTACCTCCTGAAATCTGTTTCCTGCAATTCTGCCTTGATTTCAAATCCTCTTCTTTGCCTTCCCTCAATATATTTGTGGACGAGATTTATCATTTACAACTCTGCAGGTTTGTGAATTGCAGTGCCCTGAACCTCCATTTTACAACTCGTTTTTATGGGAGCTGGCCGCAAAATCGCAGAATGGCTTCAGGCCCTGTTCTGGTTCCGGGGGTCAGGCTGAGCCTGTGGTTAATTCTTCTTTCTGATGGGAAAATAGAGTGACCTGTGCCTGTCCCAACACCAAGAGCTAGTCTCTCGTTGGTTCCACGTCTTCCCGTTTATCCTCAGGACAAATTGCAACCTGTACGGAACAGGAGGTTAAAGGTGCTGATGCTCCAAGTAGGGAGCTTGCTAGTAAAGCAGCTGGAATGGCGAACCCGGGCACAAGGAGATGAGAAATGAGGTGCGTTTTAGAAACCTTTCCCCATCACACGGTGTACCATCTTCTGGGTTTCTCATGCATGTTTTTGATGTAGGAAGATGCCCTTGAACCTGGAGATTTGGGACCCATGCGATGGGTACCACGCAGTATTCCTTTAAAGGGTCTGCGTTTGCTCACCCAACCTCACCAAACCTCTCAGCCCCAAGAGTGTCCACCCTTATGTCTCATCCAGCTGTGCGTCTAGATATGGTCAATCCAGGTTGCATCACAGCCCCTGAACGCATTGTGTAAGAATTTCTCTCTCTTTCACTGTCTTTGTTTCATGGTGGTTTCAAAGTAATTTATTTTTATAATGGGGTTTAGCTGCTTTTCACTGCTGTGTTTATGCCGCTTTACACCCACTTGACACACTAACAGAGAGATATCAATACATAGGTTTTACGATTATTATTAGTCAGATATATTCTTGTGCGGTGAATAGGGCGTGTTGAGTCCAGTTCTCTGAGCAAGGAGTAGGTCTTGTCTATTACATATTGGGTTTATGGAACGGTATCTGAGCTAATTTGATACCCTTGTTTTATGTATCACCCCACCTCACCTTTCCCGTTAAGCAGCCATAGTGTGTTTTCTGCATCTGTGACTCTGTTCTGTTTTGTAATTCAGTTCAAGTGTAACGGTTTTTACATTCCCTCTATCAGTGATACCTTATGAGAAGTGTCCTTTTCTGTGTGACTTATTTCACTTAGAATCGTCGTACCTAAATCCACTCATCATGCTGCTACTAGCCTTATGACATTGATTTCATGGCTGAGTGATATTCCATTGTACATAAGGACCACAACTTCTTTATCCATTTTTCTCTTTCCTGGGATATTTAAGGTGGAATGAAGTGGAGGTCCTTGTCAACAGAGCAGCCCTAAACTTTGGGGTGCTTGTGTCTTGCTGATTTTTAATTTTCCCAATTTATACCCCCATGAGTGGAAGTGCCCTATGCTCTCTAAGCTGTGTTTTTCAGATGTTTCAGGACTCACCGGACACTTCTCCAGAGTGGCTCTTGGCAATTTACATCCCGCCCATCAGTGTAGCAAGGCTCCCATTTCTCCATGGCCGGTCCTGCATTTCTGGTTTTGACACTTTTTTCAGCATGGCCCTTTTGACCGATGGGAAGCGAGACTTGTTTGTAGCGCTGATTTGCCTTTCCAGGTTGCTTGGTTGGCCAAAAAGGGCGTATGCGATTTTTCCTGAATATATTCAGGAAAAAACGCATACGCCCTTTTTGGCCAAGGGCATCATTGTTAACGTTTTGCCGCTTTTCATGTGCTTTAAGGCGATTCGTATCTACCTCCTGAAATCTGTTTCCTGCAATTCTGCCTTGATTTCAAATCCTCTTCTTTGCCTTCCCTCAATATGTTTGTGGACGAAAGTTATCATTTATAACTCTGCAGGTTTGTGAATTGCAGTGCCCTGAACCTCCATTTTACAACTCGTTTTTATGGGAGCTGGCCGCAAAATCGCAGAATGGCTTCAGGCCCTGTTCTGGTTCCGGGGGTCAGGCTGAGCCTGTGGTTAATTCTTCTTTCTGATGGGAAAATAGAGTGACCTGTGCCTGTCCCAACACCAAGAGCTAGTCTCTCGTTGGTTCCACGTCTTCCCGTTTATCCTCAGGACAAATTGCAACCTGTACGGAACAGGAGGTTAAAGGTGCTGATGCTCCAAGTAGGGAGCTTGCTAGTAAAGCGGCTGGAATGGCGAACCCGGGCAGAAGGAGATGAGAAATGAGGTGTGTTTTAGAAACCTTTCCCCATCACACGGTGTACCATCTTCTGGGTTTCTCATGCATGTTTTTGATGTAGGAAGATGCCCTTGAACCTGGAGATTTGGGACCCATGCGATGGGTACCACGCAGTATTCCTTTAAAGGGTCTGCGTTTGCTCACCCAACCTCACCAAACCTCTCAGCCCCAAGAGTGTCCACCCTTATGTCTCATCCAGCTGTGCGTCTAGATATGGTCAATCCAGGTTGCATCACAGCCCCTGAACGCATTGTGTAAGAATTTCTCTCTCTTTCACTGTCTTTGTTTCATGGGTGTTTCAAAGTAATTTATTTTTATAATGGGGTTTAGCTGCTTTTCACTGCTGTGTTTATGCCGCTTTACACCCACTTGACACACTAACAGAGAGATATCAATACATAGGTTTTACGATTATTATTAGTCAGATATATTCTTGTGCGGTGAATAGGGCGTGTTGAGTCCAGTTCTCTGAGCAAGGAGTAGGTCTTGTCTATTACATGTTGGGTTTATGGAACGGTATCTGAGCTAATTTGATACCCTTGTTTTATGTATCACCCCACCTCACCTTTCCCGTTAAGCAGCCATAGTGTGTTTTCTGCATGTGTGACTCTGTTCTGTTTTGTAATTCAGTTCAAGTGTAACGGTTTTTACATTCCCTCTATCAGTGATACCTTATGAGAAGTGTCCTTTTCTGTGTGACTTATTTCACTTAGAATCGTTGTACCTAAATCCACTCATCATGCTGCTACTAACCTTACGACATTGATTTCCTGGCTGAGTGATATTCCATTGTACATAAGGACCACAACTTCTTTATCCATTTTTCTCTTTCCTGGGATATTTAAGGTGGAATGAAGTGGAGGTCCTGGTCAACAGAGCAGCCCTAAACTTTGGGGTGCTTGTGTCTTGCTGATTTTTAATTTTCCCAATTTATAACCCCATGAGTGGAAGTGCCCTATGCTCTCTAAGCTGTGTTTTTCAGATGTTTCAGGACTCACCGTACACTTCTCCGGAGTGGCTCTTGGCAATTTACATCCCGCCCATCAGTGTAGCAAGGCTCCCATTTCTCCATGGCCTGTCCTGCATTTCTGGTTTTGACACTTTTTTCAGCATGGCCCTTTTGACCGATGGGAAGTGAGACTTCTTTGTAGCGCTGATTTGCCTTTCCAGGTTGCTTGGTTGGCCAAAAAGGGCGTATGCGTTTTTTCCTGAATATACTCAGGAAAAAACGCATACGCCCTTTATGGCCAAGGGCATCATTGTCAACGTTTTGCCGCTTTTCATGTGCTTTAAAGGCGATTCGTATCTACCTCCTGAAATCTGTTTCCTGCAATTCTGCCTTGATTTCAAATCCTCTTCTTTGCCTTCCCTCAATATATTTGTGGACGAGATTTATCATTTACAACTCTGCAGGTTTGTGAATTGCAGTGCCCTGAACCTCCATTTTACAACTCGTTTTTATGGGAGCTGGCCGCAAAATCGCAGAATGGCTTCAGGCCCTGTTCTGGTTCCGGGGGTCAGGCTGAGCCTGTGGTTAATTCTTCTTTCTGATGGGAAAATAGAGTGACCTGTGCCTGTCCCAACACCAAGAGCTAGTCTCTCGTTGGTTCCACGTCTTCCCGTTTATCCTCAGGACAAATTGCAACCTGTACGGAACAGGAGGTTAAAGGTGCTGATGCTCCAAGTAGGGAGCTTGCTAGTAAAGCAGCTGGAATGGCGAACCCGGGCACAAGGAGATGAGAAATGAGGTGCGTTTTAGAAACCTTTCCCCATCACACGGTGTACCATCTTCTGGGTTTCTCATGCATGTTTTTGATGTAGGAAGATGCCCTTGAACCTGGAGATTTGGGACCCATGCGATGGGTACCACGCAGTATTCCTTTAAAGGGTCTGCGTTTGCTCACCCAACCTCACCAAACCTCTCAGCCCCAAGAGTGTCCACCCTTATGTCTCATCCAGCTGTGCGTCTAGATATGGTCAATCCAGGTTGCATCACAGCCCCTGAACGCATTGTGTAAGAATTTCTCTCTCTTTCACTGTCTTTGTTTCATGGGTGTTTCAAAGTAATTTATTTTTATAATGGGGTTTAGCTGCTTTTCACTGCTGTGTTTATGCCGCTTTACACCCACTTGACACACTAACAGAGAGATATCAATACATAGGTTTTACGATTATTATTAGTCAGATATATTCTTGTGCGGTGAATAGGGCGTGTTGAGTCCAGTTCTCTGAGCAAGGAGTAGGTCTTGTCTATTACATATTGGGTTTATGGAACGGTATCTGAGCTAATTTGATACCCTTGTTTTATGTATCACCCCACCTCACCTTTCCCGTTAAGCAGCCATAGTGTGTTTTCTGCATGTGTGACTCTGTTCTGTTTTGTAATTCAGTTCAAGTGTAACGGTTTTTACATTCCCTCTATCAGTGATACCTTATGAGAAGTGTCCTTTTCTGTGTGACTTATTTCACTTAGAATCGTCGTACCTAAATCCACTCATCATGCTGCTACTACCCTTACGACATTGATTTCCTGGCTGAGTGATATTCCAATGTACATAAGGACCACAACTTCTTTATCCATTTTTCTCTTTCCTGGGATATTTAAGGTGGAATGAAGTGGAGGTCCTGGTCAACAGAGCAGCCCTAAACTTTGGGGTGCTTGTGTCTTGCTGATTTTTAATTTTCCCAATTTATACCCCCATGAGTGGAAGTGCCCTATGCTCTCTAAGCTGTGTTTTTCAGATGTTTCAGGACTCACCGGACACTTCTCCAGAGTGGCTCTTGGCAATTTACATCCCGCCCATCAGTGTAGCAAGGCTCCCATTTCTCCATGGCCTGTCCTGCATTTCTGGTTTTGACACTTTTTTCAGCATGGCCCTTTTGACCGATGGGAAGCGAGACTTCTTTGTAGCGCTGATTTGCCTTTCCAGGTTGCTTGGTTGGCCAAAAAGGGCGTATGCGTTTTTTCCTGAATATATTCAGGAAAAAACGCATACGCCCTTTTTGGCCAAGGGCATCATTGTCAACGTTTTGCCGCTTTTCATGTGCTTTAAAGGCGATTCGTATCTACCTCCTGAAATCTGTTTCCTGCAATTCTGCCTTGATTTCAAATCCTCTTCTTTGCCTTCCCTCAATATATTTGTGGACGAGAGTTATCATTTACAACTCTGCAGGTTTGTGAATTGCAGTGCCCTGAACCTCCATTTTACAACTCGTTTTTATGGGAGCTGGCCGCAAAATCGCAGAATGGCTTCAGGCCCTGTTCTGGTTCCGGGGGTCAGGCTGAGCCTGTGGTTAATTCTTCTTTCTGATGGGAAAATAGAGTGACCTGTGCCTGTCCCAACACCAAGAGCTAGTCTCTCGTTGGTTCCACGTCTTCCCGTTTATCCTCAGGACAAATTGCAACCTGTACGGAACAGGAGGTTAAAGGTGCTGATGCTCCAAGTAGGGAGCTTGCTAGTAAAGCAGCTGGAATGGCGAACCCGGGCACAAGGAGATGAGAAATGAGGTGCGTTTTAGAAACCTTTCCCCATCACACGGTGTACCATCTTCTGGGTTTCTCATGCATGTTTTTGATGTAGGAAGATGCCCTTGAACCTGGAGATTTGGGACCCATGCGATGGGTACCACGCAGTATTCCTTTAAAGGGTCTGCGTTTGCTCACCCAACCTCACCAAACCTCTCAGCCCCAAGAGTGTCCACCCTTATGTCTCATCCAGCTGTGCGTCTAGATATGGTCAATCCAGGTTGCATCACAGCCCCTGAACGCATTGTGTAAGAATTTCTCTCTCTTTCACTGTCTTTGTTTCATGGTGGTTTCAAAGTAATTTATTTTTATAATGGGGTTTAGCTGCTTTTCACTGCTGTGTTTATGCCGCTTTACACCCACTTGACACACTAACAGAGAGATATCAATACATAGGTTTTACGATTATTATTAGTCAGATATATTCTTGTGCGGTGAATAGGGCGTGTTGAGTCCAGTTCTCTGAGCAAGGAGTAGGTCTTGTCTATTACATATTGGGTTTATGGAACGGTATCTGAGCTAATTTGATACCCTTGTTTTATGTATCACCCCACCTCACCTTTCCCGTTAAGCAGCCATAGTGTGTTTTCTGCATCTGTGACTCTGTTCTGTTTTGTAATTCAGTTCAAGTGTAACGGTTTTTACATTCCCTCTATCAGTGATACCTTATGAGAAGTGTCCTTTTCTGTGTGACTTATTTCACTTAGAATCGTCGTACCTAAATCCACTCATCATGCTGCTACTAGCCTTATGACATTGATTTCATGGCTGAGTGATATTCCATTGTACATAAGGACCACAACTTCTTTATCCATTTTTCTCTTTCCTGGGATATTTAAGGTGGAATGAAGTGGAGGTCCTTGTCAACAGAGCAGCCCTAAACTTTGGGGTGCTTGTGTCTTGCTGATTTTTAATTTTCCCAATTTATACCCCCATGAGTGGAAGTGCCCTATGCTCTCTAAGCTGTGTTTTTCAGATGTTTCAGGACTCACCGGACACTTCTCCAGAGTGGCTCTTGGCAATTTACATCCCGCCCATCAGTGTAGCAAGGCTCCCATTTCTCCATGGCCGGTCCTGCATTTCTGGTTTTGACACTTTTTTCAGCATGGCCCTTTTGACCGATGGGAAGCGAGACTTGTTTGTAGCGCTGATTTGCCTTTCCAGGTTGCTTGGTTGGCCAAAAAGGGCGTATGCGATTTTTCCTGAATATATTCAGGAAAAAACGCATACGCCCTTTTTGGCCAAGGGCATCATTGTCAACGTTTTGCCGCTTTTCATGTGCTTTAAAGGCGATTCGTATCTACCTCCTGAAATCTGTTTCCTGCAATTCTGCCTTGATTTCAAATCCTCTTCTTTGCCTTCCCTCAATATGTTTGTGGACGAAAGTTATCATTTATAACTCTGCAGGTTTGTGAATTGCAGTGCCCTGAACCTCCATTTTACAACTCGTTTTTACGGGAGCTGGCCGCAAAATCGCAGAATGGCTTCAGGCCCTGTTCTGGTTCCGGGGGTCAGGCTGAGCCTGTGGTTAATTCTTCTTTCTGATGGGAAAATAGAGTGACCTGTGCCTGTCCCAACACCAAGAGCTAGTCTCTCGTTGGTTCCACGTCTTCCCGTTTATCCTCAGGACAAATTGCAACCTGTACGGAACAGGAGGTTAAAGGTGCTGATGCTCCAAGT
Organism: Balaenoptera borealis; assembly: GCF_965194805.1. NCBI lineage: Eukaryota > Metazoa > Chordata > Mammalia > Artiodactyla > Balaenopteridae > Balaenoptera > Balaenoptera borealis. Next base: position 141,958 of record NW_028123754.1, read on the forward strand.
AGGGAGCTTGCTAGTAAAGCGGCTGGAATGGCGAACCCGGGCACAAGGAGATGAGAAATGAGGTGTGTTTTAGAAACCTTTCCCCATCACACGGTGTACCATCTTCTGGGTTTCTCATGCATGTTTTTGATGTAGGAAGATGCCCTTGAACCTGGAGATTTGGGACCCATGCGATGGGTACCACGCAGTATTCCTTTAAAGGGTCTGCGTTTGCTCACCCAACCTCACCAAACCTCTCAGCCCCAAGAGTGTCCACCCTTATGTCTCATCCAGCTGTGCGTCTAGATATGGTCAATCCAGGTTGCATCACAGCCCCTGAACGCATTGTGTAAGAATTTCTCTCTCTTTCACTGTCTTTGTTTCATGGTGGTTTCAAAGTAATTTATTTTTATAATGGGGTTTAGCTGCTTTTCACTGCTGTGTTTATGCCGCTTTACACCCACTTGACACACTAACAGAGAGATATCAATACATAGGTTTTACGATTATTATTAGTCAGATATATTCTTGTGCGGTGAATAGGGCGTGTTGAGTCCAGTTCTCTGAGCAAGGAGTAGGTCTTGTCTATTACATATTGGGTTTATGGAACGGTATCTGAGCTAATTTGATACCCTTGTTTTATGTATCACCCCACCTCACCTTTCCCGTTAAGCAGCCATAGTGTGTTTTCTGCATCTGTGACTCTGTTCTGTTTTGTAATTCAGTTCAAGTGTAACGGTTTTTACATTCCCTCTATCAGTGATACCTTATGAGAAGTGTCCTTTTCTGTGTGACTTATTTCACTTAGAATCGTCGTACCTAAATCCACTCATCATGCTGCTACTAGCCTTATGACATTGATTTCATGGCTGAGTGATATTCCATTGTACATAAGGACCACAACTTCTTTATCCATTTTTCTCTTTCCTGGGATATTTAAGGTGGAATGAAGTGGAGGTCCTTGTCAACAGAGCAGCCCTAAACTTTGGGGTGCTTGTGTCTTGCTGATTTTTAATTTTCCCAATTTATACCCCCATGAGTGGAAGTGCCCTATGCTCTCTAAGCTGTGTTTTTCAGATGTTTCAGGACTCACCGGACACTTCTCCAGAGTGGCTCTTGGCAATTTACATCCCGCCCATCAGTGTAGCAAGGCTCCCATTTCTCCATGGCCGGTCCTGCATTTCTGGTTTTGACACTTTTTTCAGCATGGCCCTTTTGACCGATGGGAAGCGAGACTTGTTTGTAGCGCTGATTTGCCTTTCCAGGTTGCTTGGTTGGCCAAAAAGGGCGTATGCGATTTTTCCTGAATATATTCAGGAAAAAACGCATACGCCCTTTTTGGCCAAGGGCATCATTGTCAACGTTTTGCCGCTTTTCATGTGCTTTAAAGGCGATTCGTATCTACCTCCTGAAATCTGTTTCCTGCAATTCTGCCTTGATTTCAAATCCTCTTCTTTGCCTTCCCTCAATATGTTTGTGGACGAAAGTTATCATTTATAACTCTGCAGGTTTGTGAATTGCAGTGCCCTGAACCTCCATTTTACAACTCGTTTTTATGGGAGCTGGCCGCAAAATCGCAGAATGGCTTCAGGCCCTGTTCTGGTTCCGGGGGTCAGGCTGAGCCTGTGGTTAATTCTTCTTTCTGATGGGAAAATAGAGTGACCTGTGCCTGTCCCAACACCAAGAGCTAGTCTCTCGTTGGTTCCACGTCTTCCCGTTTATCCTCAGGACAAATTGCAACCTGTACGGAACAGGAGGTTAAAGGTGCTGATGCTCCAAGTAGGGAGCTTGCTAGTAAAGCGGCTGGAATGGCGAACCCGGGCACAAGGAGATGAGAAATGAGGTGTGTTTTAGAAACCTTTCCCCATCACACGGTGTACCATCTTCTGGGTTTCTCATGCATGTTTTTGATGTAGGAAGATGCCCTTGAACCTGGAGATTTGGGACCCATGCGATGGGTACCACGCAGTATTCCTTTAAAGGGTCTGCGTTTGCTCACCCAACCTCACCAAACCTCTCAGCCCCAAGAGTGTCCACCCTTATGTCTCATCCAGCTGTGCGTCTAGATATGGTCAATCCAGGTTGCATCACAGCCCCTGAACGCATTGTGTAAGAATTTCTCTCTCTTTCACTGTCTTTGTTTCATGGGTGTTTCAAAGTAATTTATTTTTATAATGGGGTTTAGCTGCTTTTCACTGCTGTGTTTATGCCGCTTTACACCCACTTGACACACTAACAGAGAGATATCAATACATAGGTTTTACGATTATTATTAGTCAGATATATTCTTGTGCGGTGAATAGGGCGTGTTGAGTCCAGTTCTCTGAGCAAGGAGTAGGTCTTGTCTATTACATATTGGGTTTATGGAACGGTATCTGAGCTAATTTGATACCCTTGTTTTATGTATCACCCCACCTCACCTTTCCCGTTAAGCAGCCATAGTGTGTTTTCTGCATGTGTGACTCTGTTCTGTTTTGTAATTCAGTTCAAGTGTAACGGTTTTTACATTCCCTCTATCAGTGATACCTTATGAGAAGTGTCCTTTTCTGTGTGACTTATTTCACTTAGAATCGTTGTACCTAAATCCACTCATCATGCTGCTACTAACCTTACGACATTGATTTCCTGGCTGAGTGATATTCCAATGTACATAAGGACCACAACTTCTTTATCCATTTTTCTCTTTCCTGGGATATTTAAGGTGGAATGAAGTGGAGGTCCTGGTCAACAGAGCAGCCCTAAACTTTGGGGTGCTTGTGTCTTGCTGATTTTTAATTTTCCCAATTTATAACCCCATGAGTGGAAGTGCCCTATGCTCTCTAAGCTGTGTTTTTCAGATGTTTCAGGACTCACCGTACACTTCTCCGGAGTGGCTCTTGGCAATTTACATCCCGCCCATCAGTGTAGCAAGGCTCCCATTTCTCCATGGCCTGTCCTGCATTTCTGGTTTTGACACTTTTTTCAGCATGGCCCTTTTGACCGATGGGAAGTGAGACTTCTTTGTAGCGCTGATTTGCCTTTCCAGGTTGCTTGGTTGGCCAAAAAGGGCGTATGCGTTTTTTCCTGAATATACTCAGGAAAAAACGCATACGCCCTTTATGGCCAAGGGCATCATTGTCAACGTTTTGCCGCTTTTCATGTGCTTTAAAGGCGATTCGTATCTACCTCCTGAAATCTGTTTCCTGCAATTCTGCCTTGATTTCAAATCCTCTTCTTTGCCTTCCCTCAATATATTTGTGGACGAGATTTATCATTTACAACTCTGCAGGTTTGTGAATTGCAGTGCCCTGAACCTCCATTTTACAACTCGTTTTTATGGGAGCTGGCCGCAAAATCGCAGAATGGCTTCAGGCCCTGTTCTGGTTCCGGGGGTCAGGCTGAGCCTGTGGTTAATTCTTCTTTCTGATGGGAAAATAGAGTGACCTGTGCCTGTCCCAACACCAAGAGCTAGTCTCTCGTTGGTTCCACGTCTTCCCGTTTATCCTCAGGACAAATTGCAACCTGTACGGAACAGGAGGTTAAAGGTGCTGATGCTCCAAGTAGGGAGCTTGCTAGTAAAGCAGCTGGAATGGCGAACCCGGGCACAAGGAGATGAGAAATGAGGTGCGTTTTAGAAACCTTTCCCCATCACACGGTGTACCATCTTCTGGGTTTCTCATGCATGTTTTTGATGTAGGAAGATGCCCTTGAACCTGGAGATTTGGGACCCATGCGATGGGTACCACGCAGTATTCCTTTAAAGGGTCTGCGTTTGCTCACCCAACCTCACCAAACCTCTCAGCCCCAAGAGTGTCCACCCTTATGTCTCATCCAGCTGTGCGTCTAGATATGGTCAATCCAGGTTGCATCACAGCCCCTGAACGCATTGTGTAAGAATTTCTCTCTATTTCACTGTCTTTGTTTCATGGTGGTTTCAAAGTAATTTATTTTTATAATGGGGTTTAGCTGCTTTTCACTGCTGTGTTTATGCCGCTTTACACCCACTTGACACACTAACAGAGAGATATCAATACATAGGTTTTACGATTATTATTAGTCAGATATATTCTTGTGCGGTGAATAGGGCGTGTTGAGTCCAGTTCTCTGAGCAAGGAGTAGGTCTTGTCTATTACATATTGGGTTTATGGAACGGTATCTGAGCTAATTTGATACCCTTGTTTTATGTATCACCCCACCTCACCTTTCCCGTTAAGCAGCCATAGTGTGTTTTCTGCATGTGTGACTCTGTTCTGTTTTGTAATTCAGTTCAAGTGTAACGGTTTTTACATTCCCTCTATCAGTGATACCTTATGAGAAGTGTCCTTTTCTGTGTGACTTATTTCACTTAGAATCGTCGTATCTAAATCCACTCATCATGCTGCTACTACCCTTACGACATTGATTTCCTGGCTGAGTGATATTCCAATGTACATAAGGACCACAACTTCTTTATCCATTTTTCTCTTTCCTGGGATATTTAAGGTGGAATGAAGTGGAGGTCCTGGTCAACAGAGCAGCCCTAAACTTTGGGGTGCTTGTGTCTTGCTGATTTTTAATTTTCCCAATTTATACCCCCATGAGTGGAAGTGCCCTATGCTCTCTAAGCTGTGTTTTTCAGATGTTTCAGGACTCACCGGACACTTCTCCAGAGTGGCTCTTGGCAATTTACATCCCGCCCATCAGTGTAGCAAGGCTCCCATTTCTCCATGGCCTGTCCTGCATTTCTGGTTTTGACACTTTTTTCAGCATGGCCCTTTTGACCGATGGGAAGCGAGACTTCTTTGTAGCGCTGATTTGCCTTTCCAGGTTGCTTGGTTGGCCAAAAAGGGCGTATGCGTTTTTTCCTGAATATATTCAGGAAAAAACGCATACGCCCTTTTTGGCCAAGGGCATCATTGTCAACGTTTTGCCGCTTTTCATGTGCTTTAAAGGCGATTCGTATCTACCTCCTGAAATCTGTTTCGTGCAATTCTGCCTTGATTTCAAATCCTCTTCTTTGCCTTCCCTCAATATATTTGTGGACGAGAGTTATCATTTATAACTCTGCAGGTTTGTGAATTGCAGTGCCCTGAACCTCCATTTTACAACTCGTTTTTATGGGAGCTGGCCGCAAAATCGCAGAATGGCTTCAGGCCCTGTTCTGGTTCTGGGGCGCAGGCTGAGCCTGTGGTTAATTCTTCTTTCTGATGGGAAAATAGAGTGACCTGTGCCTGTCCCAACACCAAGAGCTAGTCTCTCGTTGGTTCCACGTCTTCCCGTTTATCCTCAGGACAAATTGCAACCTGTATGGAACAGGAGGTTAAAGGTGCTGATGCTCCAAGTAGGGAGCTTGCTAGTAAAGAGGCTGGAATGGCGAACCCGGGCACAAGGAGATGAGAAATGAGGTGCGTTTTAGAAACCTTTCCCCATCACACGGTGTACCATCTTCTGGGTTTCTCATGCATGTTTTTGATGTAGGAAGATGCCCTTGAACCTGGAGATTTGGGACCCATGCGATGGGTACCACGCAGTATTCCTTTAAAGGGTCTGCGTTTGCTCACCCAACCTCACCAAACCTCTCAGCCCCAAGAGTGTCCACCCTTATGTCTCATCCAGCTGTGCGTCTAGATATGGTCAATCCAGGTTGCATCACAGCCCCTGAACGCATTGTGTAAGAATTTCTCTCTCTTTCACTGTCTTTGTTTCATGGGTGTTTCAAAGTAATTTATTTTTATAATGGGGTTTAGCTGCTTTTCACTGCTGTGTTTATGCCGCTTTACACCCACTTGACACACTAACAGAGAGATATCAATACATAGGTTTTACGATTATTATTAGTCAGATATATTCTTGTGCGGTGAATAGGGCGTGTTGAGTCCAGTTCTCTGAGCAAGGAGTAGGTCTTGTCTATTACATATTGGGTTTATGGAACGGTATCTGAGCTAATTTGATACCCTTGTTTTATGTATCACCCCACCTCACCTTTCCCGTTAAGCAGCCATAGTGTGTTTTCTGCATGTGTGACTCTGTTCTGTTTTGTAATTCAGTTCAAGTGTAACGGTTTTTACATTCCCTCTATCAGTGATACCTTATGAGAAGTGTCCTTTTCTGTGTGACTTATTTCACTTAGAATCGTCGTACCTAAATCCACTCATCATGCTGCTACTAACCTTACGACATTGATTTCCTGGCTGAGTGATATTCCAATGTACATAAGGACCACAACTTCTTTATCCATTTTTCTCTTTCCTGGGATATTTAAGGTGGAATGAAGTGGAGGTCCTGGTCAACAGAGCAGCCCTAAACTTTGGGGTGCTTGTGTCTTGCTGATTTTTAATTTTCCCAATTTATACCCCCATGAGTGGAAGTGCCCTATGCTCTCTAAGCTGTGTTTTTCAGATGTTTCAGGACTCACCGGACACTTCTCCAGAGTGGCTGTTGGCAATTTACATCCCGCCCATCAGTGTAGCAAGGCTCCCATTTCTCCATGGCCTGTCCTGCATTTCTGGTTTTGACACTTTTTTCAGCATGGCCCTTTTGACCGATGGGAAGCGAGACTTCTTTGTAGCGCTGATTTGCCTTTCCAGGTTGCTTGGTTGGCCAAAAAGGCGTATGCGTTTTTTCGTGAATATATTCAGGAAAAAACGCATACGCCCTTTTTGGCCAAGGGCATCATTGTCAACGTTTTGCCGCTTTTCATGTGCTTTAAAGGCGATTCGTATCTACCTCCTGAAATCTGTTTCGTGCAATTCTGCCTTGATTTCAAATCCTCTTCTTTGCCTTCCCTCAATATATTTGTGGACGAGAGTTATCATTTATAACTCTGCAGGTTTGTGAATTGCAGTGCCCTGAACCTCCATTTTACAACTCGTTTTTATGGGAGCTGGCCGCAAAATCGCAGAATGGCTTCAGGCCCTGTTCTGGTTCCGGGGGGCAGGCTGAGCCTGTGGTTAATTCTTCTTTCTGATGGGAAAATAGAGTGACCTGTGCCTGTCCCAACACCAAGAGCTAGTCTCTCGTTGGTTCCACGTCTTCCCGTTTATCCTCAGGACAAATTGCAACCTGTACGGAACAGGAGGTTAAAGGTGCTGATGCTCCAAGTAGGGAGCTTGCTAGTAAAGCGGCTGGAATGGCGAACCCGGGCACAAGGAGATGAGAAATGAGGTGCGTTTTAGAAACCTTTCCCCATCACACGGTGTACCATCTTCTGGGTTTCTCATGCATGTTTTTGATGTAGGAAGATGCCCTTGAACCTGGAGATTTGGGACCCATGCGATGGGTACCACGCAGTATTCCTTTAAAGGGTCTGCGTTTGCTCACCCAACCTCACCAAACCTCTCAGCCCCAAGAGTGTCCACCCTTATGTCTCATCCAGCTGTGCGTCTAGATATGGTCAATCCAGGTTGCATCACAGCCCCTGAACGCATTGTGTAAGAATTTCTCTCTCTTTCACTGTCTTTGTTTCATGGTGGTTTCAAAGTAATTTATTTTTATAATGGGGTTTAGCTGCTTTTCACTGCTGTGTTTATGCCGCTTTACACCCACTTGACACACTAACAGAGAGATATCAATACATAGGTTTTACGATTATTATTAGTCAGATATATTCTTGTGCGGTGAATAGGGCGTGTTGAGTCCAGTTCTCTGAGCAAGGAGTAGGTCTTGTCTATTACATATTGGGTTTATGGAACGGTATCTGAGCTAATTTGATACCCTTGTTTTATGTATCACCCCACCTCACCTTTCCCGTTAAGCAGCCATAGTGTGTTTTCTGCATGTGTGACTCTGTTCTGTTTTGTAATTCAGTGCAAGTGTAACGGTTTTTACATTCCCTCTATCAGTGATACCTTATGAGAAGTGTCCTTTTCTGTGTGACTTATTTCACTTAGAATCGTCATACCTAAATCCACTCATCATGCTGCTACTAACCTTACGACATTGATTTCCTGGCTGAGTGATATTCCATTGTACATAAGGACCACAACTTCTTTATCCATTTTTCTCTTTCCTGGGATATTTAAGGTGGAATGAAGTGGAGGTCCTGGTCAACAGAGCAGCCCTAAACTTTGGGGTGCTTGTGTCTTGCTGATTTTTAATTTTCCCAATTTATACCCCCATGAGTGGAAGTGCCCTATGCTCTCTAAGCTGTGTTTTTCAGATGTTTCAGGACTCACCGGACACTTCTCCAGAGTGGCTCTTGGCAATTTACATCCCGCCCATCAGTGTAGCAAGGCTCCCATTTCTCCATGGCCTGTCCTGCATTTCTGGTTTTGACACTTTTTTCAGCATGGCCCTTTTGACCGATGGGAAGCGAGACTTCTTTGTAGCGCTGATTTGCCTTTCCAGGTTGCTTGCTTGGCCAAAAAGGGCGTATGCGTTTTTTCCTGAATATATTCAGGAAAAAACGCATACGCCCTTTTTGGCCAAGGGCATCATTGTCAACGTTTTGCCGCTTTTCATGTGCTTTAAAGGCGATTCGTATCTACCTCCTGAAATCTGTTTCGTGCAATTCTGCCTTGATTTCAAATCCTCTTCTTTGCCTTCCCTCAATATATTTGTGGACGAGAGTTATCATTTATAACTCTGCAGGTTTGTGAATTGCAGTGCCCTGAACCTCCATTTTACAACTCGTTTTTATGGGAGCTGGCCGCAAAATCGCAGAATGGCTTCAGGCCCTGTTCTGGTTCCGGGGGTCAGGCTGAGCCTGTGGTTAATTCTTCTTTCTGATGGGAAAATAGAGTGACCTGTGCCTGTCCCAACACCAAGAGCTAGTCTCTCGTTGGTTCCACGTCTTCCCGTTTATCCTCAGGACAAATTGCAACCTGTACGGAACAGGAGGTTAAAGGTGCTGATGCCCCAAGTAGGGAGCTTGCTAGTAAAGCGGCTGGAATGGCGAACCCGGGCACAAGGAGATGAGAAATGAGGTGCGTTTTAGAAACCTTTCCCCATCACACGGTGTACCATCTTCTGGGTTTCTCATGCATGTTTTTGATGTAGGAAGATGCCCTTGAACCTGGAGATTTGGGACCCATGTGATGGGTACCACGCAGTATTACTTTAAAGGGTCTGCGTTTGCTCACCCAACCTCACCAAACCTCTCAGCCCCAAGAGTGTCCACCCTTATGTCTCATCCAGCTGTGCGTCTAGATATGGTCAATCCAGGTTGCATCACAGCTCCTGAACGCATTGTGTAAGAATTTCTCTCTCTTTCACTGTCTTTGTTTCATGGGTGTTTCAAAGTAATTTATTTTTATAATGGGGTTTAGCTGCTTTTCACTGCTGTGTTTATGCCGCTTTAAACCCACTTGACACACTAACAGAGAGATATCAATACATAGGTTTTACGATTATTATTAGTCAGATATATTCTTGTGCGGTGAATAGGGCGTGTTGAGTCCAGTTCTCTGAGCAAGGAGTAGGTCTTGTCTATTACATATTGGGTTTATGGAACGGTATCTGAGCTAATTTGATACCCTTGTTTTATGTATCACCCCACCTCACCTTTCCCGTTAAGCAGCCATAGTGTGTTTTCTGCATGTGTGACTCTGTTCTGTTTTGTAATTCAGTTCAAGTGTAACGGTTTTTACATTCCCTCTATCAGTGATACCTTATGAGAAGTGTCCTTTTCTGTGTGACTTATTTCACTTAGAATCGTCGTACCTAAATCCACTCATCATGCTGCTACTAACCTTACGACATTGATTTCCTGGCTGAGTGATATTCCATTGTACATAAGGACCACAACTTCTTTATCCATTTTTCTCTTTCCTGGGATATTTAAGGTGGAATGAAGTGGAGGTCCTGGTCAACAGAGCAGCCCTAAACTTTGGGGTGCTTGTGTCTTGCTGATTTTTAATTTTCCCAATTTATACCCCCATGAGTGGAAGTGCCCTATGCTCTCTAAGCTGTGTTTTTCAGATGTTTCAGGACTCACCGGACACTTCTCCAGAGTGGCTCTTGGCAATTTACATCCCGCCCATCAGTGTAGCAAGGCTCCCATTTCTCCATGGCCTGTCCTGCATTTCTGGTTTTGACATTTTTTTCAGCATGGCCCTTTTGACCGATGGGAAGCGAGACTTCTTTGTAGCGCTGATTTGCCTTTCCAGGTTGCTTGGTTGGCCAAAAAGGGCGTATGCGTTTTTTCCTGAATATATTCAGGAAAAAACGCATACGCCCTTTATGGCCAAGGGCATCATTGTCAACGTTTTGCCGCTTTTCATGTGCTTTAAAGGCGATTCGTATCTACCTCCTGAAATCTGTTTCCTGCAATTCTGCCTTGATTTCAAATCCTCTTCTTTGCCTTCCCTCAATATATTTGTGGACGAGAGTTATCATTTATAACTCTGCAGGTTTGTGAATTGCAGTGCCCTGAACCTCCATTTTACAACTCGTTTTTATGGGAGCTGGCCGCAAAATCGCAGAATGGCTTCAGGCCCTGTTCTGGTTCCGGGGGTCAGGCTGAGCCTGTGGTTAATTCTTCTTTCTGATGGGAAAATAGAGTGACCTGTGCCTGTCCCAACACCAAGAGCTAGTCTCTCGTTGGTTCCACGTCTTCCCGTTTATCCTCAGGACAAATTGCAACCTCTACGGAACAGGAGGTTAAAGGTGCTGATGCTCCAAGTAGGGAGCTTGATAGTAAAGCGGCTGGAATGGCGAACCCGGGCACAAGGAGATGAGAAATGAGGTGCGTTTTAGAAACCTTTCCCCATCACACGGTGTACCATCTTCTGGGTTTCTCATGCATGTTTTTGATGTAGGAAGATGCCCTTGAACCTGGAGATTTGGGACCCATGCGATGGGTACCACGCAGTATTACTTTAAAGGGTCTGCGTTTGCTCACCCAACCTCACCAAACCTCTCAGCCCCAAGAGTGTCCACCCTTATATCTCATCCAGCTGTGCGTCTAGATATGGTCAATCCAGGTTGCATCACAGCTCCTGAACGCATTATGTAAGAATTTCTCTCTCTTTCACTGTCTTTGTTTCATGGGTGTTTCAAAGTAATTTATTTTTATAATGGGGTTTAGCTGCTTTTCACTGCTGTGTTTATGCCGCTTTACACCCACTTGACACACTAACAGAGAGATATCAATACATAGGTTTTACGATTATTATTAGTCAGATATATTCTTGTGCGGTGAATAGGGCGTGTTGAGTCCAGTTCTCTGAGCAAGGAGTAGGTCTTGTCTATTACATATTGGGTTTATGGAACGGTATCTGAGCTAATTTGATACCCTTGTTTTATGTATCACCCCACCTCACCTTTCCCGTTAAGCAGCCATAGTGTGTTTTCTGCATGTGTGACTCTGTTCTGTTTTGTAATTCAGTTCAAGTGTAACGGTTTTTACATTCCCTCTATCAGTGATACCTTATGACAAGTGTCCTTTTCTGTGTGACTTATTTCACTTAGAATCGTCATACCTAAATCCACTCATCATGCTGCTACTAACCTTACGACATTGATTTCCTGGCTGAGTGATATTCCATTGTACATAAGGACCACAACTTCTTTATCCATTTTTCTCTTTCCTGGGATATTTAAGGTGGAATGAAGTGGAGGTCCTGGTCAACAGAGCAGCCCTAAACTTTGGGGTGCTTGTGTCTTGCTGATTTTTAATTTTCCCAATTTATACCCCCATGAGTGAAAGTGCCCTATGCTCTCTAAGCTGTGTTTTTCAGATGTTTCAGGACTCACCGGACACTTCTCCAGAGTGGCTCTTGGCAATTTACATCCCGCCCATCAGTGTAGCAAGGCTCCCATTTCTCCATGGCCTGTGCTGCATTTCTGGTTTTGAGACTTTTTTCAGCATGGCCCTTTTGACCGATGGGAAGCGAGACTTCTTTGTAGCGCTGATTTGCCTTTCCAGGTTGCTTGGTTGGCCAAAAAGGGCGTATGCGTTTTTTCCTGAATATATTCAGGAAAAAACGCATACGCCCTTTTTGGCCAAGGGCATCATTGTCAACGTTTTGCCGCTTTTCATGTGCTTTAAAGGCGATTCGTATCTACCTCCTGAAATCTGTTTCCTGCAATTCTGCCTTGATTTCAAATCCTCTTCTTTGCCTTCCCTCAATATATTTGTGGACGACAGTTATCATTTATAACTCTGCAGGTTTGTGAATTGCAGTGCCCTGAACCTCCATTTTACAACTCGTTTTTATGGGAGCTGGCCGCAAAATCGCAGAATGGCTTCAGGCCCTGTTCTGGTTCTGGGGCGCAGGCTGAGCCTGTGGTTAATTCTTCTTTCTGATGGGAAAATAGAGTGACCTGTGCCTGTCCCAACACCAAGAGCTAGTCTCTCGTTGGTTCCACGTCTTCCCGTTTATCCTCAGGACAAATTGCAACCTGTACGGAACAGGAGGTTAAAGGTGCTGATGCTCCAAGTAGGGAGCTTGCTAGTAAAGAGGCTGGAATGGCGAACCCGGGCACAAGGAAATGAGAAATGAGGTGCGTTTTAGAAACCTTTCCCCATCACACGGTGTACCATCTTCTGGGTTTCTCATGCATGTTTTTGATGTAGGAAGATGCCCTTGAACCTGGAGATTTGGGACCCATGCGATGGGTACCACGCAGTATTCCTTTAAAGGGTCTGCGTTTGCTCACCCAACCTCACCAAACCTCTCAGCCCCAAGAGTGTCCACCCTTATGTCTCATCCAGCTGTGCGTCTAGATATGGTCAATCCAGGTTGCATCACAGCCCCTGAACGCATTGTGTAAGAATTTCTCTCTCTTTCACTGTCTTTGTTTCATGGGTGTTTCAAAGTAATTTATTTTTATAATGGGGTTTAGCTGCTTTTCACTGCTGTGTTTATGCCGCTTTACACCCACTTGACACACTAACAGAGAGATATCTATACATAGGTTTTACGATTATTATTAGTCAGATATATTCTTGTGCGGTGAATAGGGCGTGTTGAGTCCAGTTCTCTGAGCAAGGAGTAGGTCTTGTCTATTACATATTGGGTTTATGGAACGGTATCTGAGCTAATTTGATACCCTTGTTTTATGTATCACCCCACCTCACCTTTCCCGTTAAGCAGCCATAGTGTGTTTTCTGCATGTGTGACTCTGTTCTGTTTTGTAATTCAGTTCAAGTGTAACGGTTTTTACATTCCCTCTATCAGTGATACCTTATGAGAAGTGTCCTTTTCTGTGTGACTTATTTCACTTAGAATCGTCGTACCTAAATCCACTCATCATGCTGCTACTAACCTTACGACATTGATTTCCTGGCTGAGTGATATTCCATTGTACATAAGGACGACAACTTCTTTATCCATTTTTCTCTTTCCTGGGATATTTAAGGTGGAATGAAGTGGAGGTCCTGGTCAACAGAGCAGCCCTAAACTTTGGGGTGCTTGTGTCTTGCTGATTTTTAATTTTCCCAATTTATACCCCCATGAGTGGAAGTGCCCTATGCTCTCTAAGCTGTGTTTTTCAGATGTTTCAGGACTCACCGGACACTTCTCCAGAGTGGCTCTTGGCAATTTACATCCCGCCCATCAGTGTAGCAAGGCTCCCATTTCTCCATGGCCTGTCCTGCATTTCTGGTTTTGACATTTTTTTCAGCATGGCCCTTTTGACCGATGGGAAGCGAGACTTCTTTGTAGCGCTGATTTGCCTTTCCAGGTTGCTTGGTTGGCCAAAAAGGGCGTATGCGTTTTTTCCTGAATATATTCAGGAAAAAACGCATACGCCCTTTATGGCCAAGGGCATCATTGTCAACGTTTTGCCGCTTTTCATGTGCTTTAAAGGCGATTCGTATCTACCTCCTGAAATCTGTTTCCTGCAATTCTGCCTTGATTTCAAATCCTCTTCTTTGCCTTCCCTCAATATATTTGTGGACGAGAGTTATCATTTATAACTCTGCAGGTTTGTGAATTGCAGTGCCCTGAACCTCCATTTTACAACTCGTTTTTATGGGAGCTGGCCGCAAAATCGCAGAATGGCTTCAGGCCCTGTTCTGGTTCCGGGGGTCAGGCTGAGCCTGTGGTTAATTCTTCTTTCTGATGGGAAAATAGAGTGACCTGTGCCTGTCCCAACACCAAGAGCTAGTCTCTCGTTGGTTCCACGTCTTCCCGTTTATCCTCAGGACAAATTGCAACCTCTACGGAACAGGAGGTTAAAGGTGCTGATGCTCCAAGTAGGGAGCTTGATAGTAAAGCGGCTGGAATGGCGAACCCGGGCACAAGGAGATGAGAAATGAGGTGCGTTTTAGAAACCTTTCCCCATCACACGGTGTACCATCTTCTGGGTTTCTCATGCATGTTTTTGATGTAGGAAGATGCCCTTGAACCTGGAGATTTGGGACCCATGCGATGGGTACCACGCAGTATTACTTTAAAGGGTCTGCGTTTGCTCACCCAACCTCACCAAACCTCTCAGCCCCAAGAGTGTCCACCCTTATATCTCATCCAGCTGTGCGTCTAGATATGGTCAATCCAGGTTGCATCACAGCTCCTGAACGCATTATGTAAGAATTTCTCTCTCTTTCACTGTCTTTGTTTCATGGGTGTTTCAAAGTAATTTATTTTTATAATGGGGTTTAGCTGCTTTTCACTGCTGTGTTTATGCCGCTTTACACCCACTTGACACACTAACAGAGAGATATCAATACATAGGTTTTACGATTATTATTAGTCAGATATATTCTTGTGCGGTGAATAGGGCGTGTTGAGTCCAGTTCTCTGAGCAAGGAGTAGGTCTTGTCTATTACATATTGGGTTTATGGAACGGTATCTGAGCTAATTTGATACCCTTGTTTTATGTATCACCCCACCTCACCTTTCCCGTTAAGCAGCCATAGTGTGTTTTCTGCATGTGTGACTCTGTTCTGTTTTGTAATTCAGTTCAAGTGTAACGGTTTTTACATTCCCTCTATCAGTGATACCTTATGACAAGTGTCCTTTTCTGTGTGACTTATTTCACTTAGAATCGTCATACCTAAATCCACTCATCATGCTGCTACTAACCTTACGACATTGATTTCCTGGCTGAGTGATATTCCATTGTACATAAGGACCACAACTTCTTTATCCATTTTTCTCTTTCCTGGGATATTTAAGGTGGAATGAAGTGGAGGTCCTGGTCAACAGAGCAGCCCTAAACTTTGGGGTGCTTGTGTCTTGCTGATTTTTAATTTTCCCAATTTATACCCCCATGAGTGAAAGTGCCCTATGCTCTCTAAGCTGTGTTTTTCAGATGTTTCAGGACTCACCGGACACTTCTCCAGAGTGGCTCTTGGCAATTTACATCCCGCCCATCAGTGTAGCAAGGCTCCCATTTCTCCATGGCCTGTGCTGCATTTCTGGTTTTGAGACTTTTTTCAGCATGGCCCTTTTGACCGATGGGAAGCGAGACTTCTTTGTAGCGCTGATTTGCCTTTCCAGGTTGCTTGGTTGGCCAAAAAGGGCGTATGCGTTTTTTCCTGAATATATTCAGGAAAAAACGCATACGCCCTTTTTGGCCAAGGGCATCATTGTCAACGTTTTGCCGCTTTTCATGTGCTTTAAAGGCGATTCGTATCTACCTCCTGAAATCTGTTTCCTGCAATTCTGCCTTGATTTCAAATCCTCTTCTTTGCCTTCCCTCAATATATTTGTGGAGGACAGTTATCATTTATAACTCTGCAGGTTTGTGAATTGCAGTGCCCTGAACCTCCATTTTACAACTCGTTTTTATGGGAGCTGGCCGCAAAATCGCAGAATGGCTTCAGGCCCTGTTCTGGTTCTGGGGCGCAGGCTGAGCCTGTGGTTAATTCTTCTTTCTGATGGGAAAATAGAGTGACCTGTGCCTGTCCCAACACCAAGAGCTAGTCTCTCGTTGGTTCCACGTCTTCCCGTTTATCCTCAGGACAAATTGCAACCTGTACGGAACAGGAGGTTAAAGGTGCTGATGCTCCAAGTAGGGAGCTTGCTAGTAAAGAGGCTGGAATGGCGAACCCGGGCACAAGGAAATGAGAAATGAGGTGCGTTTTAGAAACCTTTCCCCATCACACGGTGTACCATCTTCTGGGTTTCTCATGCATGTTTTTGATGTAGGAAGATGCCCTTGAACCTGGAGATTTGGGACCCATGCGATGGGTACCACGCAGTATTCCTTTAAAGGGTCTGCGTTTGCTCACCCAACCTCACCAAACCTCTCAGCCCCAAGAGTGTCCACCCTTATGTCTCATCCAGCTGTGCGTCTAGATATGGTCAATCCAGGTTGCATCACAGCCCCTGAACGCATTGTGTAAGAATTTCTCTCTCTTTCACTGTCTTTGTTTCATGGGTGTTTCAAAGTAATTTATTTTTATAATGGGGTTTAGCTGCTTTTCACTGCTGTGTTTATGCCGCTTTACACCCACTTGACACACTAACAGAGAGATATCTATACATAGGTTTTACGATTATTATTAGTCAGATATATTCTTGTGCGGTGAATAGGGCGTGTTGAGTCCAGTTCTCTGAGCAAGGAGTAGGTCTTGTCTATTACATATTGGGTTTATGGAACGGTATCTGAGCTAATTTGATACCCTTGTTTTATGTATCACCCCACCTCACCTTTCCCGTTAAGCAGCCATAGTGTGTTTTCTGCATGTGTGACTCTGTTCTGTTTTGTAATTCAGTTCAAGTGTAACGGTTTTTACATTCCCTCTATCAGTGATACCTTATGAGAAGTGTCCTTTTCTGTGTGACTTATTTCACTTAGAATCGTCGTACCTAAATCCACTCATCATGCTGCTACTAACCTTACGACATTGATTTCCTGGCTGAGTGATATTCCATTGTACATAAGGACGACAACTTCTTTATCCATTTTTCTCTTTCCTGGGATATTTAAGGTGGAATGAAGTGGAGGTCCTGGTCAACAGAGCAGCCCTAAACTTTGGGGTGCTTGTGTCTTGCTGATTTTTAATTTTCCCAATTTATACCCCCATGAGTGGAAGTGCCCTATGCTCTCTAAGCTGTGTTTTTCAGATGTTTCAGGACTCACCGGACACTTCTCCAGAGTGGCTCTTGGCAATTTACATCCCGCCCATCAGTGTAGCAAGGCTCCCATTTCTCCATGGCCTGTCCTGCATTTCTGGTTTTGACACTTTTTTCAGCATGGCCCTTTTGACCGATGGGAAGCGAGACTTCTTTGTAGCGCTGATTTGCCTTTCCAGGTTGCTTGGTTGGCCAAAAAGGGCGTATGCGTTTTTTCCTGAATATATTCAGGAAAAAACGCATACGCCCTTTTTGGCCAAGGGCATCATTGTCAACGTTTTGCCGCTTTTCATGTGCTTTAAAGGCGATTCGTATCTACCTCCTGAAATCTGTTTCCTGCAATTCTGCCTTGATTTCAAATCCTCTTCTTTGCCTTCCCTCAATATATTTGTGGACGACAGTTATCATTTATAACTCTGTAGGTTTGTGAATTGCAGTGCCCTGAACCTCCATTTTACAACTCGTTTTTATGGGAGCTGGCCGCAAAATCGCAGAATGGCTTCAGGCCCTGTTCTGGTTCTGGGGCGCAGGCTGAGCCTGTGGTTAATTCTTCTTTCTGATGGGAAAATAGAGTGACCTGTGCCTGTCCCAACACCAAGAGCTAGTCTCTCGTTGGTTCCACGTCTTCCCGTTTATCCTCAGGACAAATTGCAACCTGTATGGAACAGGAGGTTAAAGGTGCTGATGCTCCAAGTAGGGAGCTTGCTAGTAAAGCGGCTGGAATGGCGAACCCGGGCACAAGGAGATGAGAAATGAGGTGCGTTTTAGAAACCTTTCCCCATCACACGGTGTACCATCTTCTGGGTTTCTCATGCATGTTTTTGATGTAGGAAGATGCCCTTGAACCTGGAGATTTGGGACCCATGCGATGGGTACCACGCAGTATTCCTTTAAAGGGTCTGCGTTTGCTCACCCAACCTCACCAAACCTCTCAGCCCCAAGAGTGTCCACCCTTATGTCTCATCCAGCTGTGCGTCTAGATATGGTCAATCCAGGTTGCATCACAGCCCCTGAACGCATTGTGTAAGAATTTCTCTCTCTTTCACTGTCTTTGTTTCATGGGTGTTTCAAAGTAATTTATTTTTATAATGGGGTTTAGCTGCTTTTCACTGCTGTGTTTATGCCGCTTTACACCCACTTGACACACTAACAGAGAGATATCTATACATAGGTTTTACGATTATTATTAGTCAGATATATTCTTGTGCGGTGAATAGGGCGTGTTGAGTCCAGTTCTCTGAGCAAGGAGTAGGTCTTGTCTATTACATATTGGGTTTATGGAACGGTATCTGAGCTAATTTGATACCCTTGTTTTATGTATCACCCCACCTCACCTTTCCCGTTAAGCAGCCATAGTGTGTTTTCTGCATGTGTGACTCTGTTCTGTTTTGTAATTCAGTTCAAGTGTAACGGTTTTTACATTCCCTCTATCAGTGATACCTTATGAGAAGTGTCCTTTTCTGTGTGACTTATTTCACTTAGAATCGTCGTACCTAAATCCACTCATCATGCTGCTACTAACCTTACGACATTGATTTCCTGGCTGAGTGATATTCCATTGTACATAAGGACGACAACTTCTTTATCCATTTTTCTCTTTCCTGGGATATTTAAGGTGGAATGAAGTGGAGGTCCTGGTCAACAGAGCAGCCCTAAACTTTGGGGTGCTTGTGTCTTGCTGATTTTTAATTTTCCCAATTTATACCCCCATGAGTGGAAGTGCCCTATGCTCTCTAAGCTGTGTTTTTCAGATGTTTCAGGACTCACCGGACACTTCTCCAGAGTGGCTGTTGGCAATTTACATCCCGCCCATCAGTGTAGCAAGGCTCCCATTTCTCCATGGCCTGTCCTGCATTTCTGGTTTTGACACTTTTTTCAGCATGGCCCTTTTGACCGATGGGAAGCGAGACTTCTTTGTAGCGCTGATTTGCCTTTCCAGGTTGCTTGGTTGGCCAAAAAGGGCGTATGCGTTTTTTCCTGAATATATTCAGGAAAAAACGCATACGCCCTTTTTGGCCAAGGGCATCATTGTCAACGTTTTGCCGCTTTTCATGTGCTTTAAAGGCGATTCGTATCTACCTCCTGAAATCTGTTTCCTGCAATTCTGCCTTGATTTCAAATCCTCTTCTTTGCCTTCCCTCAATATATTTGTGGACGACAGTTATCATTTATAACTCTGTAGGTTTGTGAATTGCAGTGCCCTGAACCTCCATTTTACAACTCGTTTTTATGGGAGCTGGCCGCAAAATCGCAGAATGGCTTCAGGCCCTGTTCTGGTTCTGGGGCGCAGGCTGAGCCTGTGGTTAATTCTTCTTTCTGATGGGAAAATAGAGTGACCTGTGCCTGTCCCAACACCAAGAGCTAGTCTCTCGTTGGTTCCACGTCTTCCCGTTTATCCTCAGGACAAATTGCAACCTGTATGGAACAGGAGGTTAAAGGTGCTGATGCTCCAAGTAGGGAGCTTGCTAGTAAAGCGGCTGGAATGGCGAACCCGGGCACAAGGAGATGAGAAATGAGGTGCGTTTTAGAAACCTTTCCCCATCACACGGTGTACCATCTTCTGGGTTTCTCATGCATGTTTTTGATGTAGGAAGATGCCCTTGAACCTGGAGATTTGGGACCCATGCGATGGGTACCAGGCAGTATTCCTTTAAAGGGTCTGCGTTTGCTCACCCAACCTCACCAAACCTCTCAGCCCCAAGAGTGTCCACCCTTATGTCTCATCCAGCTGTGGGTCTAGATATGGTCAATCCAGGTTGCATCACAGCCCATGAAAGCATTGTGTAAGAATTTCTCTCTCTTTCACTGTCTTTGTTTCATGGTGGTTTCAAAGTAATTTATTTTTATAATGGGGTTTAGCTGCTTTTCACTGCTGTGTTTATGCCGCTTTACACCCACTTGACACACTAACAGAGAGATATCAATACATAGGTTTTACGATTATTATTAGTCAGATATATTCTTGTGCGGTGAATAGGGCGTGTTGAGTCCAGTTCTCTGAGCAAGGAGTAGGTCTTGTCTATTACATATTGGGTTTATGGAACGGTATCTGAGCTAATTTGATACCCTTGTTTTATGTATCACCCCACCTCACCTTTCCCGTTAAGCAGCCATAGTGTGTTTTCTGCATGTGTGACTCTGTTCTGTTTTGTAATTCAGTTCAAGTGTAACGGTTTTTACATTCCCTCTATCAGTGATACCTTATGAGAAGTGTCCTTTTCTGTGTGACTTATTTCACTTAGAATCGTCATACCTAAATCCACTCATCATGCTGCTACTAACCTTACGACATTGATTTCCTGGCTGAGTGATATTCCATTGTACATAAGGACCACAACTTCTTTATCCATTTTTCTCTTTCCTGGGATATTGAAGGTGGAATGAAGTGGAGGTCCTGGTCAACAGAGCAGCCCTAAACTTTGGGGTGCTTGTGTCTTGCTGATTTTTAATTTTCCCAATTTATACCCCCATGAGTGGAAGTGCCCTATGCTCTCTAAGCTGTGTTTTTCAGATGTTTCAGGACTCACCGGACACTTCTCCAGAGTGGCTCTTGGCAATTTACATCCCGCCCATCAGTGTAGCAAGGCTCCCATTTCTCCATGGCCTGTCCTGCATTTCTGGTTTTGACACTTTTTTCAGCATGGCCCTTTTGACCGATGGGAAGCGAGACTTCTTTGTAGCGCTGATTTGCCTTTCCAGGTTGCTTGGTTGGCCAAAAAGGGCGTATGCGTTTTTTCCTGAATATATTCAGGAAAAAACGCATACGCCCTTTTTGGCCAAGGGCATCATTGTCAACGTTTTGCCGCTTTTCATGTGCTTTAAAGGCGATTCGTATCTACCTCCTGAAATCTGTTTCGTGCAATTCTGCCTTGATTTCAAATCCTCTTCTTTGCCTTCCCTCAATATATTTGTGGACGAGAGTTATCATTTATAACTCTGCAGGTTTGTGAATTGCAGTGCCCTGAACCTCCATTTTACAACTCGTTTTTATGGGAGCTGGCCGCAAAATCGCAGAATGGCTTCAGGCCCTGTTCTGGTTCCGGGGGTCAGGCTGAGCCTGTGGTTAATTCTTCTTTCTGATGGGAAAATAGAGTGACCTGTGCCTGTCCCAACACCAAGAGCTAGTCTCTCGTTGGTTCCACGTCTTCCCGTTTATCCTCAGGACAAATTGCAACCTGTACGGAACAGGAGGTTAAAGGTGCTGATGCCCCAAGTAGGGAGCTTGCTAGTAAAGCGGCTGGAATGGCGAACCCGGGCACAAGGAGATGAGAAATGAGGTGCGTTTTAGAAACCTTTCCCCATCACACGGTGTACCATCTTCTGGGTTTCTCATGCATGTTTTTGATGTAGGAAGATGCCCTTGAACCTGGAGATTTGGGACCCATGTGATGGGTACCACGCAGTATTACTTTAAAGGGTCTGCGTTTGCTCACCCAACCTCACCAAACCTCTCAGCCCCAAGAGTGTCCACCCTTATGTCTCATCCAGCTGTGCGTCTAGATATGGTCAATCCAGGTTGCATCACAGCTCCTGAACGCATTGTGTAAGAATTTCTCTCTCTTTCACTGTCTTTGTTTCATGGGTGTTTCAAAGTAATTTATTTTTATAATGGGGTTTAGCTGCTTTTCACTGCTGTGTTTATGCCGCTTTACACCCACTTGACACACTAACAGAGAGATATCAATACATAGGTTTTACGATTATTATTAGTCAGATATATTCTTGTGCGGTGAATAGGGCGTGTTGAGTCCAGTTCTCTGAGCAAGGAGTAGGTCTTGTCTATTACATATTGGGTTTATGGAACGGTATCTGAGCTAATTTGATACCCTTGTTTTATGTATCACCCCACCTCACCTTTCCCGTTAAGCAGCCATAGTGTGTTTTCTGCATGTGTGACTCTGTTCTGTTTTGTAATTCAGTTCAAGTGTAACGGTTTTTACATTCCCTCTATCAGTGATACCTTATGAGAAGTGTCCTTTTCTGTGTGACTTATTTCACTTAGAATCGTCGTACCTAAATCCACTCATCATGCTGCTACTAACCTTACGACATTGATTTCCTGGCTGAGTGATATTCCATTGTACATAAGGACGACAACTTCTTTATCCATTTTTCTCTTTCCTGGGATATTTAAGGTGGAATGAAGTGGAGGTCCTGGTCAACAGAGCAGCCCTAAACTTTGGGGTGCTTGTGTCTTGCTGATTTTTAATTTTCCCAATTTATACCCCCATGAGTGGAAGTGCCCTGTGCTCTCTAAGCTGTGTTTTTCAGATGTTTCAGGACTCACCGGACACTTCTCCAGAGTGGCTCTTGGCAATTTACATCCCGCCCATCAGTGTAGCAAGGCTCCCATTTCTCCATGGCCTGTCCTGCATTTCTGGTTTTGACACTTTTTTCAGCATGGCCCTTTTGACCGATGGGAAGCGAGACTTCTTTGTAGCGCTGATTTGCCTTTCCAGGTTGCTTGGTTGGCCAAAAAGGGCGTATGCGTTTTTTCCTGAATATATTCAGGAAAAAACGCATACGCCCTTTTTGGCCAAGGGCATCATTGTCAACGTTTTGCCGCTTTTCATGTGCTTTAAAGGCGATTCGTATCTACCTCCTGAAATCTGTTTCCTGCAATTCTGCCTTGATTTCAAATCCTCTTCTTTGCCTTCCCTCAATATATTTGTGGACGACAGTTATCATTTATAACTCTGTAGGTTTGTGAATTGCAGTGCCCTGAACCTCCATTTTACAACTCGTTTTTATGGGAGCTGGCCGCAAAATCGCAGAATGGCTTCAGGCCCTGTTCTGGTTCTGGGGCGCAGGCTGAGCCTGTGGTTAATTCTTCTTTCTGATGGGAAAATAGAGTGACCTGTGCCTGTCCCAACACCAAGAGCTAGTCTCTCGTTGGTTCCACGTCTTCCCGTTTATCCTCAGGACAAATTGCAACCTGTATGGAACAGGAGGTTAAAGGTGCTGATGCTCCAAGTAGGGAGCTTGCTAGTAAAGCGGCTGGAATGGCGAACCCGGGCACAAGGAGATGAGAAATGAGGTGCGTTTTAGAAACCTTTCCCCATCACACGGTGTACCATCTTCTGGGTTTCTCATGCATGTTTTTGATGTAGGAAGATGCCCTTGAACCTGGAGATTTGGGACCCATGCGATGGGTACCACGCAGTATTCCTTTAAAGGGTCTGCGTTTGCTCACCCAACCTCACCAAACCTCTCAGCCCCAAGAGTGTCCACCCTTATGTCTCATCCAGCTGTGCGTCTAGATATGGTCAATCCAGGTTGCATCACAGCCCCTGAACGCATTGTGTAAGAATTTCTCTCTCTTTCACTGTCTTTGTTTCATGGTGGTTTCAAAGTAATTTATTTTTATAATGGGGTTTAGCTGCTTTTCACTGCTGTGTTTATGCCGCTTTACACCCACTTGACACACTAACAGAGAGATATCAATACATAGGTTTTACGATTATTATTAGTCAGATATATTCTTGTGCGGTGAATAGGGCGTGTTGAGTCCAGTTCTCTGAGCAAGGAGTAGGTCTTGTCTATTACATATTGGGTTTATGGAACGGTATCTGAGCTAATTTGATACCCTTGTTTTATGTATCACCCCACCTCACCTTTCCCGTTAAGCAGCCATAGTGTGTTTTCTGCATGTGTGACTCTGTTCTGTTTTGTAATTCAGTTCAAGTGTAACGGTTTTTACATTCCCTCTATCAGTGATACCTTATGAGAAGTGTCCTTTTCTGTGTGACTTATTTCACTTAGAATCGTCATACCTAAATCCACTCATCATGCTGCTACTAACCTTACGACATTGATTTCCTGGCTGAGTGATATTCCATTGTACATAAGGACCACAACTTCTTTATCCATTTTTCTCTTTCCTGGGATATTTAAGGTGGAATGAAGTGGAGGTCCTGGTCAACAGAGCAGCCCTAAACTTTGGGGTGCTTGTGTCTTGCTGATTTTTAATTTTCCCAATTTATACCCCCATGAGTGGAAGTGCCCTATGCTCTCTAAGCTGTGTTTTTCAGATGTTTCAGGACTCACCGGACACTTCTCCAGAGTGGCTCTTGGCAATTTACATCCCGCCCATCAGTGTAGCAAGGCTCCCATTTCTCCATGGCCTGTCCTGCATTTCTGGTTTTGACACTTTTTTCAGCATGGCCCTTTTGACCGATGGGAAGCGAGACTTCTTTGTAGCGCTGATTTGCCTTTCCAGGTTGCTTGCTTGGCCAAAAAGGGCGTATGCGTTTTTTCCTGAATATATTCAGGAAAAAACGCATACGCCCTTTTTGGCCAAGGGCATCATTGTCAACGTTTTGCCGCTTTTCATGTGCTTTAAAGGCGATTCGTATCTACCTCCTGAAATCTGTTTCGTGCAATTCTGCCTTGATTTCAAATCCTCTTCTTTGCCTTCCCTCAATATATTTGTGGACGAGAGTTATCATTTATAACTCTGCAGGTTTGTGAATTGCAGTGCCCTGAACCTCCATTTTACAACTCGTTTTTATGGGAGCTGGCCGCAAAATCGCAGAATGGCTTCAGGCCCTGTTCTGGTTCCGGGGGTCAGGCTGAGCCTGTGGTTAATTCTTCTTTCTGATGGGAAAATAGAGTGACCTGTGCCTGTCCCAACACCAAGAGCTAGTCTCTCGTTGGTTCCACGTCTTCCCGTTTATCCTCAGGACAAATTGCAACCTGTACGGAACAGGAGGTTAAAGGTGCTGATGCCCCAAGTAGGGAGCTTGCTAGTAAAGCGGCTGGAATGGCGAACCCGGGCACAAGGAGATGAGAAATGAGGTGCGTTTTAGAAACCTTTCCCCATCACACGGTGTACCATCTTCTGGGTTTCTCATGCATGTTTTTGATGTAGGAAGATGCCCTTGAACCTGGAGATTTGGGACCCATGTGATGGGTACCACGCAGTATTACTTTAAAGGGTCTGCGTTTGCTCACCCAACCTCACCAAACCTCTCAGCCCCAAGAGTGTCCACCCTTATGTCTCATCCAGCTGTGCGTCTAGATATGGTCAATCCAGGTTGCATCACAGCTCCTGAACGCATTGTGTAAGAATTTCTCTCTCTTTCACTGTCTTTGTTTCATGGGTGTTTCAAAGTAATTTATTTTTATAATGGGGTTTAGCTGCTTTTCACTGCTGTGTTTATGCCGCTTTACACCCACTTGACACACTAACAGAGAGATATCAATACATAGGTTTTACGATTATTATTAGTCAGATATATTCTTGTGCGGTGAATAGGGCGTGTTGAGTCCAGTTCTCTGAGCAAGGAGTAGGTCTTGTCTATTACATATTGGGTTTATGGAACGGTATCTGAGCTAATTTGATACCCTTGTTTTATGTATCACCCCACCTCACCTTTCCCGTTAAGCAGCCATAGTGTGTTTTCTGCATGTGTGACTCTGTTCTGTTTTGTAATTCAGTTCAAGTGTAACGGTTTTTACATTCCCTCTATCAGTGATACCTTATGAGAAGTGTCCTTTTCTGTGTGACTTATTTCACTTAGAATCGTCGTACCTAAATCGACTCATCATGCTGCTACTAACCTTACGACATTGATTTCCTGGCTGAGTGATATTCCATTGTACATAAGGACCACAACTTCTTTATCCATTTTTCTCTTTCCTGGGATATTTAAGGTGGAATGAAGTGGAGGTCCTGGTCAACAGAGCAGCCCTAAACTTTGGGGTGCTTGTGTCTTGCTGATTTTTAATTTTCCCAATTTATACCCCCATGAGTGGAAGTGCCCTATGCTCTCTAAGCTGTGTTTTTCAGATGTTTCAGGACTCACCGGACACTTCTCCAGAGTGGCTCTTGGCAATTTACATCCCGCCCATCAGTGTAGCAAGGCTCCCATTTCTCCATGGCCTGTCCTGCATTTCTGGTTTTGACATTTTTTTCAGCATGGCCCTTTTGACCGATGGGAAGCGAGACTTCTTTGTAGCGCTGATTTGCCTTTCCAGGTTGCTTGGTTGGCCAAAAAGGGCGTATGCGTTTTTTCCTGAATATATTCAGGAAAAAACGCATACGCCCTTTATGGCCAAGGGCATCATTGTCAACGTTTTGCTGCTTTTCATGTGCTTTAAAGGCGATTCGTATCTACCTCCTGAAATCTGTTTCGTGCAATTCTGCCTTGATTTCAAATCCTCTTCTTTGCCTTCCCTCAATATATTTGTGGACGAGAGTTATCATTTATAACTCTGCAGGTTTGTGAATTGCAGTGCCCTGAACCTCCATTTTACAACTCGTTTTTATGGGAGCTGGCCGCAAAATCGCAGAATGGCTTCAGGCCCTGTTCTGGTTCCGGGGGTCAGGCTGAGCCTGTGGTTAATTCTTCTTTCTGATGGGAAAATAGAGTGACCTGTGCCTGTCCCAACACCAAGAGCTAGTCTCTCGTTGGTTCCACGTCTTCCCGTTTATCCTCAGGACAAATTGCAACCTGTACGGAACAGGAGGTTAAAGGTGCTGATGCTCCAAGTAGGGAGCTTGCTAGTAAAGCGGCTGGAATGGCGAACCCGGGCACAAGGAGATGAGAAATGAGGTGCGTTTTAGAAACCTTTCCCCATCACACGGTGTACCATCTTCTGGGTTTCTCATGCATGTTTTTGATGTAGGAAGATGCCCTTGAACCTGGAGATTTGGGACCCATGCGATGGGTACCACGCAGTATTCCTTTAAAGGGTCTGCGTTTGCTCACCCAACCTCACCAAACCTCTCAGCCCCAAGAGTGTCCACCCTTATGTCTCATCCAGCTGTGCGTCTAGATATGGTCAATCCAGGTTGCATCACAGCCCCTGAACGCATTGTGTAAGAATTTCTCTCTCTTTCACTGTCTTTGTTTCATGGTGGTTTCAAAGTAATTTATTTTTATACTGGGGTTTAGCTGCTTTTCACTGCTGTGTTTATGCCGCTTTACACCCACTTGACACACTAACAGAGAGATATCAATACATAGGTTTTACGATTATTATTAGTCAGATATATTCTTGTGCGGTGAATAGGGCGTGTTGAGTCCAGTTCTCTGAGCAAGGAGTAGGTTTTGTCTATTACATATTGGGTTTATGGAACGGTATCTGAGCTAATTTGATACCCTTGTTTTATGTATCACCCCACCTCACCTTTCCCGTTAAGCAGCCATAGTGTGTTTTCTGCATGTGTGACTCTGTTCTGTTTTGTAATTCAGTTCAAGTGTAACGGTTTTTACATTCCCTCTATCAGTGATACCTTATGAGAAGTGTCCTTTTCTGTGTGACTTATTTCACTTAGAATCGTCGTACCTAAATCCACTCATCATGCTGCTACTAACCTTACGACATTGATTTCCTGGCTGAGTGATATTCCATTGTACATAAGGACCACAACTTCTTTATCCATTTTTCTCTTTCCTGGGATATTTAAGGTGGAATGAAGTGGAGGTCCTGGTCAACAGAGCAGCCCTAAACTTTGGGGTGCTTGTGTCTTGCTGATTTTTAATTTTCCCAATTTATACCCCCATGAGTGGAAGTGCCCTATGCTCTCTAAGCTGTGTTTTTCAGATGTTTCAGGACTCACCGGACACTTCTCCAGAGTGGCTCTTGGTAATTTACATCCCGCCCATCAGTGTAGCAAGGCTCCCATTTCTCCATGGCCTGTCCTGCATTTCTGGTTTTGACATTTTTTTCAGCATGGCCCTTTTGACCGATGGGAAGCGAGACTTCTTTGTAGCGCTGATTTGCCTTTCCAGGTTGCTTGGTTGGCCAAAAAGGGCGTATGCGTTTTTTCCTGAATATATTCAGGAAAAAACGCATACGCCCTTTATGGCCAAGGGCATCATTGTCAACGTTTTGCTGCTTTTCATGTGCTTTAAAGGCGATTCGTATCTACCTCCTGAAATCTGTTTCGTGCAATTCTGCCTTGATTTCAAATCCTCTTCTTTGCCTTCCCTCAATATATTTGTGGACGAGAGTTATCATTTATAACTCTGCAGGTTTGTGAATTGCAGTGCCCTGAACCTCCATTTTACAACTCGTTTTTATGGGAGCTGGCCGCAAAATCGCAGAATGGCTTCAGGCCCTGTTCTGGTTCCGGGGGTCAGGCTGAGCCTGTGGTTAATTCTTCTTTCTGATGGGAAAATAGAGTGACCTGTGCCTGTCCCAACACCAAGAGCTAGTCTCTCGTTGGTTCCACGTCTTCCCGTTTATCCTCAGGAAAAATTGCAACCTGTACGGAACAGGAGGTTAAAGGTGCTGATGCTCCAAGTAGGGAGCTTGCTAGTAAAGCGGCTGGAATGGCGAACCCGGGCACAAGGAGATGAGAAATGAGGTGCGTTTTAGAAACCTTTCCCCATCACACGGTGTACCATCTTCTGGGTTTCTCATGCATGTTTTTGATGTAGGAAGATGCCCTTGAACCTGGAGATTTGGGACCCATGCGATGGGTACCACGCAGTATTCCTTTAAAGGGTCTGCGTTTGCTCACCCAAACTCACCAAACCTCTCAGCCCCAAGAGTGTCCACCCTTATGTCTCATCCAGCTGTGCGTCTAGATATGGTCAATCCAGGTTGCATCACAGCCCCTGAACGCATTGTGTAAGAATTTCTCTCTCTTTCACTGTCTTTGTTTCATGGTTGTTTCAAAGTAATTTATTTTTATACTGGGGTTTAGCTGCTTTTCACTGCTGTGTTTATGCCGCTTTACACCCACTTGACACACTAACAGAGAGATATCAATACATAGGTTTTACGATTATTATTAGTCAGATATATTCTTGTGCGGTGAATAGGGCGTGTTGAGTCCAGTTCTCTGAGCAAGGAGTAGGTCTTGTCTATTACATATTGGGTTTATGGAACGGTATCTGAGCTAATTTGATACCCTTGTTTTATGTATCACCCCACCTCACCTTTCCCGTTAAGCAGCCATAGTGTGTTTTCTGCATGTGTGACTCTGTTCTGTTTTGTAATTCAGTTCAAGTGTAACGGTTTTTACATTCCCTCTATCAGTGATACCTTATGAGTAGTGTCCTTTTCTGTGTGACTTATTTCACTTAGAATCGTCATACCTAAATCCACTCATCATGCTGCTACTAACCTTACGACATTGATTTCCTGGCTGAGTGATATTCCATTGTACATAAGGACCACAACTTCTTTATCCATTTTTCTCTTTCCTGGGATATTGAAGGTGGAATGAAGTGGAGGTCCTGGTCAACAGAGCAGCCCTAAACTTTGGGGTGCTTGTGTCTTGCTGATTTTTAATTTTCCCAATTTATACCCCCATGAGTGGAAGTGCCCTATGCTCTCTAAGCTGTGTTTTTCAGATGTTTCAGGACTCACCGGACACTTCTCCAGAGTGGCTCTTGGCAATTTACATCCCGCCCATCAGTGTAGCAAGGCTCCCATTTCTCCATGGCCTGTCCTGCATTTCTGGTTTTGACACTTTTTTCAGCATGGCCCTTTTGACCGATGGGAAGCGAGACTTCTTTGTAGAGCTGATTTGCCTTTCCAGGTTGCTTGGTTGGCCAAAAAGGGCGTATGCGTTTTTTCCTGAATATATTCAGGAAAAAACGCATACGCCCTTTTTGGCCAAGGGCATCATTGTCAACGTTTTGCCGCTTTTCATGTGCTTTAAAGGCGATTCGTATCTACCTCCTGAAATCTGTTTCATGCAATTCTGCCTTGATTTCAAATCCTCTTCTTTGCCTTCCCTCAATATATTTGTGGACGACAGTTATCATTTATAACTCTGCAGGTTTGTGAATTGCAGTGCCCTGAACCTCCATTTTACAACTCGTTTTTATGGGAGCTGGCCGCAAAATCGCAGAATGGCTTCAGGCCCTGTTCTGGTTCTGGGGCGCAGGCTGAGCCTGTGGTTAATTCTTCTTTCTGATGGGAAAATAGAGTGACCTGTGCCTGTCCCAACACCAAGAGCTAGTCTCTCGTTGGTTCCACGTCTTCCCGTTTATCCTCAGGACAAATTGCAACCTGTACGGAACAGGAGGTTAAAGGTGCTGATGCTCCAAGTAGGGAGCTTGCTAGTAAAGAGGCTGGAATGGCGAACCCGGGCACAAGGAGATGAGAAATGAGGTGCGTTTTAGAAACCTTTCCCCATCACACGGTGTACCATCTTCTGGGTTTCTCATGCATGTTTTTGATGTAGGAAGATGCCCTTGAACCTGGAGATTTGGGACCCATGCGATGGGTACCACGCAGTATTCCTTTAAAGGGTCTGCGTTTGCTCACCCAACCTCACCAAACCTCTCAGCCCCAAGAGTGTCCACCCTTATGTCTCATCCAGCTGTGCGTCTAGATATGGTCAATCCAGGTTGCATCACAGCCCCTGAACGCATTGTGTAAGAATTTCTCTCTCTTTCACTGTCTTTGTTTCATGGGTGTTTCAAAGTAATTTATTTTTATAATGGGGTTTAGCTGCTTTTCACTGCTGTGTTTATGCCGCTTTACACCCACTTGACACACTAACAGAGAGATATCTATACATAGGTTTTACGATTATTATTAGTCAGATATATTCTTGTGCGGTGAATAGGGCGTGTTGAGTCCAGTTCTCTGAGCAAGGAGTAGGTCTTGTCTATTACATATTGGGTTTATGGAACGGTATCTGAGCTAATTTGATACCCTTGTTTTATGTATCACCCCACCTCACCTTTCCCGTTAAGCAGCCATAGTGTGTTTTCTGCATGTGTGACTCTGTTCTGTTTTGTAATTCAGTTCAAGTGTAACGGTTTTTACATTCCCTCTATCAGTGATACCTTATGAGAAGTGTCCTTTTCTGTGTGACTTATTTCACTTAGAATCGTCGTACCTAAATCCACTCATCATGCTGCTACTAACCTTACGACATTGATTTCCTGGCTGAGTGATATTCCATTGTACATAAGGACGACAACTTCTTTATCCATTTTTCTCTTTCCTGGGATATTTAAGGTGGAATGAAGTGGAGGTCCTGGTCAACAGAGCAGCCCTAAACTTTGGGGTGCTTGTGTCTTGCTGATTTTTAATTTTCCCAATTTATACCCCCATGAGTGGAAGTGCCCTATGCTCTCTAAGCTGTGTTTTTCAGATGTTTCAGGACTCACCGGACACTTCTCCAGAGTGGCTCTTGGCAATTTACATCCCGCCCATCAGTGTAGCAAGGCTCCCATTTCTCCATGGCCTGTCCTGCATTTCTGGTTTTGACACTTTTTTCAGCATGGCCCTTTTGACCGATGGGAAGCGAGACTTCTTTGTAGCGCTGATTTGCCTTTCCAGGTTGCTTGGTTGGCCAAAAAGGGCGTATGCGTTTTTTCCTGAATATATTCAGGAAAAAACGCATACGCCCTTTTTGGCCAAGGGCATCATTGTCAACGTTTTGCCGCTTTTCATGTGCTTTAAAGGCGATTCGTATCTACCTCCTGAAATCTGTTTCCTGCAATTCTGCCTTGATTTCAAATCCTCTTCTTTGCCTTCCCTCAATATATTTGTGGACGACAGTTATCATTTATAACTCTGTAGGTTTGTGAATTGCAGTGCCCTGAACCTCCATTTTACAACTCGTTTTTATGGGAGCTGGCCGCAAAATCGCAGAATGGCTTCAGGCCCTGTTCTGGTTCTGGGGCGCAGGCTGAGCCTGTGGTTAATTCTTCTTTCTGATGGGAAAATAGAGTGACCTGTGCCTGTCCCAACACCAAGAGCTAGTCTCTCGTTGGTTCCACGTCTTCCCGTTTATCCTCAGGACAAATTGCAACCTGTATGGAACAGGAGGTTAAAGGTGCTGATGCTCCAAGTAGGGAGCTTGCTAGTAAAGAGGCTGGAATGGCGAACCCGGGCACAAGGAGATGAGAAATGAGGTGCGTTTTAGAAACCTTTCCCCATCACACGGTGTACCATCTTCTGGGTTTCTCATGCATGTTTTTGATGTAGGAAGATGCCCTTGAACCTGGAGATTTGGGACCCATGCGATGGGTACCATGCAGTATTCCTTTAAAGGGTCTGCGTTTGCTCACCCAACCTCACCAAACCTCTCAGCCCCAAGAGTGTCCACCCTTATGTCTCATCCAGCTGTGCGTCTAGATATGGTCAATCCAGGTTGCATCACAGCACCTGAACGCATTGTGTAAGAATTTCTCTCTCTTTCACTGTCTTTGTTTCATGGGTGTTTCAAAGTAATTTATTTTTATAATGGGGTTTAGCTGCTTTTCACTGCTGTGTTTATGCCGCTTTACACCCACTTGACACACTAACAGAGAGATATCAATACATAGGTTTTACGATTATTATTAGTCAGATATATTCTTGTGCGGTGAATAGGGCGTGTTGAGTCCAGTTCTCTGAGCAAGGAGTAGGTCTTGTCTATTACATATTGGGTTTATGGAACGGTATCTGAGCTAATTTGATACCCTTGTTTTATGTATCACCCCACCTCACCTTTCCCGTTAAGCAGCCATAGTGTGTTTTCTGCATGTGTGACTCTGTTCTGTTTTGTAATTCAGTTCAAGTGTAACGGTTTTTACATTCCCTCTATCAGTGATACCTTATGAGAAGTGTCCTTTTCTGTGTGACTTATTTCACTTAGAATCGTCGTACCTAAATCCACTCATCATGCTGCTACTAACCTTACGACATTGATTTCATGGCTGAGTGGTATTCCATTGTACATAAGGACCACAACTTCTTTATCCATTTTTCTCTTTCCTGGGATATTTAAGGTGGAATGAAGTGGAGGTCCTGGTCAACAGAGCAGCCCTAAACTTTGGGGTGCTTGTGTCTTGCTGATTTTTAATTTTCCCAATTTATACCCCCATGAGTGGAAGTGCCCTATGCTCTCTAAGCTGTGTTTTTCAGATGTTTCAGGACTCACCGGACACTTCTCCAGAGTGGCTCTTGGCAATTTACATCCCGCCCATCAGTGTAGCAAGGCTCCCATTTCTCCATGGCCTGTCCTGCATTTCTGGTTTTGACACTTTTTTCAGCATGGCCCTTTTGACCGATGGGAAGCGAGACTTCTTTGTAGCGCTGATTTGCCTTTCCAGGTTGCTTGGTTGGCCAAAAAGGGCGTATGCGTTTTTTCCTGAATATATTCAGGAAAAAACGCATACGCCCTTTTTGGCCAAGGGCATCATTGTCAACGTTTTGCCGCTTTTCATGTGCTTTAAAGGCGATTCGTATCTACCTCCTGAAATCTGTTTCCTGCAATTCTGCCTTGATTTCAAATCCTCTTCTTTGCCTTCCCTCAATATATTTGTGGACGAGAGTTATCATTTATAACTCTGCAGGTTTGTGAATTGCAGTGCCCTGAACCTCCATTTTACAACTCGTTTTTATGGGAGCTGGCCGCAAAATCGCAGAATGGCTTCAGGCCCTGTTCTGGTTCCGGGGGTCAGGCTGAGCCTGTGGTTAATTCTTCTTTCTGATGGGAAAATAGAGTGACCTGTGCCTGTCCCAACACCAAGAGCTAGTCTCTCGTTGGTTCCACGTCTTCCCGTTTATCCTCAGGACAAATTGCAACCTCTACGGAACAGGAGGTTAAAGGTGCTGATGCCCCAAGTAGGGAGCTTGCTAGTAAAGCGGCTGGAATGGCGAACCCGGGCACAAGGAGATGAGAAATGAGGTGCGTTTTAGAAACCTTTCCCCATCACACGGTGTACCATCTTCTGGGTTTCTCATGCATGTTTTTGATGTAGGAAGATGCCCTTGAACCTGGAGATTTGGGGCCCATGTGATGGGTACCACGCAGTATTACTTTAAAGGGTCTGCGTTTGCTCACCCAACCTCACCAAACCTCTCAGCCCCAAGAGTGTCCACCCTTATGTCGCATCCAGCTGTGCGTCTAGATATGGTCAAACCAGGTTGCATCACAGCTCCTGAACGCATTGTGTAAGAATTTCTCTCTCTTTCACTGTCTTTGTTTCATGGGTGTTTCAAAGTAATTTATTTTTATAATGGGGTTTAGCTGCTTTTCACTGCTGTGTTTATGCCGCTTTACACCCACTTGACACACTAACAGAGAGATATCAATACATAGGTTTTACGATTATTATTAGTCAGATATATTCTTGTGCGGTGAATAGGGCGTGTTGAGTCCAGTTCTCTGAGCAAGGAGTAGGTCTTGTCTATTACATATTGGGTTTATGGAACGGTATCTGAGCTAATTTGATACCCTTGTTTTATGTATCACCCCACCTCACCTTTCCCATTAAGCAGCCATAGTGTGTTTTCTGCATGTGTGACTCTGTTCTGTTTTGTAATTCAGTTCAAGTGTAACGGTTTTTACATTCCCTCTATCAGTGATACCTTATGAGAAGTGTCCTTTTCTGTGTGACTTATTTCACTTAGAATCGTCGTACCTAAATCCACTCATCATGCTGTTACTAACCTTACGACATTGATTTCCTGGCTGAGTGATATTCCATTGTACATAAGGACCACAACTTCTTTATCCATTTTTCTCTTTCCTGGGATATTTAAGGTGGAATGAAGTGGAGGTCCTTGTCAACAGAGCAGCCCTAAACTTTGGGGTGCTTGTGTCTTGCTGATTTTTCATTTTCCCAATTTATACCCCCATGAGTGGAAGTGCCCTATGCTCTCTAAGCTGTGTTTTTTAGATGTTTCAGGACTCACCGTACACTTCTCCAGAGTGGCTGTTGGCAATTTACATCCCGCCCATCAGTGTAGCAAGGCTCCCATTTCTCCATGGCCTGTCCTGCATTTCTGGTTTTGACACTTTTTTCAGCATGGCCCTTTTGACCGATGGGAAGCGAGACTTGTTTGTAGCGCTGATTTGCATTTCCAGGTTGCTTGGTTGGCCAAAAAGGGCGTATGCGTTTTTTCCTGTATATATTCAGGAAAAAACGCATACGCCCTTTTTGGCCAAGGGCATCATTGTCAACGTTTTGCCGCTTTTCATGTGCTTTAAAGGCGATTCGAATCTACCTCCTGAAATCTGTTTCCTGCAATTCTGCCTTGATTTCAAATCCTCTTTTTTGCCTTCCCTCAATATATTTGTGGACGAGAGTTATCATTTATAACTCTGCAGGTTTGTGAATTGCAGTGCCCTGAACCTCCATTTTACAACTCGTTTTTATGGGAGCTGGCCGCAAAATCGCAGAATGGCTTCAGGCCCTGTTCTGGTTCCGGGGCGCAGGCTGAGCCTGTGGTTAATTCTTCTTTCTGATGGGAAAATAGAGTGACCTGTGCCTGTCCCAACACCAAGAGCTAGTCTCTCTTTGGTTCCACGTATTCCCATTTATCCTCAGGACAAATTGCAACCTGTATGGAACAGGAGGTTAAAGGTGCTGATGCTCCAAGTAGGGAGCTTGCTAGTAAAGAGGCTGGAATGGCGAACCCGGGCACAAGGAGATGAGAAATGAGGTGTGTTTTAGAAACCTTTCCCCATCACACGGTGTACCATCTTCTGGGTTTCTCATGCATGTTTTTGATGTAGGAAGATGCCCTTGAACCTGGAGATTTGGGACCCATGCGATGGGTACCACGCAGTATTACTTTAAAGGGTCTGCGTTTGCTCACCCAACCTCACCAAACCTCTCAGCCCCAAGAGTGTCCACCCTTATGTCGCATCCAGCTGTGCGTCTAGATATGGTCAAACCAGGTTGCATCACAGCTCCTGAACGCATTGTGTAAGAATTTCTCTCTCTTTCACTGTCTTTGTTTCATGGGTGTTTCAAAGTAATTTATTTTTATAATGGGGTTTAGCTGCTTTTCACTGCTGTGTTTATGCCGCTTTACACCCACTTGACACACTAACAGAGAGATATCAATACATAGGTTTTACGATTATTATTAGTCAGATATATTCTTGTGCGGTGAATAGGGCGTGTTGAGTCCAGTTCTCTGAGCAAGGAGTAGGTCTTGTCTATTACATATTGGGTTTATGGAACGGTATCTGAGCTAATTTGATACCCTTGTTTTATGTATCACCCCACCTCACCTTTCCCATTAAGCAGCCATAGTGTGTTTTCTGCATGTGTGACTCTGTTCTGTTTTGTAATTCAGTTCAAGTGTAACGGTTTTTACATTCCCTCTATCAGTGATACCTTATGAGAAGTGTCCTTTTCTGTGTGACTTATTTCACTTAGAATCGTCGTACCTAAATCCACTCATCATGCTGTTACTAACCTTACGACATTGATTTCCTGGCTGAGTGATATTCCATTGTACATAAGGACCACAACTTCTTTATCCATTTTTCTCTTTCCTGGGATATTTAAGGTGGAATGAAGTGGAGGTCCTTGTCAACAGAGCAGCCCTAAACTTTGGGGTGCTTGTGTCTTGCTGATTTTTCATTTTCCCAATTTATACCCCCATGAGTGGAAGTGCCCTATGCTCTCTAAGCTGTGTTTTTTAGATGTTTCAGGACTCACCGTACACTTCTCCAGAGTGGCTGTTGGCAATTTACATCCCGCCCATCAGTGTAGCAAGGCTCCCATTTCTCCATGGCCTGTCCTGCATTTCTGGTTTTGACACTTTTTTCAGCATGGCCCTTTTGACCGATGGGAAGCGAGACTTGTTTGTAGCGCTGATTTGCATTTCCAGGTTGCTTGGTTGGCCAAAAAGGGCGTATGCGTTTTTTCCTGTATATATTCAGGAAAAAACGCATACGCCCTTTTTGGCCAAGGGCATCATTGTCAACGTTTTGCCGCTTTTCATGTGCTTTAAAGGCGATTCGAATCTACCTCCTGAAATCTGTTTCCTGCAATTCTGCCTTGATTTCAAATCCTCTTTTTTGCCTTCCCTCAATATATTTGTGGACGAGAGTTATCATTTATAACTCTGCAGGTTTGTGAATTGCAGTGCCCTGAACCTCCATTTTACAACTCGTTTTTATGGGAGCTGGCCGCAAAATCGCAGAATGGCTTCAGGCCCTGTTCTGGTTCCGGGGCGCAGGCTGAGCCTGTGGTTAATTCTTCTTTCTGATGGGAAAATAGAGTGACCTGTGCCTGTCCCAACACCAAGAGCTAGTCTCTCTTTGGTTCCACGTATTCCCATTTATCCTCAGGACAAATTGCAACCTGTATGGAACAGGAGGTTAAAGGTGCTGATGCTCCAAGTAGGGAGCTTGCTAGTAAAGAGGCTGGAATGGCGAACCCGGGCACAAGGAGATGAGAAATGAGGTGTGTTTTAGAAACCTTTCCCCATCACACGGTGTACCATCTTCTGGGTTTCTCATGCATGTTTTTGATGTAGGAAGATGCCCTTGAACCTGGAGATTTGGGACCCATGCGATGGGTACCACGCAGTATTCCTTTAAAGGGTCTGCGTTTGCTCACCCAACCTCACCAAACCTCTCAGCCCCAAGAGTGTCCACCCTTATGTCTCATCCAGCTGTGCGTCTAGATATGGTCAATCCAGGTTGCATCACAACCCCTGAACGCATTGTGTAAGAATTTCTCTCTCTTTCACTGTCTTTGTTTCATGGGTGTTTCAAAATAATTTATTTTTATAATGGGGTTTAGCTGCTTTTCACTGCTGTGTTTATGCCGCTTTACACCCACTTGACACACTAACAGAGAGATATCAATACATAGGTTTTACGATTATTATTAATCAGATATATTCTTGTGCGGTGAATAGGGCGTGTTGAGTCCAGTTCTCTGAGCAAGGAGTAGGTCTTGTCTATTACATATTGGGTTTATGGAACGGTATCTGAGCTAATTTGATACCCTTGTTTTATGTATCACCCCACCTCACCTTTCCCGTTAAGCAGCCATAGTGTGTTTTCTGCATGTGTGACTCTGTTCTGTTTTGTAATTCAGTTCAAGTGTAACGGTTTTTACATTCCCTCTATCAGTGATACCTTATGAGAAGTGTCCTTTTCTGTGTGACTTATTTCACTTAGAATCGTCGTACCTAAATCCACTCATCATGCTGCTACTCACCTTACGACATTGATTTCCTGGCTGAGTGATATTCCATTGTACATAAGGACCACAAATTCTTTATCCATTTTTCTCTTTCCTGGGATATTTAAGGTGGAATGAAGTGGAGGTCCTGGTCAACAGAGCAGCCCTAAACTTTGGGGTGCTTGTGTCTTGCTGATTTTTAATTTTCCCAATTTATACCCCCATGAGTGGAAGTGCCCTATGCTCTCTAAGCTGTGTTTTTCAGATGTTTCAGGACTCACCGGACACTTCTCCAGAGTGGCTCTTGGCAATTTACATCCCGCCCATCAGTGTAGCAAGGCTCCCATTTCTCCATGGCCTGTCCTGCATTTCTGGTTTTGACACTTTTTTCAGCATGGCCCTTTTGACCGATGGGAAGCGAGACTTCTTTGTAGCGCTGATTTGCCTTTCCAGGTTGCTTGGTTGGCCAAAAAGGGCGTATGCGTTTTTTCCTGAATATATTCAGGAAAAAACGCATACGCCCTTTTTGGCCAAGGGCATCATTGTCAACGTTTTGCCGCTTTTCATGTGCTTTAAAGGCGATTCGTATCTACCTCCTGAAATCTGTTTCCTGCAATTCTGCCTTGATTTCAAATCCTCTTCTTTGCCTTCCCTCAATATATTTGTGGACGACAGTTATCATTTATAACTCTGTAGGTTTGTGAATTGCAGTGCCCTGAACCTCCATTTTACAACTCGTTTTTATGGGAGCTGGCCGCAAAATCGCAGAATGGCTTCAGGCCCTGTTCTGGTTCTGGGGCGCAGGCTGAGCCTGTGGTTAATTCTTCTTTCTGATGGGAAAATAGAGTGACCTGTGCCTGTCCCAACACCAAGAGCTAGTCTCTCGTTGGTTCCACGTCTTCCCGTTTATCCTCAGGACAAATTGCAACCTGTATGGAACAGGAGGTTAAAGGTGCTGATGCTCCAAGTAGGGAGCTTGCTAGTAAAGCGGCTGGAATGGCGAACCCGGGCACAAGGAGATGAGAAATGAGGTGCGTTTTAGAAACCTTTCCCCATCACACGGTGTACCATCTTCTGGGTTTCTCATGCATGTTTTTGATGTAGGAAGATGCCCTTGAACCTGGAGATTTGGGACCCATGCGATGGGTACCATGCAGTATTCCTTTAAAGGGTCTGCGTTTGCTCACCCAACCTCACCAAACCTCTCAGCCCCAAGAGTGTCCACCCTTATGTCTCATCCAGCTGTGCGTCTAGATATGGTCAATCCAGGTTGCATCACAGCACCTGAACGCATTGTGTAAGAATTTCTCTCTCTTTCACTGTCTTTGTTTCATGGGTGTTTCAAAGTAATTTATTTTTATAATGGGGTTTAGCTGCTTTTCACTGCTGTGTTTATGCCGCTTTACACCCACTTGACACACTAACAGAGAGATATCAATACATAGGTTTTACGATTATTATTAGTCAGATATATTCTTGTGCGGTGAATAGGGCGTGTTGAGTCCAGTTCTCTGAGCAAGGAGTAGGTCTTGTCTATTACATATTGGGTTTATGGAACGGTATCTGAGCTAATTTGATACCCTTGTTTTATGTATCACCCCACCTCACCTTTCCCGTTAAGCAGCCATAGTGTGTTTTCTGCATGTGTGACTCTGTTCTGTTTTGTAATTCAGTTCAAGTGTAACGGTTTTTACATTCCCTCTATCAGTGATACCTTATGAGAAGTGTCCTTTTCTGTGTGACTTATTTCACTTAGAATCGTCGTACCTAAATCCACTCATCATGCTGCTACTAACCTTACGACATTGATTTCATGGCTGAGTGGTATTCCATTGTACATAAGGACCACAACTTCTTTATCCATTTTTCTCTTTCCTGGGATATTTAAGGTGGAATGAAGTGGAGGTCCTGGTCAACAGAGCAGCCCTAAACTTTGGGGTGCTTGTGTCTTGCTGATTTTTAATTTTCCCAATTTATACCCCCATGAGTGGAAGTGCCCTATGCTCTCTAAGCTGTGTTTTTCAGATGTTTCAGGACTCACCGGACACTTCTCCAGAGTGGCTCTTGGCAATTTACATCCCGCCCATCAGTGTAGCAAGGCTCCCATTTCTCCATGGCCTGTCCTGCATTTCTGGTTTTGACACTTTTTTCAGCATGGCCCTTTTGACCGATGGGAAGCGAGACTTCTTTGTAGCGCTGATTTGCCTTTCCAGGTTGCTTGGTTGGCCAAAAAGGGCGTATGCGTTTTTTCCTGAATATATTCAGGAAAAAACGCATACGCCCTTTTTGGCCAAGGGCATCATTGTCAACGTTTTGCCGCTTTTCATGTGCTTTAAAGGCGATTCGTATCTACCTCCTGAAATCTGTTTCCTGCAATTCTGCCTTGATTTCAAATCCTCTTCTTTGCCTTCCCTCAATATATTTGTGGACGAGAGTTATCATTTATAACTCTGCAGGTTTGTGAATTGCAGTGCCCTGAACCTCCATTTTACAACTCGTTTTTATGGGAGCTGGCCGCAAAATCGCAGAATGGCTTCAGGCCCTGTTCTGGTTCCGGGGGTCAGGCTGAGCCTGTGGTTAATTCTTCTTTCTGATGGGAAAATAGAGTGACCTGTGCCTGTCCCAACACCAAGAGCTAGTCTCTCGTTGGTTCCACGTCTTCCCGTTTATCCTCAGGACAAATTGCAACCTCTACGGAACAGGAGGTTAAAGGTGCTGATGCCCCAAGTAGGGAGCTTGCTAGTAAAGCGGCTGGAATGGCGAACCCGGGCACAAGGAGATGAGAAATGAGGTGCGTTTTAGAAACCTTTCCCCATCACACGGTGTACCATCTTCTGGGTTTCTCATGCATGTTTTTGATGTAGGAAGATGCCCTTGAACCTGGAGATTTGGGGCCCATGTGATGGGTACCACGCAGTATTACTTTAAAGGGTCTGCGTTTGCTCACCCAACCTCACCAAACCTCTCAGCCCCAAGAGTGTCCACCCTTATGTCGCATCCAGCTGTGCGTCTAGATATGGTCAAACCAGGTTGCATCACAGCTCCTGAACGCATTGTGTAAGAATTTCTCTCTCTTTCACTGTCTTTGTTTCATGGGTGTTTCAAAGTAATTTATTTTTATAATGGGGTTTAGCTGCTTTTCACTGCTGTGTTTATGCCGCTTTACACCCACTTGACACACTAACAGAGAGATATCAATACATAGGTTTTACGATTATTATTAGTCAGATATATTCTTGTGCGGTGAATAGGGCGTGTTGAGTCCAGTTCTCTGAGCAAGGAGTAGGTCTTGTCTATTACATATTGGGTTTATGGAACGGTATCTGAGCTAATTTGATACCCTTGTTTTATGTATCACCCCACCTCACCTTTCCCATTAAGCAGCCATAGTGTGTTTTCTGCATGTGTGACTCTGTTCTGTTTTGTAATTCAGTTCAAGTGTAACGGTTTTTACATTCCCTCTATCAGTGATACCTTATGAGAAGTGTCCTTTTCTGTGTGACTTATTTCACTTAGAATCGTCGTACCTAAATCCACTCATCATGCTGTTACTAACCTTACGACATTGATTTCCTGGCTGAGTGATATTCCATTGTACATAAGGACCACAACTTCTTTATCCATTTTTCTCTTTCCTGGGATATTTAAGGTGGAATGAAGTGGAGGTCCTTGTCAACAGAGCAGCCCTAAACTTTGGGGTGCTTGTGTCTTGCTGATTTTTCATTTTCCCAATTTATACCCCCATGAGTGGAAGTGCCCTATGCTCTCTAAGCTGTGTTTTTTAGATGTTTCAGGACTCACCGTACACTTCTCCAGAGTGGCTGTTGGCAATTTACATCCCGCCCATCAGTGTAGCAAGGCTCCCATTTCTCCATGGCCTGTCCTGCATTTCTGGTTTTGACACTTTTTTCAGCATGGCCCTTTTGACCGATGGGAAGCGAGACTTGTTTGTAGCGCTGATTTGCATTTCCAGGTTGCTTGGTTGGCCAAAAAGGGCGTATGCGTTTTTTCCTGTATATATTCAGGAAAAAACGCATACGCCCTTTTTGGCCAAGGGCATCATTGTCAACGTTTTGCCGCTTTTCATGTGCTTTAAAGGCGATTCGAATCTACCTCCTGAAATCTGTTTCCTGCAATTCTGCCTTGATTTCAAATCCTCTTTTTTGCCTTCCCTCAATATATTTGTGGACGAGAGTTATCATTTATAACTCTGCAGGTTTGTGAATTGCAGTGCCCTGAACCTCCATTTTACAACTCGTTTTTATGGGAGCTGGCCGCAAAATCGCAGAATGGCTTCAGGCCCTGTTCTGGTTCCGGGGCGCAGGCTGAGCCTGTGGTTAATTCTTCTTTCTGATGGGAAAATAGAGTGACCTGTGCCTGTCCCAACACCAAGAGCTAGTCTCTCTTTGGTTCCACGTATTCCCATTTATCCTCAGGACAAATTGCAACCTGTATGGAACAGGAGGTTAAAGGTGCTGATGCTCCAAGTAGGGAGCTTGCTAGTAAAGAGGCTGGAATGGCGAACCCGGGCACAAGGAGATGAGAAATGAGGTGTGTTTTAGAAACCTTTCCCCATCACACGGTGTACCATCTTCTGGGTTTCTCATGCATGTTTTTGATGTAGGAAGATGCCCTTGAACCTGGAGATTTGGGACCCATGCGATGGGTACCACGCAGTATTCCTTTAAAGGGTCTGCGTTTGCTCACCCAACCTCACCAAACCTCTCAGCCCCAAGAGTGTCCACCCTTATGTCTCATCCAGCTGTGCGTCTAGATATGGTCAATCCAGGTTGCATCACAACCCCTGAACGCATTGTGTAAGAATTTCTCTCTCTTTCACTGTCTTTGTTTCATGGGTGTTTCAAAATAATTTATTTTTATAATGGGGTTTAGCTGCTTTTCACTGCTGTGTTTATGCCGCTTTACACCCACTTGACACACTAACAGAGAGATATCAATACATAGGTTTTACGATTATTATTAATCAGATATATTCTTGTGCGGTGAATAGGGCGTGTTGAGTCCAGTTCTCTGAGCAAGGAGTAGGTCTTGTCTATTACATATTGGGTTTATGGAACGGTATCTGAGCTAATTTGATACCCTTGTTTTATGTATCACCCCACCTCACCTTTCCCGTTAAGCAGCCATAGTGTGTTTTCTGCATGTGTGACTCTGTTCTGTTTTGTAATTCAGTTCAAGTGTAACGGTTTTTACATTCCCTCTATCAGTGATACCTTATGAGAAGTGTCCTTTTCTGTGTGACTTATTTCACTTAGAATCGTCGTACCTAAATCCACTCATCATGCTGCTACTAACCTTACGACATTGATTTCCTGGCTGAGTGATATTCCATTGTACATAAGGACCACAACTTCTTTATCCATTTTTCTCTTTCCTGGGATATTTAAGGTGGAATGAAGTGGAGGTCCTGGTCAACAGAGCAGCCCTAAACTTTGGGGTGCTTGTGTCTTGCTGATTTTTAATTTTCCCAATTTATACCCCCATGAGTGGAAGTGCCCTATGCTCTCTAAGCTGTGTTTTTCAGATGTTTCAGGACTCACCGGACACTTCTCCAGAGTGGCTCTTGGCAATTTACATCCCGCCCATCAGTGTAGCAAGGCTCCCATTTCTCCATGGCCTGTCCTGCATTTCTGGTTTTGACACTTTTTTCAGCATGGCCCTTTTGACCGATGGGAAGCGAGACTTCTTTGTAGCGCTGATTTGCCTTTCCAGGTTGCTTGGTTGGCCAAAAAGGGCGTATGCGTTTTTTCCTGAATATATTCAGGAAAAAACGCATACGCCCTTTTTGGCCAAGGGCATCATTGTCAACGTTTTGCCGCTTTTCATGTGCTTTAAAGGCGATTCGTATCTACCTCCTGAAATCTGTTTCCTGCAATTCTGCCTTGATTTCAAATCCTCTTCTTTGCCTTCCCTCAATATATTTGTGGACGAGAGTTATCATTTATAACTCTGCAGGTTTGTGAATTGCAGTGCCCTGAACCTCCATTTTACAACTCGTTTTTATGGGAGCTGGCCGCAAAATCGCAGAATGGCTTCAGGTCCTGTTCTGGTTCCGGGGGTCAGGCTGAGCCTGTGGTTAATTCTTCTTTCTGATGGGAAAATAGAGTGACCTGTGCCTGTCCCAACACCAAGAGCTAGTCTCTCGTTGGTTCCACGTCTTCCCGTTTATCCTCAGGACAAATTGCAACCTCTACGGAACAGGAGGTTAAAGGTGCTGATGCCCCAAGTAGGGAGCTTGCTAGTAAAGCGGCTGGAATGGCGAACCCGGGCACAAGGAGATGAGAAATGAGGTGCGTTTTAGAAACCTTTCCCCATCACACGGTGTACCATCTTCTGGGTTTCTCATGCATGTTTTTGATGTAGGAAGATGCCCTTGAACCTGGAGATTTGGGACCCATGTGATGGGTACCACGCAGTATTCCTTTAAAGGGTCTGCGTTTGCTCACCCAACCTCACCAAACCTCTCAGCCCCAAGAGTGTCCACCCTTATGTCTCATCCAGCTGTGCGTCTAGATATGGTCAAACCAGGTTGCATCACAGCTCCTGAACGCATTGTGTAAGAATTTCTCTCTCTTTCACTGTCTTTGTTTCATGGGTGTTTCAAAGTAATTTATTTTTATAATGGGGTTTA
The DNA here is from genome assembly GCF_965194805.1 of Balaenoptera borealis. Taxonomy (NCBI): domain Eukaryota; kingdom Metazoa; phylum Chordata; class Mammalia; order Artiodactyla; family Balaenopteridae; genus Balaenoptera; species Balaenoptera borealis. Next base: position 186,360 of record NW_028123754.1, read on the forward strand.
GCTGCTTTTCACTGCTGTGTTTATGCCGCTTTACACCCACTTGACACACTAACAGAGAGATATCAATACATAGGTTTTACGATTATTATTAGTCAGATATATTCTTGTGTGGTGAATAGGGCGTGTTGAGTCCAGTTCTCTGAGCAAGGAGTAGGTCTTGTCTATTACATATTGGGTTTATGGAACGGTATCTGAGCTAATTTGATACCCTTGTTTTATGTATCACCCCACCTCACCTTTCCCGTTAAGCAGCCATAGTGTGTTTTCTGCATGTGTGACTCTGTTCTGTTTTGTAATTCAGTTCAAGTGTAACGGTTTTTACATTCCCTCTATCAGTGATACCTTATGAGAAGTGTCCTTTTCTGTGTGACTTATTTCACTTAGAATCGTCGTACCTAAATCCACTCATCATGCTGCTACTAACCTTACGACATTGATTTCCTGGCTGAGTGATATTCCATTGTACATAAGGACCACAACTTCTTTATCCATTTTTCTCTTTCCTGGGATATTTAAGGTGGAATGAAGTGGAGGTCCTTGTCAACAGAGCAGCCCTAAACTTTGGGGTGCTTGTGTCTTGCTGATTTTTCATTTTCCCAATTTATACCCCCATGAGTGGAAGTGCCCTATGCTCTCTAAGCTGTGTTTTTTAGATGTTTCAGGACTCACCGTACACTTCTCCAGAGTGGCTGTTGGCAATTTACATCCCGCCCATCAGTGTAGCAAGGCTCCCATTTCTCCATGGCCTGTCCTGCATTTCTGGTTTTGACACTTTTTTCAGCATGGCCCTTTTGACCGATGGGAAGCGAGACTTGTTTGTAGCGCTGATTTGCCTTTCCAGGTTGCTTGGTTGGCCAAAAAGGGCGTATGCGTTTTTTCCTGTATATATTCAGGAAAAAACGCATACGCCCTTTTTGGCCAAGGGCATCATTGTCAACGTTTTGCCGCTTTTCATGTGCTTTAAAGGCGATTCGAATCTACCTCCTGAAATCTGTTTCCTGCAATTCTGCCTTGATTTCAAATCCTCTTTTTTGCCTTCCCTCAATATATTTGTGGACGAGAGTTATCATTTATAACTCTGCAGGTTTGTGAATTGCAGTGCCCTGAACCTCCATTTTACAACTCGTTTTTATGGGAGCTGGCCGCAAAATCGCAGAATGGCTTCAGGCCCTGTTCTGGTTCCGGGGCGCAGGCTGAGCCTGTGGTTAATTCTTCTTTCTGATGGGAAAATAGAGTGACCTGTGCCTGTCCCAACACCAAGAGCTAGTCTCTCTTTGGTTCCACGTATTCCCGTTTATCCTCAGGACAAATTGCAACCTGTATGGAACAGGAGGTTAAAGGTGCTGATGCTCCAAGTAGGGAGCTTGCTAGTAAAGAGGCTGGAATGGCGAACCCGGGCACAAGGAGATGAGAAATGAGGTGTGTTTTAGAAACCTTTCCCCATCACACGGTGTACCATCTTCTGGGTTTCTCATGTATGTTTTTGATGTAGGAAGATGCCCTTGAACCTGGAGATTTGGGACCCATGCGATGGGTACCACGCAGTATTACTTTAAAGGGTCTGCGTTTGCTCACCCAACCTCACCAAACCTCTCAGCCCCAAGAGTGTCCACCCTTATGTCTCATCCAGCTGTGCGTCTAGATATGGTCAATCTAGGTTGCATCACAGCCCCTGAACGCATTGTGTAAGAATTTCTCTCTCTTTCACTGTCTTTGTTTCATGGGTGTTTCAAAATAATTTATTTTTATAATGGGGTTTAGCTGCTTTTCACTGCTGTGTTTATGCCGCTTTACACCCACTTGACACACTAACAGAGAGATATCAATACATAGGTTTTACGATTATTATAAATCAGATATATTCTTGTGCGGTGAATAGGGCGTGTTGAGTCCAGTTCTCTGAGCAAGGAGTAGGTCTTGTCTATTACATATTGGGTTTATGGAACGGTATCTGAGCTAATTTGATACCCTTGTTTTATGTATCACCCCACCTCACCTTTCCCGTTAAGCAGCCATAGTGTGTTTTCTGCATGTGTGACTCTGTTCTGTTTTGTAATTCAGTTCAAGTGTAACGGTTTTTACATTCCCTCTATCAGTGATACCTTATGAGAAGTGTCCTTTTCTGTGTGACTTATTTCACTTAGAATCGTCGTACCTAAATCCACTCATCATGCTGCTACTCACCTTACGACATTGATTTCCTGGCTGAGTGATATTCCATTGTACATAAGGACCACAAATTCTTTATCCATTTTTCTCTTTCCTGGGATATTTAAGGTGGAATGAAGTGGAGGTCCTGGTCAACAGAGCAGCCCTAAACTTTGGGGTGCTTCTGTCTTGCTGATTTTTAATTTTCCCAATTTATACCCCCATGAGTGGAAGTGCCCTATGCTCTCTAAGCTGTGTTTTTCAGATGTTTCAGGACTCACCGGACACTTCTCCAGAGTGGCTCTTGGCAATTTACATCCCGCCCATCAGTGTAGCAAGGCTCCCATTTCTCCATGGCCTGTCCTGCATTTCTGGTTTTGACACTTTTTTCAGCATGGCCCTTTTGACCGATGGGAAGCGAGACTTCTTTGTAGCGCTGATTTGCCTTTCCAGGTTGCTTGGTTGGCCAAAAAGGGCGTATGCGTTTTTTCCTGAATATATTCAGGAAAAAACGCATACGCCCTTTTTGGCCAAGGGCATCATTGTCAACGTTTTGCCGCTTTTCATGTGCTTTAAAGGCGATTCGTATCTACCTCCTGAAATCTGTTTCCTGCAATTCTGCCTTGATTTCAAATCCTCTTCTTTGCCTTCCCTCAATATATTTGTGGACGAGAGTTATCATTTATAACTCTGCAGGTTTGTGAATTGCAGTGCCCTGAACCTCCATTTTACAACTCGTTTTTATGGGAGCTGGCCGCAAAATCGCAGAATGGCTTCAGGTCCTGTTCTGGTTCCGGGGGTCAGGCTGAGCCTGTGGTTAATTCTTCTTTCTGATGGGAAAATAGAGTGACCTGTGCCTGTCCCAACACCAAGAGCTAGTCTCTCGTTGGTTCCACGTCTTCCCGTTTATCCTCAGGACAAATTGCAACCTCTACGGAACAGGAGGTTAAAGGTGCTGATGCCCCAAGTAGGGAGCTTGCTAGTAAAGCGGCTGGAATGGCGAACCCGGGCACAAGGAGATGAGAAATGAGGTGCGTTTTAGAAACCTTTCCCCATCACACGGTGTACCATCTTCTGGGTTTCTCATGCATGTTTTTGATGTAGGAAGATGCCCTTGAACCTGGAGATTTGGGACCCATGTGATGGGTACCACGCAGTATTACTTTAAAGGGTCTGCGTTTGCTCACCCAACCTCACCAAACCTCTCAGCCCCAAGAGTGTCCACCCTTATGTCTCATCCAGCTGTGCGTCTAGATATGGTCAAACCAGGTTGCATCACAGCTCCTGAACGCATTGTGTAAGAATTTCTCTCTCTTTCACTGTCTTTGTTTCATGGGTGTTTCAAAGTAATTTATTTTTATAATGGGGTTTAGCTGCTTTTCACTGCTGTGTTTATGCCGCTTTACACCCACTTGACACACTAACAGAGAGATATCAATACATAGGTTTTACGATTATTATTAGTCAGATATATTCTTGTGTGGTGAATAGGGCGTGTTGAGTCCAGTTCTCTGAGCAAGGAGTAGGTCTTGTCTATTACATATTGGGTTTATGGAACGGTATCTGAGCTAATTTGATACCCTTGTTTTATGTATCACCCCACCTCACCTTTCCCGTTAAGCAGCCATAGTGTGTTTTCTGCATGTGTGACTCTGTTCTGTTTTGTAATTCAGTTCAAGTGTAACGGTTTTTACATTCCCTCTATCAGTGATACCTTATGAGAAGTGTCCTTTTCTGTGTGACTTATTTCACTTAGAATCGTCGTACCTAAATCCACTCATCATGCTGCTACTCACCTTACGACATTGATTTCCTGGCTGAGTGATATTCCATTGTACATAAGGACCACAACTTCTTTATCCATTTTTCTCTTTCCTGGGATATTTAAGGTGGAATGAAGTGGAGGTCCTGGTCAACAGAGCAGCCCTAAACTTTGGGGTGCTTGTGTCTTGCTGATTTTTCATTTTCCCAATTTATACCCCCATGAGTGGAAGTGCCCTATGCTCTCTAAGCTGTGTTTTTCAGATGTTTCAGGACTCACCGGACACTTCTCCAGAGTGGCTCTTGGCAATTTACATCCCGCCCATCAGTGTAGCAAGGCTCCCATTTCTCCATGGCCTGTCCTGCATTTCTGGTTTTGACACTTTTTTCAGCATGGCCCTTTTGACCGATGGGAAGCGAGACTTCTTTGTAGCGCTGATTTGCCTTTCCAGGTTGCTTGGTTGGCCAAAAAGGGCGTATGCGTTTTTTCCTGAATATATTCAGGAAAAAACGCATACGCCCTTTTTGGCCAAGGGCATCATTGTCAACGTTTTGCCGCTTTTCATGTGCTTTAAAGGCGATTCGTATCTACCTCCTGAAATCTGTTTCCTGCAATTCTGCCTTGATTTCAAATCCTCTTCTTTGCCTTCCCTCAATATATTTGTGGACGAGAGTTATCATTTATAACTCTGCAGGTTTGTGAATTGCAGTGCCCTGAACCTCCATTTTACAACTCGTTTTTATGGGAGCTGGCCGCAAAATCGCAGAATGGCTTCAGGTCCTGTTCTGGTTCCGGGGGTCAGGCTGAGCCTGTGGTTAATTCTTCTTTCTGATGGGAAAATAGAGTGACCTGTGCCTGTCCCAACACCAAGAGCTAGTCTCTCGTTGGTTCCACGTCTTCCCGTTTATCCTCAGGACAAATTGCAACCTCTACGGAACAGGAGGTTAAAGGTGCTGATGCCCCAAGTAGGGAGCTTGCTAGTAAAGCGGCTGGAATGGCGAACCCGGGCACAAGGAGATGAGAAATGAGGTGCGTTTTAGAAACCTTTCCCCATCACACGGTGTACCATCTTCTGGGTTTCTCATGCATGTTTTTGATGTAGGAAGATGCCCTTGAACCTGGAGATTTGGGACCCATGTGATGGGTACCACGCAGTATTACTTTAAAGGGTCTGCGTTTGCTCACCCAACCTCACCAAACCTCTCAGCCCCAAGAGTGTCCACCCTTATGTCTCATCCAGCTGTGCGTCTAGATATGGTCAAACCAGGTTGCATCACAGCTCCTGAACGCATTGTGTAAGAATTTCTCTCTCTTTCACTGTCTTTGTTTCATGGGTGTTTCAAAGTAATTTATTTTTATAATGGGGTTTAGCTGCTTTTCACTGCTGTGTTTATGCCGCTTTACACCCACTTGACACACTAACAGAGAGATATCAATACATAGGTTTTACGATTATTATTAGTCAGATATATTCTTGTGCGGTGAATAGGGCGTGTTGAGTCCAGTTCTCTGAGCAAGGAGTAGGTCTTGTCTATTACATATTGGGTTTATGGAACGGTATCTGAGCTAATTTGATACCCTTGTTTTATGTATCACCCCACCTCACCTTTCCCATTAAGCAGCCATAGTGTGTTTTCTGCATGTGTGACTCTGTTCTGTTTTGTAATTCAGTTCAAGTGTAACGGTTTTTACATTCCCTCTATCAGTGATACCTTATGAGAAGTGTCCTTTTCTGTGTGACTTATTTCACTTAGAATCGTCGTACCTAAATCCACTCATCATGCTGTTACTAACCTTACGACATTGATTTCCTGGCTGAGTGATATTCCATTGTACATAAGGACCACAACTTCTTTATCCATTTTTCTCTTTCCTGGGATATTTAAGGTGGAATGAAGTGGAGGTCCTTGTCAACAGAGCAGCCCTAAACTTTGGGGTGCTTGTGTCTTGCTGATTTTTCATTTTCCCAATTTATACCCCCATGAGTGGAAGTGCCCTATGCTCTCTAAGCTGTGTTTTTTAGATGTTTCAGGACTCACCGTACACTTCTCCAGAGTGGCTGTTGGCAATTTACATCCCGCCCATCAGTGTAGCAAGGCTCCCATTTCTCCATGGCCTGTCCTGCATTTCTGGTTTTGACACTTTTTTCAGCATGGCCCTTTTGACCGATGGGAAGCGAGACTTGTTTGTAGCGCTGATTTGCATTTCCAGGTTGCTTGGTTGGCCAAAAAGGGCGTATGCGTTTTTTCCTGTATATATTCAGGAAAAAACGCATACGCCCTTTTTGGCCAAGGGCATCATTGTCAACGTTTTGCCGCTTTTCATGTGCTTTAAAGGCGATTCGAATCTACCTCCTGAAATCTGTTTCCTGCAATTCTGCCTTGATTTCAAATCCTCTTTTTTGCCTTCCCTCAATATATTTGTGGACGAGAGTTATCATTTATAACTCTGCAGGTTTGTGAATTGCAGTGCCCTGAACCTCCATTTTACAACTCGTTTTTATGGGAGCTGGCCGCAAAATCGCAGAATGGCTTCAGGCCCTGTTCTGGTTCCGGGGCGCAGGCTGAGCCTGTGGTTAATTCTTCTTTCTGATGGGAAAATAGAGTGACCTGTGCCTGTCCCAACACCAAGAGCTAGTCTCTCTTTGGTTCCACGTATTCCCATTTATCCTCAGGACAAATTGCAACCTGTATGGAACAGGAGGTTAAAGGTGCTGATGCTCCAAGTAGGGAGCTTGCTAGTAAAGAGGCTGGAATGGCGAACCCGGGCACAAGGAGATGAGAAATGAGGTGTGTTTTAGAAACCTTTCCCCATCACACGGTGTACCATCTTCTGGGTTTCTCATGCATGTTTTTGATGTAGGAAGATGCCCTTGAACCTGGAGATTTGGGACCCATGCGATGGGTACCACGCAGTATTCCTTTAAAGGGTCTGCGTTTGCTCACCCAACCTCACCAAACCTCTCAGCCCCAAGAGTGTCCACCCTTATGTCTCATCCAGCTGTGCGTCTAGATATGGTCAATCCAGGTTGCATCACAGCCCCTGAACGCATTGTGTAAGAATTTCTCTCTCTTTCACTGTCTTTGTTTCATGGGTGTTTCAAAATAATTTATTTTTATAATGGGGTTTAGCTGCTTTTCACTGCTGTGTTTATGCCGCTTTACACCCACTTGACACACTAACAGAGAGATATCAATACATAGGTTTTACGATTATTATTAATCAGATATATTCTTGTGCGGTGAATAGGGCGTGTTGAGTCCAGTTCTCTGAGCAAGGAGTAGGTCTTGTCTATTACATATTGGGTTTATGGAACGGTATCTGAGCTAATTTGATACCCTTGTTTTATGTATCACCCCACCTCACCTTTCCCGTTAAGCAGCCATAGTGTGTTTTCTGCATGTGTGACTCTGTTCTGTTTTGTAATTCAGTTCAAGTGTAACGGTTTTTACATTCCCTCTATCAGTGATACCTTATGAGAAGTGTCCTTTTCTGTGTGACTTATTTCACTTAGAATCGTCGTACCTAAATCCACTCATCATGCTGCTACTAACCTTACGACATTGATTTCCTGGCTGAGTGATATTCCATTGTACATAAGGACCACAACTTCTTTATCCATTTTTCTCTTTCCTGGGATATTTAAGGTGGAATGAAGTGGAGGTCCTGGTCAACAGAGCAGCCCTAAACTTTGGGGTGCTTGTGTCTTGCTGATTTTTAATTTTCCCAATTTATACCCCCATGAGTGGAAGTGCCCTATGCTCTCTAAGCTGTGTTTTTCAGATGTTTCAGGACTCACCGGACACTTCTCCAGAGTGGCTCTTGGCAATTTACATCCCGCCCATCAGTGTAGCAAGGCTCCCATTTCTCCATGGCCTGTCCTGCATTTCTGGTTTTGACACTTTTTTCAGCATGGCCCTTTTGACCGATGGGAAGCGAGACTTCTTTGTAGCGCTGATTTGCCTTTCCAGGTTGCTTGGTTGGCCAAAAAGGGCGTATGCGTTTTTTCCTGAATATATTCAGGAAAAAACGCATACGCCCTTTTTGGCCAAGGGCATCATTGTCAACGTTTTGCCGCTTTTCATGTGCTTTAAAGGCGATTCGTATCTACCTCCTGAAATCTGTTTCCTGCAATTCTGCCTTGATTTCAAATCCTCTTCTTTGCCTTCCCTCAATATATTTGTGGACGAGAGTTATCATTTATAACTCTGCAGGTTTGTGAATTGCAGTGCCCTGAACCTCCATTTTACAACTCGTTTTTATGGGAGCTGGCCGCAAAATCGCAGAATGGCTTCAGGTCCTGTTCTGGTTCCGGGGGTCAGGCTGAGCCTGTGGTTAATTCTTCTTTCTGATGGGAAAATAGAGTGACCTGTGCCTGTCCCAACACCAAGAGCTAGTCTCTCGTTGGTTCCACGTCTTCCCGTTTATCCTCAGGACAAATTGCAACCTCTACGGAACAGGAGGTTAAAGGTGCTGATGCCCCACGTAGGGAGCTTGCTAGTAAAGCGGCTGGAATGGCGAACCCGGGCACAAGGAGATGAGAAATGAGGTGCGTTTTAGAAACCTTTCCCCATCACACGGTGTACCATCTTCTGGGTTTCTCATGCATGTTTTTGATGTAGGAAGATGCCCTTGAACCTGGAGATTTGGGACCCATGTGATGGGTACCACGCAGTATTCCTTTAAAGGGTCTGCGTTTGCTCACCCAACCTCACCAAACCTCTCAGCCCCAAGAGTGTCCACCCTTATGTCTCATCCAGCTGTGCGTCTAGATATGGTCAAACCAGGTTGCATCACAGCTCCTGAACGCATTGTGTAAGAATTTCTCTCTCTTTCACTGTCTTTGTTTCATGGGTGTTTCAAAGTAATTTATTTTTATAATGGGGTTTAGCTGCTTTTCACTGCTGTGTTTATGCCGCTTTACACCCACTTGACACACTAACAGAGAGATATCAATACATAGGTTTTACGATTATTATTAGTCAGATATATTCCTGTGTGGTGAATAGGGCGTGTTGAGTCCAGTTCTCTGAGCAAGGAGTAGGTCTTGTCTATTACATATTGGGTTTATGGAACGGTATCTGAGCTAATTTGATACCCTTGTTTTATGTATCACCCCACCTCACCTTTCCCGTTAAGCAGCCATAGTGTGTTTTCTGCATGTGTGACTCTGTTCTGTTTTGTAATTCAGTTCAAGTGTAACGGTTTTTACATTCCCTCTATCAGTGATACCTTATGAGAAGTGTCCTTTTCTGTGTGACTTATTTCACTTAGAATCGTCGTACCTAAATCCACTCATCATGCTGCTACTAACCTTACGACATTGATTTCCTGGCTGAGTGATATTCCATTGTACATAAGGACCACAACTTCTTTATCCATTTTTCTCTTTCCTGGGATATTTAAGGTGGAATGAAGTGGAGGTCCTTGTCAACAGAGCAGCCCTAAACTTTGGGGTGCTTGTGTCTTGCTGATTTTTCATTTTCCCAATTTATACCCCCATGAGTGGAAGTGCCCTATGCTCTCTAAGCTGTGTTTTTTAGATGTTTCAGGACTCACCGTACACTTCTCCAGAGTGGCTGTTGGCAATTTACATCCCGCCCATCAGTGTAGCAAGGCTCCCATTTCTCCATGGCCTGTCCTGCATTTCTGGTTTTGACACTTTTTTCAGCATGGCCCTTTTGACCGATGGGAAGCGAGACTTGTTTGTAGCGCTGATTTGCCTTTCCAGGTTGCTTGGTTGGCCAAAAAGGGCGTATGCGTTTTTTCCTGTATATATTCAGGAAAAAACGCATACGCCCTTTTTGGCCAAGGGCATCATTGTCAACGTTTTGCCGCTTTTCATGTGCTTTAAAGGCGATTCGAATCTACCTCCTGAAATCTGTTTCCTGCAATTCTGCCTTGATTTCAAATCCTCTTTTTTGCCTTCCCTCAATATATTTGTGGACGAGAGTTATCATTTATAACTCTGCAGGTTTGTGAATTGCAGTGCCCTGAACCTCCATTTTACAACTCGTTTTTATGGGAGCTGGCCGCAAAATCGCAGAATGGCTTCAGGCCCTGTTCTGGTTCCGGGGCGCAGGCTGAGCCTGTGGTTAATTCTTCTTTCTGATGGGAAAATAGAGTGACCTGTGCCTGTCCCAACACCAAGAGCTAGTCTCTCTTTGGTTCCACGTATTCCCGTTTATCCTCAGGACAAATTGCAACCTGTATGGAACAGGAGGTTAAAGGTGCTGATGCTCCAAGTAGGGAGCTTGCTAGTAAAGAGGCTGGAATGGCGAACCCGGGCACAAGGAGATGAGAAATGAGGTGTGTTTTAGAAACCTTTCCCCATCACACGGTGTACCATCTTCTGGGTTTCTCATGCATGTTTTTGATGTAGGAAGATGCCCTTGAACCTGGAGATTTGGGACCCATGCGATGGGTACCACGCAGTATTACTTTAAAGGGTCTGCGTTTGCTCACCCAACCTCACCAAACCTCTCAGCCCCAAGAGTGTCCACCCTTATGTCTCATCCAGCTGTGCGTCTAGATATGGTCAATCCAGGTTGCATCACAGCCCCTGAACGCATTGTGTAAGAATTTCTCTCTCTTTCACTGTCTTTGTTTCATGGGTGTTTCAAAATAATTTATTTTTATAATGGGGTTTAGCTGCTTTTCACTGCTGTGTTTATGCCGCTTTACACCCACTTGACACACTAACAGAGAGATATCAATACATAGGTTTTACGATTATTATTAATCAGATATATTCTTGTGCGGTGAATAGGGCGTGTTGAGTCCAGTTCTCTGAGCAAGGAGTAGGTCTTGTCTATTACATATTGGGTTTATGGAACGGTATCTGAGCTAATTTGATACCCTTGTTTTATGTATCACCCCACCTCACCTTTCCCGTTAAGCAGCCATAGTGTGTTTTCTGCATGTGTGACTCTGTTCTGTTTTGTAATTCAGTTCAAGTGTAACGGTTTTTACATTCCCTCTATCAGTGATACCTTATGAGAAGTGTCCTTTTCTGTGTGACTTATTTCACTTAGAATCGTCGTACCTAAATCCACTCATCATGCTGCTACTCACCTTACGACATTGATTTCCTGGCTGAGTGATATTCCATTGTACATAAGGACCACAAATTCTTTATCCATTTTTCTCTTTCCTGGGATATTTAAGGTGGAATGAAGTGGAGGTCCTGGTCAACAGAGCAGCCCTAAACTTTGGGGTGCTTCTGTCTTGCTGATTTTTAATTTTCCCAATTTATACCCCCATGAGTGGAAGTGCCCTATGCTCTCTAAGCTGTGTTTTTCAGATGTTTCAGGACTCACCGGACACTTCTCCAGAGTGGCTCTTGGCAATTTACATCCCGCCCATCAGTGTAGCAAGGCTCCCATTTCTCCATGGCCTGTCCTGCATTTCTGGTTTTGACACTTTTTTCAGCATGGCCCTTTTGACCGATGGGAAGCGAGACTTCTTTGTAGCGCTGATTTGCCTTTCCAGGTTGCTTGGTTGGCCAAAAAGGGCGTATGCGTTTTTTCCTGAATATATTCAGGAAAAAACGCATACGCCCTTTTTGGCCAAGGGCATCATTGTCAACGTTTTGCCGCTTTTCATGTGCTTTAAAGGCGATTCGTATCTACCTCCTGAAATCTGTTTCGTGCAATTCTGCCTTGATTTCAAATCCTCTTCTTTGCCTTCCCTCAATATATTTGTGGACGAGAGTTATCATTTATAACTCTGCAGGTTTGTGAATTGCAGTGCCCTGAACCTCCATTTTACAACTCGTTTTTATGGGAGCTGGCCGCAAAATCGCAGAATGGCTTCAGGTCCTGTTCTGGTTCCGGGGGTCAGGCTGAGCCTGTGGTTAATTCTTCTTTCTGATGGGAAAATAGAGTGACCTGTGCCTGTCCCAACACCAAGAGCTAGTCTCTCGTTGGTTCCACGTCTTCCCGTTTATCCTCAGGACAAATTGCAACCTCTACGGAACAGGAGGTTAAAGGTGCTGATGCCCCAAGTAGGGAGCTTGCTAGTAAAGCGGCTGGAATGGCGAACCCGGGCACAAGGAGATGAGAAATGAGGTGCGTTTTAGAAACCTTTCCCCATCACACGGTGTACCATCTTCTGGGTTTCTCATGCATGTTTTTGATGTAGGAAGATGCCCTTGAACCTGGAGATTTGGGACCCATGTGATGGGTACCACGCAGTATTACTTTAAAGGGTCTGCGTTTGCTCACCCAACCTCACCAAACCTCTCAGCCCCAAGAGTGTCCACCCTTATGTCTCATCCAGCTGTGCGTCTAGATATGGTCAAACCAGGTTGCATCACAGCTCCTGAACGCATTGTGTAAGAATTTCTCTCTCTTTCACTGTCTTTGTTTCATGGGTGTTTCAAAGTAATTTATTTTTATAATGGGGTTTAGCTGCTTTTCACTGCTGTGTTTATGCCGCTTTACACCCACTTGACACACTAACAGAGAGATATCAATACATAGGTTTTACGATTATTATTAGTCAGATATATTCTTGTGTGGTGAATAGGGCGTGTTGAGTCCAGTTCTCTGAGCAAGGAGTAGGTCTTGTCTATTACATATTGGGTTTATGGAACGGTATCTGAGCTAATTTGATACCCTTGTTTTATGTATCACCCCACCTCACCTTTCCCGTTAAGCAGCCATAGTGTGTTTTCTGCATGTGTGACTCTGTTCTGTTTTGTAATTCAGTTCAAGTGTAACGGTTTTTACATTCCCTCTATCAGTGATACCTTATGAGAAGTGTCCTTTTCTGTGTGACTTATTTCACTTAGAATCGTCGTACCTAAATCCACTCATCATGCTGCTACTCACCTTACGACATTGATTTCCTGGCTGAGTGATATTCCATTGTACATAAGGACCACAACTTCTTTATCCATTTTTCTCTTTCCTGGGATATTTAAGGTGGAATGAAGTGGAGGTCCTGGTCAACAGAGCAGCCCTAAACTTTGGGGTGCTTGTGTCTTGCTGATTTTTCATTTTCCCAATTTATACCCCCATGAGTGGAAGTGCCCTATGCTCTCTAAGCTGTGTTTTTCAGATGTTTCAGGACTCACCGGACACTTCTCCAGAGTGGCTCTTGGCAATTTACATCCCGCCCATCAGTGTAGCAAGGCTCCCATTTCTCCATGGCCTGTCCTGCATTTCTGGTTTTGACACTTTTTTCAGCATGGCCCTTTTGACCGATGGGAAGCGAGACTTCTTTGTAGCGCTGATTTGCCTTTCCAGGTTGCTTGGTTGGCCAAAAAGGGCGTATGCGTTTTTTCCTGAATATATTCAGGAAAAAACGCATACGCCCTTTTTGGCCAAGGGCATCATTGTCAACGTTTTGCCGCTTTTCATGTGCTTTAAAGGCGATTCGTATCTACCTCCTGAAATCTGTTTCCTGCAATTCTGCCTTGATTTCAAATCCTCTTCTTTGCCTTCCCTCAATATATTTGTGGACGAGAGTTATCATTTATAACTCTGCAGGTTTGTGAATTGCAGTGCCCTGAACCTCCATTTTACAACTCGTTTTTATGGGAGCTGGCCGCAAAATCGCAGAATGGCTTCAGGTCCTGTTCTGGTTCCGGGGGTCAGGCTGAGCCTGTGGTTAATTCTTCTTTCTGATGGGAAAATAGAGTGACCTGTGCCTGTCCCAACACCAAGAGCTAGTCTCTCGTTGGTTCCACGTCTTCCCGTTTATCCTCAGGACAAATTGCAACCTCTACGGAACAGGAGGTTAAAGGTGCTGATGCCCCAAGTAGGGAGCTTGCTAGTAAAGCGGCTGGAATGGCGAACCCGGGCACAAGGAGATGAGAAATGAGGTGCGTTTTAGAAACCTTTCCCCATCACACGGTGTACCATCTTCTGGGTTTCTCATGCATGTTTTTGATGTAGGAAGATGCCCTTGAACCTGGAGATTTGGGACCCATGTGATGGGTACCACGCAGTATTACTTTAAAGGGTCTGCGTTTGCTCACCCAACCTCACCAAACCTCTCAGCCCCAAGAGTGTCCACCCTTATGTCTCATCCAGCTGTGCGTCTAGATATGGTCAAACCAGGTTGCATCACAGCTCCTGAACGCATTGTGTAAGAATTTCTCTCTCTTTCACTGTCTTTGTTTCATGGGTGTTTCAAAGTAATTTATTTTTATAATGGGGTTTAGCTGCTTTTCACTGCTGTGTTTATGCCGCTTTACACCCACTTGACACACTAACAGAGAGATATCAATACATAGGTTTTACGATTATTATTAGTCAGATATATTCTTGTGTGGTGAATAGGGCGTGTTGAGTCCAGTTCTCTGAGCAAGGAGTAGGTCTTGTCTATTACATATTGGGTTTATGGAACGGTATCTGAGCTAATTTGATACCCTTGTTTTATGTATCACCCCACCTCACCTTTCCCGTTAAGCAGCCATAGTGTGTTTTCTGCATGTGTGACTCTGTTCTGTTTTGTAATTCAGTTCAAGTGTAACGGTTTTTACATTCCCTCTATCAGTGATACCTTATGAGAAGTGTCCTTTTCTGTGTGACTTATTTCACTTAGAATCGTCGTACCTAAATCCACTCATCATGCTGCTACTAACCTTACGACATTGATTTCCTGGCTGAGTGATATTCCATTGTACATAAGGACCACAACTTCTTTATCCATTTTTCTCTTTCCTGGGATATTTAAGGTGGAATGAAGTGGAGGTCCTTGTCAACAGAGCAGCCCTAAACTTTGGGGTGCTTGTGTCTTGCTGATTTTTCATTTTCCCAATTTATACCCCCATGAGTGGAAGTGCCCTATGCTCTCTAAGCTGTGTTTTTCAGATGTTTCAGGACTCACCGTACACTTCTCCAGAGTGGCTGTTGGCAATTTACATCCCGCTCATCAGTGTAGCAAGGCTCCCATTTCTCCATGGCCTGTCCTGCATTTCTGGTTTTGACACTTTTTTCAGCATGGCCCTTTTGACCGATGGGAAGCGAGACTTATTTGTAGCGCTGATTTGCCTTTCCAGGTTGCTTGGTTGGCCAAAAAGGGCGTATGCGTTTTTTCCTGTATATATTCAGGAAAAAACGCATACGCCCTTTTTGGCCAAGGGCATCATTGTCAACGTTTTGCCGCTTTTCATGTGCTTTAAAGGCGATTCGAATCTACCTCCTGAAATCTGTTTCCTGCAATTCTGCCTTGATTTCAAATCCTCTTTTTTGCCTTCCCTCAATATATTTGTGGACGAGAGTTATCATTTATAACTCTGCAGGTTTGTGAATTGCAGTGCCCTGAACCTCCATTTTACAACTCGTTTTTATGGGAGCTGGCCGCAAAATCGCAGAATGGCTTCAGGCCCTGTTCTGGTTCCGGGGCGCAGGCTGAGCCTGTGGTTAATTCTTCTTTCTGATGGGAAAATAGAGTGACCTGTGCCTGTCCCAACACCAAGAGCTAGTCTCTCTTTGGTTCCACGTATTCCCATTTATCCTCAGGACAAATTGCAACCTGTATGGAACAGGAGGTTAAAGGTGCTGATGCTCCAAGTAGGGAGCTTGCTAGTAAAGCGGCTGGAATGGCGAACCCGGGCACAAGGAGATGAGAAATGAGGTGTGTTTTAGAAACCTTTCCCCATCACACGGTGTACCATCTTCTGGGTTTCTCATGCATGTTTTTGATGTAGGAAGATGCCCTTGAACCTGGAGATTTGGGACCCATGCGATGGGTACCACGCAGTATTCCTTTAAAGGGTCTGCGTTTGCTCACCCAACCTCACCAAACCTCTCAGCCCCAAGAGTGTCCACCCTTATGTCTCATCCAGCTGTGCGTCTAGATATGGTCAATCCAGGTTGCATCACAGCCCCTGAACGCATTGTGTAAGAATTTCTCTCTCTTTCACTGTCTTTGTTTCATGGGTGTTTCAAAATAATTTATTTTTATAATGGGGTTTAGCTGCTTTTCACTGCTGTGTTTATGCCGCTTTACACCCACTTGACACACTAACAGAGAGATATCAATACATAGGTTTTACGATTATTATTAATCAGATATATTCTTGTGCGGTGAATAGGGCGTGTTGAGTCCAGTTCTCTGAGCAAGGAGTAGGTCTTGTCTATTACATATTGGGTTTATGGAACGGTATCTGAGCTAATTTGATACCCTTGTTTTATGTATCACCCCACCTCACCTTTCCCGTTAAGCAGCCATAGTGTGTTTTCTGCATGTGTGACTCTGTTCTGTTTTGTAATTCAGTTCAAGTGTAACGGTTTTTACATTCCCTCTATCAGTGATACCTTATGAGAAGTGTCCTTTTCTGTGTGACTTATTTCACTTAGAATCGTCGTACCTAAATCCACTCATCATGCTGCTACTCACCTTACGACATTGATTTCCTGGCTGAGTGATATTCCATTGTACATAAGGACCACAACTTCTTTATCCATTTTTCTCTTTCCTGGGATATTTAAGGTGGAATGAAGTGGAGGTCCTGGTCAACAGAGCAGCCCTAAACTTTGGGGTGCTTGTGTCTTGCTGATTTTTAATTTTCCCAATTTATACCCCCATGAGTGGAAGTGCCCTATGCTCTCTAAGCTGTGTTTTTCAGATGTTTCAGGACTCACCGGACACTTCTCCAGAGTGGCTCTTGGCAATTTACATCCCGCCCATCAGTGTAGCAAGGCTCCCATTTCTCCATGGCCTGTCCTGCATTTCTGGTTTTGACACTTTTTTCAGCATGGCCCTTTTGACCGATGGGAAGCGAGACTTCTTTGTAGCGCTGATTTGCCTTTCCAGGTTGCTTGGTTGGCCAAAAAGGGCGTATGCGTTTTTTCCTGAATATATTCAGGAAAAAACGCATACGCCCTTTTTGGCCAAGGGCATCATTGTCAACGTTTTGCCGCTTTTCATGTGCTTTAAAGGCGATTCGTATCTACCTCCTGAAATCTGTTTCCTGCAATTCTGCCTTGATTTCAAATCCTCTTCTTTGCCTTCCCTCAATATATTTGTGGACGAGAGTTATCATTTATAACTCTGCAGGTTTGTGAATTGCAGTGCCCTGAACCTCCATTTTACAACTCGTTTTTATGGGAGCTGGCCGCAAAATCACAGAATGGCTTCAGGCCCTGTTCTGGTTCCGGGGGTCAGGCTGAGCCTGTGGTTAATTCTTCTTTCTGATGGGAAAATAGAGTGACCTGTGCCTGTCCCAACACCAAGAGCTAGTCTCTCGTTGGTTCCACGTCTTCCCGTTTATCCTCAGGACAAATTGCAACCTCTACGGAACAGGAGGTTAAAGGTGCTGATGCCCCAAGTAGGGAGCTTGCTAGTAAAGCGGCTGGAATGGCGAACCCGGGCACAAGGAGATGAGAAATGAGGTGCGTTTTAGAAACCTTTCCCCATCACACGGTGTACCATCTTCTGGGTTTCTCATGCATGTTTTTGATGTAGGAAGATGCCCTTGAACCTGGAGATTTGGGACCCATGTGATGGTTACCACGCAGTATTACTTTAAAGGGTTTGCATTTGCTCACCCAACCTCACCAAACCTCTCAGCCCCAAGAGTGTCCACCCTTATGTCTCATCCAGCTGTGCGTCTAGATATGGTCAAACCAGGTTGCATCACAGCTCCTGAACGCATTGTGTAAGAATTTCTCTCTCTTTCACTGTCTTTGTTTCATGGGTGTTTCAAAGTAATTTATTTTTATAATGGGGTTTAGCTGCTTTTCACTGCTGTGTTTATGCCGCTTTACACCCACTTGACACACTAACAGAGAGATATCAATACATAGGTTTTACGATTATTATTAGTCAGATATATTCTTGTGTGGTGAATAGGGCGTGTTGAGTCCAGTTCTCTGAGCAAGGAGTAGGTCTTGTCTATTACATATTGGGTTTATGGAACGGTATCTGAGCTAATTTGATACCCTTGTTTTATGTATCACCCCACCTCACCTTTCCCGTTAAGCAGCCATAGTGTGTTTTCTGCATGTGTGACTCTGTTCTGTTTTGTAATTCAGTTCAAGTGTAACGGTTTTTACATTCCCTCTATCAGTGATACCTTATGAGAAGTGTCCTTTTCTGTGTGACTTATTTCACTTAGAATCGTCGTACCTAAATCGACTCATCATGCTGCTACTAACCTTACGACATTGATTTCCTGGCTGAGTGATATTCCATTGTACATAAGGACCACAACTTCTTTATCCATTTTTCTCTTTCCTGGGATATTTAAGGTGGAATGAAGTGGAGGTCCTTGTCAACAGAGCAGCCCTAAACTTTGGGGTGCTTGTGTCTTGCTGATTTTTCATTTTCCCAATTTATACCCCCATGAGTGGAAGTGCCCTATGCTCTCTAAGCTGTGTTTTTTAGATGTTTCAGGACTCACCGTACACTTCTCCAGAGTGGCTGTTGGCAATTTACATCCCGCCCATCAGTGTAGCAAGGCTCCCATTTCTCCATGGCCTGTCCTGCATTTCTGGTTTTGACACTTTTTTCAGCATGGCCCTTTTGACCGATGGGAAGCGAGACTTGTTTGTAGCGCTGATTTGCCTTTCCAGGTTGCTTGGTTGGCCAAAAAGGGCGTATGCGTTTTTTCCTGTATATATTCAGGAAAAAACGCATACGCCCTTTTTGGCCAAGGGCATCATTGTCAACGTTTTGCCGCTTTTCATGTGCTTTAAAGGCGATTCGAATCTACCTCCTGAAATCTGTTTCCTGCAATTCTGCCTTGATTTCAAATCCTCTTTTTTGCCTTCCCTCAATATATTTGTGGACGAGAGTTATCATTTATAACTCTGCAGGTTTGTGAATTGCAGTGCCCTGAACCTCCATTTTACAACTCGTTTTTATGGGAGCTGGCCGCAAAATCGCAGAATGGCTTCAGGCCCTGTTCTGGTTCCGGGGCGCAGGCTGAGCCTGTGGTTAATTCTTCTTTCTGATGGGAAAATAGAGTGACCTGTGCCTGTCCCAACACCAAGAGCTAGTCTCTCTTTGGTTCCACGTATTCCCATTTATCCTCAGGACAAATTGCAACCTGTATGGAACAGGAGGTTAAAGGTGCTGATGCTCCAAGTAGGGAGCTTGCTAGTAAAGAGGCTGGAATGGCGAACCCGGGCACAAGGAGATGAGAAATGAGGTGTGTTTTAGAAACCTTTCCCCATCACACGGTGTACCATCTTCTGGGTTTCTCATGCATGTTTTTGATGTAGGAAGATGCCCTTGAACCTGGAGATTTGGGACCCATGCGATGGGTACCACGCAGTATTCCTTTAAAGGGTCTGCGTTTGCTCACCCAACCTCACCAAACCTCTCAGCCCCAAGAGTGTCCACCCTTATGTCTCATCCAGCTGTGCGTCTAGATATGGTCAATCCAGGTTGCATCACAGCCCCTGAACGCATTGTGTAAGAATTTCTCTCTCTTTCACTGTCTTTGTTTCATGGTGGTTTCAAAATAATTTATTTTTATAATGGGGTTTAGCTGCTTTTCACTGCTGTGTTTATGCCGCTTTACACCCACTTGACACACTAACAGAGAGATATCAATACATAGGTTTTACGATTATTATTAATCAGATATATTCTTGTGCGGTGAATAGGGCGTGTTGAGTCCAGTTCTCTGAGCAAGGAGTAGGTCTTGTCTATTACATATTGGGTTTATGGAACGGTATCTGAGCTAATTTGATACCCTTGTTTTATGTATCACCCCACCTCACCTTTCCCGTTAAGCAGCCATAGTGTGTTTTCTGCATGTGTGACTCTGTTCTGTTTTGTAATTCAGTTCAAGTGTAACGGTTTTTACATTCCCTCTATCAGTGATACCTTATGAGAAGTGTCCTTTTCTGTGTGACTTATTTCACTTAGAATCGTCGTACCTAAATCCACTCATCATGCTGCTACTAACCTTACGACATTGATTTCCTGGCTGAGTGATATTCCATTGTACATAAGGACCACAACTTCTTTATCCATTTTTCTCTTTCCTGGGATATTTAAGGTGGAATGAAGTGGAGGTCCTGGTCAACAGAGCAGCCCTAAACTTTGGGGTGCTTGTGTCTTGCTGATTTTTAATTTTCCCAATTTATACCCCCATGAGTGGAAGTGCCCTATGCTCTCTAAGCTGTGTTTTTCAGATGTTTCAGGACTCACCGGACACTTCTCCAGAGTGGCTCTTGGCAATTTACATCCCGCCCATCAGTGTAGCAAGGCTCCCATTTCTCCATGGCCTGTCCTGCATTTCTGGTTTTGACACTTTTTTCAGCATGGCCCTTTTGACCGATGGGAAGCGAGACTTCTTTGTAGCGCTGATTTGCCTTTCCAGGTTGCTTGGTTGGCCAAAAAGGGCGTATGCGTTTTTTCCTGAATATATTCAGGAAAAAACGCATACGCCCTTTTTGGCCAAGGGCATCATTGTCAACGTTTTGCCGCTTTTCATGTGCTTTAAAGGCGATTCGTATCTACCTCCTGAAATCTGTTTCCTGCAATTCTGCCTTGATTTCAAATCCTCTTCTTTGCCTTCCCTCAATATATTTGTGGACGAGAGTTATCATTTATAACTCTGCAGGTTTGTGAATTGCAGTGCCCTGAACCTCCATTTTACAACTCGTTTTTATGGGAGCTGGCCGCAAAATCGCAGAATGGCTTCAGGTCCTGTTCTGGTTCCGGGGGTCAGGCTGAGCCTGTGGTTAATTCTTCTTTCTGATGGGAAAATACAGTGACCTGTGCCTGTCCCAACACCAAGAGCTAGTCTCTCGTTGGTTCCACGTCTTCCCGTTTATACTCAGGACAAATTGCAACCTGTATGGAACAGGAGGTTAAAGGTGCTGATGCTCCAAGTAGGGAGCTTGCTAGTAAAGTGGCAGGAATGGCGAACCCGGGCACAAGGAGATGAGAAATGAGGTGCGTTTTAGAAACCTTTCCCCATCACACGGTGTACCATCTTCTGGGTTTCTCATGCATGTTTTTGATGTAGGAAGATGCCCTTGAACCTGGAGATTTGGGACCCATGCGATGGGTACCACGCAGTATTCCTTTAAAGGGTCTGCGTTTGCTCACCCAACCTCACCAAACCTCTCAGCCCCAAGAGTGTCCACCCTTATGTCTCATCCAGCTGTGCGTCTAGATATGGTCAATCCAGGTTGCATCACAGCCCCTGAACGCATTGTGTAAGAATTTCTCTCTCTTTCACTGTCTTTGTTTCATGGGTGTTTCAAAGTAATTTATTTTTATAATGGGGTTTAGCTGCTTTTCACTGCTGTGTTTATGCCGCTTTACACCCACTTGACACACTAACAGAGAGATATCAATACATAGGTTTTACGATTATTATTAGTCAGATATATTCTTGTGCGGTGAATAGGGCGTGTTGAGTCCAGTTCTCTGAGCAAGGAGTAGGTCTTGTCTATTACATATTGGGTTTATGGAACGGTATCTGAGCTAATTTGATACCCTTGTTTTATGTATCACCCCACCTCACCTTTCCCGTTAAGCAGCCATAGTGTGTTTTCTGCATGTGTGACTCTGTTCTGTTTTGTAATTCAGTTCAAGTGTAACGGTTTTTACATTCCCTCTATCAGTGATACCTTATGAGAAGTGTCCTTTTCTGTGTGACTTATTTCACTTAGAATCGTCGTACCTAAATCCACTCATCATGCTGCTACTAACCTTACGACATTGATTTCCTGGCTGAGTGATATTCCATTGTACATAAGGACCACAACTTCTTTATCCATTTTTCTCTTTCCTGGGATATTTAAGGTGGAATGAAGTGGAGGTCCTGGTCAACAGAGCAGCCCTAAACTTTGGGGTGCTTGTGTCTTGCTGATTTTTCATTTTCCCAATTTATACCCCCATGAGTGGAAGTGCCCTATGCTCTCTAAGCTGTGTTTTTCAGATGTTTCAGGACTCACCGGACACTTCTCCAGAGTGGCTCTTGGCAATTTACATCCCGCCCATCAGTGTAGCAAGGCTCCCATTTCTCCATGGCCTGTCCTGCATTTCTGGTTTTGACACTTTTTTCAGCATGGCCCTTTTGACCGATGGGAAGCGAGACTTGTTTGTAGCGCTGATTTGCCTTTCCAGGTTGCTTGGTTGGCCAAAAAGGGCGTATGCGTTTTTTCTGAATATATTCAGGAAAAAACGCATACGCCCTTTTTGGCCAAGGGCATCATTGTCAACGTTTTGCCGCTTTTCATGTGCTTTAAAGGCGATTCGTATCTACCTCCTGAAATCTGTTTCCTGCAATTCTGCCTTGATTTCAAATCCTCTTCTTTGCCTCCCCTCAATATATTTGTGGACGAGAGTTATCATTTATAACTCTGCAGGTTTGTGAATTGCAGTGCCCTGAACCTCCATTTTACAACTCGTTTTTATGGGAGCTGGCCGCAAAATCGCATAATGGCTTCAGGCCCTGTTCTGGTTCCGGGGGACAGGCTGAGCCTGTGGTTAATTCTTCTTTCTGATGGGAAAATAGAGTGACCTGTGCCTGTCCCAACACCAAGAGCTAGTCTCACGTTGGTTCCACGTCTTCCCGTTTATCCTCAGGACAAATTGCAACCTGTACGGAACAGGAGGTTAAAGGTGCTGATGCTCCAAGTAGGGAGCTTGCTAGTAAAGGGGCTGGAATGGCGAACCCGGGCACAAGGAGATGAGAAATGAGGTGCGTTTTAGAAACCTTTCCCCATCACACGGTGTACCATCTTCTGGGTTTCTCATGCATGTTTTTGATGTAGGAAGATGCCCTTGAACCTGGAGATTTGGGACCCATGCGATGGGTACCACGCAGTATTCCTTTAAAGGGTCTGCGTTTGCTCACCCAACCTCACCAAAAATCTCAGCCCCAAGAGTGTCCACCCTTATGTCTCATCCAGCTGTGCGTCTAGATATGGTCAATCCAGGTTGCATCACAGCCCCTGAACGCATTGTGTAAGAATTTCTCTCTCTTTCACTGTCTTTGTTTCATGGGTGTTTCAAAGTAATTTATTTTTATAATGGGGTTTAGCTGCTTTTCACTGCTGTGTTTATGCCGCTTTACACCCACTTGACACACTAACAGAGAGATATCAATACATAGGTTTTACGATTATTATTAGTCA
Source organism: Balaenoptera borealis (assembly GCF_965194805.1). Classification (NCBI taxonomy): domain Eukaryota; kingdom Metazoa; phylum Chordata; class Mammalia; order Artiodactyla; family Balaenopteridae; genus Balaenoptera; species Balaenoptera borealis. The sequence goes on from NW_028123754.1 coordinate 209,334, forward strand.
GATATATTCTTGTGCGGTGAATAGGGCGTGTTGAGTCCAGTTCTCTGAGCAAGGAGTAGGTCTTGTCTATTACATATTGGGTTTATGGAATGGTATCTGAGCTAATTTGATACCCTTGTTTTATGTATCACCCCACCTCACCTTTCCCGTTAAGCAGCCATAGTGTGTTTTCTGCATGTGTGACTCTGTTCTGTTTTGTAATTCAGTTCAAGTGTAACGGTTTTTACATTCCCTCTATCAGTGATACCTTATGAGAAGTGTCCTTTTCTGTGTGACTTATTTCACTTAGAATCGTCGTACCTAAATCCACTCATCATGCTGCTACTAACCTTACGACATTGATTTCCTGGCTGAGTGATATTCCATTGTACATAAGGACCACAACTTCTTTATCCATTTTTCTCTTTCCTGGGATATTTAAGGTGGAATGAAGTGGAGGTCCTGGTCAACAGAGCAGCCCTAAACTTTGGGGTGCTTGTGTCTTGCTGATTTTTAATTTTCCCAATTTATACCCCCATGAGTGGAAGTGCCCTATGCTCTCTAAGCTGTGTTTTTCAGATGTTTCAGGACTCACCGGACACTTCTCCAGAGTGGCTCTTGGCAATTTACATCCCGCCCATCAGTGTAGCAAGGCTCCCATTTCTCCATGGCCTGTCCTGCATTTCTGGTTTTGACACTTTTTTCAGCATGGCCCTTTTGACCGATGGGAAGCGAGACTTCTTTGTAGCGCTGATTTGCCTTTCCAGGTTGCTTGGTTGGCCAAAAAGGGCGTATGCGTTTTTTCCTGAATATATTCAGGAAAAAACGCATACGCCCTTTTTGGCCAAGGGCATCATTGTCAACGTTTTGCCGCTTTTCATGTGCTTTAAAGGCGATTCGTATCTACCTCCTGAAATCTGTTTCCTGCAATTCTGCCTTGATTTCAAATCCTCTTCTTTGCCTCCCCTCAATATATTTGTGGACGAGAGTTATCATTTATAACTCTGCAGGTTTGTGAATTGCAGTGCCCTGAACCTCCATTTTACAACTCGTTTTTATGGGAGCTGGCCGCAAAATCGCATAATGGCTTCAGGCCCTGTTCTGGTTCCGGGGAGCAGGCTGAGCCTGTGGTTAATTCTTCTTTCTGATGGGAAAATAGAGTGACCTGTGCCTGTCCCAACACCAAGAGCTAGTCTCACGTTGGTTCCACGTCTTCCCGTTTATCCTCAGGACAAATTGCAACCTGTACGGAACAGGAGGTTAAAGGTGCTGATGCTCCAAGTAGGGAGCTTGCTAGTAAAGCGGCTGGAATGGCGAACCCGGGCACAAGGAGATGAGAAATGAGGTGCGTTTTAGAAACCTTTCCCCATCACACGGTGTACCATCTTCTGGGTTTCTCATGCATGTTTTTGATGTAGGAAGATGCCCTTGAACCTGGAGATTTGGGACCCATGCGATGGGTACCACGCAGTATTCCTTTAAAGGGTCTGCGTTTGCTCACCCAACCTCACCAAACCTCTCAGCCCCAAGAGTGTCCACCCTTATGTCTCATCCAGCTGTGCGTCTAGATATGGTCAATCCAGGTTGCATCACAGCCCCTGAACGCATTGTGTAAGAATTTCTCTCTCTTTCACTGTCTTTGTTTCATGGGTGTTTCAAAGTAATTTATTTTTATAATGGGGTTTAGCTGCTTTTCACTGCTGTGTTTATGCCGCTTTACACCCACTTGACACACTAACAGAGAGATATCAATACATAGGTTTTACGATTATTATTAATCAGATATATTCTTGTGCGGTGAATAGGGCGTGTTGAGTCCAGTTCTCTGAGCAAGGAGTAGGTCTTGTCTATTACATATTGGGTTTATGGAATGGTATCTGAGCTAATTTGATACCCTTGTTTTATGTATCACCCCACCTCACCTTTCCCGTTAAGCAGCCATAGTGTGTTTTCTGCATGTGTGACTCTGTTCTGTTTTGTAATTCAGTTCAAGTGTAACGGTTTTTACATTCCCTCTATCAGTGATACCTTATGAGAAGTGTCCTTTTCTGTGTGACTTATTTCACTTAGAATCGTCGTACCTAAATCCACTCATCATGCTGCTACTAACCTTACGACATTGATTTCCTGGCTGAGTGATATTCCATTGTACATAAGGACCACAACTTCTTTATCCATTTTTCTCTTTCCTGGGATATTTAAGGTGGAATGAAGTGGAGGTCCTGGTCAACAGAGCAGCCCTAAACTTTGGGGTGCTTGTGTCTTGCTGATTTTTCATTTTCCCAATTTATACCCCCATGAGTGGAAGTGCCCTATGCTCTCTAAGCTGTGTTTTTCAGATGTTTCAGGACTCACCGGACACTTCTCCAGAGTGGCTCTTGGCAATTTACATCCCGCCCATCAGTGTAGCAAGGCTCCCATTTCTCCATGGCCTGTCCTGCATTTCTGGTTTTGACACTTTTTTCAGCATGGCCCTTTTGACCGATGGGAAGCGAGACTTGTTTGTAGCGCTGATTTGCCTTTCCAGGTTGCTTGGTTGGCCAAAAAGGGCGTATGCGTTTTTTCTGAATATATTCAGGAAAAAACGCATACGCCCTTTTAGGCCAAGGGCATCATTGTCAACGTTTTGCCGCTTTTCATGTGCTTTAAAGGCGATTCGTATCTACCTCCTGAAATCTGTTTCCTGCAATTCTGCCTTGATTTCAAATCCTCTTCTTTGCCTCCCCTCAATATATTTGTGGACGAGAGTTATCATTTATAACTCTGCAGGTTTGTGAATTGCAGTGCCCTGAACCTCCATTTTACAACTCGTTTTTATGGGAGCTGGCCGCAAAATCGCATAATGGCTTCAGGCCCTGTTCTGGTTCCGGGGGGCAGGCTGAGCCTGTGGTAATTCTTCTTTCTGATGGGAAAATAGAGTGACCTGTGCCTGTCCCAACACCAAGAGCTAGTCTCACGTTGGTTCCACGTCTTCCCGTTTATCCTCAGGACAAATTGCAACCTGTACGGAACAGGAGGTTAAAGGTGCTGATGCTCCAAGTAGGGAGCTTGCTAGTAAAGGGGCTGGAATGGCGAACCCGGGCACAAGGAGATGAGAAATGAGGTGCGTTTTAGAAACCTTTCCCCATCACACGGTGTACCATCTTCTGGGTTTCTCATGCATGTTTTTGATGTAGGAAGATGCCCTTGAACCTGGAGATTTGGGACCCATGCGATGGGTACCACGCAGTATTCCTTTAAAGGGTCTGCGTTTGCTCACCCAACCTCACCAAACCTCTCAGCCCCAAGAGTGTCCACCCTTATGTCTCATCCAGCTGTGCGTCTAGATATGGTCAATCCAGGTTGCATCACAGCCCCTGAACGCATTGTGTAAGAATTTCTCTCTCTTTCACTGTCTTTGTTTCATGGGTGTTTCAAAGTAATTTATTTTTATAATGGGGTTTAGCTGCTTTTCACTGCTGTGTTTATGCCGCTTTACACCCACTTGACACACTAACAGAGAGATATCAATACATAGGTTTTACGATTATTATTAGTCAGATATATTCTTGTGCGGTGAATAGGGCGTGTTGAGTCCAGTTCTCTGAGCAAGGAGTAGGTCTTGTCTATTACATATTGGGTTTATGGAATGGTATCTGAGCTAATTTGATACCCTTGTTTTATGTATCACCCCACCTCACCTTTCCCGTTAAGCAGCCATAGTGTGTTTTCTGCATGTGTGACTCTGTTCTGTTTTGTAATTCAGTTCAAGTGTAACGGTTTTTACATTCCCTCTATCAGTGATACCTTATGAGAAGTGTCCTTTTCTGTGTGACTTATTTCACTTAGAATCGTCGTACCTAAATCCACTCATCATGCTGCTACTAACCTTACGACATTGATTTCCTGGCTGAGTGATATTCCATTGTACATAAGGACCACAACTTCTTTATCCATTTTTCTCTTTCCTGGGATATTTAAGGTGGAATGAAGTGGAGGTCCTGGTCAACAGAGCAGCCCTAAACTTTGGGGTGCTTGTGTCTTGCTGATTTTTCATTTTCCCAATTTATACCCCCATGAGTGGAAGTGCCCTATGCTCTCTAAGCTGTGTTGTTCAGATGTTTCAGGACTCACCGGACACTTCTCCAGAGTGGCTCTTGGCAATTTACATCCCGCCCATCAGTGTAGCAAGGCTCCCATTTCTCCATGGCCTGTCCTGCATTTCTGGTTTTGACACTTTTTTCAGCATGGCCCTTTTGACCGATGGGAAGCGAGACTTCTTTGTAGCGCTGATTTGCCTTTCCAGGTTGCTTGGTTGGCCAAAAAGGGCGTATGCGTTTTTTCCTGAATATATTCAGGAAAAAACGCAATAGCCCTTTTTGGCCAAGGGCATCATTGTCAACGTTTTGCCGCTTTTCATGTGCTTTAAAGGCGATTCGTATCTACCTCCTGAAATCTGTTTCCTGCAATTCTGCCTTGATTTCAAATCCTCTTCTTTGCCTCCCTTCAATATATTTGTGGACGAGAGTTATCATTTATAACTCTGCAGGTTTGTGAATTGCAGTGCCCTGAACCTCCATTTTACAACTCGTTTTTATGGGAGCTGGCTGCAAAATCGCAGAATGGCTTCAGGCCCTGTTCTGGTTCCGGGGAGCAGGCTGAGCCTGTGGTTAATTCTTCTTTCTGATGGGAAAATAGAGTGACCTGTGCCTGTCCCAACACCAAGAGCTAGTCTCACGTTGGTTCCACGTCTTCCCGTTTATCCTCAGGACAAATTGCAACCTGTACGGAACAGGAGGTTAAAGTTGCTGATGCTCCAAGTAGGGAGCTTGCTAGTAAAGCGGCTGGAATGGCGAACCCGGGCACAAGGAGATGAGAAATGAGGTGCGTTTTAGAAACCTTTCCCCATCACACGGTGTACCATCTTCTGGGTTTCTCATGCATGTTTTTGATGTAGGAAGATGCCCTTGAACCTGGAGATTTGGGACCCATGCGATGGGTACCACGCAGTATTCCTTTAAAGGGTCTGCGTTTGCTCACCCAACCTCACCAAACCTCTCAGCCCCAAGAGTGTCCACCCTTATGTCTCATCCAGCTGTGCGTCTAGATATGGTCAATCCAGGTTGCATCACAGCCCCTGAACGCATTGTGTAAGAATTTCTCTCTCTTTCACTGTCTTTGTTTCATGGGTGTTTCAAAGTAATTTATTTTTATAATGGGGTTTAGCTGCTTTTCACTGCTGTGTTTATGCCGCTTTACACCCACTTGACACACTAACAGAGAGATATCAATACATAGGTTTTACGATTATTATTAGTCAGATATATTCTTGTGCGGTGAATAGGGCGTGTTGAGTCCAGTTCTCTGAGCAAGGAGTAGGTCTTGTCTATTACATATTGGGTTTATGGAACGGTATCTGAGCTAATTTGATACCCTTGTTTTATGTATCACCCCACCTCACCTTTCCCGTTAAGCAGCCATAGTGTGTTTTCTGCATGTGTGACTCTGTTCTGTTTTGTAATTCAGTTCAAGTGTAACGGTTTTTACATTCCCTCTATCAGTGATACCTTATGAGAAGTGTCCTTTTCTGTGTGACTTATTTCACTTAGAATCGTCGTACCTAAATCCACTCATCATGCTGCTACTAACCTTACGACATTGATTTCCTGGCTGAGTGATATTCCATTGTACATAAGGACCACAACTTCTTTATCCATTTTTCTCTTTCCTGGGATATTTAAGGTGGAATGAAGTGGAGGTCCTGGTCAACAGAGCAGCCCTAAACTTTGGGGTGCTTGTGTCTTGCTGATTTTTCATTTTCCCAATTTATACCCCCATGAGTGGAAGTGCCCTATGCTCTCTAAGCTGTGTTTTTCAGATGTTTCAGGACTCACCGGACACTTCTCCAGAGTGGCTCTTGGCAATTTACATCCCGCCCATCAGTGTAGCAAGGCTCCCATTTCTCCATGGCCTGTCCTGCATTTCTGGTTTTGACACTTTTTTCAGCATGGCCCTTTTGACCGATGGGAAGCGAGACTTCTTTGTAGCGCTGATTTGCCTTTCCAGGTTGCTTGGTTGGCCAAAAAGGGCGTATGCGTTTTTTCCTGAATATATTCAGGAAAAAACGCATACGCCCTTTTTGGCCAAGGGCATCATTGTCAACGTTTTGCCGCTTTTCATGTGCTTTAAAGGCGATTCGTATCTACCTCCTGAAATCTGTTTCGTGCAATTCTGCCTTGATTTCAAATCCTCTTCTTTGCCTTCCCTCAATATATTTGTGGACGAGAGTTATCATTTATAACTCTGCAGGTTTGTGAATTGCAGTGCCCTGAACCTCCATTTTACAACTCGTTTTTATGGGAGCTGGCTGCAAAATCGCAGAATGGCTTCAGGCCCTGTTCTGGTTCCGGGGGTCAGGCTGAGCCTGTGGTTAATTCTTCTTTCTGATGGGAAAATTGAGTGACCTGTGCCTGTCCCAACACCAAGAGCTAGTCTCTCGTTGGTTCCACGTCTTCCCGTTTATCCTCAGGACAAATTGCAACCTCTACGGAACAGGAGGTTAAAGGTGCTGATGCTCCAAGTAGGGAGCTTGCTAGTAAAGCGGCTGGAATGGCGAACCCGGGCACAAGGCGATGAGAAATGAGGTGCGTTTTAGAAACCTTTCCCCATCACACGGTGTACCATCTTCTGGGTTTCTCATGCATGTTTTTGATGTAGGAAGATGCCCTTGAACCTGGAGATTTGGGACCCATGCGATGGGTACCACGCAGTATTACTTTAAAGGGTCTGCATTTGCTCACCCAACCTCACCAAACCTCTCAGCCCCAAGAGTGTCCACCCTTATGTCTCATCCAGCTGTGCGTCTAGATATGGTCAATCCAGGTTGCATCACAGCCCCTGAACGCATTGTGTAAGAATTTCTCTCTCTTTCACCGTCTTTGTTTCATGGATGTTTCAAAGTAATTTATTTTTATAATGGGGTTTAGCTGCTTTTCACTGCTGTGTTTATGCCGCTTTACACCCACTTGACACACTAACAGAGAGATATCAATACATAGGTTTTACGATTATTATTAGTCAGATATATTGTTGTGCGGTGAATAGGGCGTGTTGAGTCCAGTTTTCTGAGCAAGGAGTAGGTCTTGTGTATTACATATTGGGTTTATGGAACGGTATCTGAGCTAATTTGATACCCTTGTTTTATGTATCACCCCACCTCACCTTTCCCGTTAAGCAGCCATAGTGTGTTTTCTGCATGTGTGACTCTGTTCTGTTTTGTAATTCAGTTCAAGTGTAACGGTTTTTACATTCCCTCTATCAGTGATACCTTAGGAGAAGTGTCCTTTTCTGTGTGACTTATTTCACTTAGAATCGTCGTACCTAAATCCACTCATCATGCTGCTACTAACCTTACGACATTGATTTCATGGCTGAGTGATATTCCATTGTACATAAGGACCACAACTTCTTTATCCATTTTTCTCTTTCCTGGGATATTGAAGGTGGAATGAAGTGGAGGTCCTGGTCAACAGAGCAGCCCTAAACTTTGGGGTGCTTGTGTCTTGCTGATTTTTAATTTTCCCAATTTATACCCCCATGAGTGGAAGTGCCCTATGCTCTCTAAGCTGTGTTTTTCAGATGTTTCAGGACTCACCGGACACTTCTCCAGAGTGGCTCTTGGCAATTTACATCCCGCCCATCAGTGTAGCAAGGCTCCCATTTCTCCATGGCCTGTCCTGCATTTCTGGTTTTGACACTTTTTTCAGCATGGCCCTTTTGACTGATGGGAAGCGAGACTTCTTTGTAGCACTGATTTGCCTTTCCAGGTTGCTAGGTTGGCCAAAAATGGCGTATGCGTTTTTTCCTGAATATATTCAGGAAAAAACGCATACGCCCTTTTTGGCCAAGGGCATCATTTTCGACGTTTTGCCGCTTTTCATGTGCTTTAAAGGCGATTCGTATCTACTTCCTGAAATCTGTTTCTTGCAATTCTGCCTTGATTTCAAATCCTCTTCGTTGCCTTCCCTCAATATATTTTTGGACGAGAGTTATCATTTATAACTCTGCTGGTTTGTAAATTGCAATGCCCCTGAGCTCCATTTTTCAACTCGCTTTTTTGGGAGCTGTCCGCAAAAGCGCAGGATGGCCTCAGGCACTATTCCTGTTCTGGGCGGCACGCTGAGCCTGTGGTTAATTCTTCTTCCTGATGGGAAAATAGAGTGACCTGTGCCTGTCCCAACACCAAGAGCTAATCTCTCATTGGCTCCCCGTCTTTCCGTTCATCCTCAGGACAAATTGCAAGCTGTATGGAACAGGAGGTTAAAGGTGCTGATTCTCCATGGAGGGCGATTGCTACTAAAGCAGCTGGAATGGCGAACCCGAGCACAAGGAGAGGAGAAATGAGGTGCGTTTTAGAAACCTTTCCCGATCACACAGTGTACCACCTTCTGGGTTTCTCATGCATGTTTTCGATGTAGGAAGATGCCCTTGAACCTGGAGATTTGGAACCCATGGGATGGGTAACAGGCAGTATTACTTTAAAGGCTCTGCGTTTGCTCCCCCAACCTCACCAAGCCTCTCAGCCCCGAGAGTGTCCACCCTTATGTCTCATCCAGCTGTGGGTCTAGATATGGTCAATCCAGGTTGCATCACAGCCCCTGAACGAATTTTGTAAGAATTTCTCTCTTTCACTGTCTTTGTTTCACGGGTTTTTAAAAGTAATTTATTTTTATAATGGGGTTTAGCTGCTTTTCACGGCTGTGTTTATGCAGCTTTACACCCACTTGACTCACTTCCAGAGAGATATCAATACACAGGTTTTACGATTCTTACTAGTCATATATGTTCTTGAGCGGTGAATAGGGGGTGTTGAGTCCAGTTCACTGAGCAAGGAGTAGGTCTTGTCTATTACATATTGGATTTATGGAACGTTATCTGAGCTAATTTGAAATCCTTGTTTTATGCATCACCCCACCTCACCTTTCCCGTTAAGCAACCATAGTGTGTTTTCTTAATGTGTGAATCTGTTCTGTTTTGTAATTCCGTTCAAGTGTAGCAGTTTTTACATTCCCTCTGTTAGTGATATCTTATGATAAGTGTCTTTTTCTGTGTGACTTATTTCACTTAGAATAGTCCTACCTAAATCCACTCATCATGCTGCTACCAGCCTTATAATATTTATCTCACGCCTGAGTGATATACAATTGTACATATGGACCACAACTTCTTTATCCATTTTTCTCTTTCCTTGGATATTTAAGGTGGAATTAAGTGGAGGTTTTTGTCTACAGAGCAGCCCTAATGTTTGGGGTGCCTGTGTCTTGCTGATTTTTAGTTTTCCCAATTTCTACGCCCATGAGTGGATGTGCTCCTTTCTCTCTAGCTGTGTTTTTTAGATGTTTTAGGAAACACCATACCCTTCTCCAGAGTCATCATTGGCAATTTATACCCCACCCATCAGTGTAACAAGGCTCCCTTTCCTCCCTGGCCTCTCCTGCATTTCTTGTTTTTACACTTTTTTAGCAAGGCCATTTTGACCGATGGGAAGTCAGACTTCTTTGTAGTGCTGAATTGCATTTCCGGCTTGCTTGGTTGGCCACAAAGGGCCTATGGGTTTTTTCCTGAATTCATTCAGAAAAAAACGCATATGCTCTTTTTGGCCAAGTGCATCATTGTCGACGTTTTGCCGCTTTTCATGTGCTTTAGGGGTGATTCGAATCTAACTCCTGAAATCTGTTTCCTGCAATTCTGCCTTGATTTCAAATCCTCTTCGTTGCCTTCCCTCAATATATTTGTGGACGAGAGTTATCATTTATAACTCTGCAGATTTGTGAATTGCAGTGCCCCTGAGCTCCATTTTTCAACTCGCTTTTTTGGGAGCTTTCCGCAGAAACTCTCATTTGCTTCTGGCCCTACTCTGGTTCCTGGTGGCAGGCTAAGCCTTTTCTTAATTCTTCTTCCTGACTGGAAAGTAGAGTGACATGTGCCTCTCCGAACATCTAGGGCTTGGCTCTCCTTGTTTCTCCTCCTTCCCCTTCTTCCTTTGGACAAATTCCAATTTCTGTGCAACTGGATGTTGAAGGTGCTGACATCCTCAAGTGGGGAGATTTTAAGGAAAAAGGCTGGAGAGGTGAACCCAACAACCAGGAAATTAGGCGTTTTGGTGCCTTTTCCAAAATCTTCCTGATCCAACCGTGTTCCATCTTCTGGGTGTCACAGGCATGTTTTAGCTGTAGGAAAGGTCCCGTGTATGTAAGGAGAACACAAGGGATTTTTCCAAATCAGTGTCTCCCCGAACTCCAATCTGGGGAATTTTTAAGCTACTGGTACATGTGTGTTCATTAAGGGACTTGGGCCGTGGGCAGAGTCCGAACTTTAGATGATTGAAGTCTTCAGGTTCAGAAACGCTCACCATCGGCCTCCTTTAGTTTCCATTTTATCTGTAGTTGATAGATGATGTCGATATAGATATCTATTGTTTTTCAGATTATTTCCCCTCAGGGGTCATTACAAAATATTGAGTATAGTTCCCTGTGCTATACAGTAGTTCCTTGTTGATGATATATTTTATACATAGCAGTGTGTATATGTTAGTCTGAAACTGTTAATTTATCCCTCCTCCCACCTTTCCCCTTTGGTAATAAAAAATATAAGATTTTATACTTCTCAGAAATCTAGGAGCTGAAAGAGAGGTATCATTTTCAATGGAAAATCATTCCAAACAAGGTTGAAACTTCAACCAAGATTATTAAATGTACATCCTTGGAAAGAAATCACTGCATTTCTCTACTGTTGACCTGACAAATAAGACAAACCCCTCCACTGAACTTGCTTATAATAAAGTGATGGAAATATCAAATGGAAGTGTTAGAAACATCTTATTTTACACGAGCCTTATACACTGCTCTATGTTAATTACAGTTTGGCTCACACATCTGTTCATTGAAGTTACAATGTTCTCAAATTCTGTTACTGATCCTGCAGAGTGGGCCCCAACAAGGGTCTCCCTGCCCAGTGTCATTGGAGCCAACAGATCGAGACTGACTTTGGTTCAGAAGCAAAGGAAAACTTTATATTTTGATCAGAGAATGGAGAGGTGAGAGTGTGTGCTCCCCTGCGGGTTGTGGGCCGGGCTGCTGTGTAGGGATCCTGTCAGCATCAGCAGGAGGGAGGGGGCGGAGCTCTCGAGGGCCAGGTTGGCTGGAGCTCAGGCTCTATGTCGCAGAGTCTGCACGGGGCCCCACGAGCTGAGGTGTCGGCCCAGCCATTTTGCACGAGGAAATCGGGTCTGAAGTGTCGGGTGTGGGACCTCTGCATGTGGAAACCTAGGAGCAAGTGAAATTAGACAAAGCACAAAGGAAAAAATGGTTAGACTTTATTTTATTGCCCAGATTCTATTTTTATCTCCCAGGAATTTTTAATGGGCTTTGCCAGTGACAAAGCCCTCCTCTGCCTTTTGTCCCATTCCTCATTCTTGGGGCGCTGAGGGTGCAGACACGTCTTCTGTAAATGCTTCATGCTGAGTTGGGTGTCCTCATACCCGGGGGGAGGGGCAGGACTTCTCCCCAGCAGCCTCCAGGTGAGGTTGATTGTCTGCAGGCCTCCTCCCTCACTGCTCGTCTGCCTGAGCACCAGCATTGGAAGTTTTATAGAATCTAATGACCTTTAAGGGTCCAAGAAAGAGATGTGCAGAGACGCTGGGGGGGTGGGCGGTTTTACCCTGCTCCACATTGGTTCGGCCCCCTTAGGCTGATGGTTTCTGCCAGCCTAGATGCTCTGACCAGTAGTCTGTGCTTTCTTCAGTTAGGCCACTGAATTAACGTACAAACAGCACCAGGTGTCAGAGCCCTGCTTGCTCAACTCCCAGACAGTCCAGGGCCGGTGGTGATCCAGGACCATGACGGCCACTCAGTCAACGGCCTTTTGAAGTAGCCAGGAGTACAGCCGGTCTCATTGGCCGCCGTCACTGCGGTGTCTGTAGGCTTTTCTATGGTGGCAGCGTTATTTACGGTTCCCCTGCCAAGTTTATTAGCTCCGCTCTGGGTGCAGTAAGTCCTGTAAGCAATAGTCTGCTCTTTGGGGGCACACTCTTGTTGTTTTCTGAGAGAAGCTCCAGGTCAAGTGATGGTCACACGAGTCGTCATGGGGGCCCATTGCCCCAGGTTGTCTCTCTGGAGGTTGGTGTTGGAGGGCCTCCTCACTCGAGGTCATTGTGCCCACGGAGCAATCCCTGCAACTTCAGGGCATGGTGGGTGGTTAGGATCACCAAGTGGCGTCCTTTTCCCTTAGGAGGGAGCTGGCCTTGCGGGCTGCTGATTTCCAGGTTTTTAGATACCCCCAGTATCCTGGTCGGATGGGGTGGCTGGCCAATGCCTGGAGGGCATTCTTACATTGTTCCATTTCAAGTGGTCCCAGTTTTTGCACTAATACTCCAAGGGCGATTCGCCTTGGACCAGGAATGTAAAGGTCAAAGGGTTTAGCTAACTTAGGGAGGTCCAGGGCCAGGGTCTGAATTGACTGCTCTTTCCATTCTTGAAAGGCCGCTTCTGGATTCTATTCAAAAGGATCATCATCTTTTCCTTTCAGTGTTTCATATAGAGGCCCAGCTATTAGACTGTAGTTAGGGATCCAGATGCAGCAAACCCCGGTCTCCCCAGGAACCCCTAAGCTGTCTTCTAGTTTCAGGAAAGGTGAGGCTGCAAATGGCTTCTTCCCTTTCCTGGGGTGGGCTTCTCCGACCTTCTGTGCGAATGAAGCCCAGGAAGGCCACCTTAGTTTGTGATATTTGAGCCTTTTCCTTGGACACCTTCTATCTTTTATTGGCTAGGTAGTTCAGAGGCCTCCTTAGTCGGGCTGGTGATCAGAATGTCATCTGCATATTGAAGGAGGGTTCCCTTCTCCAGAGGTAGATCTTTTAGGTCTTTAGCTAACGTTTCCCCAAAGATGGTGTGGGAATTTTTGAACCCCTGGGGCAGGACGGCCCAGCAGTATTGTTTTTGTTGTAGGTTGAGTCCTGCCACTCACAGCCAAAATTTCTTGTGACTCTGGGACTAATGGAATACAGAAGAAGGCATCATTGAAGTCTAATACAGAATGCCATGTCCTGGTGGATGGTAGAATGACCAGCAGGGTGTAGGAATTAGGAACTACTAGATGTATATCCTCTGTGGCTTCACTGACTGTCCTGGCGTCCTCTAGCAGGTCCCCAGCAGCCCACGGGGCTCTTGTGGTCAGGCCCCTCCCAGGATATGGAGCTCACCTGGGCAGGTACGCAGCAGCCCACGGGGCTCTCATGGGCAGGCCCCTCCCTGGATATGGAGCTCCCGTGGACAGGTACCCCGGCAGGGCTGGGCACACAGGAACCGTGCACATAGCCCTCATTGCAGAGCACCCCCAGCACCCCTGTCACTCAGAGCTGACACAGAGCACCTCAGAGCAGAGCTTGAACTAACAAACAGCAGCTCCAACAGGTCTGTGACCCTAGGCTTCACTCTGTGCGGCCTCCCTCTGCCTGGTCTTCCAGGGGCTTCCACTGCAGCCGGGGCACCAGGCCTCTGTCTCCACCCACCACCCCTCCTCTCCCTGACTCCTGGGTTCCTCTCATTAGCAGAGGGTCTTCTTGAAGTTGTCTCCCACTCATGGACCAGATAAAATGATTCGAAAACAAGCCAGGGCTGCCGCCCCTTATCTATCCTGACTCTCGGGACCCTACACCTGTTCCTTGGATCTGGCCGGTGCAGCAAGGCCCATTTTCTGCAACTCTGAGCCCCTGAGGGGCGAGGATTGGCTGACCTGGGCAGCCTGACCCGGCCGGCCAGCCCTTCCCAGGTGTGCCTGGGTTGAGGTCAATATAAACACCCCTCCAGGCAGCAAAAGCCTCTGCAGCTGTGCCTGACGCCATATTCTCTGCCCCATCAGCAGTCTCGGGGTTGGGCTGGTGGGAGGGAGTAGGGCCCACGGCTCTATGAGTGGCCCAGTGTGACTGGGGCTCTGCTGGACTTTCTGCAGGAGTTGCCGGGCTGCCACCTGCTAAAGAAGAGGATGTGTCACCCATACTTGCTGCTGGAATTTCTCCCCGGGCAGAGGTGAGGAAGGAAAAAAGCAGTGGGGGCCGGGACAGGAGGGGTACCTCAGGCAGGGAAATGGAAAGCTTCCAGACGAGCGCCCGGGGCCAGGACCATCCTGGCTGGCCTGCAGGCACCAAGTCGGCCTGCGTGCTGTCGCTGGTGTGACTCCAAGCCCCTTCCTCTAGTTTTTAAAGTCTTTGCACACATTCAGGTGTTTTACCTGGGAAGGGTGGGAAAAGTTCAGCAGCAGCTGGCCTGGGGCTCAGCTCACGTTTACTCAGAGACGCCTCCTCACGGTCCCCCAGCTTTGCAATGAGGACGCTCCTCGTGTGGGGGCTGCTGGCTGCATGGGAGATGATTCCCCACCTGTGACCAACTTCAGAATTGTTTACCCCTGGAGCAAGTGCCCTGATAGGGTTTTCCTCTGTATGACCAGTGGGTTCTGTTTTTTTTTTTTTTTTTTCTTTTTTGGTTCAAGGTAAGTTTTATTCCTCTTTTTGTATTTATGGATATAAGCATGGAAATAATTCATTCATATAAATACGTCTATGGGAAGGACAGAACTTTTTTTCTGTTTTATTTTTTTAAGTATTACTTATTTTTTAATTTTTGAATTTATTTTATTCATTTTTTTATACAGCAGGCTCTTATTGGTAACCTATTTTATACATATAAGTGTATATATGTCAATCCCAGGCTCGCAATTCATCCCACCACCACCACCCTGCCACTTTCCCCCCTTGGTGTCCATACATTTGTTCTCTACATCTGTGTCTCTATTTCTGCCTTGCAAACCGGTTCATCTTTACCATTTTTCTAGGTTCCACATGTATGCGTTAATATACGATATTTGTTTTTCTCTTTCTGACTTACTTCACTCTGTATGACAGTCTCTAGATCTATCCACGTCTCTACAAATGACCCAATTTCATTCCTTTTTATGGCTGAGTAATATTCCATTTTATATATGTAGCACATCTTTTCTGTTCGTCTGTCTATGGGCATTTAGGTTGCTTCCATGACCTGGCTATTGTAAATAGTGCTGCAATGAATATTGTGGTGAATATGTCTTTTTGAATTATGGTTTTCTCTGGGTATATGGCCAGTAGTGGGATTGCTGGGTCATATGGTAATTCTATTTTTAGTTTCTTAAGGAACCTCCATACTGTTCTCCATCGTGACTGTATCAATTTACATTCCCACAAATAGTGTAAGAGGGTTCCCTTTTCTCCACACCCTCTCCAGCATTTGTTGCTTGTAGATTTTCTGATGATGCCCATTCTAACTCGTGTGAGGCGATACCTCATTGTAGTTTTGGTTTATATTTCTCTAATAATTAGTGATGTTGAGCAGCTTTTCATGTGCTTCTTGGTCATCTGTATGTCTTCTTGGGACAAATGTCTATTTACGTCATCTGCCCATTTTTGGATTGGGTTGTTTGTTTTTTTACTGTTGAGCTGCATGAGCTGTTTATATACATTGGAGATTAATCCTTTGTCCATTGATTCGTTTGCAAATATTTTCTCCCATTGTGAGGGTTGTCTTTTCGTCTTGTTTGTAGTTTCCTTTGCTTTGCAAAAGCTTTTAGGTTTCATTTGCTCCCATATGTTTATTTTTTTTTTATTCCATTACTCTAGGAGGTGGATCAAAAAAGATCTTGCTGTGATTTATGTCAAAGAGTATTCTTCCTATGTTTTCCTCTAAGAGTTTTATAGTGTCCGGTCTTACATTTCGGTCTCTAATCCATTTTGAGTTTATTTTTTGTGTATGGTGTTAGGGAGTGTTCTAATTTCATTCTTTTACATGTAGCTGTCCATTTTTCCCAGCACCACTTATTGAAGAGACTGTCTTTTCTCCTTTGTATACCCTTGCCTCCTTTGTCATAGATTAGTGGGCCATAGGTGTGTAGGTTTATCTCTGGGCTTTTTTTTTTCTTTTACATCTTTATTGGAGTATAATTGCTTTACAATTGTGTGTTAGTTTCTGCTGTATAAAAAAGTGAATCAGCTGTGCGTATACATATAACACCATATCCCCTCCCTCTTGCAACTCCCTCTCACTCCCTTATCCCACCCTTTTAGGTGGTCACAAAGCACAGCGCTGATCTCCCTGTGCTATGTGGCTGCTTCCCAGTAGCTATCAATTTTACATTTGGTAGTGTATATATGTCCATACCACTCTCTCACTTTGTCCCAGCTTACCCTTCCCTCTCCCCATGTCCTCAAGTCCTTTCTCTACGTCTGTGTCCTTAATCCTTTCCTGCCCCTAGGTTCTTCATAAACTTTTTTTTTTAAGATTCCATATATATGTGTTAGCATACGGTATTTGTTTTTCTCTTTCTGACTTACTTCACTCTGTAGGACAGACTCTAGATCCATCCACCTCACTAAAAGTAACTCAATTTCGTTTCTTTTTATGGCTGAATAATGTTCCATTGTATATGTGTGCCACATCTTCCTTATCCATTTATCTGTTGATGGACACTTAGGTTGCTTCCATGTCCTGGCTATTGTAAATAGAGCTACAGTGAACATTGTGGTACATGACTCTTTTTGAATTATGGTTTTCTCAGGGTAAATGTCCAGGAGTGGGTTTGCTGGGTTGTATGGTAGTTCTATTTTTAGTTTTTAAGGAACCCCCATACCGTTCTCCCTAGTGGCTATATCAATTTACATTCCCACCAACAGTGCAAGAGGGTTCCCTTTGCTCCAATAAATGCCTCTCCAGCATTTATTGTTGGTAGATTTTTTGATGATGGCCATTCTGACTGGTGTGAGGTGATACCTCACTGTAGTTTTGATTTGCATTTCTCTAATGATTAGTGATGTTCAGCATCCTTTCATGTGTTTGTTGGCAACCTGTATATCTTCTTTGGAGAAATGTCTATTTAGGTCTTCTGCCCATTTTTGGATTGGGTTGTTTGGTTTTGTGATATTGAGCTACATGAGCTGCTTTTTGGAGATTAATCCTTTGCCATTTGCTTCATTTGAAAATATTTTCTCCCATTCTGATGGTTGTCTTTTCATCTTGCTTATGTTTTCCTTTGCTGTGCAAAAGAATTTATGTTTCATTCGGTCCCATTTTTTTATTTTTGTTTTTATTTCCATTTCTCTAGGAGGTGGGTCAAAAAGGATCTTGCTGTGATTTATGTCATAGACTGTTCTGCTTATGTTTTCCTCTAAGAGTTTTATAGTGGCTGGTCTTATATTTAGGTCTCTAATCCATTTTGAGTTTATTTTTGTGTATGGTGTTAGGGAGTGTACTAATTTCATTCTTTTACATGTAACTGTCCAGTTTTCCCAGCACCACTTGCTGAAGACACTGTCTTTTCTCCATTGTATACCCTTGCCTCCTTTGTCATAGATTAGTGAACCATAGGTACGTGGGTTTATCTCTGTGCTTTCTATCCTGTTCTATTGACCTATATTTCTGTTCTTGTGTCAGTACCATATTATCTTGATTACTGTAGCTTTGCAATATAGTCTGAAGTCTGGAAGTCTGATTCCTCCAGCTCTTTTTTTTCCCCCTCAAGACTGCTTTGGCTATCCAGGGTCTTTTGTGTCTCCCTACAAATTTTAAGATTTTTTTTTCTTGTTCTGTAGAAAATGCCAAAGGTATTTTGATCGGGATTGCATTGAATCTGTAGATTGCTTTGGGTAGTATAGTCATTTTCACAATATTGATTCTTCTAATCCGAGAACATGGTATATGTCTCCATCTGTTTATATCATCTTTGATTTCTTTCATCAGTGTCTTATAGTTTTCTGAGTACAGGTCTTTTACTTCCTTAGGTAGGTTTATTCCTAGGTATTTTATTCTTTTTGTTGCAGTGGTAATGGGATTGTTTCCTTAATTTCTCTTTCTGATCTTTCATTGTTAGTGTATAGGAATGCAAGCAATTTCTGTGCATTAATTTTGTATCCTGCAACTTTACCAAATTCATTGATTAGCTCCAGTGGTTTTCTGGTGGCATCTTTAGGATTCTCTATCTATGATATCATGTCATCTGCAAACAGTGACAATTTTACTTCTTCTTTTCCTTTTTGTATTCCTTTTATTTCTTTTTCTTCTCTGATTGCCATGGCTAGGACTTCCAAAACTATGTTGAATAGCAGTGGTGAGAGTGGACATCCTCGTCTTGTTCCTGATCTTAGAGGAAACGCTTTCAGTTTTTCACCATTGAGAATGTTGTTTGCTGTGGGTTTGTCATATATGGCCTTTATTATGTTGAGGTAGTTTCCCTCTATGCCCACACTCTGCAGAGTTTTTATCGTAAATGAGTGTTGAATTTTCTCAAAATCTTTTCCTTCATCTATTGAGATGATCATATGCTTTTATTCTACAATTTGTTAATATGGTGTATCACATTGATTTGTGTATATTGAAGAATCCTCGCATCCCTGGGATAAACCCCACTTGATCATGGTGTATGATCCTTTTCATGTGTTGTTCGATTCTGTTTGCTAGTATTTTGTTGAGGATTTTTACATCTATATTCATCAGTGATATTGGTCTATAATTTTCTTTCCTTGTAGTATCTCTGTCTGATTTTGGTATCAGGGTGATGGTGGTCTCATAGAATGAGTTTGGGAGTGTTCCTTCCGCTGCAATTGTTTTGAAGAATTTGAGAAGGTTGGGTGTTAGCTCTGCTCTAAATGTTTGATAGAATTCACCTGTGATGCCATCTGGTTCTGGACTTTTGTTTGTTGGAAGATTTTTAATCACAGTTTCAATTTCATTGCTTGTGATAGGTTTGTTCATATTTTCTATTTCTTCCTGGTTCAGTCTTAGAAGGTTATCCCTTTCTAAGAATTTGTCCATTTCTTCCAGATTGTCCATTTTATTGGCCTAGAGTTGCTTGTAGTAGTCTCTTAGGATGCTTTGTATTCCTGTGGTGTCTGTTATAACTTCTGCTTTTTCACTTCTAATTTTGTTGATTTGCGTCCTCTCCCTCTTTTTCTGGAGTCCGGCTAAAGGTTGATCATTTTTGCTTATCTTCTCAAAGAACCAGCTTTTAGTTTTATTGATCTTTGCTTTCGTTTTCTTTGTTTCTATTTCATTTATTTCTGCTCTGATCTTTATGATTTCTTTCCTTCTACTAACTTTGGGTTTTGTTCTTCTTTCTCTAGTTCCTCTAGGTGTAAGGTTAGATTGTTTATTTGAGATTTTTCTTGTTTCTTGAGGTAGGCTTGTATTGCTATAAACTTCCCTCTTAGAACTCCTTTTGCTGCATCCCATAGGTTTTGGATCATCGTGTTTTTGTTGTCATTTGTCTCTAGGTAGTTTTTGATTTCCTCTTTGATTTCTTCAGTGATCTCTTGGTTATTTAGTAACGTATTGTTTAGCCTCCATGTGTTTGTGTTTTTTACGGTTTTTTCCGTGTAATTGATTTCTAATCTCATAGCATTGTGGTCGGAACAGCTGCTTGATATGATTTCAGTTTTCTTAAATTTACTGAGGCTTTATCTGTGACCCAAGATGTGATCTATCCTGGAGAATGTTCCGTG
Organism: Balaenoptera borealis; assembly: GCF_965194805.1. NCBI lineage: Eukaryota > Metazoa > Chordata > Mammalia > Artiodactyla > Balaenopteridae > Balaenoptera > Balaenoptera borealis. The sequence continues at coordinate 228,865 of NW_028123754.1, forward strand.
TGCAGTTGAGAAGAACGTGTAATCTGCTGTTTTTGGATGGAATGTCCTATAAATATCAATTAACTCTATCTGGTCTATTGTGTCATTTAAAGCTTGTGTTTCCTTATTAATTGTCTGTCTGGCTGATCTCCACTGGTGTAAGTGAGCTGTTAAAGTCCCCCGCTATTATTGTGTTACTGTCGATTTCCTCTTTTATAGCTGTTAGCAGTTGCCTTATACATTGAGCTGCTCCTATTTTGGGTACATATATATTTATAGTTGTTATATCTTCTTCTTGGATTGATCCCCTGACCATTATGTAGTGCCTTTCCTCGTCTCTTGTAACATTCTTTATTTTAAAGTCTATTTTATCTGATATGAGTATTGCTACTCCAGCTTTCTTTTGATTTTCATTTGCATAGAATATATTTTTCCATCGCCTCACTTTGAGTCTGTATGTGTCCCTAGGTCTGAAATGGATCTCTTGTAGACAGCATATATATGGGTCTTGTTTTTGTATCCATTCAGCGAGCCTGTGTCTTTTGGTTGGAACATGTAGTGCATTCACGTTTAAGGTAATTATCGATATGTATGTTCCTACTACTATTTTCTTAATTGTTATGGGTTTGTCTTGGTGGGTCCTTTTCTTCTCTTGTGTTTCCCACTTAGAGAAGTTCCTTTAGCATTTGGTGTAGAGCTGGTTTCATGGTGCTGAATTCTCTTAGCTTTTGCTTGTCTGTAAGGCTTTTGATTTCTCCATCAAATCTGAATGAGCTCTTTGCAGGGTGGAGTACTCTTGGTTGTAGGTTCTTCCCTTTCATCACTTTAAATTTATCATGCCACTTCCTTCTGGCTTGTAGATTTTCTGCTGAGAAATCAGTTGTTATCCTTATGGGAGTTCCCTTGTATGTTATTTGTCATTTTTCCCTTGCTGCTTTCAATCATTTTTCTTTGTCGTTAATTTTTGTCAATTTGATTACTATGTGTCTTGTCATTTTTCTCCTTTGGTTTATCCTGCCTGGGACACTCTGTGCTTCTGGACTTGGGTGGCTATTTCTTTTCCCATGCTAGGGAAGTTTTTGACCATAATCTCTTCAAATATATTCTCGGGTCCTTTCTCTCTCTCTTCTCCTTCTGGGACCCCTATAATGCGAATGTTGTTGCGTTTAAAGTTGTCCCAGAGGACTCTTGGGGTGTCTTCGTTTATTTTCATTCTTTTTCTTTATTCTGTTCCATGGCAGTGATTTCCACCTTTCTGTCTTCCAGGTCACTTATCCGTTCTTCTGCCACAGTTATTCTGCTACTGATTCCTTCTAGTGTATTTTTCATTTCAGTTATTCCATTGTTCACCTCTGTTTGTTTGTTCTTTAATTCTTCTAGGTGTTTGTTCCTTAATTCTTCTAGGTCTTTGTTAAACATTTCTTGCATCTTCTCGATCTTTGCCTCCTTTCTTTTTCCAAGGTCTTGGCTCAACTTCACTATCATTATTCTGAATTCTTTTTCTGGAAGGTTCCCTATCTCCACCTCATTTCATTTTTTTTCTGGGGTTTTATCTTGTTCCTTGATCTGGTATAAAGTCCTCTGCCTTTTCATTTTGTCTATCTTTCTGTGAATGTGGTTTTCCTTCCACAGGCTGCAGAATTGTAGTTCTTCTTGCTTCTGCTGTCTGCTCTCCGGTGGATGAGTCTATCTTAGAGGCTTGTGCAAGCTTCCTGATGGGAGGGACTGGTGGTGGGTAGAGCTGGGTGTTGCTTTGGTGGGCAGAGCTTTAATCCGCTTGTCTACGGATTAAATAAAACTTTAATAAAAAGTTTAATCCGCTTGTCTGCTGATGCATGGGGCTGGGTTCCCTCCCTGTTGGTTGTTTGGCCTGAGGCGACCCAGCCCTGGAGCCTACCTTGCTCTTGGTGGGGCTAATGGCGGACTCTGGGAGGGCTCACACCAAGGAGTATTTCCCAGAACTTCTGCTGCCAGTGTCGTTGTCCTCACGGTGAGCCACAGCCACAGCCACCACCTGCCTCTGCAGGAGACCCTCTAAAAGTAGCAGGTAGTTCTGGTCATTCTCCTACAGGGTCACTGCTCCTTCCCCTGGGTCCTGATGTGCACACTACTTTGTGTGTGCCCTCCAAGAGTGGAGTATCTGAGTGGAGTTGAGACTCTGAGACTCTGTGTGGAGTTGCACAGACTCTGGGTCCTGTGAAGCTTCGATGTTTTGTGATTCTAGAAATCCTATAGGAGACGGTCCACAGCAGGTGACGCTAATGTTGTCAGTAGAGGTGTTGAAGCCAAAGATCTGCAGTTCCAACTAGAGGTGCCGATGTACATACAGGACAAAATCATCTCGTGTGAATGTAGTTCAGGCATGTTTAAGATGAATGCAGTCATGTTAATGCCTACCATATTCTATCTTGAGCCTCTCCTCAGGGACCCCCTCCTCAGTTCCTGAGGCTCCTGTAAGTCATGTACAGGGGACTGGAGAGTGGGCTCTGTCCAGTCTGAGCCCTGAGTTACCCTGTGTGTATCTTAGGATACTTTGTATTTCTGTGGTGTCTGTTGTAACATCATCTCTTTCATTTCAGATTTATTTGGGCCCTCTCTTTTTAAAAAAACATACTACTGTTGTCTTTTATTCTCTACAGAAGTTTAATAAGTGTTTGATCTACTATCCTTACCCTATGTATACTTTTTGCAGTGAGATTTTTACTTTTCTTTGTTTCCTTGTTACTATCAATAATTAGTGAGACTTCTTTTAAGCTACCTTCAACATTGCTTATAAAGCTGCTTTATTAGTGATGACAGAGCCTTAATGGAAGTCATGTTCTGGTTGTAAATTAGAATGCAATGTGCCAGCAAATAGCCCCTTAAGTTTATGTCTCATTACTTCTTGTTCTTTTTTTAATTTAATTTTTATTTTTTGTCAGAGCAAATTTAATTAAAATGTTTTGTTTCTTCTAGGTGTGAAAGATGTGGTTCTTTTAAACATATACATATATCTATTCTTCTTTGGATCATTTTCCCATGTAGGTTATGACACGATGTTGAGTAGTCTTGTCTTGGTATTACGTAGGTCTTTGGTGATTACATATTTCACATGTGTTTCTATATCTATCTTAACCCCAATATCCTAATGTATCCAATCCTCACACCTTTCCATTTGGTGAACCATAAGTTTGTTTCATGAATCTGTGATTGCATTTCTCTGTGGAAATATTTTCATTGGTATCAATTTTTAGCTAAGACCTATAAGTGATATTATAGGATATGTGTCTTTTGCTTTCTGACTTAGTACAATTTGCCTGATTACCTCAAGAATCATACATGGTGCTGCAAATGGCATTGTTTCATTTTTTTCCCTGGCTAATATTCCATCTGTACGTGTACCAGTTCTTCTTTGGCCACGCACCTCTTGATGGACTTTCTGGTTGCCTCCATGTCTTGGCTATTGTAATACTGCTGCAATGCACATTTGCTTGCCTGTGTCTTTCCAGTTATATCTTCTTATGTTATAGGCCAAGCAGTGGGCTTGCTGTATCATATGGTAGCTCAGTGTGTATGTTTTAAAGGCACCACCATTCAGTTCTCATTAGTGGCTCTTTCCAGGTTACGTCCCACTTAAAATTGAGGGTATGCATTTCTCCAAAACACCTTCAATATTTATTGTTTGTAGTTTTCTTGCTGATGGTTATTCTAATGGGTGCGAGCTGATGCCTATCTGTGGTTGAATTTGCATGTGTCCCATAATCTGTTGAAATTGAGCTTTAAAGCATGCCCTTTTTATTTATCAAACTGTGATTACAGCTCAGTTCTTCAAAGTGTTTTCTTAAAGTAAGTGTCACATTTTGAAAATTTTTGGCCATTACCTCCCTCAAGACATTTTGAGGGCACGTTTCATTTACAGCCCTGAAGTACTTGTTCATATGAAGTGACCATTAGCACAGGTTTTAAAGCTGCTTTTGCAGGTAACGGCCAGAGGGTGGCAGCCTTTCTACGTTCCTAATCTGGTAAATAGTGAAAGAGACCTTCAGCCCCAAGAGTGTCCAGCTTTATTTCTCATCCAGCTGTGGGTCTAGATATGGTCACACCAGGTTGCATCACAGCCCCGGAACGAATTACGTAAAAATTTTCCCTCTATCACTGTCTTTGTTTTTTGGAATTTTTAAGTAATTTATTTTTATAATGGGGTTTACCTGATTTTCACTGCTGTGTTTATGCCCCTTTACACCCACTTGATTCACTTACAGAGGGACATCAATACATAGGTTTTAAGATTATTACTAGTCAGATATATTCTTGTGCGGCGAATAGGGCGTGTTGAGTCCAGTTCTCTGAGCAAGGAGTAGGTCTTGTCTATTACATATTGGGTTTATGGAACGGTATCTGAGCTAATTTGAAACCCTTGTTTTATGTATCACCCCACCTCACCTTTCCCGTTAAGCAGCCATACTGTGTTTTCTGCATGTGTGACTCTGTTCTGTTTTGTAATTCAGTTCAAGTGTAACGCTTTTTACATTCCCTCTATAAGTGATACCTTATGAGAAGTGTCCTTTTCTGTGTGACTTATTTCACTTAGAATCGTCGTACCTAAATCCACTCATCATGCTGCTACTAGCCTTATGACATTGATTTCATGGCTGAGTGATATTCCATTGTACATAAGGACCACAACTTCTTTATCCATTTTTCTCTTTCCTGGGATATTGAAGGTGGAATGAAGTGGAGGTCCTTGTCAACAGAGCAGCCCTAAACTTTGGGGTGCTTGTGTCTTGCTGATTTTTCATTTTCCCAATTTATACCCCCATGAGTGGAAGTGCCCTATGCTCTCTAAGCTGTGTTTTTTAGATGTTTCAGGACACACCGTACACTTCTCCAGAGTGGCTGTTGGCAATTTACAACCCGCCCATCAGTGTGGCAAGGCTCCCATTTCTCCATGGCCTGTCCTGCATTTCTGGTTTTGAGACATTTTTCAGCATGGCCCTTTTGACCGATGGGTAGCGAGTCTTCTTTGTAGCGCTGATTTGCCTTTCCAGGTTGCTTGGTTGGCCAAAAAGGGCGTATGCGTTTTTTCCTGAATATATTCAGGAAAAAACGCATACGCCCTTTTTGGCCAAGGGCATCATTGTCAACGTTTTGCCGCTTTTCATGTGCTTTAAAGGCGATTCGAATCTACCTCCTGAAATCTGTTTCCTGCAATTCTGCCTTGATTTCAAATCGTCTTCTTTGCCTTCCCTCAATATATTTGTGGACGAGAGTTATCATTTATAACTCTGCAGGTTTGTGAATTGCAGTGCCCTGAAGCTCCATTTTACAAGTCGCTTTTTTGGGAGCAGGCCGCAAAAGAGCAGGATGGCTTCAGGCGCTCTTCTGGTTCCCGGGGGCAGGATGAGCCTGTAGTTAATTCTTCTTCCTGATGGGAAAATAGAGTGACCTGTGCCTGTCCCAACACCAAGAGCTAGTCTCTCATTGGTTCCACGTCTTCCCGTTCATCCTCAGGACAAATTGCAACCTGTACGGAACAGGAGGTTAAAGGTGCTGATGCTCCAAGTAGGGAGATTGCTAGTAAAGCGGCTGGAATGGCGAACCCGGGCACAAGGAGATGAGAAATGACGTGCGTTTTAGAAACCTTTCCCCATCACACGGTGTACCATCTTCTGGGTTTCTCATGCATGTTTTCGATGTAGCAAGATGCCCTTGAACCTGGAGATTTGGGACCCATGCGATGGGTACCACGCAGTATTACTTTAAAGGGTCTGCGTTTGCTCACCCAACCTCACCAAACCTCTCAGCCCCAAGAGTGTCCACCCTTATGTCTCATCCAGCTGTGGGTCTAGATATGGTCAATCCAGGTTGCATCACAGCCCCTGAACGCATTGTGTAAGAATTTCTCTCTCTTTCACTGTCTTTGTTTCATGGGTTTTTCAAAGTAATTTATTTTTATAATGGGGTTTAGCTGCTTTTCACTGCTGTGTTTATGCCGCTTTACACCCACTTGACACACTAACAGAGAGATATCAATACCTAGGTTTTAAGATTATTACTAGTCAGATATATTCTTGTGCGGTGAATAGGGCGTGTTGAGTCCAGTTCTCTGAGCAAGGAGTAGGTCTTATCTATTACATATTGGTTTTATGGAACAGTATCTGAGCTAATTTGAAACCCTTGTTTTATGTATCACCCCACCTCACCTTTCCCGTTAAGCAGCCATAGTGTGTTTTCTGCATGTGTGACTCTGTTCTGTTTTGTAATTCAGTTCAAGTGTAACGGTTTTTACATTCCCTCTATAAGTGATACATTATGAGAAGTGTCCTTTTCTGTGTGACTTATTTCACTTAGAATCGTCGTACCTAAATCCACTCATCATGCTGCTACTAGCCTTATGACATTGATTTCATGGCTGAGTGATATTCCATTGTATATAAGGACCACAACTTCTTTATCCATTTTTCTCTTTCCTGGGATATTGAAGGTGGAATGAAGTGGAGGTCCTTGTCAAGAGAGCAGCCCTAAACTTTGGGGTTCTTGTCTCTTGCTGATTTTTAATTTTCCCAATGTATACCCCCATGAGTGGAAGTGCCCTATGCTCTGTAGCTTTGCTTTTTAGACGTTTCAGGACTCACCGTACACTTCTCCAGAGTGGCTGTTGGCAATTTACATCCCGCCCATCAGTGTAGCATGGCTCCCATTTCTCCATGGCCTTTCCTGCATTTCTGGTTTTGACACTTTTTTCAGCACGGCCATTTTGACCAATGGGTAGCGAGACTTCTTTGTAGCGCTGATTTGCCTTTCCAGGTTGCTTGGTTGGCCAAAAAGGGCGTATGCGTGTTTTCCTGAATATATTCAGGAAAAAACGCATACGCCCTTTTTGGCCAAGGGCATCATTGTCAACGTTTTGCCGCTTTTCATGTGCTTTAAAGGCGATTCGAATCTACCTCCTGAAATCTGGTTCCTGCAATTCTGCCTTGATTTCAAATCCTCTTCTTTGCCTTCCCTCAATATATTTGTGGACGAGAGTTATCATTTATAACTCTGCAGGTTTGTGAATTGCAGTGCCCTGAACCTCCATTTTACAACTCGCCTTTTTGGGAGATGGCCGCAAAAGCGCAGGATGGCTTCAGGCCCTGTTCTGGTTCCGGGGGGCAGGATGAACCTGTGGTTAATTCTTCTTCCTGATGGGAAAATAGAGTGACCTCTGCATGTCCCAACACCAAGAGCTAGTCTCTCATTGGTTCCATGTCTTCTCGTTCATCCTCAGGACAAATTGCAATCTGTACGGAACAGGAGGTTAAAGATGCTGATGCTCCAAGTAGGGAGATTGCTTGTAAAGCGGCTGTTATGGCGAACCCGGGCACAAGGAGATGAGAAATGAGGTACGTTTTAGAAAGCTTTCCCCATCACACGGTGTACCATCTTCTGGGTTTCTCATGCATGTTTTCAATGTAGGAAGATGCCCTTGAACCTGGAGATTTGGGACCCATGCGATGGGTACCACGCAGTGTTACTTTAAAGGGTCTGCGTTTGCTCACCCAACCTCACCAAACCTCTCAGCCCCAAGAGTGTCCACCCTTATGTCTCATCCAGCTGTGGGTCTAAATATGGTCAATCCAGGTTGCATCACAGCCCCTGAACGCATTGTGTAAGAATTTCTCTCTCTTTCACTGTCTTTGTTTCATGGGTTTGTAAAAGTAATTTATTTTTATAATGGGGTTTAGCTGCTTTTCACTGCTGTGTTTATGCCGCTTTACACCCACTTGACACACTAACAGAGAGATATCAATACCTAGGTTTTAAGATTATTACTAGTCAGATATATTCTTGTGCGGTGAATAGGGCGTGTTGAGTCCAGTTCTCTGAGCAAGGAGTAGGTCTTATCTATTACATATTGGTTTTATGGAACGGTATCTGAGCTAATTTGAAACCCTTGTTTTATGTATCACCCCACCTCACCTTTCCCGTTAAGCAGCCATAGTCTGTTTTCTGCATGTGTGACTCTGTTCTGTTTTGTAATTCAGTTCAAGTGTAACGGTTTTTACATTCCCTCTATAAGTGATACATTATGAGACGTGTCCTTTTCTGTGTGACTTATTTCACTTAGAATCGTCGTACCTAAATCCACTCATCATGCTGCTACTAGCCTTATGACATTGATTTCATGGCTGAGTGATATTGCATTGTATATAAGGACCACAACTTCTTTATCCATTTTTCTCTTTCCTGGGATATTGAAGGTGGAATGAAGTGGAGGTCCTTGTCAAGAGAGCAGCCCTAAACTTTGGGGTGCTTGTCTCTTGCTGATTTTTAATTTTCCCAATGTATACCCCCATGAGTGGAAGTGCCCTATGCTCTGTAGCTTTGCTTTTTAGACGTTTCAGGACTCACCGTACACTTCTCCAGAGTGGCTGTTGGCAATTTACATCCCGCCCATCAGTGTAGCATGGCTCCCATTTCTCCATGGCCTTTCCTGCATTTCTGGTTTTGACACTTTTTTCAGCATGGCCATTTTGACCAATGGGTAGCGAGACTTCTTTGTAGCGCTGATTTGCCTTTCCAGGTTGCTTGGTTGGCCAAAAAGGGCGTATGCGTTTTTTCCTGAATATATTCAGGAAAAAACGCATACGCCCTTTTTGGCCAAGGGCATCATTGTCAACGTTTTGCCGCTTTTCATGTGCTTTAAAGGCGATTCGAATCTACCTCCTGAAATCTGTTTCCTGCAATTCTGCCTTGATTTCAAATCCTCTTCTTTGCCTTCCCTCAATATATTTGTGGACGAGAGTTATCATTTATAACTCTGCAGGTTTGTGAATTGCAGTGCCCTGAACCTCCATTTTACAACTCGGCTTTTTGGGAGATGGCCGCAAAAGCGCAGGATGGCTTCAGGCCCTGTTCTGGTTCCGGGGGGCAGGATGAGCCTGTGGTTAATTCTTCTTCCTGATGGGAAAATAGAGTGACCTCTGCATGTCCCAACACCAAGAGCTAGTCTCTCATTGGTTCCCCGTCTTCCCGTTCATCCTCAGGACAAATTGCAACTTGTACGGAACAGGAGGTTAAAGGTGCTGATGCTCCAAGTAGGGAGATTGTTAGTAAAGCGGCTGGAATGGCGAACCCGGGCACAAGGAGAAGAGAAATGAGGTGCGTTTTAGAAACCTTTCCCCATCACATGGTGTACCATCTTTTTGTTTTCTCATGCATGTTTTCGATGTAGGAAGATGCCCTTGAACCTGGAGATTTGGGACCCATGCGATGGGTACCACGCAGTATTACTTTAAAGGGTCTGCGTTTGCTCACCCAACCTCACCAAACCTCTCAGCCCCAAGAGTGTCCACCCTTATGTCTCATCCAGCTGTGGGTCTAGAAATGGTCAATCCAGGTTGCATCACAGCCCCTGAACGCATTGTGTAAGAATTTCTCTCTCTTTCTCTGTCTTTGTTTCATGGGTTTTTCAAAGTAATTTATTTTTATAATGGGGTTTAGCTGCTTTTCACTGCTGTGTTTATGCCACTTTACACCCACTTGACACACTAACAGAGAGATATCAATACATAGGTTTTAAGATTATTACTAGTCAGATATATTCTTGTGCGGTGAATAGGGCGTGTTGAGTCCAGTTCTCTGAGCAAGGAGTAGGTCTTGTCTATTACATATTGGGTTTATGGAACGGTATCTGAGCTAATTTGAAACCCTTGTTTTATGTATCACCCCACCTCACCTTTCCCGTTAAGCAGCCATAGTGTGTTTTCTGCATGTGTGACTCTGTTCTGTTTTGTAATTCAGTTCAAGTGTAACGGTTTTTACATTCCCTCTATAAGTGATACCTTATGAGAAGTGTCCTTTTCTGTGTGACTTATTTCACTTAGAATCGTCGTACCTAAATCCACTCATCATGCTGCTATTAGCCTTATGACATTGATTTCATGGCTGAGTGATATTCCATTGTACATAAGGACCACAACTTCTTTATCCATTTTTCTCCCTCCTGGGATATTGAAGGTGGAATGAAGTGGAGGTCCTTGTCAACAGAGCAGCCCTAAACTTTGGGGTGCTTGTGTCTTGCGGATTTTTCATTTTCCCAATTTATACCCCCATGAGTGGAAGTGCCCTATGCTCTCTAAGCTGTGTTTTTTAGATGTTTCAGGACACACCGTACACTTCTCCAGAGTGGCTGTTGGCAATTTACATCCCGCCCATCAGTGTAGCAAGGCTCCCATTTCTCCATGGCCTGTCCTGCATTTCTGGTTTTGAGACTTTTTTCAGCATGGCCCTTTTGACCGATGGGTAGCGAGTCTTCTTTGTAGCCCTGATTTGCCTTTCCAGGTTGCTTGGTTGGCCAAAAAGGGCGTATGCGTTTTTTCCTGAATATATTCAGGAAAAAACGCATACGCCCTTTTTGGCCAAGGGCATCATTGTCAACGTTTTGCCGCTTTTCATGTGCTTTAAAGGCGATTCGAATCTACCTCCTGAAATCTGTTTCCTGCAATTCTGCCTTGATTTGAAGTCCTCTTCTTTGCCTTCCCTTAATATATTTGTGGACGAAAGTTATCATTTATAACTCTGCAGGTTTGTGAATTGCAGTGCCCTGAAGCTCCATTTTACAACTCGCTTTTTTGGGAGCTGGCCACAAAAGCGCAGGATGGCTTCAGTCCCTGTTCTGGTTCCGGGGGGGAGGATGAGCCTGTGGTTAATTCTTCTTCCTGATGGGAAAATAGAGTGACCTGTACCTGTCCCAACACCAAGAGCTAGTCTCTCACTGGTTCCCCGTTTACCCGTTCATCCTCAGGACAAATTGCAACCTGTACGGAACAGGAGGTTAAAGGTGCTGATGCTCCAAGTAGGGAGATTGTTAGTAAAGCGGCTGGAATGGCGAACCCGGGCACAAGGAGAAGAGAAATGAGGTGCGTTTTAGAAACCTTTCCCCATCACATGGTGTACCATCTTTTTGTTTTCTCATGCATGTTTTCGATGTAGGAAGATGCCCTTGAACCTGGAGATTTGGGACCCATGCGATGGGTACCACGCAGTATTACTTTAAAGGGTCTGCGTTTGCTCACCCAACCTCACCAAACCTCTCAGCCCCAAGAGTGTCCACCCTTATGTCTCATCCAGCTGTGGGTCTAGATATGGTCAATCCAGGTTGCATCACAGCCCCTGAACGCATTGTGTAAGAATTTCTCTCTCTTTCACTGTCTTTGTTTCATGGGTTTTTCAAAGTAATTTATTTTTGTAATGGGGTTTAGCTGCTTTTCACTGCTGTGTTTATGCCGCTTTACACCCACTTGACACACTAACAGAGAGATATCAATACATAGGTTTTAAGATTATTACTAGTCAGATATATTCTTGTGCGGTGAATAGGGCGTGTTGAGTCCAGTTCTCTGAGCAAGGAGTACGTCTTGTCTATTACATATTGGGTTTATGGAATGGTATCTGAGCTAATTTGAAACCCTTGTTTTATGTATCACCCCACCTCACCTTTCCCGTTAAGCAGCCATAGTGTGTTTTCTGCATGTGTGACTCTGTTCTGTTTTGTAATTCAGTTCATGTTTAACGGGTTTTACATTCCCTCTATAAGTGATACCTTATGAGAAGTGTCCTTTTCTGTGTGACTTATTTCACTTAGAATCGTCGTACCTAAATCCACTCATCATGCTGCTATTAGCCTTATGACATTGATTTCATGGCTGAGTGATATTCCATTGTACATAAGGACCACAACTTCTTTATCCATTTTTCTCCCTCCTGGGATATTGAAGGTGGAATGAAGTGGAGGTCCTTGTCAACAGAGCAGCCCTAAACTTTGGTGTGCCTGTGTCTTGCTGATTTTTAGTTTTCCCAATTTATACGCCCATGAGTGGAAATGCCCTATGCTCTCTAAGCTGTGTTTTTTAGATGTTTCAGGACACACCGTACACTTCTCCAGAGTGACTGTTGGCAATTTACATCCCGCCCATCAGTGTAGCAAGGCTCCCATTTCTCCATGGCCTGTCCTGCATTTCTGGTTTTGACACTTTTTTCAGCATGGCCCTTTTGACCGATGGGAAGCGAGACTTCTTTGTAGCGCTCATTTGCCTTTCCAGGTTGCTTGGTTGGCCAAAAAGGGCGTATGCGTTTTTTCCTGAATATATTCAGGAAAAAACGCATACGCCCTTTTTGGCCAAGGGCATCATTGTCAACGTTTTGCCGCTTTTCATGTGCTTTAAAGGCGAATCGTATCTACCTCCTGAAATCTGTTTCCTGCAATTCTGCCTTGATTTCAAATCCTCTTCTTTGCCTTCCCTCAATATATTTGTGGACGACAGTTATCATTTATAACTCTGCAGGTTTGTGAATTGCAGTGCCCTGAACCTCCATTTTACAACTCGTTTTTATGGGAGCTGGCCGCAAAATCGCAGAATGGCTTCAGGCCCTGTTCTGGTTCTGGGGCGCAGGCTGAGCCTGTGGTTAATTCTTCTTTCTTATGGGAAAATAGAGTGACCTGTGCCTGTCCCAACACCTAGATCTAGTCTCTCATTGGTTCCCCCTCTTCCCGTTCATCCTCAGTACAAATTGCAACCTGTACGGAACAGGAGGTTAAAGGTGCTGATGCTCCAAGTAGGGAGATTGCTAGGAAAGTGGCTGGAATGGCGAACCCGAGCACAAGGAGATGATAAATGAGGTGCATTTTAGAAACCTTTCCCGATCACATGGTGTACCATCTTCTGGGTTTCTCATGCATGTTTTTGATGTAGGAAGATGCCCTTGAACCTGGAGATTTGGGACCCATGGGATGGGTGTCACGCAGTATTACTTTAAAGGGTCTGCGTTGGCTCATCCAACCTCACCAAACCTCTCAGCCTCAAGAGTGTCCACCCTTATGTCTCACCCAGCTGTGGGTCTAGATATGGTCGATCCAGGTTGCATCACAGCCCCTGAACGAATTGTGTAAGAATTTCTCTCTCTTTCACTGTCTTTGTATCATGGGTTTTTAAAAGTAATTTATTTTTATAATGGGGTTTAGCTGCTTTTCACTACTGTGTTTATGCCGCTTTAAACCCACTTGACCCACTAACAGAGAGATATCAATACATAGGTTTTAAGATTACTACTAATCAAATATATTCTTTTGCGGTGAATAGGGTGTGTTGAGTCCTGTTCTCTGAGCAAGGAGTAGTTCTTGTCTGTTACATATTGGGTTTATGGAACGGTATCTCAGATAATTTGAAACCCTTGTTTTATGCATCACCCCACCTCAGCTTTCCCGTTAACCAGCCATAGTGTGTTTTCTAAACGTGTGACTCTGTTCTGCTTTGTAATTCAGTTCAAGTGTAGCGGTTTTTACATTCCCTCTATAAGTGATAGCTTATGATACGTGTCTTTTTCTGTGTGACTTATTTCACTTAGAATCGTCGTACCTAAATCCACTCATCATGCTGCTACTAGCCTTATGACATTGATTTCATGGCTGAGTGTTATTCCATTGTACATAAGGACCACCACTTCTTTATCCATTTTTCTCTTTCCTGGGATATTTCAGGTGTCATGAAGTGGAGGTTCTTGTCAACAGAGCAGCCCTAAACTTTGGGGTGCCTGTGTCTTCCTGATTTTTAATTTCCCCAATTTATACGCCCATGAGTGGAAGTGCCCTATGTTCTCTAAGCTATATTTTTTCGATGTTTCAGGACACACCGTACACTTCTCCAGAGTGGCTGTTGGCAATTTACATCCGGCCCATCAGCATAGCAAGGCTCCCATTTCTCCATGGCCTGTCTTGCATTTCTGGTTTTGACACTTTTTTCAGCATGGTCCGTTTGACCGATGGGAAGCGAGAATGCTTTGTAGCACTGATTTGCCTTTCCAGGTTGCTTGGTTGGCCAAAAAGGGCGTATGCGTTTTTTCCTGAATATATTCAGGAAAAAACGCATACGCCCTTTTTGGCCAAAGGCATCATTGTCGACGTTTTGCCGCTTTTCATGTGCTTTAAAAGCGATTCGTATCTACCTCCTGAAATCTGTTTCCTGCAATTCTGCCTTGATTTCAAATCCTCTTCGTTGCCTTCCCTCAATATATTTGTGAACGAGAGTTATCATTTATAACTCTGCAGGTTTTGAGTTGCAGTGCCCCTGAGCTCCATTTTTCAACTCGCTTTTTTGGGAGCTGGCCGCAAGCGCGCAGGATGGTTTCAGGCCCTGTTCTTGTTCCGGGGCGCAGGCTGAGCCTGTGGTTAATTCTTCTTCCTGATGGGAAAATAGAGTGACCTGTGCCTGTCCCAAAACCAAGAGCTAGTCTCTCATTGGTTCCCCGTCTTCCCGTTCATCCTCAGGACAAATTGCAACCTGTACGAAACAGGAGGTTAAAGGTGCTTATGCTCCAAGTAGGGAGATTGCTAGTAAAGCGGCTGGAATGGGAACCCGGGCACAAGGAGATGAGAAATGAGGTGCGTTTTAGAAACCTTTCCCCATCACATGGTGTACCATCTTCTGGGTTTCTCATGCATGTTTTCGATGTAGGAAGATGCCCTTGAACCTGGAGATTTGGGACCCATGCGATGGGTTCCACGCAGTATTAATTTAAAGGGTCTGCGTTTGCTCACCCAACCTCACCAAACCTCTCAGCCCCAAGAGTGTCCACCCTTATGTCTCATCCAGCTGTGTGTCTAGGTATGGTCAATCCAGGTTGCATCACAGCCCCTGAACGCATTGTGTAAGAATTCCTCTCTCTTTCACTGTCTTTGTTTCATGGGTTTTTAAAAGTAATTTATTATTATAATGAGGTTTAGCTGCTTTTCACTGCTGTGTTTATGCCGCTTTACACCCACTTGACACACTAACAGAGAGATATCAATACATAGGTTTTACGATTATTACTAGTCAGATATATTCTTGTGCGGTGAATAGGGCGTGTTGAGTCCAGTTCTCTGAGCAAGGAGTAGGTCTTGTCTATTACATATTGGGTTTATGGAACGGTATCTGAGCTAATTTGAAACCCTTGTTTTATGTATCACCCCACCTCACCTTTCCCGTTAAGCAGCCATAGTGTGTTTTCTGCATGTGTGACTCTGTTCTGTTTTGTAATTCAGTTCAAGTGTAACAGTTTTTACATTCCCTCTATCAGTGATACCTTATGAGAAGTGTCCTTTTCTGTGTGACTTATTTCACTTAGAATCGTCGTACCTAAATCCACTCATCATGCTGCTACTAGCCTTATGACATTGATTTCATGGCTGAGTGATATTCCATTGTACATAAGGACCACAACTTCTTTACCCATTTTTCTCTTTCCTGGGATATTTAAGGTGGAATGAAGTGGAGGTCCTTGTCAACAGAGCAGCCCTCAACTTTGGGGTGCTTGTGTCTTGCTGATTTTTCATTTTCCCAATTCATACCCCCATGAGTGGAAGTGCCCTATGCTCTCTAAGCTGTGTTTTTTAGATGTTTCAGGACACACTGTACACTTCTCCAGAGTGGCTGTTGGCAATTTACATCCCGCCCATCAGTGTAGCAAGGCTCCCATTTCTCCATGGCCTGTCCTGCATTTCTGGTTTTGTCACTTTTTTCAGCATGGCCCTTTTTTTTTTTATTTTTTTAAACATCTTTATTGAAGTATAATTGCCTTACAATGGTGTGTTAGCTTCTGCTTTATAACAAAGTTAATCAGTTATACATATACAATATGTTCCCATATCTCTTCCCTCTTGCATCTCCCTCCCTCCCACCCTCCCCATCCCACCCCTCTAGGTGGTCACAAAGCACCGAGCTGATCTCCCTGTGCTATGCGGCTGCTTCCCACTAGCTATCTATTTTACATTTGGTAGTGTATATATGTCCATGACACTCTCTCACCCTGTCACATCTCACCCCACCCCCTCCCCATATCCTCAAGTCCATTCTCTAGTAGGTCTGTGTCTTTATTCCCGTCTTGCCACTAGGTTCTTCATGGCTTTTTTTTTTCCTTAGATTCCGTATATATGTGTTAGCATACTGTATTTGTTTTTCTCTTTCTGACTTACTTCACTCTGTATGACAGACTCTAACTCCATCCACCTCATTACAAATACCTCCGTTTCATTTCTTTTTATGGCTGAGTAATATTCCATTGTATATATGTGCCACATCTTCTTTATCCATTCATCTGTCGATGGACATTTAGGTTGCTTCCATGTCCTGGCTATTGTAAATAGAGCTGCAATGAACATTTTGGTACATGACTCTTTTTGACCTATGGTTTTCTCAGGGTATATGCCCAGTAGTGGGATTGCTGGGTCGTATGGTAGTTCTATTTGTAGTTTTTTAAGGAACCTCCATACTGTTCTCCATAGTGGCTGTATCAATTTACATTCCCACCAACAGTGCAAGAGAGTTCCCTTTCCTCCACACCCTCTCCAGCATTTATTGTTTCTAGATTTTTTGATGATGGCCATTCTGACCGGTGTGAGATGATATCTCATTGTAGTTTTGATTTGCATTTCTCTAATGATTAATGATGTTGAGCATTCTTTCATGTGTCTGTTGGCCATCTGTATATCTTCTTTGGAGAAATGTCTATTTAGGTCTTCTGCCCATTTTTGGATTGGGTTGTTCGTTTTTTTGTTATTGAGCTGCATGAGCTGCTTGTAAATCTTGGAGATTAATCCTTTGTCAGTTGCTTCATTTGCAAATATTTTCTCCCATTCTGATGGTTGTCTTTTGGTCTTGTTTATGGTTTCCTTTGCTGTGCAAAAGCTTTTAAGTTTCATTAGGTCCCATTTGTTTATTTGTGTTCTTATTTCCATTTCTCTGGGAGCTGGGTCAAAAAGAATCTTGCTGTGATGTATGTCATAGAGTGTTCTGCCTATGTTTTCCTCTAAGAGTTCGATAGTGTCTGGTCTTACACTTAGGTCTTTAATCCATTTTGAGTTTATTTTTGTGCATGGTGTCAGGGAGTGTTCTAATTTCATACTTTTACATGTGCCTGTCCAATTTTCCCAGCACCACTTATTGAAGAGGCTGTCTTTTCTCCACTGTATATGCTTGCCTCCTTTATCAAAGATAAGGTGACCATATGTGCGTGGGTTTATCTCTGGGCTTTCTATCCTGTTCCATTGATCTATATTTCTGTTTTTGTGCCAGTACCAAACTGTCTTGATTACTGTAGCTTTGTAATATAGTCTGAAGTCAGGGAGCCTGATTCCCCCAGCTCCATTTTTCGTTCTCAAGATTGCTTTGGCTATTCGGGGTCTTTTGTGTTTCCATACAAATTGTGAAATTTTTTGTTCTAGTTCTGTGAAAAATGCCAGTGGTAGTTTGATAGGGATTGCATTGAATCTGTAGATTGCTTTGGGTAGTAGACTCATTTTCACAATGTTGATTTTTCCAATCCAGGAACATGGTATATCTCTCCATCTGTTTGTATCATCTTTAATTTCTTTCATCAGTGTCTTATAATTTTCTGCATACAGGTCTTTTGTCTCCTTAGGTAGGTTTATTCCTAGATATTTTATTCTTTTTGTTGCAATGGTAAATGGGAGTGTTTTCTTAATTTCACTTTCAGATTTTTCGTCATTAGTGTATAGAAATGCAAGAGATTTCTGTGCATTAATTTTGTATCCTGCTACTTTACCAAATTCATTGATTAGCTCTAGGAGTTTTCTGGTAGCATCTTTAGGATTCTCTATGTATAGTATCATGTCATCTGCAAACAGTGACAGCTTTACTTCTTCTTTTCCGATTTGGATTCCTTTTATTTCTTTGTCTTCTCTGATTGCTGTGGCTAACACTTCCAAAACTATGTTGAATAATAGTGGTGAGAGTGGGCAACCTTGTCTTGTTCCTGATCTTAGTGGAAATGGTTTCAGTTTTTCACCATTGAGGACAATGTTGGCTGTGGGTTTGTCATATATGGCCTTTATTATGTTGAGGAAAGTTCCCTCTATGCCTACTTTCTGCAGGGCTTTTATCATAAATGGGTGTTGAATTTTGTCGAAAGCTTTCTCTGCATCTATTGAGATGATCATATGGTTTTTCTCCTTCAATTTGTTAATATGGTGTATCACATTGATTGATTTACGTATATTGAAGAATCCTTGCATTCCTGGGATAAACCCCACTTGATCATGGTGTATGATCCTTTTAATGTGCTGTTGGATTCTGTTTGCGAGTATTTTGTTGAGGATTTTTGCATCTATGTTCATCAGTGATATTGGCCTGTAGTTTTCCTTCTTTGTGACATCTTTGTCTGGTTTTGGTATCAGGGTGATGGTGGCCTCGTAGAATGAGTTTGGGAGTGTTCCTCCCTCTGCAATATTTTGGAAGAGTTTGAGAAGGATAGGTGTTAGCTCTTCTCTAAATGTTTGATAGAATTCACCTGTGAAGCCATCTGGTCCTGGGCTTTTGTTTGTTGGAAGGTTTTTAATCACAGTTTCAATTTCAGTGCTTGTGATTGGTCTGTTCATATTTTCTATTTCTTCCTGGTTCAGTCTCGGCAGTTTGTGCATTTCTAAGAATCTGTCCATTTCTTCCAGGTTGTCCATTTTATTGGCGTAGAGTTGCTTGTAGTAATCTCTCATGATCTTTTGTATTTCTGCAGTGTCAGTGGTTACTTCTCCTTTTTCATTTCTAATTCTATTGATTTGAGTCTTCTCCCTTTTTCTCTTGATGAGTCTGGCTAATGGTTTATCAATTTTGTTTATCTTCTCAAAGAACCAGCTTTTAGTTTTATTGATTTTTGCTATTGTTTCCTTCATTTCTTTTTCATTTATTTCTGACCTGATCTTTATGATTTCTTTCCTTCTGCTAGCTTTGGGGTTTTTTTGTTCTTCTTTCTCTAATTGCTTTAGGTGCAAGGTTAGGTTGTTTATTCGAGATGTTTCCTGTTTCTTGAGGTAGGCTTGTATTGCTATAAACTTCCCTCTTAGCACTGCTTTTGCTGCATCCCATAGGTTTTGGGTCGTCGTATCTCCATTGTCATTTGTTTCTAGGTATTTTTTGATTTCCCCTTTGATTTCTTCAGTGATCACTTCATTATTAAGTAGTGTATTGTGTAGCCTCCATGTGTTTGTATTTTTTACAGATCTTTTCCTGTAATTGATATCTAGTCTCATAGCGTTGTGGTCGGAAAAGATACTTGATACGATTTCAATTTTCTTAAATTTACCAAGGCTTGATTTGTGACCCAAGATATGATCTATCCTGGAGAATGTTCCATGCGCACTTGAGAAAAATGTGTATTCTGTTGTTTTTGGGTGGAATGTCCTATAAATATCAATTAAGTCCATCTTGTTTAATGTATCATTTAAAGCTTGTGTTTCCTTATTTATTTTCATTTTGGATGATCTGTCCATTGGTGAAAGTGGGGTGTTAAAGTCCCCTACTATGATTGTGTTGCTGTCAATTTCCCCTTTTATGG
Organism: Balaenoptera borealis; assembly: GCF_965194805.1. Lineage (NCBI taxonomy): Eukaryota > Metazoa > Chordata > Mammalia > Artiodactyla > Balaenopteridae > Balaenoptera > Balaenoptera borealis. The sequence goes on from NW_028123754.1 coordinate 248,191, forward strand.
CTGTTAGTATTTGCCTTATGTATTGAGGTGCTCCTATGTTGGGTGCATAAATATTTACAATTGTTATACCTTCCTCTTGGATCGATCCCTTGATCATTATATAGTGTCCTTCTTTGTCTCTTATAATATTCTTTATTTTAAAGTCTATTTTGTCTGATATAAGAATTGCTACTCCAGCTTTCTTTTGATTTCCATTTGCATGGAATATCTTTTTCCATCCCCTCACTTTCAGTCTGTATGTGTCTCTAGGTCTGAAGTGGGTCTCTTGTAGACAGCATATATATGGGTCTTGTTTTTGTATCCATTCAGCCAGTCTGTGTCTTTTGGTGGGAGCATTTAATCCATTTACATTCAAGGTAATTATCGATATGTATGTTCCCATTCCCATTTTCTTAAATGTTTTGGGTTTGTTATTGTAGGTGTTTTCCTTCTCTTGTGTTTCCTGCCTAGAGAAGTTCCTTTAGCATTTGTTGTAAAGCTGGTTTTGTGGTGCTGAACTCTCTCAGCTTTTGCTTGTCTGTAAAGGTTTTAATTTCTCCATCAAATCTGAATGAGATCCTGGCTGGGTAGAGTAACCTTGGTTGTAGGTTTTTCTCCTTCATCACTTTAAGTATATCCTGCCACTCCCTTCTGGCTTGCAGAGTTTCTGCTGAAAGATCAGATGTTAACCTTATGGGGATTCCCTTGTGTGTTATTTGTTGTTTTTCCCTTGCTGCTTTTAATATGTTTTCTTTATATTTAATTTTTGACAGTTTGATTATTATGTGTCTTGGCGTGTTTCTCCTTGGGTTTATCCTGTATGGGACTCTCTGTGCTTCCTGGACTTGATTAACTATTTCCTTTCCCATATTCAGCATGGCCCTTTTGACCGATGGGAAGCGAGACTTCTTTGTAGCGCTGATTTGCCTTTCCAGGTTGCTTGGTTGGCCAAAAAGGGCGTATGCGTTTTTTCCTGAATATATTCAGGAAAAAACGCATACGCCCTTTTTGGCCAAGGACATCATTGTCAACGTTTTGCCGCTTTTCATGTGCTTTAAAGGCGATTCGAATCTACCTCCTGAAATCTGTTTCCTGCAATTCTGCCTTGATTTCAAATCCTCTTCTTTGCCTTCCCTCAATATATTTGTGGACGAGAGTTATCATTTATAACTCTGTAGGTTTCTGAATTGCAGTGCCCTGAACCTCCATTTTACAACTCGCTTTTTTGGGAGCTGGCCGCAAAAGCACAGGATGGCTTCAGGCCCTGTTCTGGTTCCGGGGGGCAGGCTGAGCCTGTGGTTAATTCTTCTTCCTGATGGGAAAATAGAGTGACCTGTGCCTGTCCCAACACCAAGAGCTAGTCTCTCGTTGGTTCCACGTCTTCCCGTTTATCCTCAGGACAAATTGCAACCTGTACGGAACAGGAGGTTAAAGGTGCTGATGCTCCAAGTAGGGAGATTGCTAGTAAAGCGGCTGGAATGGCGAACCCGGGCACAAAGAGATGAGAAATGAGGTGCGTTTTAGAAACCTTTCCCCATCACACGGTGTACCATCTTCTGGGTTTCTCATGCATGTTTTTGATGTAGGAAGATGCCCTTGAACCTGGAGATTTGGGACCCATGCGATGGGTACCACGCAGTATTACTTTAAAGGGTCTGCATTTGCTCACCCAACCTCACCAAACCTCTCAGCCCCAAGAGTGTCCACCCTTATGTCTCTTCCAGCTGTGGGTCTAGATATGGTCAATCCAGGTTGCATCACAGCCCCTGAACGCATTGTGTAAGAATTACTCTCTCTTTCACTGTCTTTGTTTCATGGGTTTTTCAAAGTAATTTATTTTCATAATGGGATTTAGCTGCTTTTCACTGCTTTGTTTATGCCGCTTTACACCCACTTGACACACTAACAGAGAGATATCAATACATAGGTTTTATGATTATTACTAGTCAGATATATTCTTGTGCGGTGAATAGGGCGTGTTGAGTCCAGTTCTCTGAGCAAGGAGTAGGTCTTGTCTATTACATATTGGGTTTATGGAACGGTATCTGAGCTAATTTGATACCCTTGTTTTATGTATCACCCCACCTCACCTTTCCCGTTAAGCAGCCATAGTGTGTTTTCTGCATGTGTGACTCTGTTCTGTTTTGTAATTCAGTTCAAGTGTAACGGTTTTTACATTCCCTCTATAAGTGATACCTTATGAGAAGTGTCCTTTTCTGTGTGACTTATTTCACTTAGAATCGTCGTACCTAAATCCACTCATCATGCTGCTACTAACCTTACGACATTGATTTCATGGCTGAGTGATATTCCATTGTACATAAGGACCACAACTTCTTTATCCATATTTCTTTTTCCTGGGATATTTAAGGTGGAATGAAATGGAGGTCCTGGTCAACAGAGCAGCCCTAAACTTTGGGTTGCTTGTGTCTTGCTGATTTTTAATTTTCCCAATTTATACCCCCATGAGTGAAAGTGCCCTATGCTCTCTAAGCTGTGTTTTTCAGATGTTTCAGGACTCACCGTACACTACTCCAGAGTGGCTCTTGGCAATTTACATCCCGCCCATCGGTGTAGCAAGGCTCCCATTTCTCCATGGCCTGTCCTGCATTTCTGGTTTTGACACTTTTTTCAGCATGGCCCTTTTGACCGATGGGCAGCGAGACTTCTTTGTAGCACTGATTTGCCTTTCCAGGTTGCTTGGTTGGCCAAAAAGGGCGTATGCGTTTTTTCCTGAATATATTCAGGAAAAAACGCATACGCCCTTTTTGGCCAAGGGCATCATTGTCAACGTTTTGCCGCTTTTCATGTGCTTTAAAGGCGATTCGAATCTACCTCCTGAAATCTGTTTCCTGCAATTCTGCCTTGATTTCAAATCCTCTTCTTTGCCTTCCCTCAAAATATTTCTGGACGAGAGTTATCATTTATAACTGCAGGTTTGTGAATTGCAGTGCCCTGAACCTCCATTTTACAACTCGTTTTTATGGGAGCTGGCCGCAAAATCGCAGAATGGCTTCAGGCCCTGTTCTGGTTCCGGGGGGTAGGCTGAGCCTGTGGTTAATTCTTCTTTCTTATGGGAAAATAGAGTGACCTGTGCCTGTCCCAACACCAAGAGGTAGTCTCTCGTTGGTTCCACGTCTTCCCGTTTATCCTCAGGACAAATTGCAACCTGTACGGAACAGGAGGTTAAAGGTGCTGATGCTCCAAGTAGGGAGCTTGCTAGTAAAGCGGCTGGAATGGCGAACCCGGGCACAAGGAGATGAGAAATGAGGTGCGTTTTAGAAACCTTTCCCCATCACACGGTGTACCATCTTCTGGGTTTCTCATGCATGTTTTTGATGTAGGAAGATCCCCTTGAACCTGGAGATTTGGGACCCATGCGATGGGTACCATGCAGTATTACTTTAAAGGGTCTGCGTTTGCTCACCCAACCTCACCAAACCTCTCAGCCCCAAGAGTGTCCACCCTTATGTCTCATCCAGCTGTGGGTCTAGATATGGTCAATCCAGGTTGCATCACAGCCCCTGAACGCATTGTGTAAGAATTCCTTTCTCTTTCACTCTTTGTTTCATGGGTTTTTCAAAGTAATTTATTTTCATAATGGGATTTAGCTGCTTTTCACTGCTGTGTTTATGCCCCTTTACACCCACTTGACACACTAACAGAGAGATATCAATACATAGGCTTTACGATTATTATTAGTCAGATATATTCTTGTGCGGTGAATAGGGCGTGTTGAGTCCAGTTCTCTGAGCAAGGAGTAGGTCTTGTCTATTACATATTGGGTTTATGGAATGGTATCTGAGCTAATTTGATACCCTTGTTTTATGTATCACCCCACCTCACCTTTCCCGTTAAGCAGCCATAGTGTGTTTTCTGCATGTGTGACTCTGTTCTGTTTTGTAATTCAGTTCAAGTGTAACGGTTTTTACATTCCCTCTATCAGTGATACCTTATGAGAAGTGTCCTTTTCTGTGTGACTTATTTCACTTAGAATCGTCGTACCTAAATCCACTCATCATGCTGCTACTAGCCTTATGACATTGATTTCATGGCTGAGTGATATTCCATTGTACATAAGGACCACAACTTCTTTACCCATTTTTCTCTTTCCTGGGATATTTAAGGTGGAATGAAGTGGAGGTCCTTGTCAACAGAGCAGCCCTAAACTTTGGGGTGCTTGTGTCTTGCTGATTTTTCATTTTCCCAATTCATACCCCCATGAGTGGAAGTGCCCTATGCTCTCTAAGCTGTGTTTTTTAGATGTTTCAGGACTCACCGTACACTTCTCCAGAGTGGCTGTTGGCAATTTACATCCCGCCCATCAGTGTAGCAAGGCTCCCATTTCTCCATGGCCTGTCCTGCATTTCTGGTTTTGACACTTTTTTCAGCATGGCCCTTTTGACCGATGGGAAGCGAGACTTGTTTGTAGCGCTGATTTGCCTTTCCAGGTTGCTTGGTTGGCCAAAAAGGGCGTATGCGTTTTTTCCTGAATATATTCAGGAAAAAACGCATACGCCCTTTTTGGCCAAGGGCATCATTGTCAACGTTTTGCCGCTTTTCATGTGCTTTAAATGCGATTCGAATCTACCTCCTGAAATCTGTTTCCTGCAATTCTGCCTTGATTTCAAATCCTCTTCGTTGCCTTCCCTCAATATATTTGTGGACGAGAGTTATCATTTATAACTGCAAGTTTGTGAATTGCAGTGCCCTGAACCTCCATTTTACAACTCGTTTTTATGGGAGCTGGCCGCAAAATCACAGAATGGATTCAGGCCCTGTTCTGGTTCCGGGGGGCAGGCTGAGCCTGTGGTTAATTCTTCTTTCTGATGGGAAAATAGAGTGACCTGTGCCTGTCCCAACACCAAGAGCTAGTCTCTCGTTGGTTCCACGTCTTCCCGTTTATCCTCAGGACAAATTGCAACCTCTACGGAACAGGAGGTTAAAGGTGCTGATGCTCCAAGTAGGGAGCTTGCTAGTAAAGCGGCTGGAATGGCGAACCCGGGCACAAGGAGATGAGAAATGAGGTGCGTTTTAGAAACCTTTCCCCATCACACGGTGTACCATCTTCTGGGTTTCTCATGCATGTTTTTGATGTAGGAAGATGCCCTTGAACCTGGAGATTTGGGACCCATGTGATGGGTACCACGCAGTATTCCTTTAAAGGGTCTGCGTTTGCTCACCCAACCTCACCAAACCTCTCAGCCCCAAGAGTGTCCACCCTTATGTCTCATCCAGCTGTGGGTCTAGATATGGTCAATCCAGGTTGCATCACAGCCCCTGAACGCATTGTGTAAGAATTCCTCTCTCGTTCACTGTCTTTGTTTCATGGGTTTTTCAAAGTAATTTATTTTCATAATGGGATTTAGCTGCTTTTCACTGCTGTGTTTATGCCGCTTTACACCCACTTGACACACTAACAGAGAGATATCAATACATAGGCTTTACGATTATTACTAGTCAGATATATTCTTGTGCGGTGAATAGGGCGTGTTGAGTCCAGTTCTCTGAGCAAGGAGTAGGTCTTGTCTATTACATATTGGGTTTATGGAATGGTATCTGAGCTAATTTGATACCCTTGTTTTATGTATCACCCCACCTCACCTTTCCCGTTAAGCAGCCATAGTGTGTTTTCTGCATGTGTGACTCTGTTCTGTTTTGTAATTCAGTTCAAGTGTAACGGTTTTTACATTCCCTCTATCAGTGATACCTTATGAGAAGTGTCCTTTTCTGTGTGACTTATTTCACTTAGAATCGTCGTACCTTAATCCACTCATCATGCTGCTACTAGCCTTATGACATTGATTTCATGGCTGAGTGATATTCCATTGTACATAAGGACCACAACTTCTTTACCCATTTTTCTCTTTCCTGGGATATTTAAGGTGGAATGAAGTGGAGTTCCTTGTCAACAGAGCAGCCCTAAACTTTGGGGTGCTTGTGTCTTGCTGATTTTTCATTTTCCCAATTCATACCCCCATGAGTGGAAGTGCCCTATGCTCTCTAAGCTGTGTTTTTTAGATGTTTCAGGACTCACCGTACACTTCTCCAGAGTGGCTGTTGGCAATTTACATCCCGCCCATCAGTGTAGCAAGGCTCCCATTTCTCCATGGCCTGTCCTGCATTTCTGGTTTTGACACTTTTTTCAGCATGGCCCTTTTGACCGATGGGAAGCGAGACTTGTTTGTAGCGCTGATTTGCCTTTCCAGGTTGCTTGGTTGGCCAAAAAGGGCGTATGCGTTTTTTCCTGAATATATTCAGGAAAAAACGCATACGCCCTTTTTGGCCAAGGGCATCATTGTCAACGATTTGCCGCTTTTCATGTGCTTTAAATGCGATTCGAATCTACCTCTTGAAATCTCTTTCCTGCAATTCTGCCTTGATTTCAAATCCTCTTCTTTGCCTTCCCTCAATATATTTGTGGACGAGAGTTATCATTTATAACTGCAGGTTTGTGAATTGCAGTGCCCTGAACCTCCATTTTACAACTCGTTTTTATGGGAGCTGGCGGCAAAATCGCAGAATGGCTTCAGGCCCTGTTCTGGTTCCGGGGGGCAGGCTGAGCCTGTGGTTAATTCTTCTTTCTGATGGGAAAATAGAGTGACCTGTGCCTGTCCCAACACCAAGAGCTAGTCTCTCGTTGGTTCCACGTCTTCCCGTTTATCCTCAGGACAAATTGCAACCTGTACGGAACAGGAGGTTAAAGGTGCTGATGCTCCAAGTAGGGAGCTTGCTAGTAAAGTGGCTGGAATGGCGAACCCGGGCACAAGGCGATGAGAAATGAGGTGCGTTTTAGAAACCTTTCCCCATCACACGGTGTACCATCTTCTGGGTTTCTCATGCATGTTTTCGATGTAGGAAGATGCCCTTGAACCTGGAGATTTGGGACCCATGCGATGGGTACCATGCAGTATTACTTTAAAGGGTCTGCGTTTGCTCACCCAACCTCACCAAACCTCTCAGCCCGAAGAGTGTCCACCCTTATGTCTGATCCAGCTGTCAGTCTAGATATGGTCAATCCAGGTTGCATCACAGCCCCTGAACGCATTGTGTAAGAATTTCTCTCTCTTTCACTGTCTTTGTTTCATGGGTGTTTCAAAGTAATTTATTTTTATAATGGGGTTTAGCTGCTTTTCACTGTTGTGTTTATGCCGCTTTACACCCACTTGACACACTAACAGAGAGATATCAATACATAGGCTTTACGATTATTATTAGTTAGATATATTCTTGTGCGGTGAATAGGGCGTGTTGAGTCCAGTTCTCTGAGCAAGGAGTAGGTCTTGTCTATTACATATTGGGTTTATGGAATGGTATCTGAGCTAATTTGATACCCTTGTTTTATGTATCACCCCACCTCACCTTTCCCGTTAAGCAGCCATAGTGTGTTTTCTGCATGTGTGACTCTGTTCTGTTTTGTAATTCAGTTCAAGTGTAACGGTTTTTACATTCCCTCTATCAGTGATACCTTATGAGAAGTGTCCTTTTCTGTGTGACTTATTTCACTTAGAATCGTCGTACCTAAATCCACTCATCATGCTGCTACTAGCCTTATGACATTGATTTCATGGCTGAGTGATATTCCATTGTACATAAGGACCACAACTTCTTTACCCATTTTTCTCTTTCCTGGGATATTTAAGGTGGAATGAAGTGGAGGTCCTTGTCAACAGAGCAGCCCTAAACTTTGGGGTGCTTGTGTCTTGCTGATTTTTCATTTTCCCAATTCATACCCCCATGAGTGGAAGTGCCCTATGCTCTCTAAGCTGTGTTTTTCAGATGTTTCAGGACACACCGTACACTTCTCCAGAGTGGCTGTTGGCAATTTACATCCCGCCCATCAGTGTAGCAAGGCTCCCATTTCTCCATGGCCTGTCCTGCATTTCTGGTTTTGACACTTTTTTCAGCATGGCCCTTTTGACCGATGGGAAGCGAGACTTGTTTGTAGCGCTGATTTGCCTTTCCAGGTTGCTTGGTTGGCCAAAAAGGGCGTATGCGTTTTTTCCTGAATATATTCAGGAAAAAACGCATACGCCCTTTTTGGCCAAGGGCATCATTGTCAACGTTTTGCCGCTTTTCATGTGCTTTAAAGGCGAATCGTATCTACCTCCTGAAATCTGTTTCCTGCAATTCTGCCTTGATTTCAAATCCTCTTCTTTGCCTTCCCTCAATATATTTGTGGACGACAGTTATCATTTATAACTCTGCAGGTTTGTGAATTGCAGTGCCCTGAACCTCCATTTTACAACTCGTTTTTATGGGAGCTGGCCGCAAAATCGCAGAATGGCTTCAGGCCCTGTTCTGGTTCTGGGGCGCAGGCTGAGCCTGTGGTTAATTCTTCTTTCTTATGGGAAAATAGAGTGACCTGTGCCTGTCCCAACACCTAGATCTAGTCTCTCATTGGTTCCCCCTCTTCCCGTTCATCCTCAGTACAAATTGCAACCTGTACGGAACAGGAGGTTAAAGGTGCTGATGCTCCAAGTAGGGAGATTGCTAGGAAAGTGGCTGGAATGGCGAACCCGAGCACAAGGAGATGATAAATGAGGTGCATTTTAGAAACCTTTCCCGATCACATGGTGTACCATCTTCTGGGTTTCTCATGCATGTTTTTGATGTAGGAAGATGCCCTTGAACCTGGAGATTTGGGACCCATGGGATGGGTGTCACGCAGTATTACTTTAAAGGGTCTGCGTTGGCTCATCCAACCTCACCAAACCTCTCAGCCTCAAGAGTGTCCACCCTTATGTCTCACCCAGCTGTGGGTCTAGATATGGTCGATCCAGGTTGCATCACAGCCCCTGAACGAATTGTGTAAGAATTTCTCTCTCTTTCACTGTCTTTGTATCATGGGTTTTTAAAAGTAATTTATTTTTATAATGGGGTTTAGCTGCTTTTCACTACTGTGTTTATGCCGCTTTAAACCCACTTGACACACTAACAGAGAGATATCAATACATAGGTTTTAAGATTACTACTAATCAAATATATTCTTTTGCGGTGAATAGGGTGTGTTGAGTCCTGTTCTCTGAGCAAGGAGTAGTTCTTGTCTGTTACATATTGGGTTTATGGAACGGTATCTCAGATAATTTGAAACCCTTGTTTTATGCATCACCCCACCTCAGCTTTCCCGTTAACCAGCCATAGTGTGTTTTCTAAACGTGTGACTCTGTTCTGCTTTGTAATTCAGTTCAAGTGTAGCTGTTTTTACATTCCCTCTATAAGTGATAGCTTATGATACGTGTCTTTTTCTGTGTGACTTATTTCACTTAGAATCGTCGTACCTAAATCCACTCATCATGCTGCTACTAGCCTTATGACATTGATTTCATGGCTGAGTGTTATTCCATTGTACATAAGGACCACCACTTCTTTATCCATTTTTCTCTTTCCTGGGATATTTCAGGTGTCATGAAGTGGAGGTTCTTGTCAACAGAGCAGCCCTAAACTTTGGGGTGCCTGTGTCTTCCTGATTTTTAATTTCCCCAATTTATACGCCCATGAGTGGAAGTGCCCTATGTTCTCTAAGCTATATTTTTTCGATGTTTCAGGACACACCGTACACTTCTCCAGAGTGGCTGTTGGCAATTTACATCCGGCCCATCAGCATAGCAAGGCTCCCATTTCTCCATGGCCTGTCTTGCATTTCTGGTTTTGACACTTTTTTCAGCATGGTCCGTTTGACCGATGGGAAGCGAGAATGCTTTGTAGCACTGATTTGCCTTTCCAGGTTGCTTGGTTGGCCAAAAAGGGCGTATGCGTTTTTTCCTGAATATATTCAGGAAAAAACGCATACGCCCTTTTTGGCCAAAGGCATCATTGTCGACGTTTTGCCGCTTTTCATGTGCTTTAAAAGCGATTCGTATCTACCTCCTGAAATCTGTTTCCTGCAATTCTGCCTTGATTTCAAATCCTCTTCGTTGCCTTCCCTCAATATATTTGTGAACGAGAGTTATCATTTATAACTCTGCAGGTTTTGAGTTGCAGTGCCCCTGAGCTCCATTTTTCAACTCGCTTTTTTGGGAGCTGGCCGCAAGCGCGCAGGATGGTTTCAGGCCCTGTTCTTGTTCCGGGGCGCAGGCTGAGCCTGTGGTTAATTCTTCTTCCTGATGGGAAAATAGAGTGACCTGTGCCTGTCCCAAAACCAAGAGCTAGTCTCTCATTGGTTCCCCGTCTTCCCGTTCATCCTCAGGACAAATTGCAACCTGTACGAAACAGGAGGTTAAAGGTGCTTATGCTCCAAGTAGGGAGATTGCTAGTAAAGCGGCTGGAATGGGAACCCGGGCACAAGGAGATGAGAAATGAGGTGCGTTTTAGAAACCTTTCCCCATCACATGGTGTACCATCTTCTGGGTTTCTCATGCATGTTTTCGATGTAGGAAGATGCCCTTGAACCTGGAGATTTGGGACCCATGCGATGGGTTCCACGCAGTATTAATTTAAAGGGTCTGCGTTTGCTCACCCAACCTCACCAAACCTCTCAGCCCCAAGAGTGTCCACCCTTATGTCTCATCCAGCTGTGTGTCTAGGTATGGTCAATCCAGGTTGCATCACAGCCCCTGAACGCATTGTGTAAGAATTCCTCTCTCTTTCACTGTCTTTGTTTCATGGGTTTTTAAAAGTAATTTATTATTATAATGAGGTTTAGCTGCTTTTCACTGCTGTGTTTATGCCGCTTTACACCCACTTGACACACTAACAGAGAGATATCAATACATAGGTTTTACGATTATTACTAGTCAGATATATTCTTGTGCGGTGAATAGGGCGTGTTGAGTCCAGTTCTCTGAGCAAGGAGTAGGTCTTGTCTATTACATATTGGGTTTATGGAACGGTATCTGAGCTAATTTGAAACCCTTGTTTTATGTATCACCCCACCTCACCTTTCCCGTTAAGCAGCCATAGTGTGTTTTCTGCATGTGTGACTCTGTTCTGTTTTGTAATTCAGTTCAATGTAACAGTTTTTACATTCCCTCTATCAGTGATACCTTATGAGAAGTGTCCTTTTCTGTGTGACTTATTTCACTTAGAATCGTCGTACCTAAATCCACTCATCATGCTGCTACTAGCCTTATGACATTGATTTCATGGCTGAGTGATATTCCATTGTACATAAGGACCACAACTTCTTTACCCATTTTTCTCTTTCCTGGGATATTTAAGGTGGAATGAAGTGGAGGTCCTTGTCAACAGAGCAGCCCTCAACTTTGGGGTGCTTGTGTCTTGCTGATTTTTCATTTTCCCAATTCATACCCCCATGAGTGGAAGTGCCCTATGCTCTCTAAGCTGTGTTTTTTAGATGTTTCAGGACACACTGTACACTTCTCCAGAGTGGCTGTTGGCAATTTACATCCCGCCCATCAGTGTAGCAAGGCTCCCATTTCTCCATGGCCTGTCCTGCATTTCTGGTTTTGTCACTTTTTTCAGCATGGCCCTTTTTTTTTTTATTTTTTTAAACATCTTTATTGAAGTATAATTGCCTTACAATGGTGTGTTAGCTTCTGCTTTATAACAAAGTTAATCAGTTATACATATACAATATGTTCCCATATCTCTTCCCTCTTGCATCTCCCTCCCTCCCACCCTCCCCATCCCACCCCTCTAGGTGGTCACAAAGCACCGAGCTGATCTCCCTGTGCTATGCGGCTGCTTCCCACTAGCTATCTATTTTACATTTGGTAGTGTATATATGTCCATGACACTCTCTCACCCTGTCACATCTCACCCCACCCCCTCCCCATATCCTCAAGTCCATTCTCTAGTAGGTCTGTGTCTTTATTCCCGTCTTGCCACTAGGTTCTTCATGGCTTTTTTTTTTCCTTAGATTCCGTATATATGTGTTAGCATACTGTATTTGTTTTTCTCTTTCTGACTTACTTCACTCTGTATGACAGACTCTAACTCCATCCACCTCATTACAAATACCTCCGTTTCATTTCTTTTTATGGCTGAGTAATATTCCATTGTATATATGTGCCACATCTTCTTTATCCATTCATCTGTCGATGGACATTTAGGTTGCTTCCATGTCCTGGCTATTGTAAATAGAGCTGCAATGAACATTTTGGTACATGACTCTTTTTGACCTATGGTTTTCTCAGGGTATATGCCCAGTAGTGGGATTGCTGGGTCGTATGGTAGTTCTATTTGTAGTTTTTTAAGGAACCTCCATACTGTTCTCCATAGTGGCTGTATCAATTTACATTCCCACCAACAGTGCAAGAGAGTTCCCTTTCCTCCACACCCTCTCCAGCATTTATTGTTTCTAGATTTTTTGATGATGGCCATTCTGACCGGTGTGAGATGATATCTCATTGTAGTTTTGATTTGCATTTCTCTAATGATTAATGATGTTGAGCATTCTTTCATGTGTCTGTTGGCCATCTGTATATCTTCTTTGGAGAAATGTCTATTTAGGTCTTCTGCCCATTTTTGGATTGGGTTGTTCGTTTTTTTGTTATTGAGCTGCATGAGCTGCTTGTAAATCTTGGAGATTAATCCTTTGTCAGTTGCTTCATTTGCAAATATTTTCTCCCATTCTGATGGTTGTCTTTTGGTCTTGTTTATGGTTTCCTTTGCTGTGCAAAAGCTTTTAAGTTTCATTAGGTCCCATTTGTTTATTTGTGTTCTTATTTCCATTTCTCTGGGAGCTGGGTCAAAAAGAATCTTGCTGTGATGTATGTCATAGAGTGTTCTGCCTATGTTTTCCTCTAAGAGTTCGATAGTGTCTGGTCTTACACTTAGGTCTTTAATCCATTTTGAGTTTATTTTTGTGCATGGTGTCAGGGAGTGTTCTAATTTCATACTTTTACATGTACCTGTCCAATTTTCCCAGCACCACTTATTGAAGAGGCTGTCTTTTCTCCACTGTATATGCTTGCCTCCTTTATCAAAGATAAGGTGACCATATGTGCGTGGGTTTATCTCTGGGCTTTCTATCCTGTTCCATTGATCTATATTTCTGTTTTTGTGCCAGTACCAAACTGTCTTGATTACTGTAGCTTTGTAATATAGTCTGAAGTCAGGGAGCCTGATTCCCCCAGCTCCATTTTTCGTTCTCAAGATTGCTTTGGCTATTCGGGGTCTTTTGTGTTTCCATACAAATTGTGAAATTTTTTGTTCTAGTTCTGTGAAAAATGCCAGTGGTAGTTTGATAGGGATTGCATTGAATCTGTAGATTGCTTTGGGTAGTAGACTCATTTTCACAATGTTGATTTTTCCAATCCAGGAACATGGTATATCTCTCCATCTGTTTGTATCATCTTTAATTTCTTTCATCAGTGTCTTATAATTTTCTGCATACAGGTCTTTTGTCTCCTTAGGTAGGTTTATTCCTAGATATTTTATTCTTTTTGTTGCAATGGTAAATGGGAGTGTTTTCTTAATTTCACTTTCAGATTTTTCGTCATTAGTGTATAGAAATGCAAGAGATTTCTGTGCATTAATTTTGTATCCTGCTACTTTACCAAATTCATTGATTAGCTCTAGGAGTTTTCTGGTAGCATCTTTAGGATTCTCTATGTATAGTATCATGTCATCTGCAAACAGTGACAGCTTTACTTCTTCTTTTCCGATTTGGATTCCTTTTATTTCTTTGTCTTCTCTGATTGCTGTGGCTAACACTTCCAAAACTATGTTGAATAATAGTGGTGAGAGTGGGCAACCTTGTCTTGTTCCTGATCTTAGTGGAAATGGTTTCAGTTTTTCACCATTGAGGACAATGTTGGCTGTGGGTTTGTCATATATGGCCTTTATTATGTTGAGGAAAGTTCCCTCTATGCCTACTTTCTGCAGGGCTTTTATCATAAATGGGTGTTGAATTTTGTCGAAAGCTTTCTCTGCATCTATTGAGATGATCATATGGTTTTTCTCCTTCAATTTGTTAATATGGTGTATCACATTGATTGATTTACGTATATTGAAGAATCCTTGCATTCCTGGGATAAACCCCACTTGATCATGGTGTATGATCCTTTTAATGTGCTGTTGGATTCTGTTTGCGAGTATTTTGTTGAGGATTTTTGCATCTATGTTCATCAGTGATATTGGCCTGTAGTTTTCCTTCTTTGTGACATCTTTGTCTGGTTTTGGTATCAGGGTGATGGTGGCCTCGTAGAATGAGTTTGGGAGTGTTCCTCCCTCTGCAATATTTTGGAAGAGTTTGAGAAGGATAGGTGTTAGCTCTTCTCTAAATGTTTGATAGAATTCACCTGTGAAGCCATCTGGTCCTGGGCTTTTGTTTGTTGGAAGGTTTTTAATCACAGTTTCAATTTCAGTGCTTGTGATTGGTCTGTTCATATTTTCTATTTCTTCCTGGTTCAGTCTCGGCAGTTTGTGCATTTCTAAGAATCTGTCCATTTCTTCCAGGTTGTCCATTTTATTGGCGTAGAGTTGCTTGTAGTAATCTCTCATGATCTTTTGTATTTCTGCAGTGTCAGTGGTTACTTCTCCTTTTTCATTTCTAATTCTATTGATTTGAGTCTTCTCCCTTTTTCTCTTGATGAGTCTGGCTAATGGTTTATCAATTTTGTTTATCTTCTCAAAGAACCAGCTTTTAGTTTTATTGATTTTTGCTATTGTTTCCTTCATTTCTTTTTCATTTATTTCTGACCTGATCTTTATGATTTCTTTCCTTCTGCTAGCTTTGGGGTTTTTTTGTTCTTCTTTCTCTAATTGCTTTAGGTGCAAGGTTAGGTTGTTTATTCGAGATGTTTCCTGTTTCTTGAGGTAGGCTTGTATTGCTATAAACTTCCCTCTTAGCACTGCTTTTGCTGCATCCCATAGGTTTTGGGTCGTCGTATCTCCATTGTCATTTGTTTCTAGGTATTTTTTGATTTCCCCTTTGATTTCTTCAGTGATCACTTCATTATTAAGTAGTGTATTGTGTAGCCTCCATGTGTTTGTATTTTTTACAGATCTTTTCCTGTAATTGATATCTAGTCTCATAGCGTTGTGGTCGGAAAAGATACTTGATACGATTTCAATTTTCTTAAATTTACCAAGGCTTGATTTGTGACCCAAGATATGATCTATCCTGGAGAATGTTCCATGCGCACTTGAGAAAAATGTGTATTCTGTTGTTTTTGGGTGGAATGTCCTATAAATATCAATTAAGTCCATCTTGTTTAATGTATCATTTAAAGCTTGTGTTTCCTTATTTATTTTCATTTTGGATGATCTGTCCATTGGTGAAAGTGGGGTGTTAAAGTCCCCTACTATGATTGTGTTGCTGTCAATTTCCCCTTTTATGGCTGTTAGTATTTGCCTTATGTATTGAGGTGCTCCTATGTTGGGTGCATAAATATTTACAATTGTTATACCTTCCTCTTGGATCGATCCCTTGATCATTATATAGTGTCCTTCTTTGTCTCTTATAATATTCTTTATTTTAAAGTCTATTTTGTCTGATATAAGAATTGCTACTCCAGCTTTCTTTTGATTTCCATTTGCATGGAATATCTTTTTCCATCCCCTCACTTTCAGTCTGTATGTGTCTCTAGGTCTGAAGTGGGTCTCTTGTAGACAGCATATATATGGGTCTTGTTTTTGTATCCATTCAGCCAGTCTGTGTCTTTTGGTGGGAGCATTTAATCCATTTACATTCAAGGTAATTATCGATATGTATGTTCCCATTCCCATTTTCTTAAATGTTTTGGGTTTGTTATTGTAGGTGTTTTCCTTCTCTTGTGTTTCCTGCCTAGAGAAGTTCCTTTAGCATTTGTTGTAAAGCTGGTTTTGTGGTGCTGAACTCTCTCAGCTTTTGCTTGTCTGTAAAGGTTTTAATTTCTCCATCAAATCTGAATGAGATCCTGGCTGGGTAGAGTAACCTTGGTTGTAGGTTTTTCTCCTTCATCACTTTAAGTATATCCTGCCACTCCCTTCTGGCTTGCAGAGTTTCTGCTGAAAGATCAGATGTTAACCTTATGGGGATTCCCTTGTGTGTTATTTGTTGTTTTTCCCTTGCTGCTTTTAATATGTTTTCTTTATATTTAATTTTTGACAGTTTGATTATTATGTGTCTTGGCGTGTTTCTCCTTGGGTTTATCCTGTATGGGACTCTCTGTGCTTCCTGGACTTGATTAACTATTTCCTTTCCCATATTCAGCATGGCCCTTTTGACCGATGGGAAGCGAGACTTCTTTGTAGCGCTGATTTGCCTTTCCAGGTTGCTTGGTTGGCCAAAAAGGGCGTATGCGTTTTTTCCTGAATATATTCAGGAAAAAACGCATACGCCCTTTTTGGCCAAGGACATCATTGTCAACGTTTTGCCGCTTTTCATGTGCTTTAAAGGCGATTCGAATCTACCTCCTGAAATCTGTTTCCTGCAATTCTGCCTTGATTTCAAATCCTCTTCTTTGCCTTCCCTCAATATATTTGTGGACGAGAGTTATCATTTATAACTCTGTAGGTTTCTGAATTGCAGTGCCCTGAACCTCCATTTTACAACTCGCTTTTTTGGGAGCTGGCCGCAAAAGCACAGGATGGCTTCAGGCCCTGTTCTGGTTCCGGGGGGCAGGCTGAGCCTGTGGTTAATTCTTCTTCCTGATGGGAAAATAGAGTGACCTGTGCCTGTCCCAACACCAAGAGCTAGTCTCTCGTTGGTTCCACGTCTTCCCGTTCATCCTCAGGACAAATTGCCACCTCTACGGAACAGGAGGTTAAAGGTGCTGATGCTCCAAGTAGGGAGATTACTAGTAAAGCGGCTGGAATGGCGAACCCGGGCACAAGGAGATGAGAAATGAGGTGCGTTTTAGAAACCTTTCCCCATCACACGGTGTACCATCTTCTGGGTTTCTCATGCATGTTTTTGATGTAGGAAGATGCCCTTGAACCTGGAGATTTGGGACCCATGCGATGGGTACCACGCAGTATTACTTTAAAGGGTCTGCATTTGCTCACCCAACCTCACCAAACCTCTCAGCCCCAAGAGTGTCCACCCTTATGTCTCTTCCAGCTGTGGGTCTAGATATGGTCAATCCAGGTTGCATCACAGCCCCTGAACGCATTGTGTAAGAATTACTCTCTCTTTCACTGTCTTTGTTTCATGGGTTTTTCAAAGTAATTTATTTTCATAATGGGATTTAGCTGCTTTTCACTGCTTTGTTTATGCCGCTTTACACCCACTTGACACACTAACAGAGAGATATCAATACATAGGTTTTATGATTATTACTAGTCAGATATATTCTTGTGCGGTGAATAGGGCGTGTTGAGTCCAGTTCTCTGAGCAAGGAGTAGGTCTTGTCTATTACATATTGGGTTTATGGAATGGTATCTGAGCTAATTTGATACCCTTGTTTTATGTATCACCCCACCTCACCTTTCCCGTTAAGCAGCCATAGTGTGTTTTCTGCATGTGTGACTCTGTTCTGTTTTGTAATTCAGTTCAAGTGTAACGGTTTTTACATTCCCTCTATAAGTGATACCTTATGAGAAGTGTCCTTTTCTGTGTGACTTATTTCACTTAGAATCGTCGTACCTAAATCCACTCATCATGCTGCTACTAACCTTACGACATTGATTTCATGGCTGAGTGATATTCCATTGTACATAAGGACCACAACTTCTTTATCCATATTTCTTTTTCCTGGGATATTTAAGGTGGAATGAAATGGAGGTCCTGGTCAACAGAGCAGCCCTAAACTTTGGGTTGCTTGTGTCTTGCTGATTTTTAATTTTCCCAATTTATACCCCCATGAGTGAAAGTGCCCTATGCTCTCTAAGCTGTGTTTTTCAGATGTTTCAGGACTCACCGTACACTACTCCAGAGTGGCTCTTGGCAATTTACATCCCGCCCATCGGTGTAGCAAGGCTCCCATTTCTCCATGGCCTGTCCTGCATTTCTGGTTTTGACACTTTTTTCAGCATGGCCCTTTTGACCGATGGGCAGCGAGACTTCTTTGTAGCACTGATTTGCCTTTCCAGGTTGCTTGGTTGGCCAAAAAGGGCGTATGCGTTTTTTCCTGAATATATTCAGGAAAAAACGCATACGCCCTTTTTGGCCAAGGGCATCATTGTCAACGTTTTGCCGCTTTTCATGTGCTTTAAAGGCGATTCGAATCTACCTCCTGAAATCTGTTTCCTGCAATTCTGCCTTGATTTCAAATCCTCTTCTTTGCCTTCCCTCAAAATATTTCTGGACGAGAGTTATCATTTATAACTGCAGGTTTGTGAATTGCAGTGCCCTGAACCTCCATTTTACAACTCGTTTTTATGGGAGCTGGCCGCAAAATCGCAGAATGGCTTCAGGCCCTGTTCTGGTTCCGGGGGGTAGGCTGAGCCTGTGGTTAATTCTTCTTTCTTATGGGAAAATAGAGTGACCTGTGCCTGTCCCAACACCAAGAGGTAGTCTCTCGTTGGTTCCACGTCTTCCCATTTATCCTCAGGACAAATTGCAACCTGTACGGAACAGGAGGTTAAAGGTGCTGATGCTCCAAGTAGGGAGCTTGCTAGTAAAGCGGCTGGAATGGCGAACCCGGGCACAAGGAGATGAGAAATGAGGTGCGTTTTAGAAACCTTTCCCCATCACACGGTGTACCATCTTCTGGGTTTCTCATGCATGTTTTTGATGTAGGAAGATCCCCTTGAACCTGGAGATTTGGGACCCATGCGATGGGTACCATGCAGTATTACTTTAAAGGGTCTGCGTTTGCTCACCCAACCTCACCAAACCTCTCAGCCCCAAGAGTGTCCACCCTTATGTCTGATCCAGCTGTGGGTCTAGATATGGTCAATCCAGGTTGCATCACAGCCCCTGAACGCATTGTGTAAGAATTCCTTTCTCTTTCACTCTTTGTTTCATGGGTTTTTCAAAGTAATTTATTTTCATAATGGGATTTAGCTGCTTTTCACTGCTGTGTTTATGCCCCTTTACACCCACTTGACACACTAACAGAGAGATATCAATACATAGGCTTTACGATTATTATTAGTTAGATATATTCTTGTGCGGTGAATAGGGCGTGTTGAGTCCAGTTCTCTGAGCAAGGAGTAGGTCTTGTCTATTACATATTGGGTTTATGGAATGGTATCTGAGCTAATTTGATACCCTTGTTTTATGTATCACCCCACCTCACCTTTCCCGTTAAGCAGCCATAGTGTGTTTTCTGCATGTGTGACTCTGTTCTGTTTTGTAATTCAGTTCAAGTGTAACGGTTTTTACATTCCCTCTATCAGTGATACCTTATGAGAAGTGTCCTTTTCTGTGTGACTTATTTCACTTAGAATCGTCGTACCTAAATCCACTCATCATGCTGCTACTAGCCTTATGACATTGATTTCATGGCTGAGTGATATTCCATTGTACATAAGGACCACAACTTCTTTACCCATTTTTCTCTTTCCTGGGATATTTAAGGTGGAATGAAGTGGAGGTCCTTGTCAACAGAGCAGCCCTCAACTTTGGGGTGCTTGTGTCTTGCTGATTTTTCATTTTCCCAATTCATACCCCCATGAGTGGAAGTGCCCTATGCTCTCTAAGCTGTGTTTTTCAGATGTTTCAGGACTCACCGGACACTTCTCCAGAGTGGCTGTTGGCAATTTACATCCCGCCCATCAGTGTAGCAAGGCTCCCATTTCTCCATGGCCTGTCCTGCATTTCTGGTTTTGACACTTTTTTCAGCATGGCCCTTTTGACCGATGGGAAGCGAGACTTGTTTGTAGCGCTGATTTGCCTTTCCAGGTTGCTTGGTTGGCCAAAAAGGGCGTATGCGTTTTTTCCTGAATATATTCAGGAAAAAACGCATACGCCCTTTTTGGCCAAGGGCATCATTGTCAACGTTTTGCCGCTTTTCATGTGCTTTAAATGCGATTCGAATCTACCTCCTGAAATCTGTTTCCTGCAATTCTGCCTTGATTTCAAATCCTCTTCGTTGCCTTCCCTCAATATATTTGTGGACGAGAGTTATCATTTATAACTGCAAGTTTGTGAATTGCAGTGCCCTGAACCTCCATTTTACAACTCGTTTTTATGGGAGCTGGCCGCAAAATCACAGAATGGATTCAGGCCCTGTTCTGGTTCCGGGGGGCAGGCTGAGCCTGTGGTTAATTCTTCTTTCTGATGGGAAAATAGAGTGACCTGTGCCTGTCCCAACACCAAGAGCTAGTCTCTCCTTGGTTCCACGTCTTCCCGTTTATCCTCAGGACAAATTGCAACCTGTACGGAACAGGAGGTTAAAGGTGCTGATGCTCCAAGTAGGGAGCTTGCTAGTAAAGCGGCTGGAATGGCGAACCCGGGCACAAGGAGATGAGAAATGAGGTGCGTTTTAGAAACCTTTCCCCATCACACGGTGTACCATCTTCTGGGTTTCTCATGCATGATTTTGATGTAGGAAGATGCCCTTGAACCTGGAGATTTGGGACCCATGCGATGGGTACCATGCAGTATTACTTTAAAGGGTCTGCGTTTGCTCACCCAACCTCACCAAACCTCTCAGCCCCAAGAGTGTCCACCCTTATGTCTCATCCAGCTGTGGGTCTAGATATGGTCAATCCAGGTTGCATCACAGCCCCTGAACGCATTGTGTAAGAATTCCTCTCTCGTTCACTGTCTTTGTTTCATGGGTTTTTCAAAGTAATTTATTTTCATAATGGGATTTAGCTGCTTTTCACTGCTGTGTTTATGCCGCTTTACACCCACTTGACACACTAACAGAGAGATATCAATACATAGGCTTTACGATTAATGCTAGTCAGATATATTCTTGTGCGGTGAATAGGGCGTGTTGAGTCCAGTTCTCTGAGCAAGGAGTAGGTCTTGTCTATTACATATTGGGTTTATGGAATGGTATCTGAGCTAATTTGATACCCTTGTTTTATGTATCACCCCACCTCACCTTTCCCGTTAAGCAGCCATAGTGTGTTTTCTGCATGTGTGACTCTGTTCTGTTTTGTAATTCAGTTCAAGTGTAACGGTTTTTACATTCCCTCTATCAGTGATACCTTATGAGAAGTGTCCTTTTCTGTGTGACTTATTTCACTTAGAATCGTCGTACCTTAATCCACTCATCATGCTGCTACTAGCCTTATGACATTGATTTCATGGCTGAGTGATATTCCATTGTACATAAGGACCACAACTTCTTTACCCATTTTTCTCTTTCCTGGGATATTTAAGGTGGAATGAAGTGGAGGTCCTTGTCAACAGAGCAGCCCTAAACTTTGGGGTGCTTGTGTCTTGCTGATTTTTCATTTTCCCAATTCATACCCCCATGAGTGGAAGTGCCCTATGCTCTCTAAGCTGTGTTTTTCAGATGTTTCAGGACTCACCGTACACTTCTCCAGAGTGGCTGTTGGCAATTTACATCCCGCCCATCAGTGTAGCAAGGCTCCCATTTCTCCATGGCCTGTCCTGCATTTCTGGTTTTGACACTTTTTTCAGCATGGCCCTTTTGACCGATGGGAAGCGAGACTTGTTTGTAGCGCTGATTTGCCTTTCCAGGTTGCTTGGTTGGCCAAAAAGGGCGTATGCGTTTTTTCCTGAATATATTCAGGAAAAAACGCATACGCCCTTTTTGGCCAAGGGCATCATTGTCAACGATTTGCCGCTTTTCATGTGTTTTAAATGCGATTCGAATCTACCTCTTGAAATCTCTTTCCTGCAATTCTGCCTTGATTTCAAATCCTCTTCTTTGCCTTCCCTCAATATATTTGTGGACGAGAGTTATCATTTATAACTGCAGGTTTGTGAATTGCAGTGCCCTGAACCTCCATTTTACAACTCGTTTTTATGGGAGCTGGCGGCAAAATCGCAGAATGGCTTCAGGCCCTGTTCTGGTTCCGGGGGGCAGGCTGAGCCTGTGGTTAATTCTTCTTTCTGATGGGAAAATAGAGTGACCTGTGCCTGTCCCAACACCAAGAGCTAGTCTCTCGTTGGTTCCACGTCTTCCCGTTTATCCTCAGGACAAATTGCAACCTGTACGGAACAGGAGGTTAAAGGTGCTGATGCTCCAAGTAGGGAGCTTGCTAGTAAAGTGGCTGGAATGGCGAACCCGGGCACAAGGCGATGAGAAATGAGGTGCGTTTTAGAAACCTTTCCCCATCACACGGTGTACCATCTTCTGGGTTTCTCATGCATGTTTTCGATGTAGGAAGATGCCCTTGAACCTGGAGATTTGGGACCCATGCGATGGGTACCATGCAGTATTACTTTAAAGGGTCTGCGTTTGCTCACCCAACCTCACCAAACCTCTCAGCCCGAAGAGTGTCCACCCTTATGTCTGATCCAGCTGTCAGTCTAGATATGGTCAATCCAGGTTGCATCACAGCCCCTGAACGCATTGTGTAAGAATTTCTCTCTCTTTCACTGTCTTTGTTTCATGGGTGTTTCAAAGTAATTTATTTTTATAATGGGGTTTAGCTGCTTTTCACTGTTGTGTTTATGCCGCTTTACACCCACTTGACACACTAACAGAGAGATATCAATACATAGGCTTTACGATTATTATTAGTTAGATATATTCTTGTGCGGTGAATAGGGCGTGTTGAGTCCAGTTCTCTGAGCAAGGAGTAGGTCTTGTCTATTACATATTGGGTTTATGGAATGGTATCTGAGCTAATTTGATACCCTTGTTTTATGTATCACCCCACCTCACCTTTCCCGTTAAGCAGCCATAGTGTGTTTTCTGCATGTGTGACTCTGTTCTGTTTTGTAATTCAGTTCAAGTGTAACGGTTTTTACATTCCCTCTATCAGTGATACCTTATGAGAAGTGTCCTTTTCTGTGTGACTTATTTCACTTAGAATCGTCGTACCTAAATCCACTCATCATGCTGCTACTAGCCTTATGACATTGATTTCATGGCTGAGTGATATTCCATTGTACATAAGGACCACAACTTCTTTACCCATTTTTCTCTTTCCTGGGATATTGAAGGTGGAATGAAGTGGAGGTCCTGGTCAACAGAGCAGCCCTAAACTTTGGGGTGCTTGTGTCTTGCTGATTTTTCATTTTCCCAATTCATACCCCCATGAGTGGAAGTGCCCTATGCTCTCTAAGCTGTGTTTTTCAGATGTTTCAGGACTCACCGTACACTTCTCCAGAGTGGCTGTTGGCAATTTACATCCCGCCCATCAGTGTAGCAAGGCTTCCATTTCTCCATGGCCTGTCCTGCATTTCTGGTTTTGACACTTTTTTCAGCATGGCCCTTTTGACCGATGGGAAGCGAGACTTGTTTGTAGCGCTGATTTGCCTTTCCAGGTTGCTTGGTTGGCCAAAAAGGGCGTATGCGTTTTTTCCTGAATATATTCAGGAAAAAACGCATACGCCCTTTTTGGCCAAAGGCATCATTGTCAACGTTTTGCCGCTTTTCATGTGCTTTAAATGCGATTCGAATCTACTTCCTGAAATCTGTTTCCTGCAATTCTGCCTTGATTTCAAATCCTCTTCGTTGCCTTCCCTCAATATATTTGTGGACGAAAGTTATCATTTATAACTGCAGGTTTGTGAATTGCAGTGCCCTGAACCTCCATTTTACAACTCGTTTTTATGGGAGCTGGCCGCAAAATCACAGAATGGCTTCAGGCCCTGTTCTGGTTCCGGGGGGCAGGCTGAGCCTGTGGTTAATTCTTCTTTCTGATGGGAAAATAGAGTGACCTGTGCCTGTCCCAACACCAAGAGCTAGTCTCTCGTTGGTTCCACGTCTTCCCGTTTATCCTCAGGACAAATTGCAACCTGTACGGAACAGGAGGTTAAAGGTGCTGATGCTCCAAGTAGGGAGCTTGCTAGTAAAGCGGCTGGAATGGCGAACCCGGGCACAAGGCGATGAGAAATGAGGTGCGTTTTAGAAACCTTTCCCCATCACACGGTGTACCATCTTCTGGGTTTCTCATGCATGTTTGTGATGTAGGAAGATGCCCTTGAAGCTGGAGATTTGGGACCCATGTGATGGGTACCACGCAGTATTACTTTAAAGGGTCTGCGTTTCCTCACCCAACCTCACCAAACCTCTCAGCCCCAAGAGTGTCCACCCTTATGTCTGATCCAGCTGTGGGTCTAGATATGGTCAATCCAGGTTGCATCACAGCCCCTGAACGCATTGTGTAAGAATTCCTCTCTCTTTCACTGTCTTTGTTTCATGGGTTTTTCAAAGTAATTTATTTTCATAATGGGATTTAGCTGCTTTTCACTGCTGTGTTTATGCCGCTTTACACCCACTTGACACACTAACAGAGAGATATCAATACATAGGCTTTACGATTATTACTAGTCAGATATAATCTTGTGCGGTGAATAGGGCGTGTTGAGTCCAGTTCTCTGAGCAAGGAGTAGGTCTTGTCTATTACATATTGGGTTTATGGAACGGTATCTGAGCTAATTTGATACCCTTGTTTTATGT
Source organism: Balaenoptera borealis (assembly GCF_965194805.1). Classification (NCBI taxonomy): domain Eukaryota; kingdom Metazoa; phylum Chordata; class Mammalia; order Artiodactyla; family Balaenopteridae; genus Balaenoptera; species Balaenoptera borealis. The sequence goes on from NW_028123754.1 coordinate 272,502, forward strand.
ATCACCCCACCTCACCTTTCCCGTTAAGCAGCCATAGTGTGTTTTCTGCATGTGTGACTCTGTTCTGTTTTGTAATTCAGTTCAAGTGTAACGGTTTTTACATTCCCTCTATCAGTGATACCTTATGAGAAGTGTCCTTTTCTGTGTGACTTATTTCACTTAGAATCGTCGTACCTAAATCCACTCATCATGCTGCTACTAGCCTTATGACATTGATTTCATGGCTGAGTGATATTCCATTGTACATAAGGACCACAACTTCTTTACCCATTTTTCTCTTTCCTGGGATATTTAAGGTGGAATGAAGTGGAGGTCCTTGTCAACAGAGCAGCCCTCAACTTTGGGGTGCTTGTGTCTTGCTGATTTTTCATTTTCCCAATTCATACCCCCATGAGTGGAAGTGCCCTATGCTCTCTAAGCTGTGTTTTTCAGATGTTTCAGGACTCACCGTACACTTCTCCAGAGTGGCTGTTGGCAATTTACATCCCGCCCATCAGTGTAGCAAGGCTCCCATTTCTCCATGGCCTGTCCTGCATTTCTGGTTTTGACACTTTTTTCAGCATGGCCCTTTTGACCGATGGGAAGCGAGACTTGTTTGTAGCGCTGATTTGCCTTTCCAGGTTGCTTGGTTGGACAAAAAGGGCGTATGCGTTTTTTCCTGAATATATTCAGGAAAAAACGCATACGCCCTTTTTGGCCAAGGGCATCATTGTCAACGTTTTGCCGCTTTTCATGTGCTTTAAATGCGATTCGAATCTACTTCCTGAAATCTGTTTCCTGCAATTCTGCCTTGATTTCAAATCCTCTTCGTTGCCTTCCCTCAATATATTTGTGGACGAGAGTTATCATTTATAACTGCAGGTTTGTGAATTGCAGTGCCCTGAACCTCCATTTTACAACTCGTTTTTATGGGAGCTGGCCGCAAAATCACAGAATGGCTTCAGGCCCTGTTCTGGTTCCGGGGGGCAGGCTGAGCCTGTGGTTAATTCTTCTTTCTGATGGGAAAATAGAGTGACCTGTGCCTGTCCCAACACCAAGAGCTAGTCTCTCGTTGGTTCCACGTCTTCCCGTTTATCCTCAGGACAAATTGCAACCTGTACGGAACAGGAGGTTAAAGGTGCTGATGCTCCAAGTAGGGAGCTTGCTAGTAAAGCGGCTGGAATGGCGAACCCGGGCACAAGGAGATGAGAAATGAGGTGCGTTTTAGAAACCTTTCCCCATCACACGGTGTACCATCTTCTGGGTTTCTCATGCATGTTTTTGATGTAGGAAGATGCCCTTGAAGCTGGAGATTTGGGACCCATGCGATGGGTACCATGCAGTATTACTTTAAAGGGTCTGCGTTTGCTCACCCAACCTCACCAAACCTCTCAGCCCCAAGAGTGTCCACCCTTATGTCTCATCCAGCTGTGGGTCTAGATATGGTCAATCCAGGTTGCATCACAGCCCCTGAACGCATTGTGTAAGAATTCCTCTCTCGTTCACTGTCTTTGTTTCATGGGTTTTTCAAAGTAATTTATTTTCATAATGGGATTTAGCTGCTTTTCACTGCTGTGTTTATGCCGCTTTACACCCACTTGACACACTAACAGAGAGATATCAATACATAGGCTTTACGATTATTACTAGTCAGATATATTCTTGTGCGGTGAATAGCGCGTGTTGAGTCCAGTTCTCTGAGCAAGGAGTAGGTCTTGTCTATTACATATTGGGTTTATGGAACGGTATCTGAGCTAATTTGAAACCCTTGTTTTATGTATCACCCCACCTCACCTTTCCCGTTAAGCAGCCATAGTGTGTTTTCTGCATGTGTGACTCTGTTCTGTTTTGTAATTCAGTTCAAGTGTAACGGTTTTTACATTCCCTCTATCAGTGATACCTTATGAGAAGTGTCCTTTTCTGTGTGACTTATTTCACTTAGAATCGTCGTACCTTAATCCACTCATCATGCTGCTACTAGCCTTATGACATTGATTTCATGGCTGAGTGATATTCCATTGTACATAAGGACCACAACTTCTTTACCCATTTTTCTCTTTCCTGGGATATTGAAGGTGGAATGAAGTGGAGGTCCTTGTCAACAGAGCAGCCCTCAACTTTGGGGTGCTTGTGTCTTGCTGATTTTTCATTTTCCCAATTCATACCCCCATGAGTGGAAGTGCCCTATGCTCTCTAAGCTGTGTTTTTTAGATGTTTCAGGACTCACCGTTCACTTCTCCAGAGTGGCTGTTGGCAATTTACATCCCGCCCATCAGTGTAGCAAGGCTCCCATTTCTCCATGGCCTGTCCTGCATTTCTGGTTTTGACACTTTTTTCAGCATGGCCCTTTTGACCGATGGGAAGCGAGACTTGTTTGTAGCGCTGATTTGCCTTTCCAGGTTGCTTGGTTGGCCAAAAAGGGCGTATGCGTTTTTTCCTGAATATATTCAGGAAAAAACGCATACGCCCTTTTTGGCCAAGGGCATCATTGTCAACGTTTTGCCGCTTTTCATGTGCTTTAAATGCGATTCGAATCTACCTCCTGAAATCTCTTTCCTGCAATTCTGCCTTGATTTCAAATCCTCTTCTTTGCCTTCCCTCAATATATTTGTGGACGAGAGTTATCATTTATAACTCTGCAGGTTTGTGAATTGCAGTGCCCTGAACCTCCATTTTACAACTCGTTTTTATGGGAGCTGACCGCAAAATCGCAGAATGGCTTCAGGCCCTGTTCTGGTTCCGGGGGGCAGGCTGAGCCTGTGGTTAATTCTTCTTTCTGATGGGAAAATAGAGTGACCTGTGCCTGTCCCAACACCAAGAGCTAGTCTCTCGTTGGTTCCACGTCTTCCCGTTTATCCTCAGGACAAATTGCAACCTGTACGGAACAGGAGGTTAAAGGTGCTGATGCTCCAAGTAGGGAGCTTGCTAGTAAAGCGGCTGGAATGGCGAACCCGGGCACAAGGCGATGAGAAATGAGGTGCATTTTAGAAACCTTTCCCCATCACACTGTGTACCATCTTCTGGGTTTCTCATGCATGTTTTGATGTAGGAAGATGCCCTTGAAGCTGGAGATTTGGGACCCATGCGATGGGTACCATGCAGTATTACTTTAAAGGGTCTGCGTTTGCTCACCCAACCTCACCAAACCTCTCAGCCCCAAGAGTGTCCACCCTTATGTCTCATCCAGCTGTGGGTCTAGATATGGTCAATCCAGGTTGCATCACAGCCCCTGAACGCATTGTGTAAGAATTCCTCTCTCGTTCACTGTCTTTGTTTCATGGGTTTTTCAAAGTAATTTATTTTCATAATGGGATTTAGCTGCTTTTCACTGCTGTGTTTATGCCACTTTACACCCACTTGACACACTAACAGAGAGATATCAATACATAGGCTTTACGATTATTACTAGTCAGATATAATCTTGTGCGGTGAATAGGGCGTGTTGAGTCCAGTTCTCTGAGCAAGGAGTAGGTCTTGTCTATTACATATTGGGTTTATGGAACGGTATCTGAGCTAATTTGATACCCTTGTTTTACGTATCACCCCACCTCACCTTTCCCGTTAAGCAGCCATAGTGTGTTTTCTGCATGTGTGACTCTGTTCTGTTTTGTAATTCAGTTCAAGTGTAACGGTTTTTACATTCCCTCTATCAGTGATACCTTATGAGAAGTGTCCTTTTCTGTGTGACTTATTTCACTTAGAATCGTCGTACCTAAATCCACTCATCATGCTGCTACTCACCTTACGACATTGATTTCCTGGCTGAGTGATATTCCATTGTACATAAGGACCACAACTTCTTTATCCATTTTTCTCTTTCCTGGGATATTTAAGGTGGAATGAAGTTCAGGTCCTTGTCAACAGAGCAGCCCTCAACTTTGGGGTGCTTGTGTCTTGCTGATTTTTCATTTTCCCAATTCATACCCCCATGAGTGGAAGTGCCCTATGCTCTCTAAGCTGTGTTTTTCAGATGTTTCAGGACTCACCGTACACTTCTCCAGAGTGGCTGTTGGCAATTTACATCCCGCCCATCAGTGTAGCAAGGCTCCCATTTCTCCATGGCCTGTCCTGCATTTCTGGTTTTGACACTTTTTTCAGCATGGCCCTTTTGACCGATGGGAAGCGAGACTTGTTTGTAGCGCTGATTTGCCTTTCCAGGTTGCTTGGTTGGCCAAAAAGGGCGTATGCGTTTTTTCCTGAATATATTCAGGAAAAAACGCATACGCCCTTTTTGGCCAAGGGCATCATTGTCAACGTTTTGCCGCTTTTCATGTGCTTTAAATGCGATTCGAATCTACTTCCTGAAATCTGTTTCCTGCAATTCTGCCTTGATTTCAAATCCTCTTCGTTGCCTTCCCTCAATATATTTGTGGACGCTAGTTATCATTTATAACTGCAGGTTTGTGAATTGCAGTGCCCTGAACCTCCATTTTACAACTCGTTTTTATGGGAGCTGGCCGCAAAATCACAGAATGGATTCAGGCCCTGTTCTGGTTCCGGGGGGCAGGCTGAGCCTGTGGTTAATTCTTCTTCCTGATGGGAAAATAGAGTGACCTGTGCCTGTCCCAACACCAAGAGCTAGTCTCTCGTTGGTTCCACGTCTTCCCGTTTATCCTCAGGACAAATTGCAACCTGTACGGAACAGGAGGTTAAAGGTGCTGATGCTCCAAGTAGGGAGCTTGCTAGTAAAGCGGCTGGAATGGCGAACCCGGGCACAAGGAGATGAGAAATGAGGTGCGTTTTAGAAACCTTTCCCCATCACACGGTGTACCATCTTCTGGGTTTCTCATGCATGTTTTTGATGTAGGAAGATGCCCTTGAAGCTGGAGATTTGGGACCCATGCGATGGGTACCATGCAGTATTACTTTAAAGGGTCTGCGTTTGCTCACCCAACCTCACCAAACCTCTCAGCCCCAAGAGTGTCCACCCTTATGTCTCATCCAGCTGTGGGTCTAGATATGGTCAATCCAGGTTGCATCACAGCCCCTGAACGCATTGTGTAAGAATTCCTCTCTCGTTCACTGTCTTTGTTTCATGGGTTTTTCAAAGTAATTTATTTTCATAATGGGATTTAGCTGCTTTTCACTGCTGTGTTTATGCCGCTTTACACCCACTTGACACACTAACAGAGAGATATCAATACATAGGCTTTACGATTATTACTAGTCAGATATATTCTTGTGCGGTGAATAGGGCGTGTTGAGTCCAGTTCTCTGAGCAAGGAGTAGGTCTTGTCTATTACATATTGGGTTTATGGAACGGTATCTGAGCTAATTTGAAACCCTTGTTTTATGTATCACCCCACCTCACCTTTCCCGTTAAGCAGCCATAGTGTGTTTTCTGCATGTGTGACTCTGTTCTGTTTTGTAATTCAGTTCAAGTGTAACGGTTTTTACATTCCCTCTATCAGTGATACCTTATGAGAAGTGTCCTTTTCTGTGTGACTTATTTCACTTAGAATCGTCGTACCTTAATCCACTCATCATGCTGCTACTAGCCTTATGACATTGATTTCATGGCTGAGTGATATTCCATTGTACATAAGGACCACAACTTCTTTATCCATTTTTCTCTTTCCTGGGATATTGAAGGTGGAATGAAGTGGAGGTCCTTGTCAACAGAGCAGCCCTAAACTTTGGGGTGCTTGTGTCTTGCTGATTTTTAATTTTCCCAATTTATACCCCCATGAGTGGAAGTGCCCTATGCTCTCTAAGCTGTGTTTTTCAGATGTTTCAGGACTCACCGGACACTTCTCCAGAGTGGCTCTTGGCAATTTACATCCCGCCCATCAGTGTAGCAAGGCTCCCATTTCTCCATGGCCTGTCCTGCATTTCTGGTTTTGACACTTTTTTCAGCATGGCCCTTTTGACCGATGGGAAGCGAGACTTGTTTGTAGCGCTGATTTGCCTTTCCAGGTTGCTTGGTTGGCCAAAAAGGGCGTATGCGTTTTTTCCTGAATATATTCAGGAAAAAACGCATACGCCCTTTTTGGCCAAGGGCATCATTGTCAACGATTTGCCGCTTTTCATGTGTTTTAAATGCGATTCGAATCTACCTCTTGAAATCTCTTTCCTGCAATTCTGCCTTGATTTCAAATCCTCTTCTTTGCCTTCCCTCAATATATTTGTGGACGAGAGTTATCATTTATAACTGCAGGTTTGTGAATTGCAGTGCCCTGAACCTCCATTTTACAACTCGTTTTTATGGGAGCTGGCGGCAAAATCGCAGAATGGCTTCAGGCCCTGTTCTGGTTCCGGGGGGCAGGCTGAGCCTGTGGTTAATTCTTCTTTCTGATGGGAAAATAGAGTGACCTGTGCCTGTCCCAACACCAAGAGCTAGTCTCTCGTTGGTTCCACGTCTTCCCGTTTATCGTCAGGACAAATTGCAACCTGTACGGAACAGGAGGTTAAAGGTGCTGATGCTCCAAGTAGGGAGCTTGCTAGTAAAGTGGCTGGAATGGCGAACCCGGGCACAAGGCGATGAGAAATGAGGTGCGTTTTAGAAACCTTTCCCCATCACACGGTGTACCATCTTCTGGGTTTCTCATGCATGTTTTCGATGTAGGAAGATGCCCTTGAACCTGGAGATTTGGGACCCATGCGATGGGTACCATGCAGTATTACTTTAAAGGGTCTGCGTTTGCTCACCCAACCTCACCAAACCTCTCAGCCCGAAGAGTGTCCACCCTTATGTCTGATCCAGCTGTCAGTCTAGATATGGTCAATCCAGGTTGCATCACAGCCCCTGAACGCATTGTGTAAGAATTTCTCTCTCTTTCACTGTCTTTGTTTCATGGGTGTTTCAAAGTAATTTATTTTTATAATGGGGTTTAGCTGCTTTTCACTGTTGTGTTTATGCCGCTTTACACCCACTTGACACACTAACAGAGAGATATCAATACATAGGCTTTACGATTATTATTAGTTAGATATATTCTTGTGCGGTGAATAGGGCGTGTTGAGTCCAGTTCTCTGAGCAAGGAGTAGGTCTTGTCTATTACATATTGGGTTTATGGAATGGTATCTGAGCTAATTTGATACCCTTGTTTTATGTATCACCCCACCTCACCTTTCCCGTTAAGCAGCCATAGTGTGTTTTCTGCATGTGTGACTCTGTTCTGTTTTGTAATTCAGTTCAAGTGTAACGGTTTTTACATTCCCTCTATCAGTGATACCTTATGAGAAGTGTCCTTTTCTGTGTGACTTATTTCACTTAGAATCGTCGTACCTAAATCCACTCATCATGCTGCTACTAGCCTTATGACATTGATTTCATGGCTGAGTGATATTCCATTGTACATAAGGACCACAACTTCTTTACCCATTTTTCTCTTTCCTGGGATATTGAAGGTGGAATGAAGTGGAGGTCCTGGTCAACAGAGCAGCCCTAAACTTTGGGGTGCTTGTGTCTTGCTGATTTTTCATTTTCCCAATTCATACCCCCATGAGTGGAAGTGCCCTATGCTCTCTAAGCTGTGTTTTTCAGATGTTTCAGGACTCACCGTACACTTCTCCAGAGTGGCTGTTGGCAATTTACATCCCGCCCATCAGTGTAGCAAGGCTTCCATTTCTCCATGGCCTGTCCTGCATTTCTGGTTTTGACACTTTTTTCAGCATGGCCCTTTTGACCGATGGGAAGCGAGACTTGTTTGTAGCGCTGATTTGCCTTTCCAGGTTGCTTGGTTGGCCAAAAAGGGCGTATGCGTTTTTTCCTGAATATATTCAGGAAAAAACGCATACGCCCTTTTTGGCCAAAGGCATCATTGTCAACGTTTTGCCGCTTTTCATGTGCTTTAAATGCGATTCGAATCTACTTCCTGAAATCTGTTTCCTGCAATTCTGCCTTGATTTCAAATCCTCTTCGTTGCCTTCCCTCAATATATTTGTGGACGAAAGTTATCATTTATAACTGCAGGTTTGTGAATTGCAGTGCCCTGAACCTCCATTTTACAACTCGTTTTTATGGGAGCTGGCCGCAAAATCACAGAATGGCTTCAGGCCCTGTTCTGGTTCCGGGGGGCAGGCTGAGCCTGTGGTTAATTCTTCTTTCTGATGGGAAAATAGAGTGACCTGTGCCTGTCCCAACACCAAGAGCTAGTCTCTCGTTGGTTCCACGTCTTCCCGTTTATCCTCAGGACAAATTGCAACCTGTACGGAACAGGAGGTTAAAGGTGCTGATGCTCCAAGTAGGGAGCTTGCTAGTAAAGCGGCTGGAATGGCGAACCCGGGCACAAGGAGATGAGAAATGAGGTGCGTTTTAGAAACCTTTCCCCATCACATGGTGTACCATCTTCTGGGTTTCTCATGCATGTTTTTGATGTAGGAAGATGCCCTTGAACCTGGAGATTTGGGACCCATGCGATGGGTACCATGCAGTATTACTTTAAAGGGTCTGCGTTTGCTCACCCAACCTCACCAAACCTCTCAGCCCCAAGAGTGTCCACCCTTATGTCTGATCCAGCTGTGGGTCTAGATATGGTCAATCCAGGTTGCATCACAGCCCCTGAACGCATTGTGTAAGAATTCCTCTCTCTTTCACTGTCTTTGTTTCATGGGTTTTTCAAAGTAATTTATTTTCATAATGGGATTTAGCTGCTTTTCACTGCTGTGTTTATGCCGCTTTACACCCACTTGACACACTAACAGAGAGATATCAATACATAGGCTTTACGATTATTACTAGTCAGATATAATCTTGTGCGGTGAATAGGGCGTGTTGAGTCCAGTTCTCTGAGCAAGGAGTAGGTCTTGTCTATTACATATTGGGTTTATGGAACGGTATCTGAGCTAATTTGATACCCTTGTTTTATGTATCACCCCACCTCACCTTTCCCGTTAAGCAGCCATAGTGTGTTTTCTGCATGTGTGACTCTGTTCTGTTTTGTAATTCAGTTCAAGTGTAACGGTTTTTACATTCCCTCTATCAGTGATACCTTATGAGAAGTGTCCTTTTCTGTGTGACTTATTTCACTTAGAATCGTCGTACCTAAATCCACTCATCATGCTGCTACTAGCCTTATGACATTGATTTCATGGCTGAGTGATATTCCATTGTACATAAGGACCACAACTTCTTTACCCATTTTTCTCTTTCCTGGGATATTTAAGGTGGAATGAAGTGGAGGTCCTTGTCAACAGAGCAGCCCTCAACTTTGGGGTGCTTGTGTCTTGCTGATTTTTCATTTTCCCAATTCATACCCCCATGAGTGGAAGTGCCCTATGCTCTCTAAGCTGTGTTTTTCAGATGTTTCAGGACTCACCGTACACTTCTCCAGAGTGGCTGTTGGCAATTTACATCCCGCCCATCAGTGTAGCAAGGCTCCCATTTCTCCATGGCCTGTCCTGCATTTCTGGTTTTGACACTTTTTTCAGCATGGCCCTTTTGACCGATGGGAAGCGAGACTTGTTTGTAGCGCTGATTTGCCTTTCCAGGTTGCTTGGTTGGACAAAAAGGGCGTATGCGTTTTTTCCTGAATATATTCAGGAAAAAACGCATACGCCCTTTTTGGCCAAGGGCATCATTGTCAACGTTTTGCCGCTTTTCATGTGCTTTAAATGCGATTCGAATCTACTTCCTGAAATCTGTTTCCTGCAATTCTGCCTTGATTTCAAATCCTCTTCGTTGCCTTCCCTCAATATATTTGTTGACGAGAGTTATCATTTATAACTGCAGGTTTGTGAATTGCAGTGCCCTGAACCTCCATTTTACAACTCGTTTTTATGGGAGCTGGCCGCAAAATCACAGAATGGCTTCAGGCCCTGTTCTGGTTCCGGGGGGCAGGCTGAGCCTGTGGTTAATTCTTCTTTCTGATGGGAAAATAGAGTGACCTGTGCCTGTCCCAACACCAAGAGCTAGTCTCTCGTTGGTTCCACGTCTTCCCGTTTATCCTCAGGACAAATTGCAACCTGTACGGAACAGGAGGTTAAAGGTGCTGATGCTCCAAGTAGGGAGCTTGCTAGTAAAGCGGCTGGAATGGCGAACCCGGGCACAAGGAGATGAGAAATGAGGTGCGTTTTAGAAACCTTTCCCCATCACACGGTGTACCATCTTCTGGGTTTCTCATGCATGTTTTTGATGTAGGAAGATGCCCTTGAAGCTGGAGATTTGGGACCCATGCGATGGGTACCATGCAGTATTACTTTAAAGGGTCTGCGTTTGCTCACCCAACCTCACCAAACCTCTCAGCCCCAAGAGTGTCCACCCTTATGTCTCATCCAGCTGTGGGTCTAGATATGGTCAATCCAGGTTGCATCACAGCCCCTGAACGCATTGTGTAAGAATTCCTCTCTCGTTCACTGTCTTTGTTTCATGGGTTTTTCAAAGTAATTTATTTTCATAATGGGATTTAGCTGCTTTTCACTGCTGTGTTTATGCCGCTTTACACCCACTTGACACACTAACAGAGAGATATCAATACATAGGCTTTACGATTATTACTAGTCAGATATATTCTTGTGCGGTGAATAGCGCGTGTTGAGTCCAGTTCTCTGAGCAAGGAGTAGGTCTTGTCTATTACATATTGGGTTTATGGAACGGTATCTGAGCTAATTTGAAACCCTTGTTTTATGTATCACCCCACCTCACCTTTCCCGTTAAGCAGCCATAGTGTGTTTTCTGCATGTGTGACTCTGTTCTGTTTTGTAATTCAGTTCAAGTGTAACGGTTTTTACATTCCCTCTATCAGTGATACCTTATGAGAAGTGTCCTTTTCTGTGTGACTTATTTCACTTAGAATCGTCGTACCTTAATCCACTCATCATGCTGCTACTAGCCTTATGACATTGATTTCATGGCTGAGTGATATTCCATTGTACATAAGGACCACAACTTCTTTACCCATTTTTCTCTTTCCTGGGATATTGAAGGTGGAATGAAGTGGAGGTCCTTGTCAACAGAGCAGCCCTCAACTTTGGGGTGCTTGTGTCTTGCTGATTTTTCATTTTCCCAATTCATACCCCCATGAGTGGAAGTGCCCTATGCTCTCTAAGCTGTGTTTTTTAGATGTTTCAGGACTCACCGTACACTTCTCCAGAGTGGCTGTTGGCAATTTACATCCCGCCCATCAGTGTAGCAAGGCTCCCATTTCTCCATGGCCTGTCCTGCATTTCTGGTTTTGACACTTTTTTCAGCATGGCCCTTTTGACCGATGGGAAGCGAGACTTGTTTGTAGCGCTGATTTGCCTTTCCAGGTTGCTTGGTTGGCCAAAAAGGGCGTATGCGTTTTTTCCTGAATATATTCAGGAAAAAACGCATACGCCCTTTTTGGCCAAGGGCATCATTGTCAACGTTTTGCCGCTTTTCATGTGCTTTAAATGCGATTCGAATCTACCTCCTGAAATCTCTTTCCTGCAATTCTGCCTTGATTTCAAATCCTCTTCTTTGCCTTCCCTCAATATATTTGTGGACGAGAGTTATCATTTATAACTCTGCAGGTTTGTGAATTGCAGTGCCCTGAACCTCCATTTTACAACTCGTTTTTATGGGAGCTGGCCGCAAAATCGCAGAATGGCTTCAGGCCCTGTTCTGGTTCCGGGGGGCAGGCTGAGCCTGTGGTTAATTCTTCTTTCTGATGGGAAAATAGAGTGACCTGTGCCTGTCCCAACACCAAGAGCTAGTCTCTCGTTGGTTCCACGTCTTCCCGTTTATCCTCAGGACAAATTGCAACCTGTACGGAACAGGAGGTTAAAGGTGCTGATGCTCCAAGTAGGGAGCTTGCTAGTAAAGCGGCTGGAATGGCGAACCCGGGCACAAGGCGATGAGAAATGAGGTGCATTTTAGAAACCTTTCCCCATCACACTGTGTACCATCTTCTGGGTTTCTCATGCATGTTTTGATGTAGGAAGATGCCCTTGAAGCTGGAGATTTGGGACCCATGCGATGGGTACCATGCAGTATTACTTTAAAGGGTCTGCGTTTGCTCACCCAACCTCACCAAACCTCTCAGCCCCAAGAGTGTCCACCCTTATGTCTCATCCAGCTGTGGGTCTAGATATGGTCAATCCAGGTTGCATCACAGCCCCTGAACGCATTGTGTAAGAATTCCTCTCTCGTTCACTGTCTTTGTTTCATGGGTTTTTCAAAGTAATTTATTTTCATAATGGGATTTAGCTGCTTTTCACTGCTGTGTTTATGCCACTTTACACCCACTTGACACACTAACAGAGAGATATCAATACATAGGCTTTACGATTATTACTAGTCAGATATAATCTTGTGCGGTGAATAGGGCGTGTTGAGTCCAGTTCTCTGAGCAAGGAGTAGGTCTTGTCTATTACATATTGGGTTTATGGAACGGTATCTGAGCTAATTTGATACCCTTGTTTTACGTATCACCCCACCTCACCTTTCCCGTTAAGCAGCCATAGTGTGTTTTCTGCATGTGTGACTCTGTTCTGTTTTGTAATTCAGTTCAAGTGTAACGGTTTTTACATTCCCTCTATCAGTGATACCTTATGAGAAGTGTCCTTTTCTGTGTGACTTATTTCACTTAGAATCGTCGTACCTAAATCCACTCATCATGCTGCTACTCACCTTACGACATTGATTTCCTGGCTGAGTGATATTCCATTGTACATAAGGACCACAACTTCTTTATCCATTTTTCTCTTTCCTGGGATATTTAAGGTGGAATGAAGTTCAGGTCCTTGTCAACAGAGCAGCCCTCAACTTTGGGGTGCTTGTGTCTTGCTGATTTTTCATTTTCCCAATTCATACCCCCATGAGTGGAAGTGCCCTATGCTCTCTAAGCTGTGTTTTTCAGATGTTTCAGGACTCACCGTACACTTCTCCAGAGTGGCTGTTGGCAATTTACATCCCGCCCATCAGTGTAGCAAGGCTCCCATTTCTCCATGGCCTGTCCTGCATTTCTGGTTTTGACACTTTTTTCAGCATGGCCCTTTTGACCGATGGGAAGCGAGACTTGTTTGTAGCGCTGATTTGCCTTTCCAGGTTGCTTGGTTGGCCAAAAAGGGCGTATGCGTTTTTTCCTGAATATATTCAGGAAAAAACGCATACGCCCTTTTTGGCCAAGGGCATCATTGTCAACGTTTTGCCGCTTTTCATGTGCTTTAAATGCGATTCGAATCTACTTCCTGAAATCTGTTTCCTGCAATTCTGCCTTGATTTCAAATCCTCTTCGTTGCCTTCCCTCAATATATTTGTGGACGCTAGTTATCATTTATAACTGCAGGTTTGTGAATTGCAGTGCCCTGAACCTCCATTTTACAACTCGTTTTTATGGGAGCTGGCCGCAAAATCACAGAATGGATTCAGGCCCTGTTCTGGTTCCGGGGGGCAGGCTGAGCCTGTGGTTAATTCTTCTTCCTGATGGGAAAATAGAGTGACCTGTGCCTGTCCCAACACCAAGAGCTAGTCTCTCGTTGGTTCCACGTCTTCCCGTTTATCCTCAGGACAAATTGCAACCTGTACGGAACAGGAGGTTAAAGGTGCTGATGCTCCAAGTAGGGAGCTTGCTAGTAAAGCGGCTGGAATGGCGAACCCGGGCACAAGGAGATGAGAAATGAGGTGCGTTTTAGAAACCTTTCCCCATCACACGGTGTACCATCTTCTGGGTTTCTCATGCATGTTTTTGATGTAGGAAGATGCCCTTGAAGCTGGAGATTTGGGACCCATGCGATGGGTACCATGCAGTATTACTTTAAAGGGTCTGCGTTTGCTCACCCAACCTCACCAAACCTCTCAGCCCCAAGAGTGTCCACCCTTATGTCTCATCCAGCTGTGGGTCTAGATATGGTCAATCCAGGTTGCATCACAGCCCCTGAACGCATTGTGTAAGAATTCCTCTCTCGTTCACTGTCTTTGTTTCATGGGTTTTTCAAAGTAATTTATTTTCATAATGGGATTTAGCTGCTTTTCACTGCTGTGTTTATGCCGCTTTACACCCACTTGACACACTAACAGAGAGATATCAATACATAGGCTTTACGATTATTACTAGTCAGATATATTCTTGTGCGGTGAATAGGGCGTGTTGAGTCCAGTTCTCTGAGCAAGGAGTAGGTCTTGTCTATTACATATTGGGTTTATGGAACGGTATCTGAGCTAATTTGAAACCCTTGTTTTATGTATCACCCCACCTCACCTTTCCCGTTAAGCAGCCATAGTGTGTTTTCTGCATGTGTGACTCTGTTCTGTTTTGTAATTCAGTTCAAGTGTAACGGTTTTTACATTCCCTCTATCAGTGATACCTTATGAGAAGTGTCCTTTTCTGTGTGACTTATTTCACTTAGAATCGTCGTACCTTAATCCACTCATCATGCTGCTACTAGCCTTATGACATTGATTTCATGGCTGAGTGATATTCCATTGTACATAAGGACCACAACTTCTTTATCCATTTTTCTCTTTCCTGGGATATTGAAGGTGGAATGAAGTGGAGGTCCTTGTCAACAGAGCAGCCCTAAACTTTGGGGTGCTTGTGTCTTGCTGATTTTTAATTTTCCCAATTTATACCCCCATGAGTGGAAGTGCCCTATGCTCTCTAAGCTGTGTTTTTCAGATGTTTCAGGACTCACCGGACACTTCTCCAGAGTGGCTCTTGGCAATTTACATCCCGCCCATCAGTGTAGCAAGGCTCCCATTTCTCCATGGCCTGTCCTGCATTTCTGGTTTTGACACTTTTTTCAGCATGGCCCTTTTGACCGATGGGAAGCGAGACTTCTCTGTAGCGCTGATTTGCCTTTCCAGGTTGCTTGGTTGGCCAAAAAGGGCGTATGCTTTTTTTCCTGAATATATTCAGGAAAAAACGCATACGCCCTTTTTGGCCAAGGGCATCATTGTCAACGTTTTGCCACTTTTCATGTGCTTTAAATGCGATTCGAATCTACTTCCTGAAATCTGTTTCCTGCAATTCTGCCTTGATTTCAAATCCTCTTCGTTGCCTTCCCTCAATATATTTGTGGACGAGAGTTATCATTTATAACTGCAGGTTTGTGAATTGCAGTGCCCTGAACCTCCATTTTACAACTCGTTTTTATGGGAGCTGGCCGCAAAATCACAGAATGGCTTCAGGCCCTGTTCTGGTTCCGGGGGGCAGGCTGAGCCTGTGGTTAATTCTTCTTTCTGATGGGAAAATAGAGTGACCTGTGCCTGTCCCAACACCAAGAGCTAGTCTCTCGTTGGTTCCACGTCTTCCCGTTTATCCTCAGGACAAATTGCAACCTGTACGGAACAGGAGGTTAAAGGTGCTGATGCTCCAAGTAGGGAGCTTGCTAGTAAAGCGGCTGGAATGGCGAATCCGGGCACAAGGAGATGAGAAATGAGGTGCGTTTTAGAAACCTTTCCCCATCACACGGTGTACCATCTTCTGGGTTTCTCATGCATGTTTTCGATGTAGGAAGATGCCCTTGAAGCTGGAGATTTGGGACCCATGCGATGGGTACCATGCAGTATTACTTTAAAGGGTCTGCGTTTGCTCACCCAACCTCACCAAACCTCTCAGCCCCAAGAGTGTCCACCCTTATGTCTCATCCAGCTGTGCGTCTAGATATGGTCAATCCAGGTTGCATCACAGCCCCTGAACGCGTTGTGTAAGAATTCCTCTCTCGTTCACTGTCTTTGTTTCATGGGTTTTTCAAAGTAATTTATTTTCATAATGGGATTTAGCTGCTTTTCACTGCTGTGTTTATGCCGCTTTACACCCACTTGACACACTAACAGAGAGATATCAATACATAGGCTTTACGATTATTACTAGTCAGATATATTCTTGTGCGGTGAATAGGGCGTGTTGAGTCCAGTTCTCTGAGCAAGGAGTAGGTCTTGTCTATTACATATTGGGTTTATGGAACAGTATCTGAGCTAATTTGAAACCCTTGTTTTATGTATCACCCCACCTCACCTTTCCCGTTAAGCAGCCATAGTGTGTTTTCTGCATGTGTGACTCTGTTCTGTTTTGTAATTCAGTTCAAGTGTAACGGTTTTTACATTCCCTCTATCAGTGATACCTTATGAGAAGTGTCCTTTTCTGTGTGACTTATTTCACTTAGAATCGTCGTACCTAAATCCACTCATCATGCTGCTACTAGCCTTATGACATTGATTTCATGGCTGAGTGATATTCCATTGTACATAAGGACCACAACTTCTTTACCCATTTTTCTCTTTCCTGGGATATTTAAGGTGGAATGAAGTGGAGGTCCTTGTCAACAGAGCAGCCCTCAACTTTGGGGTGCTTGTGTCTTGCTGATTTTTCATTTTCCCAATTCATACCCCCATGAGTGGAAGTGCCCTATGCTCTCTAAGCTGTGTTTTTCAGATGTTTCAGGACTCACCGTACACTTCTCCAGAGTGGCTGTTGGCAATTTACATCCCGCCCATCAGTGTAGCAAGGCTCCCATTTCTCCATGGCCTGTCCTGCATTTCTGGTTTTGACACTTTTTTCAGCATGGCCCTTTTGACCGATGGGAAGCGAGACTTCTTTGTAGCGCTGATTTGCCTTTCCAGGTTGCTTGGTTGGCCAAAAAGGGCGTATGCGTTTTTTCCTGAATATATTCAGGAAAAAACGCATACGCCCTTTTTGGCCAAGGGCATCATTGTCAACGTTTTGCCGCTTTTCATGTGCTTTAAATGCGATTCGAATCTACCTCCTGAAATCTCTTTCCTGCAATTCTGCCTTGATTTCAAATCCTCTTCTTTGCCTTCCCTCAATATATTTGTGGACGAGAGTTATCATTTATAACTCTGCAGGTTTGTGAATTGCAGTGCCCTGAACCTCCATTTTACAATTCGTTTTTATGGGAGCTGGCCGCAAAATCGCAGAATGGCTTCAGGCCCTGTTCTGGTTCCGGGGGGCAGGCTGAGCCTGTGGTTAATTCTTCTTTCTGATGGGAAAATAGAGTGACCTGTGCCTGTCCCAACACCAAGAGCTAGTCTCTCGTTGGTTCCACGTCTTCCCGTTTATCCTCAGGACAAATTGCAACCTGTACGGAACAGGAGGTTAAAGGTGCTGATGCTCCAAGTAGGGAGCTTGCTAGTAAAGCGGCTGGAATGGCGAACCCGGGCACAAGGCGATGAGAAATGAGGTGCGTTTTAGAAACCTTTCCCCATCACACTGTGTACCATCTTCTGGGTTTCTCATGCATGTTTTGATGTAGGAAGATGCCCTTGAAGCTGGAGATTTGGGACCCATGCGATGGGTACCATGCAGTATTACTTTAAAGGGTCTGCGTTTGCTCACCCAACCTCACCAAACCTCTCAGCCCCAAGAGTGTCCACCCTTATGTCTCATCCAGCTGTGGGTCTAGATATGGTCAATCCAGGTTGCATCACAGCCCCTGAACGCATTGTGTAAGAATTTCTCTCTCTTTCACTGTCTTTGTTTCATGGGTGTTTCAAAGTAATTTATTTTTATAATGGGGTTTAGCTGCTTTTCACTGCTGTGTTTATGCCGCTTTACACCCACTTGACACACTAACAGAGAGATATCAATACATAGGTTTTACGATTATTATTAGTCAGATATATTCTTGTGCGGTGAATAGGGCGTGTTGAGTCCAGTTCTCTGAGCAAGGAGTAGGTCTTGTCTATTACATATTGGGTTTATGGAATGGTATCTGAGCTAATTTGATACCCTTGTTTTATGTATCACCCCACCTCACCTTTCCCGTTAAGCAGCCATAGTGTGTTTTCTGCATGTGTGACTCTGTTCTGTTTTGTAATTCAGTTCAAGTGTAACGGTTTTTACATTCCCTCTATCAGTGATACCTTATGAGAAGTGTCCTTTTCTGTGTGACTTATTTCACTTAGAATCGTCGTACCTAAATCCACTCATCATGCTGCTACTAGCCTTATGACATTGATTTCATGGCTGAGTGATATTCCATTGTACATAAGGACCACAACTTCTTTACCCATTTTTCTCTTTCCTGGGATATTTAAGGTGGAATGAAGTGGAGGTCCTTGTCAACAGAGCAGCCCTAAACTTTGGGGTGCTTGTGTCTTGCTGATTTTTCATTTTCCCAATTCATACCCCCATGAGTGGAAGTGCCCTATGCTCTCTAAGCTGTGTTTTTTAGATGTTTCAGGACTCACCGTACACTTCTCCAGAGTGGCTGTTGGCAATTTACATCCCGCCCATCAGTGTAGCAAGGCTCCCATTTCTCCATGGCCTGTCCTGCATTTCTGGTTTTGACACTTTTTTCAGCATGGCCCTTTTGACCGATGGGAAGCGAGACTTCTTTGTAGCGCTGATTTGCCTTTCCAGGTTGCTTGGTTGGCCAAAAAGGGCGTATGCGTTTTTTCCTGAATATATTCAGGAAAAAACGCATACGCCCTTTTTGGCCAAGGGCATCATTGTCAACGTTTTGCCGCTTTTCATGTGCTTTAAATGCGATTCGAATCTACCTCCTGAAATCTCTTTCCTGCAATTCTGCCTTGATTTCAAATCCTCTTCTTTGCCTTCCCTCAATATATTTGTGGACGAGAGTTATCATTTATAACTCTGCAGGTTTGTGAATTGCAGTGCCCTGAACCTCCATTTTACAACTCGTTTTTATGGGAGCTGGCGGCAAAATCGCAGAATGGCTTCAGGCCCTGTTCTGGTTCCGGGGGGCAGGCTGAGCCTGTGGTTAATTCTTCTTTCTGATGGGAAAATAGAGTGACCTGTGCCTGTCCCAACACCAAGAGCTAGTCTCTCGTTGGTTCCACGTCTTCCCGTTTATCCTCAGGACAAATTGCAACCTGTACGGAACAGGAGGTTAAAGGTGCTGATGCTCCAAGTAGGGAGCTTGCTAGTAAAGCGGCTGGAATGGCGAACCCGGGCACAAGGCGATGAGAAATGAGGTGCGTTTTAGAAACCTTTCCCCATCACACTGTGTACCATCTTCTGGGTTTCTCATGCATGTTTTGATGTAGGAAGATGCCCTTGAAGCTGGAGATTTGGGACCCATGCGATGGGTACCATGCAGTATTACTTTAAAGGGTCTGCGTTTGCTCACCCAACCTCACCAAACCTCTCAGCCCCAAGAGTGTCCACCCTTATGTCTCATCCAGCTGTGGGTCTAGATATGGTCAATCCAGGTTGCATCACAGCCCCTGAACGCATTGTGTAAGAATTTCTCTCTCTTTCACTGTCTTTGTTTCATGGGTGTTTCAAAGTAATTTATTTTTATAATGGGGTTTAGCTGCTTTTCACTGCTGTGTTTATGCCGCTTTACACCCACTTGACACACTAACAGAGAGATATCAATACATAGGTTTTACGATTATTATTAGTCAGATATATTCTTGTGCGGTGAATAGGGCGTGTTGAGTCCAGTTCTCTGAGCAAGGAGTAGGTCTTGTCTATTACATATTGGGTTTATGGAATGGTATCTGAGCTAATTTGATACCCTTGTTTTATGTATCACCCCACCTCACCTTTCCCGTTAAGCAGCCATAGTGTGTTTTCTGCATGTGTGACTCTGTTCTGTTTTGTAATTCAGTTCAAGTGTAACGGTTTTTACATTCCCTCTATCAGTGATACCTTATGAGAAGTGTCCTTTTCTGTGTGACTTATTTCACTTAGAATCGTCGTACCTAAATCCACTCATCATGCTGCTACTAGCCTTATGACATTGATTTCATGGCTGAGTGATATTCCATTGTACATAAGGACCACAACTTCTTTACCCATTTTTCTCTTTCCTGGGATATTTAAGGTGGAATGAAGTGGAGGTCCTTGTCAACAGAGCAGCCCTAAACTTTGGGGTGCTTGTGTCTTGCTGATTTTTCATTTTCCCAATTCATACCCCCATGAGTGGAAGTGCCCTATGCTCTCTAAGCTGTGTTTTTTAGATGTTTCAGGACTCACCGTACACTTCTCCAGAGTGGCTGTTGGCAATTTACATCCCGCCCATCAGTGTAGCAAGGCTCCCATTTCTCCATGGCCTGTCCTGCATTTCTGGTTTTGACACTTTTTTCAGCATGGCCCTTTTGACCGATGGGAAGCGAGACTTGTTTGTAGCGCTGATTTGCCTTTCCAGGTTGCTTGGTTGGCCAAAAAGGGCGTATGCGTTTTTTCCTGAATATATTCAGGAAAAAACGCATACGCCCTTTTTGGCCAAGGGCATCATTGTCAACGTTTTGCCGCTTTTCATGTGCTTTAAATGCGATTCGAATCTACCTCCTGAAATCTCTTTCCTGCAATTCTGCCTTGATTTCAAATCCTCTTCTTTGCCTTCCCTCAATATATTTGTGGACGAGAGTTATCATTTATAACTCTGCAGGTTTGTGAATTGCAGTGCCCTGAACCTCCATTTTACAACTCGTTTTTATGGGAGCTGGCGGCAAAATCGCAGAATGGCTTCAGGCCCTGTTCTGGTTCCGGGGGGCAGGCTGAGCCTGTGGTTAATTCTTCTTTCTGATGGGAAAATAGAGTGACCTGTGCCTGTCCCAACACCAAGAGCTAGTCTCTCGTTGGTTCCACGTCTTCCCGTTTATCCTCAGGACAAATTGCAACCTGTACGGAACAGGAGGTTAAAGGTGCTGATGCTCCAAGTAGGGAGCTTGCTAGTAAAGCGGCTGGAATGGCGAACCCGGGCACAAGGCGATGAGAAATGAGGTGCGTTTTAGAAACCTTTCCCCATCACACTGTGTACCATCTTCTGGGTTTCTCATGCATGTTTTGATGTAGGAAGATGCCCTTGAAGCTGGAGATTTGGGACCCATGCGATGGGTACCATGCAGTATTACTTTAAAGGGTCTGCGTTTGCTCACCCAACCTCACCAAACCTCTCAGCCCCAAGAGTGTCCACCCTTATGTCTCATCCAGCTGTGGGTCTAGATATGGTCAATCCAGGTTGCATCACAGCCCCTGAACGCATTGTGTAAGAATTTCTCTCTCTTTCACTGTCTTTGTTTCATGGGTGTTTCAAAGTAATTTATTTTTATAATGGGGTTTAGCTGCTTTTCACTGCTGTGTTTATGCCGCTTTACACCCACTTGACACACTAACAGAGAGATATCAATACATAGGTTTTACGATTATTATTAGTCAGATATATTCTTGTGCGGTGAATAGGGCGTGTTGAGTCCAGTTCTCTGAGCAAGGAGTAGGTCTTGTCTATTACATATTGGGTTTATGGAATGGTATCTGAGCTAATTTGATACCCTTGTTTTATGTATCACCCCACCTCACCTTTCCCGTTAAGCAGCCATAGTGTGTTTTCTGCATGTGTGACTCTGTTCTGTTTTGTAATTCAGTTCAAGTGTAACGGTTTTTACATTCCCTCTATCAGTGATACCTTATGAGAAGTGTCCTTTTCTGTGTGACTTATTTCACTTAGAATCGTCGTACCTAAATCCACTCATCATGCTGCTACTAGCCTTATGACATTGATTTCATGGCTGAGTGATATTCCATTGTACATAAGGACCACAACTTCTTTACCCATTTTTCTCTTTCCTGGGATATTTAAGGTGGAATGAAGTGGAGGTCCTTGTCAACAGAGCAGCCCTAAACTTTGGGGTGCTTGTGTCTTGCTGATTTTTCATTTTCCCAATTCATACCCCCATGAGTGGAAGTGCCCTATGCTCTCTAAGCTGTGTTTTTTAGATGTTTCAGGACTCACCGTACACTTCTCCAGAGTGGCTGTTGGCAATTTACATCCCGCCCATCAGTGTAGCAAGGCTCCCATTTCTCCATGGCCTGTCCTGCATTTCTGGTTTTGACACTTTTTTCAGCATGGCCCTTTTGACCGATGGGAAGCGAGACTTCTTTGTAGCGCTGATTTGCCTTTCCAGGTTGCTTGGTTGGCCAAAAAGGGCGTATGCGTTTTTTCCTGAATATATTCAGGAAAAAACGCATACGCCCTTTTTGGCCAAGGGCATCATTGTCAACGTTTTGCCGCTTTTCATGTGCTTTAAATGCGATTCGAATCTACCTCCTGAAATCTCTTTCCTGCAATTCTGCCTTGATTTCAAATCCTCTTCTTTGCCTTCCCTCAATATATTTGTGGACGAGAGTTATCATTTATAACTCTGCAGGTTTGTGAATTGCAGTGCCCTGAACCTCCATTTTACAACTCGTTTTTATGGGAGCTGGCGGCAAAATCGCAGAATGGCTTCAGGCCCTGTTCTGGTTCCGGGGGGCAGGCTGAGCCTGTGGTTAATTCTTCTTTCTGATGGGAAAATAGAGTGACCTGTGCCTGTCCCAACACCAAGAGCTAGTCTCTCGTTGGTTCCACGTCTTCCCGTTTATCCTCAGGACAAATTGCAACCTGTACGGAACAGGAGGTTAAAGGTGCTGATGCTCCAAGTAGGGAGCTTGCTAGTAAAGCGGCTGGAATGGCGAACCCGGGCACAAGGCGATGAGAAATGAGGTGCGTTTTAGAAACCTTTCCCCATCACACTGTGTACCATCTTCTGGGTTTCTCATGCATGTTTTGATGTAGGAAGATGCCCTTGAAGCTGGAGATTTGGGACCCATGCGATGGGTACCATGCAGTATTACTTTAAAGGGTCTGCGTTTGCTCACCCAACCTCACCAAACCTCTCAGCCCCAAGAGTGTCCACCCTTATGTCTCATCCAGCTGTGGGTCTAGATATGGTCAATCCAGGTTGCATCACAGCCCCTGAACGCATTGTGTAAGAATTTCTCTCTCTTTCACTGTCTTTGTTTCATGGGTGTTTCAAAGTAATTTATTTTTATAATGGGGTTTAGCTGCTTTTCACTGCTGTGTTTATGCCGCTTTACACCCACTTGACACACTAACAGAGAGATATCAATACATAGGTTTTACGATTATTATTAGTCAGATATATTCTTGTGCGGTGAATAGGGCGTGTTGAGTCCAGTTCTCTGAGCAAGGAGTAGGTCTTGTCTATTACATATTGGGTTTATGGAATGGTATCTGAGCTAATTTGATACCCTTGTTTTATGTATCACCCCACCTCACCTTTCCCGTTAAGCAGCCATAGTGTGTTTTCTGCATGTGTGACTCTGTTCTGTTTTGTAATTCAGTTCAAGTGTAACGGTTTTTACATTCCCTCTATCAGTGATACCTTATGAGAAGTGTCCTTTTCTGTGTGACTTATTTCACTTAGAATCGTCGTACCTAAATCCACTCATCATGCTGCTACTAGCCTTATGACATTGATTTCATGGCTGAGTGATATTCCATTGTACATAAGGACCACAACTTCTTTACCCATTTTTCTCTTTCCTGGGATATTTAAGGTGGAATGAAGTGGAGGTCCTTGTCAACAGAGCAGCCCTAAACTTTGGGGTGCTTGTGTCTTGCTGATTTTTCATTTTCCCAATTCATACCCCCATGAGTGGAAGTGCCCTATGCTCTCTAAGCTGTGTTTTTTAGATGTTTCAGGACTCACCGTACACTTCTCCAGAGTGGCTGTTGGCAATTTACATCCCGCCCATCAGTGTAGCAAGGCTCCCATTTCTCCATGGCCTGTCCTGCATTTCTGGTTTTGACACTTTTTTCAGCATGGCCCTTTTGACCGATGGGAAGCGAGACTTGTTTGTAGCGCTGATTTGCCTTTCCAGGTTGCTTGGTTGGCCAAAAAGGGCGTATGCGTTTTTTCCTGAATATATTCAGGAAAAAACGCATACGCCCTTTTTGGCCAAGGGCATCATTGTCAACGTTTTGCCGCTTTTCATGTGCTTTAAATGCGATTCGAATCTACCTCCTGAAATCTCTTTCCTGCAATTCTGCCTTGATTTCAAATCCTCTTCTTTGCCTTCCCTCAATATATTTGTGGACGAGAGTTATCATTTATAACTCTGCAGGTTTGTGAATTGCAGTGCCCTGAACCTCCATTTTACAACTCGTTTTTATGGGAGCTGGCGGCAAAATCGCAGAATGGCTTCAGGCCCTGTTCTGGTTCCGGGGGGCAGGCTGAGCCTGTGGTTAATTCTTCTTTCTGATGGGAAAATAGAGTGACCTGTGCCTGTCCCAACACCAAGAGCTAGTCTCTCGTTGGTTCCACGTCTTCCCGTTTATCCTCAGGACAAATTGCAACCTGTACGGAACAGGAGGTTAAAGGTGCTGATGCTCCAAGTAGGGAGCTTGCTAGTAAAGCGGCTGGAATGGCGAACCCGGGCACAAGGCGATGAGAAATGAGGTGCGTTTTAGAAACCTTTCCCCATCACACTGTGTACCATCTTCTGGGTTTCTCATGCATGTTTTGATGTAGGAAGATGCCCTTGAAGCTGGAGATTTGGGACCCATGCGATGGGTACCATGCAGTATTACTTTAAAGGGTCTGCGTTTGCTCACCCAACCTCACCAAACCTCTCAGCCCCAAGAGTGTCCACCCTTATGTCTCATCCAGCTGTGGGTCTAGATATGGTCAATCCAGGTTGCATCACAGCCCCTGAACGCATTGTGTAAGAATTTCTCTCTCTTTCACTGTCTTTGTTTCATGGGTGTTTCAAAGTAATTTATTTTTATAATGGGGTTTAGCTGCTTTTCACTGCTGTGTTTATGCCGCTTTACACCCACTTGACACACTAACAGAGAGATATCAATACATAGGTTTTACGATTATTATTAGTCAGATATATTCTTGTGCGGTGAATAGGGCGTGTTGAGTCCAGTTCTCTGAGCAAGGAGTAGGTCTTGTCTATTACATATTGGGTTTATGGAATGGTATCTGAGCTAATTTGATACCCTTGTTTTATGTATCACCCCACCTCACCTTTCCCGTTAAGCAGCCATAGTGTGTTTTCTGCATGTGTGACTCTGTTCTGTTTTGTAATTCAGTTCAAGTGTAACGGTTTTTACATTCCCTCTATCAGTGATACCTTATGAGAAGTGTCCTTTTCTGTGTGACTTATTTCACTTAGAATCGTCGTACCTAAATCCACTCATCATGCTGCTACTAGCCTTATGACATTGATTTCATGGCTGAGTGATATTCCATTGTACATAAGGACCACAACTTCTTTACCCATTTTTCTCTTTCCTGGGATATTTAAGGTGGAATGAAGTGGAGGTCCTTGTCAACAGAGCAGCCCTAAACTTTGGGGTGCTTGTGTCTTGCTGATTTTTCATTTTCCCAATTCATACCCCCATGAGTGGAAGTGCCCTATGCTCTCTAAGCTGTGTTTTTTAGATGTTTCAGGACTCACCGTACACTTCTCCAGAGTGGCTGTTGGCAATTTACATCCCGCCCATCAGTGTAGCAAGGCTCCCATTTCTCCATGGCCTGTCCTGCATTTCTGGTTTTGACACTTTTTTCAGCATGGCCCTTTTGACCGATGGGAAGCGAGACTTCTTTGTAGCGCTGATTTGCCTTTCCAGGTTGCTTGGTTGGCCAAAAAGGGCGTATGCGTTTTTTCCTGAATATATTCAGGAAAAAACGCATACGCCCTTTTTGGCCAAGGGCATCATTGTCAACGTTTTGCCGCTTTTCATGTGCTTTAAATGCGATTCGAATCTACCTCCTGAAATCTCTTTCCTGCAATTCTGCCTTGATTTCAAATCCTCTTCTTTGCCTTCCCTCAATATATTTGTGGACGAGAGTTATCATTTATAACTCTGCAGGTTTGTGAATTGCAGTGCCCTGAACCTCCATTTTACAACTCGTTTTTATGGGAGCTGGCCGCAAAATCGCAGAATGGCTTCAGGCCCTCTTCTGGTTCCGGGGGGCAGGCTGAGCCTGTGGTTAATTCTTCTTTCTGATGGGAAAATAGAGTGACCTGTGCCTGTCCCAACACCAAGAGCTAGTCTCTCGTTGGTTCCACATCTTCCCGTTTATCCTCAGGACAAATTGCAACCTGTACGGAACAGGAGGTTAAAGGTGCTGATGCTCCAAGTAGGGAGCTTGCTAGTAAAGCGGCTGGAATGGCGAACCCGGGCACAAGGCGATGAGAAATGAGGTGCGTTTTAGAAACCTTTCCCCATCACACTGTGTACCATCTTCTGGGTTTCTCATGCATGTTTTTGATGTAGGAAGATGCCCTTGAAGCTGGAGATTTGGGACCCATGCGATGGGTACCATGCAGTATTACTTTAAAGGGTCTGCGTTTGCTCACCCAACCTCACCAAACCTCTCAGCCCCAAGAGTGTCCACCCTTATGTCTGATCCAGCTGTGAGTCTAGATATGGTCAATCCAGGTTGCATCACAGCCCCTGAACGCATTGTGTAAGAATTTCTCTCTCTTTCACTGTCTTTGTTTCATGGGTGTTTCAAAGTAATTTATTTTTATAATGGGGTTTAGCTCCTTTTCACTGCTGTGTTTATGCCGCTTTACACCCACTTGACACACTAACAGAGAGATATCAATACATAGGTTTCAAGATTATTACTAGTCAGATATATTCTTGTGCGGTGAATAGGGCGTGTTGAGTCCAGTTCTCTGAGCAAGGAGTAGGTCTTGTCTACTACATATTGGGTTTATGGAACGGTATCTGAGCTAATTTGATACCCTTGTTTTATGTATCACCCCACCTCACCTTTCCCGTTAAGCAGCCATAGTGTGTTTTCTGCATGTGTGACTCTGTTCTGTTTTGTAATTCAGTTCAAGTGTAACGGTTTTTACATTCCCTCTATAAGTGATACCTTATGAGAAGTGTCCTTTTCTGTGTGACTTATTTCACTTAGAATCGTCGTACCTAAATCCACTCATCATGCTGCTACTAACCTTATGACATTGATTTCATGGCTGAGTGATATTCCATTGTACATAAGGACCACAACTTCTTTATCCATTTTTCTCTTTCCTGGGATATTGAAGGTGGAATGAAGTGGAGGTCCTTGTCAACAGAGCAGCCCTCAACTTTGGGGTGCTTGTGTCTTGCTGATTTTTCATTTTCCCAATTTATACCCCCATGAGTGGAAGTGCCCTATGCTCTCTAAGCTGTGTTTTTCAGATGTTTCAGGACACACCGTACACTTCTCCAGAGTGGCTGTTGGCAATTTACATCCCGCCCATCAGTGTAGCAAGGCTCCCATTTCTCCATGGCCTGTCCTGCATTTCTGGTTTTGACACTTTTTTCAGCATGGCCCTTTTGACCGATGGGAAGCGAGACTTGTTTGTAGCGCTGATTTGCCTTTCCAGGTTGCTTGGTTGGCCAAAAAGGGCGTATGCGTTTTTTCCTGAATATATTCAGGAAAAAACGCATACGCCCTTTTTGGCCAAGGGCATCATTGTCAACGTTTTGCCGCTTTTCATGTGCTTTAAATGCGATTCGAATCTACTTCCTGAAATCTGTTTCCTGCAATTCTGCCTTGATTTCAAATCCTCTTCGTTGCCTTCCCTCAATATATTTGTGGACGAGAGTTATCATTTATAACTGCAGGTTTGTGAATTGCAGTGCCCTGAACCTCCATTTTACAACTCGTTTTTATGGGAGCTGGCCGCAAAATCACAGAATGGCTTCAGGCCCTGTTCTGGTTCCGGGGGGCAGGCTGAGCCTGTGGTTAATTCTTCTTTCTGATGGGAAAATAGAGTGACCTGTGCCTGTCCCAACACCAAGAGCTAGTCTCTCGTTGGTTCCACGTCTTCCCGTTTATCCTCAGGACAAATTGCAACCTGTACGGAACAGGAGGTTAAAGGTGCTGATGCTCCAAGTAGGGAGCTTGCTAGTAAAGCGGCTGGAATGGCGAACCCGGGCACAAGGAGATGAGAAATGAGGTGCGTTTTAGAAACCTTTCCCCATCACACGGTGTACCATCTTCTGGGTTTCTCATGCATGTTTTTGATGTAGGAAGATGCCCTTGAAGCTGGAGATTTGGGACCCATGCGATGGGTACCACGCAGTATTACTTTAAAGGGTCTGCGTTTGCTCACCCAACCTCACCAAACCTCTCAGCCCCAAGAGTGTCCACCCTTATGTCTCATCCAGCTGTGGGTCTAGATATGGTCAATCCAGGTTGCATCACAGCCCCTGAACGCATTGTGTAAGAATTCCTCTCTCGTTCACTGTCTTTGTTTCATGGGTTTTTCAAAGTAATTTATTTTCATAATGGGATTTAGCTGCTTTTCACTGCTGTGTTTATGCCGCTTTACACCCACTTGACACACTAACAGAGAGATATCAATACATAGGCTTTACGATTATTACTAGTCAGATATATTCTTGTGCGGTGAATAGGGCGTGTTGAGTCCAGTTCTCTGAGCAAGGAGTAGGTCTTGTCTATTACATATTGGGTTTATGGAACGGTATCTGAGCTAATTTGAAACCCTTGTTTTATGTATCACCCCACCTCACCTTTCCCGTTAAGCAGCCATAGTGTGTTTTCTGCATGTGTGACTCTGTTCTGTTTTGTAATTCAGTTCAAGTGTAACGGTTTTTACATTCCCTCTATCAGTGATACCTTATGAGAAGTGTCCTTTTCTGTGTGACTTATTTCACTTAGTATCGTCGTACCTTAATCAACTCATCATGCTGCTACTAGCCTTATGACATTGATTTCATGGCTGAGTGATATTCCATTGTACATAAGGAACACAACTTCTTTACCCATTTTTCTCTTTCCTGGGATATTTAAGGTGGAATGAAGTGGAGGTCCTTGTCAACAGAGCAGCCCTAAACTTTGGGGTGCTTGTGTCTTGCTGATTTTTCATTTTCCCAATTCATACCCCCATGAGTGGAAGTGCCCTATGCTCTCTAAGCTGTGTTTTTCAGATGTTTCAGGACTCACCGGACACTTCTCCAGAGTGGCTGTTGGCAATTTACATCCCGCCCATCAGTGTAGCAAGGCTCCCATTTCTCCATGGCCTGTCCTCCATTTCTGGTTTTGACACTTTTTTCAGCATGGCCCTTTTGACCGATGGGAAGCGAGACTTGTTTGTAGCGCTGATTTGCCTTTCCAGGTTGCTTGGTTGGCCAAAAAGGGCGTATGCGTTTTTTCCTGAATATATTCAGGAAAAAACGCATACGCCCTTTTTGGCCAAGGGCATCATTGTCAACGTTTTGCCGCTTTTCATGTGCTTTAAAGGCGATTCGTATCTACCTCCTGAAATCTGTTTCGTGCAATTCTGCCTTGATTTCAAATCCTCTTCTTTGCCTTCCCTCAATATATTTGTGGACGAGAGTTATCATTTATAACTGCAGATTTGTGAATTGCAGTGCCCTGAACCTCCATTTTACAACTCGTTTTTATGGGAGCTGGCCGCAAAATCACAGAATGGCTTCAGGCCCTGTTCTGGTTCCGGGGGGCAGGCTGAGCCTGTGGTTAATTCTTCTTTCTGATGGGAAAATAGAGTGACCTGTGCCTGTCCCAACACCAAGAGCTAGTCTCTCGTTGGTTCCACGTCTTCCCGTTTATCCTCAGGACAAATTGCAACCTGTACGGAACAGGAGGTTAAAGGTGCTGATGCTCCAAGTAGGGAGCTTGCTAGTAAAGCGGCTGGAATGGCGAACCCGGGCACAAGGAGATGAGAAATGAGGTGCGTTTTAGAAACCTTTCCCCATCACACGGTGTACCATCTTCTGGGTTTCTCATGCATGTTTTTGATGTAGGAAGATGCCCTTGAAGCTGGAGATTTGGGACCCATGCGATTGGTACCACGCCGTATTACTTTAAAGGGTCTGCGTTTGCTCACCCAACCTCACCAAACCTCTCAGCCCCAAGAGTGTCCACCCTTATGTCTCATCCAGCTGTGGGTCTAGATATGGTCAATCCAGGTTGCATCACAGCCCCTGAACGCATTGTGTAAGAATTCCTCTCTCGTTCACTGTCTTTGTTTCATGGGTTTTTCAAAGTAATTTATTTTCATAATGGGATTTAGCTGCTTTTCACTGCTGTGTTTATGCCGCTTTACACCCACTTGACACACTAACAGAGAGATATCAATACATAGGCTTTACGATTATTACTAGTCAGATATATTCTTGTGCGGTGAATAGGGCGTGTTGAGTCCAGTTCTCTGAGCAAGGAGTAGGTCTTGTCTATTACATATTGGGTTTATGGAATGGTATCTGAGCTAATTTGATACCCTTGTTTTATGTATCACCCCACCTCACCTTTCCCGTTAAGCAGCCATAGTGTGTTTTCTGCATGTGTGACTCTGTTCTGTTTTGTAATTCAGTTCAAGTGTAACGGTTTTTACATTCCCTCTATCAGTGATACCTTATGAGAAGTGTCCTTTTCTGTGTGACTTATTTCACTTAGAATCGTCGTACCTAAATCCACTCATCATGCTGCTACTAGCCTTATGACATTGATTTCATGGCTGAGTGATATTCCATTGTACATAAGGACCACAACTTCTTTACCCATTTTTCTCTTTCCTGGGATATTTAAGGTGGAATGAAGTGGAGGTCCTTGTCAACAGAGCAGCCCTAAACTTTGGGGTGCTTGTGTCTTGCTGATTTTTCATTTTCCCAATTCATACCCCCATGAGTGGAAGTGCCCTATGCTCTCTAAGCTGTGTTTTTTAGATGTTTCAGGACTCACCGTACACTTCTCCAGAGTGGCTGTTGGCAATTTACATCCCGCCCATCAGTGTAGCAAGGCTCCCATTTCTCCATGGCCTGTCCTGCATTTCTGGTTTTGACACTTTTTTCAGCATGGCCCTTTTGACCGATGGGAAGCGAGACTTGTTTGTAGCGCTGATTTGCCTTTCCAGGTTGCTTGGTTGGCCAAAAAGGGCGTATGCGTTTTTTCCTGAATATATTCAGGAAAAAACGCATACGCCCTTTTTGGCCAAGGGCATCATTGTCAACGTTTTGCCGCTTTTCATGTGCTTTAAATGCGATTCGAATCTACCTCCTGAAATCTGTTTCGTGCAATTCTGCCTTGATTTCAAATCCTCTTCTTTGCCTTCCCTCAATATATTTGTGGACGAGAGTTATCATTTATAACTCTGCAGGTTTGTGAATTGCAGTGCCCTGAACCTCCATTTTACAACTCGTTTTTATGGGAGCTGGCCGCAAAATCGCAGAATGGCTTCAGGCCCTCTTCTGGTTCCGGGGGGCAGGCTGAGCCTGTGGTTAATTCTTCTTTCTGATGGGAAAATAGAGTGACCTGTGCCTGTCCCAACACCAAGAGCTAGTCTCTCGTTGGTTCCACGTCTTCCCGTTTATCCTCAGGACAAATTGCAACCTGTACGGAACAGGAGGTTAAAGGTGCTGATGCTCCAAGTAGGGAGCTTGCTAGTAAAGCGGCTGGAATGGCGAACCCGGGCACAAGGCGATGAGAAATGAGGTGCGTTTTAGAAACCTTTCCCCATCACACTGTGTACCATCTTCTGGGTTTCTCATGCATGTTTTTGATGTAGGAAGATGCCCTTGAAGCTGGAGATTTGGGACCCATGCGATGGGTACCATGCAGTATTACTTTAAAGAGTCTGCGTTTGCTCACCCAACCTCACCAAACCTCTCAGCCCCAAGAGTGTCCACCCTTATGTCTGATCCAGCTGTGAGTCTAGATATGGTCAATCCAGGTTGCATCACAGCCCCTGAACGCATTGTGTAAGAATTTCTCTCTCTTTCACTGTCTTTGTTTCATGGGTGTTTCAAAGTAATTTATTTTTATAATGGGGTTTAGCTCCTTTTCACTGCTGTGTTTATGCCGCTTTACACCCACTTGACACACTAACAGAGAGATATCAATACATAGGTTTCAAGATTATTACTAGTCAGATATATTCTTGTGCGGTGAATAGGGCGTGTTGAGTCCAGTTCTCTGAGCAAGGAGTAGGTCTTGTCTACTACATATTGGGTTTATGGAACGGTATCTGAGCTAATTTGATACCCTTGTTTTATGTATCACCCCACCTCACCTTTCCCGTTAAGCAGCCATAGTGTGTTTTCTGCATGTGTGACTCTGTTCTGTTTTGTAATTCAGTTCAAGTGTAACGGTTTTTACATTCCCTCTATAAGTGATACCTTATGAGAAGTGTCCTTTTCTGTGTGACTTATTTCACTTAGAATCGTCGTACCTAAATCCACTCATCATGCTGCTACTAACCTTATGACATTGATTTCATGGCTGAGTGATATTCCATTGTACATAAGGACCACAACTTCTTTATCCATTTTTCTCTTTCCTGGGATATTGAAGGTGGAATGAAGTGGAGGTCCTTGTCAACAGAGCAGCCCTCAACTTTGGGGTGCTTGTGTCTTGCTGATTTTTCATTTTCCCAATTTATACCCCCATGAGTGGAAGTGCCCTATGCTCTCTAAGCTGTGTTTTTCAGATGTTTCAGGACACACCGTACACTTCTCCAGAGTGGCTGTTGGCAATTTACATCCCGCCCATCAGTGTAGCAAGGCTCCCATTTCTCCATGGCCTGTCCTGCATTTCTGGTTTTGACACTTTTTTCAGCATGGCCCTTTTGACCGATGGGAAGCGAGACTTGTTTGTAGCGCTGATTTGCCTTTCCAGGTAGCTTGGTTGGCCAAAAAGGGCGTATGCGTTTTTTCCTGAATATATTCAGGAAAAAACGCATACGCCCTTTTTGGCCAAGGGCATCATTGTCAATGTTTTGCCGCTTTTCATGTGCTTTAAATGCGATTCGAATCTACTTCCTGAAATCTGTTTCCTGCAATTCTGCCTTGATTTCAAATCCTCTTCGTTGCCTTCCCTCAATATATTTGTGGACGAGAGTTATCATTTATAACTGCAGATTTGTGAATTGCAGTGCCCTGAACCTCCATTTTACAACTCGTTTTTATGGGAGCTGGCCGCAAAATCACAGAATGGCTTCAGGCCCTGTTCTGGTTCCAGGGGGCAGGCTGAGCCTGTGGTTAATTCTTCTTTCTGATGGGAAAATAGAGTGACCTGTGCCTGTCCCAACACCAAGAGCTAGTCTCTCGTTGGTTCCACGTCTTCCCGTTTATCCTCAGGACAAATTGCAACCTGTACGGAACAGGAGGTTAAAGGTGCTGATGCTCCAAGTAGGGAGCTTGCTAGTAAAGCGGCTGGAATGGCGAACCCGGGCAGAAGGAGATGAGAAATGAGGTGCGTTTTAGAAACCTTTCCCCATCACACGGTGTACCATCTTCTGGGTTTCTCATGCATGTTTTTGATGTAGGAAGATGCCCTTGAAGCTGGAGATTTGGGACCCATGCGATGGGTACCACGCCGTATTACTTTAAAGGGTCTGCGTTTGCTCACCCAACCTCACCAAACCTCTCAGCCCCAAGAGTGTCCACCCTTATGTCTCATCCAGCTGTGGGTCTAGATATGGTCAATCCAGGTTGCATCACAGCCCCTGAACGCATTGTGTAAGAATTCCTCTCTCGTTCACTGTCTTTGTTTCATGGGTTTTTCAAAGTAATTTATTTTCATAATGGGATTTAGCTGCTTTTCACTGCTGTGTTTATGCCGCTTTACACCCACTTGACACACTAACAGAGAGATATCAATACATAGGCTTTACGATTATTACTAGTCAGATATATTCTTGTGCGGTGAATAGGGCGTGTTGAGTCCAGTTCTCTGAGCAAGGAGTAGGTCTTGTCTATTACATATTGGGTTTATGGAACGGTATCTGAGCTAATTTGAAACCCTTGTTTTATGTATCACCCCACCTCACCTTTCCCGTTAAGCAGCCATAGTGTGTTTTCTGCATGTGTGACTCTGTTCTGTTTTGTAATTCAGTTCAAGTGTAACGGTTTTTACATTCCCTCTATCAGTGATACCTTATGAGAAGTGTCCTTTTCTGTGTGACTTATTTCACTTAGTATCGTCGTACCTTAATCAACTCATCATGCTGCTACTAGCCTTATGACATTGATTTCATGGCTGAGTGATATTCCATTGTACATAAGGACCACAACTTCTTTACCCATTTTTCTCTTTCCTGGGATATTTAAGGTGGAATGAAGTGGAGGTCCTTGTCAACAGAGCAGCCCTAAACTTTGGGGTGCTTGTGTCTTGCTGATTTTTCATTTTCCCAATTCATACCCCCATGAGTGGAAGTGCCCTATGCTCTCTAAGCTGTGTTTTTTAGATGTTTCAGGACTCACCGTACACTTCTCCAGAGTGGCTGTTGGCAATTTACATCCCGCCCATCAGTGTAGCAAGGCTCCCATTTCTCCATGGCCTGTCCTGCATTTCTGGTTTTGACACTTTTTTCAGCATGGCCCTTTTGACCGATGGGAAGCGAGACTTGTTTGTAGCGCTGATTTGCCTTTCCAGGTTGCTTGGTTGGCCAAAAAGGGCGTATGCGTTTTTTCCTGAATATATTCAGGAAAAAACGCATACGCCCTTTTTGGCCAAGGGCATCATTGTCAACGTTTTGCCGCTTTTCATGTGCTTTAAATGCGATTCGAATCTACCTCCTGAAATCTGTTTCGTGCAATTCTGCCTTGATTTCAAATCCTCTTCTTTGCCTTCCCTCAATATATTTGTGGACGAGAGTTATCATTTATAACTCTGCAGGTT
Organism: Balaenoptera borealis; assembly: GCF_965194805.1. Lineage (NCBI taxonomy): Eukaryota > Metazoa > Chordata > Mammalia > Artiodactyla > Balaenopteridae > Balaenoptera > Balaenoptera borealis. The sequence goes on from NW_028123754.1 coordinate 306,781, forward strand.
TGTGAATTGCAGTGCCCTGAACCTCCATTTTACAACTCGTTTTTATGGGAGCTGGCCGCAAAATCGCAGAATGGCTTCAGGCCCTCTTCTGGTTCCGGGGGGCAGGCTGAGCCTGTGGTTAATTCTTCTTTCTGATGGGAAAATAGAGTGACCTGTGCCTGTCCCAACACCAAGAGCTAGTCTCTCGTTGGTTCCACGTCTTCCCGTTTATCCTCAGGACAAATTGCAACCTGTACGGAACAGGAGGTTAAAGGTGCTGATGCTCCAAGTAGGGAGCTTGCTAGTAAAGCGGCTGGAATGGCGAACCCGGGCACAAGGCGATGAGAAATGAGGTGCGTTTTAGAAACCTTTCCCCATCACACTGTGTACCATCTTCTGGGTTTCTCATGCATGTTTTTGATGTAGGAAGATGCCCTTGAAGCTGGAGATTTGGGACCCATGCGATGGGTACCATGCAGTATTACTTTAAAGAGTCTGCGTTTGCTCACCCAACCTCACCAAACCTCTCAGCCCCAAGAGTGTCCACCCTTATGTCTGATCCAGCTGTGAGTCTAGATATGGTCAATCCAGGTTGCATCACAGCCCCTGAACGCATTGTGTAAGAATTTCTCTCTCTTTCACTGTCTTTGTTTCATGGGTGTTTCAAAGTAATTTATTTTTATAATGGGGTTTAGCTCCTTTTCACTGCTGTGTTTATGCCGCTTTACACCCACTTGACACACTAACAGAGAGATATCAATACATAGGTTTCAAGATTATTACTAGTCAGATATATTCTTGTGCGGTGAATAGGGCGTGTTGAGTCCAGTTCTCTGAGCAAGGAGTAGGTCTTGTCTACTACATATTGGGTTTATGGAACGGTATCTGAGCTAATTTGATACCCTTGTTTTATGTATCACCCCACCTCACCTTTCCCGTTAAGCAGCCATAGTGTGTTTTCTGCATGTGTGACTCTGTTCTGTTTTGTAATTCAGTTCAAGTGTAACGGTTTTTACATTCCCTCTATAAGTGATACCTTATGAGAAGTGTCCTTTTCTGTGTGACTTATTTCACTTAGAATCGTCGTACCTAAATCCACTCATCATGCTGCTACTAACCTTATGACATTGATTTCATGGCTGAGTGATATTCCATTGTACATAAGGACCACAACTTCTTTATCCATTTTTCTCTTTCCTGGGATATTGAAGGTGGAATGAAGTGGAGGTCCTTGTCAACAGAGCAGCCCTCAACTTTGGGGTGCTTGTGTCTTGCTGATTTTTCATTTTCCCAATTTATACCCCCATGAGTGGAAGTGCCCTATGCTCTCTAAGCTGTGTTTTTCAGATGTTTCAGGACACACCGTACACTTCTCCAGAGTGGCTGTTGGCAATTTACATCCCGCCCATCAGTGTAGCAAGGCTCCCATTTCTCCATGGCCTGTCCTGCATTTCTGGTTTTGACACTTTTTTCAGCATGGCCCTTTTGACCGATGGGAAGCGAGACTTGTTTGTAGCGCTGATTTGCCTTTCCAGGTTGCTTGGTTGGCCAAAAAGGGCGTATGCGTTTTTTCCTGAATATATTCAGGAAAAAACGCATACGCCCTTTTTGGCCAAGGGCATCATTGTCAACGTTTTGCCGCTTTTCATGTGCTTTAAATGCGATTCGAATCTACTTCCTGAAATCTGTTTCCTGCAATTCTGCCTTGATTTCAAATCCTCTTCGTTGCCTTCCCTCAATATATTTGTGGACGAGAGTTATCATTTATAACTGCAGGTTTGTGAATTGCAGTGCCCTGAACCTCCATTTTACAACTCGTTTTTATGGGAGCTGGCCGCAAAATCACAGAATGGCTTCAGGCCCTGTTCTGGTTCCGGGGGGCAGGCTGAGCCTGTGGTTAATTCTTCTTTCTGATGGGAAAATAGAGTGACCTGTGCCTGTCCCAACACCAAGAGCTAGTCTCTCGTTGGTTCCACGTCTTCCCGTTTATCCTCAGGACAAATTGCAACCTGTACGGAACAGGAGGTTAAAGGTGCTGATGCTCCAAGTAGGGAGCTTGCTAGTAAAGCGGCTGGAATGGCGAACCCGGGCACAAGGAGATGAGAAATGAGGTGCGTTTTAGAAACCTTTCCCCATCACACGGTGTACCATCTTCTGGGTTTCTCATGCATGTTTTTGATGTAGGAAGATGCCCTTGAAGCTGGAGATTTGGGACCCATGCGATGGGTACCACGCAGTATTACTTTAAAGGGTCTGCGTTTGCTCACCCAACCTCACCAAACCTCTCAGCCCCAAGAGTGTCCACCCTTATGTCTCATCCAGCTGTGGGTCTAGATATGGTCAATCCAGGTTGCATCACAGCCCCTGAACGCATTGTGTAAGAATTCCTCTCTCGTTCACTGTCTTTGTTTCATGGGTTTTTCAAAGTAATTTATTTTCATAATGGGATTTAGCTGCTTTTCACTGCTGTGTTTATGCCGCTTTACACCCACTTGACACACTAACAGAGAGATATCAATACATAGGCTTTACGATTATTACTAGTCAGATATATTCTTGTGCGGTGAATAGGGCGTGTTGAGTCCAGTTCTCTGAGCAAGGAGTAGGTCTTGTCTATTACATATTGGGTTTATGGAACGGTATCTGAGCTAATTTGAAACCCTTGTTTTATGTATCACCCCACCTCACCTTTCCCGTTAAGCAGCCATAGTGTGTTTTCTGCATGTGTGACTCTGTTCTGTTTTGTAATTCAGTTCAAGTGTAACGGTTTTTACATTCCCTCTATCAGTGATACCTTATGAGAAGTGTCCTTTTCTGTGTGACTTATTTCACTTAGTATCGTCGTACCTTAATCAACTCATCATGCTGCTACTAGCCTTATGACATTGATTTCATGGCTGAGTGATATTCCATTGTACATAAGGACCACAACTTCTTTACCCATTTTTCTCTTTCCTGGGATATTTAAGGTGGAATGAAGTGGAGGTCCTTGTCAACAGAGCAGCCCTAAACTTTGGGGTGCTTGTGTCTTGCTGATTTTTCATTTTCCCAATTCATACCCCCATGAGTGGAAGTGCCCTATGCTCTCTAAGCTGTGTTTTTTAGATGTTTCAGGACTCACCGTACACTTCTCCAGAGTGGCTGTTGGCAATTTACATCCCGCCCATCAGTGTAGCAAGGCTCCCATTTCTCCATGGCCTGTCCTCCATTTCTGGTTTTGACACTTTTTTCAGCATGGCCCTTTTGACCGATGGGAAGCGAGACTTGTTTGTAGCGCTGATTTGCCTTTCCAGGTTGCTTGGTTGGCCAAAAAGGGCGTATGCGTTTTTTCCTGAATATATTCAGGAAAAAACGCATACGCCCTTTTTGGCCAAGGGCATCATTGTCAACGTTTTGCCGCTTTTCATGTGCTTTAAATGCGATTCGAATCTACCTCCTGAAATCTGTTTCGTGCAATTCTGCCTTGATTTCAAATCCTCTTCTTTGCCTTCCCTCAATATATTTGTGGACGAGAGTTATCATTTATAACTCTGCAGGTTTGTGAATTGCAGTGCCCTGAACCTCCATTTTACAACTCGTTTTTATGGGAGCTGGCCGCAAAATCGCAGAATGGCTTCAGGCCCTCTTCTGGTTCCGGGGGGCAGGCTGAGCCTGTGGTTAATTCTTCTTTCTGATGGGAAAATAGAGTGACCTGTGCCTGTCCCAACACCAAGAGCTAGTCTCTCGTTGGTTCCACGTCTTCCCGTTTATCCTCAGGACAAATTGCAACCTGTACGGAACAGGAGGTTAAAGGTGCTGATGCTCCAAGTAGGGAGCTTGCTAGTAAAGCGGCTGGAATGGCGAACCCGGGCACAAGGCGATGAGAAATGAGGTGCGTTTTAGAAACCTTTCCCCATCACACTGTGTACCATCTTCTGGGTTTCTCATGCATGTTTTTGATGTAGGAAGATGCCCTTGAAGCTGGAGATTTGGGACCCATGCGATGGGTACCATGCAGTATTACTTTAAAGAGTCTGCGTTTGCTCACCCAACCTCACCAAACCTCTCAGCCCCAAGAGTGTCCACCCTTATGTCTGATCCAGCTGTGAGTCTAGATATGGTCAATCCAGGTTGCATCACAGCCCCTGAACGCATTGTGTAAGAATTTCTCTCTCTTTCACTGTCTTTGTTTCATGGGTGTTTCAAAGTAATTTATTTTTATAATGGGGTTTAGCTCCTTTTCACTGCTGTGTTTATGCCGCTTTACACCCACTTGACACACTAACAGAGAGATATCAATACATAGGTTTCAAGATTATTACTAGTCAGATATATTCTTGTGCGGTGAATAGGGCGTGTTGAGTCCAGTTCTCTGAGCAAGGAGTAGGTCTTGTCTACTACATATTGGGTTTATGGAACGGTATCTGAGCTAATTTGATACCCTTGTTTTATGTATCACCCCACCTCACCTTTCCCGTTAAGCAGCCATAGTGTGTTTTCTGCATGTGTGACTCTGTTCTGTTTTGTAATTCAGTTCAAGTGTAACGGTTTTTACATTCCCTCTATAAGTGATACCTTATGAGAAGTGTCCTTTTCTGTGTGACTTATTTCACTTAGAATCGTCGTACCTAAATCCACTCATCATGCTGCTACTAACCTTATGACATTGATTTCATGGCTGAGTGATATTCCATTGTACATAAGGACCACAACTTCTTTATCCATTTTTCTCTTTCCTGGGATATTGAAGGTGGAATGAAGTGGAGGTCCTTGTCAACAGAGCAGCCCTCAACTTTGGGGTGCTTGTGTCTTGCTGATTTTTCATTTTCCCAATTTATACCCCCATGAGTGGAAGTGCCCTATGCTCTCTAAGCTGTGTTTTTCAGATGTTTCAGGACACACCGTACACTTCTCCAGAGTGGCTGTTGGCAATTTACATCCCGCCCATCAGTGTAGCAAGGCTCCCATTTCTCCATGGCCTGTCCTGCATTTCTGGTTTTGACACTTTTTTCAGCATGGCCCTTTTGACCGATGGGAAGCGAGACTTGTTTGTAGCGCTGATTTGCCTTTCCAGGTTGCTTGGTTGGCCAAAAAGGGCGTATGCGTTTTTTCCTGAATATATTCAGGAAAAAACGCATACGCCCTTTTTGGCCAAGGGCATCATTGTCAACGTTTTGCCGCTTTTCATGTGCTTTAAATGCGATTCGAATCTACTTCCTGAAATCTGTTTCCTGCAATTCTGCCTTGATTTCAAATCCTCTTCGTTGCCTTCCCTCAATATATTTGTGGACGAGAGTTATCATTTATAACTGCAGGTTTGTGAATTGCAGTGCCCTGAACCTCCATTTTACAACTCGTTTTTATGGGAGCTGGCCGCAAAATCACAGAATGGCTTCAGGCCCTGTTCTGGTTCCGGGGGGCAGGCTGAGCCTGTGGTTAATTCTTCTTTCTGATGGGAAAATAGAGTGACCTGTGCCTGTCCCAACACCAAGAGCTAGTCTCTCGTTGGTTCCACGTCTTCCCGTTTATCCTCAGGACAAATTGCAACCTGTACGGAACAGGAGGTTAAAGGTGCTGATGCTCCAAGTAGGGAGCTTGCTAGTAAAGCGGCTGGAATGGCGAACCCGGGCACAAGGAGATGAGAAATGAGGTGCGTTTTAGAAACCTTTCCCCATCACACGGTGTACCATCTTCTGGGTTTCTCATGCATGTTTTTGATGTAGGAAGATGCCCTTGAAGCTGGAGATTTGGGACCCATGCGATGGGTACCACGCAGTATTACTTTAAAGGGTCTGCGTTTGCTCACCCAACCTCACCAAACCTCTCAGCCCCAAGAGTGTCCACCCTTATGTCTCATCCAGCTGTGGGTCTAGATATGGTCAATCCAGGTTGCATCACAGCCCCTGAACGCATTGTGTAAGAATTCCTCTCTCGTTCACTGTCTTTGTTTCATGGGTTTTTCAAAGTAATTTATTTTCATAATGGGATTTAGCTGCTTTTCACTGCTGTGTTTATGCCGCTTTACACCCACTTGACACACTAACAGAGAGATATCAATACATAGGCTTTACGATTATTACTAGTCAGATATATTCTTGTGCGGTGAATAGGGCGTGTTGAGTCCAGTTCTCTGAGCAAGGAGTAGGTCTTGTCTATTACATATTGGGTTTATGGAACGGTATCTGAGCTAATTTGAAACCCTTGTTTTATGTATCACCCCACCTCACCTTTCCCGTTAAGCAGCCATAGTGTGTTTTCTGCATGTGTGACTCTGTTCTGTTTTGTAATTCAGTTCAAGTGTAACGGTTTTTACATTCCCTCTATCAGTGATACCTTATGAGAAGTGTCCTTTTCTGTGTGACTTATTTCACTTAGTATCGTCGTACCTTAATCAACTCATCATGCTGCTACTAGCCTTATGACATTGATTTCATGGCTGAGTGATATTCCATTGTACATAAGGAACACAACTTCTTTACCCATTTTTCTCTTTCCTGGGATATTTAAGGTGGAATGAAGTGGAGGTCCTTGTCAACAGAGCAGCCCTAAACTTTGGGGTGCTTGTGTCTTGCTGATTTTTCATTTTCCCAATTCATACCCCCATGAGTGGAAGTGCCCTATGCTCTCTAAGCTGTGTTTTTCAGATGTTTCAGGACTCACCGGACACTTCTCCAGAGTGGCTGTTGGCAATTTACATCCCGCCCATCAGTGTAGCAAGGCTCCCATTTCTCCATGGCCTGTCCTCCATTTCTGGTTTTGACACTTTTTTCAGCATGGCCCTTTTGACCGATGGGAAGCGAGACTTGTTTGTAGCGCTGATTTGCCTTTCCAGGTTGCTTGGTTGGCCAAAAAGGGCGTATGCGTTTTTTCCTGAATATATTCAGGAAAAAACGCATACGCCCTTTTTGGCCAAGGGCATCATTGTCAACGTTTTGCCGCTTTTCATGTGCTTTAAAGGCGATTCGTATCTACCTCCTGAAATCTGTTTCGTGCAATTCTGCCTTGATTTCAAATCCTCTTCTTTGCCTTCCCTCAATATATTTGTGGACGAGAGTTATCATTTATAACTGCAGATTTGTGAATTGCAGTGCCCTGAACCTCCATTTTACAACTCGTTTTTATGGGAGCTGGCCGCAAAATCACAGAATGGCTTCAGGCCCTGTTCTGGTTCCGGGGGGCAGGCTGAGCCTGTGGTTAATTCTTCTTTCTGATGGGAAAATAGAGTGACCTGTGCCTGTCCCAAAACCAAGAGCTAGTCTCTCGTTGGTTCCACGTCTTCCCGTTTATCCTCAGGACAAATTGCAACCTGTACGGAACAGGAGGTTAAAGGTGCTGATGCTCCAAGTAGGGAGCTTGCTAGTAAAGCGGCTGGAATGGCGAACCCGGGCACAAGGAGATGAGAAATGAGGTGCGTTTTAGAAACCTTTCCCCATCACACGGTGTACCATCTTCTGGGTTTCTCATGCATGTTTTTGATGTAGGAAGATGCCCTTGAAGCTGGAGATTTGGGACCCATGCGATTGGTACCACGCCGTATTACTTTAAAGGGTCTGCGTTTGCTCACCCAACCTCACCAAACCTCTCAGCCCCAAGAGTGTCCACCCTTATGTCTCATCCAGCTGTGGGTCTAGATATGGTCAATCCAGGTTGCATCACAGCCCCTGAACGCATTGTGTAAGAATTCCTCTCTCGTTCACTGTCTTTGTTTCATGGGTTTTTCAAAGTAATTTATTTTCATAATGGGATTTAGCTGCTTTTCACTGCTGTGTTTATGCCGCTTTACACCCACTTGACACACTAACAGAGAGATATCAATACATAGGCTTTACGATTATTACTAGTCAGATATATTCTTGTGCGGTGAATAGGGCGTGTTGAGTCCAGTTCTCTGAGCAAGGAGTAGGTCTTGTCTATTACATATTGGGTTTATGGAATGGTATCTGAGCTAATTTGATACCCTTGTTTTATGTATCACCCCACCTCACCTTTCCCGTTAAGCAGCCATAGTGTGTTTTCTGCATGTGTGACTCTGTTCTGTTTTGTAATTCAGTTCAAGTGTAACGGTTTTTACATTCCCTCTATCAGTGATACCTTATGAGAAGTGTCCTTTTCTGTGTGACTTATTTCACTTAGAATCGTCGTACCTAAATCCACTCATCATGCTGCTACTAGCCTTATGACATTGATTTCATGGCTGAGTGATATTCCATTGTACATAAGGACCACAACTTCTTTACCCATTTTTCTCTTTCCTGGGATATTTAAGGTGGAATGAAGTGGAGGTCCTTGTCAACAGAGCAGCCCTAAACTTTGGGGTGCTTGTGTCTTGCTGATTTTTCATTTTCCCAATTCATACCCCCATGAGTGGAAGTGCCCTATGCTCTCTAAGCTGTGTTTTTTAGATGTTTCAGGACTCACCGTACACTTCTCCAGAGTGGCTGTTGGCAATTTACATCCCGCCCATCAGTGTAGCAAGGCTCCCATTTCTCCATGGCCTGTCCTGCATTTCTGGTTTTGACACTTTTTTCAGCATGGCCCTTTTGACCGATGGGAAGCGAGACTTGTTTGTAGCGCTGATTTGCCTTTCCAGGTTGCTTGGTTGGCCAAAAAGGGCGTATGCGTTTTTTCCTGAATATATTCAGGAAAAAACGCATACGCCCTTTTTGGCCAAGGGCATCATTGTCAACGTTTTGCCGCTTTTCATGTGCTTTAAATGCGATTCGAATCTACCTCCTGAAATCTGTTTCGTGCAATTCTGCCTTGATTTCAAATCCTCTTCTTTGCCTTCCCTCAATATATTTGTGGACGAGAGTTATCATTTATAACTCTGCAGGTTTGTGAATTGCAGTGCCCTGAACCTCCATTTTACAACTCGTTTTTAAGGGAGCTGGCGGCAAAATCGCAGAATGGCTTCAGGCCCTGTTCTGGTTCCGGGGGGCAGGCTGAGCCTGTGGTTAATTCTTCTTTCTGATGGGAAAATAGAGTGACCTGTGCCTGTCCCAACACCAAGAGCTAGTCTCTCGTTGGTTCCACGTCTTCCCGTTTATCCTCAGGACAAATTGCAACCTGTACGGAACAGGAGGTTAAAGGTGCTGATGCTCCAAGTAGGGAGCTTGCTAGTAAAGCGGCTGGAATGGCGAACCCGGGCACAAGGCGATGAGAAATGAGGTGCGTTTTAGAAACCTTTCCCCATCACACGGTGTACCATCTTCTGGGTTTCTCATGCATGTTTTTGATGTAGGAAGATGCCCTTGAACCTGAAGATTTGGGACCCATGCGATGGGTATCATGCAGTATTACTTTAAAGGGTCTGCGTTTGCTCACCCAACCTCACCAAACCTCTCAGCCCCAAGAGTGTCCACCCTTATGTCTCATCCAGCTGTGCGTCTAGATATGGTCAATCCAGGTTGCATCACAGCCCCTGAACGCATTGTGTAAGAATTTCTCTCTCTTTCACTGTCTTTGTTTCATGGGTGTTTCAAAGTAATTTATTTTTATAATGGGGTTTAGCTGCTTTTCACTGCTGTGTTTATGCCGCTTTACACCCACTTGACACACTAACAGAGAGATATCAATACATAGGTTTTACGATTATTATTAGTCAGATATATTCTTGTGCGGTGAATAGGGCGTGTTGAGTCCACTTCTCTGAGCAAGGAGTAGGTCTTGTCTATTACATATTGGGTTTATGGAACGGTATCTGAGCTAATTTGATACCCTTGTTTTATGTATCACCCCACCTCACCTTTCCCGTTAAGCAGCCATAGTGTGTTTTCTGCATGTGTGACTCTGTTCTGTTTTGTAATTCAGTTCAAGTGTAACGGTTTTTACATTCCCTCTATCAGTGATACCTTATGAGAAGTGTCCTTTTCTGTGTGACTTATTTCACTTAGAATCGTCGTACCTAAATCCACTCATCATGCTGCTATTAGCCTTATGACATTGATTTCATGGCTGAGTGATATTCCATTGTACATAAGGACCACAACTTCTTTACCCATTTTTCTCTTTCCTGGGATATTTAAGGTGGAATGAAGTGGAGGTCCTTGTCAACAGAGCAGCCCTAAACTTTGGGGTGCTTGTGTCTTGCTGATTTTTCATTTTCCCAATTCATACCCCCATGAGTGGAAGTGCCCTATGCTCTCTAAGCTGTGTTTTTCAGATGTTTCAGGACTCACCGTACACTTCTCCAGAGTGGCTGTTGGCAATTTACATCCCGCCCATCAGTGTAGCAAGGCTCCCATTTCTCCATGGCCTGTCCTGCATTTCTGGTTTTGACACTTTTTTCAGCATGGCCCTTTTGACCGATGGGAAGCGAGACTTGTTTGTAGCGCTCATTTGCCTTTCCAGGTTGCTTGGTTGGCCAAAAAGGGCGTATGCGTTTTTTCCTGAATATATTCAGGAAAAAACGCATACGCCCTTTTTGGCCAAGGGCATCATTGTCAACGTTTTGCCGCTTTTCATGTGCTTTAAAGGCGATTCGAATCTACCTCCTGAAATCTCTTTCCTGCAATTCTGCCTTGATTTCAAATCCTCTTCTTTGCCTTCCCTCAATATATTTGTGGACGAGAGTTAACATTTATAACTCTGCAGATTTGTGAATTGCAGTGCCCTGAACCTCCATTTTACAACTCGTTTTTATGGGAGCTGGCCGCAAAATCACAGAATGGCTTCAGGCCCTGTTCTGGTTCCAGGGGGCAGGCTGAGCCTGTGGTTAATTCTTCTTTCTGATGGGAAAATAGAGTGACCTGTGCCTGTCCCAACACCAAGAGCTAGTCTCTCGTTGGTTCCACGTCTTCCCGTTTATCCTCAGGACAAATTGCAACCTGTACGGAACAGGAGGTTAAAGGTGCTGATGCTCCAAGTAGGGAGCTTGCTAGTAAAGCGGCTGGAATGGCGAACCCGGGCAGAAGGAGATGAGAAATGAGGTGCGTTTTAGAAACCTTTCCCCATCACACGGTGTACCATCTTCTGGGTTTCTCATGCATGTTTTTGATGTAGGAAGATGCCCTTGAAGCTGGAGATTTGGGACCCATGCGATGGGTACCACGCCGTATTACTTTAAAGGGTCTGCGTTTGCTCACCCAACCTCACCAAACCTCTCAGCCCCAAGAGTGTCCACCCTTATGTCTCATCCAGCTGTGGGTCTAGATATGGTCAATCCAGGTTGCATCACAGCCCCTGAACGCATTGTGTAAGAATTCCTCTCTCGTTCACTGTCTTTGTTTCATGGGTTTTTCAAAGTAATTTATTTTCATAATGGGATTTAGCTGCTTTTCACTGCTGTGTTTATGCCGCTTTACACCCACTTGACACACTAACAGAGAGATATCAATACATAGGCTTTACGATTATTACTAGTCAGATATATTCTTGTGCGGTGAATAGGGCGTGTTGAGTCCAGTTCTCTGAGCAAGGAGTAGGTCTTGTCTATTACATATTGGGTTTATGGAACGGTATCTGAGCTAATTTGAAACCCTTGTTTTATGTATCACCCCACCTCACCTTTCCCGTTAAGCAGCCATAGTGTGTTTTCTGCATGTGTGACTCTGTTCTGTTTTGTAATTCAGTTCAAGTGTAACGGTTTTTACATTCCCTCTATCAGTGATACCTTATGAGAAGTGTCCTTTTCTGTGTGACTTATTTCACTTAGTATCGTCGTACCTTAATCAACTCATCATGCTGCTACTAGCCTTATGACATTGATTTCATGGCTGAGTGATATTCCATTGTACATAAGGACCACAACTTCTTTACCCATTTTTCTCTTTCCTGGGATATTTAAGGTGGAATGAAGTGGAGGTCCTTGTCAACAGAGCAGCCCTAAACTTTGGGGTGCTTGTGTCTTGCTGATTTTTCATTTTCCCAATTCATACCCCCATGAGTGGAAGTGCCCTATGCTCTCTAAGCTGTGTTTTTTAGATGTTTCAGGACTCACCGTACACTTCTCCAGAGTGGCTGTTGGCAATTTACATCCCGCCCATCAGTGTAGCAAGGCTCCCATTTCTCCATGGCCTGTCCTGCATTTCTGGTTTTGACACTTTTTTCAGCATGGCCCTTTTGACCGATGGGAAGCGAGACTTGTTTGTAGCGCTGATTTGCCTTTCCAGGTTGCTTGGTTGGCCAAAAAGGGCGTATGCGTTTTTTCCTGAATATATTCAGGAAAAAACGCATACGCCCTTTTTGGCCAAGGGCATCATTGTCAACGTTTTGCCGCTTTTCATGTGCTTTAAATGCGATTCGAATCTACCTCCTGAAATCTGTTTCGTGCAATTCTGCCTTGATTTCAAATCCTCTTCTTTGCCTTCCCTCAATATATTTGTGGACGAGAGTTATCATTTATAACTCTGCAGGTTTGTGAATTGCAGTGCCCTGAACCTCCATTTTACAACTCGTTTTTATGGGAGCTGGCCGCAAAATCGCAGAATGGCTTCAGGCCCTCTTCTGGTTCCGGGGGGCAGGCTGAGCCTGTGGTTAATTCTTCTTTCTGATGGGAAAATAGAGTGACCTGTGCCTGTCCCAACACCAAGAGCTAGTCTCTCGTTGGTTCCACGTCTTCCCGTTTATCCTCAGGACAAATTGCAACCTGTACGGAACAGGAGGTTAAAGGTGCTGATGCTCCAAGTAGGGAGCTTGCTAGTAAAGCGGCTGGAATGGCGAACCCGGGCACAAGGCGATGAGAAATGAGGTGCGTTTTAGAAACCTTTCCCCATCACACTGTGTACCATCTTCTGGGTTTCTCATGCATGTTTTTGATGTAGGAAGATGCCCTTGAAGCTGGAGATTTGGGACCCATGCGATGGGTACCATGCAGTATTACTTTAAAGAGTCTGCGTTTGCTCACCCAACCTCACCAAACCTCTCAGCCCCAAGAGTGTCCACCCTTATGTCTGATCCAGCTGTGAGTCTAGATATGGTCAATCCAGGTTGCATCACAGCCCCTGAACGCATTGTGTAAGAATTTCTCTCTCTTTCACTGTCTTTGTTTCATGGGTGTTTCAAAGTAATTTATTTTTATAATGGGGTTTAGCTCCTTTTCACTGCTGTGTTTATGCCGCTTTACACCCACTTGACACACTAACAGAGAGATATCAATACATAGGTTTCAAGATTATTACTAGTCAGATATATTCTTGTGCGGTGAATAGGGCGTGTTGAGTCCAGTTCTCTGAGCAAGGAGTAGGTCTTGTCTACTACATATTGGGTTTATGGAACGGTATCTGAGCTAATTTGATACCCTTGTTTTATGTATCACCCCACCTCACCTTTCCCGTTAAGCAGCCATAGTGTGTTTTCTGCATGTGTGACTCTGTTCTGTTTTGTAATTCAGTTCAAGTGTAACGGTTTTTACATTCCCTCTATAAGTGATACCTTATGAGAAGTGTCCTTTTCTGTGTGACTTATTTCACTTAGAATCGTCGTACCTAAATCCACTCATCATGCTGCTACTAACCTTATGACATTGATTTCATGGCTGAGTGATATTCCATTGTACATAAGGACCACAACTTCTTTATCCATTTTTCTCTTTCCTGGGATATTGAAGGTGGAATGAAGTGGAGGTCCTTGTCAACAGAGCAGCCCTCAACTTTGGGGTGCTTGTGTCTTGCTGATTTTTCATTTTCCCAATTTATACCCCCATGAGTGGAAGTGCCCTATGCTCTCTAAGCTGTGTTTTTCAGATGTTTCAGGACACACCGTACACTTCTCCAGAGTGGCTGTTGGCAATTTACATCCCGCCCATCAGTGTAGCAAGGCTCCCATTTCTCCATGGCCTGTCCTGCATTTCTGGTTTTGACACTTTTTTCAGCATGGCCCTTTTGACCGATGGGAAGCGAGACTTGTTTGTAGCGCTGATTTGCCTTTCCAGGTTGCTTGGTTGGCCAAAAAGGGCGTATGCGTTTTTTCCTGAATATATTCAGGAAAAAACGCATACGCCCTTTTTGGCCAAGGGCATCATTGTCAACGTTTTGCCGCTTTTCATGTGCTTTAAATGCGATTCGAATCTACTTCCTGAAATCTGTTTCCTGCAATTCTGCCTTGATTTCAAATCCTCTTCGTTGCCTTCCCTCAATATATTTGTGGACGAGAGTTATCATTTATAACTGCAGGTTTGTGAATTGCAGTGCCCTGAACCTCCATTTTACAACTCGTTTTTATGGGAGCTGGCCGCAAAATCACAGAATGGCTTCAGGCCCTGTTCTGGTTCCAGGGGGCAGGCTGAGCCTGTGGTTAATTCTTCTTTCTGATGGGAAAATAGAGTGACCTGTGCCTGTCCCAACACCAAGAGCTAGTCTCTCGTTGGTTCCACGTCTTCCCGTTTATCCTCAGGACAAATTGCAACCTGTACGGAACAGGAGGTTAAAGGTGCTGATGCTCCAAGTAGGGAGCTTGCTAGTAAAGCGGCTGGAATGGCGAACCCGGGCAGAAGGAGATGAGAAATGAGGTGCGTTTTAGAAACCTTTCCCCATCACACGGTGTACCATCTTCTGGGTTTCTCATGCATGTTTTTGATGTAGGAAGATGCCCTTGAAGCTGGAGATTTGGGACCCATGCGATGGGTACCACGCCGTATTACTTTAAAGGGTCTGCGTTTGCTCACCCAACCTCACCAAACCTCTCAGCCCCAAGAGTGTCCACCCTTATGTCTCATCCAGCTGTGGGTCTAGATATGGTCAATCCAGGTTGCATCACAGCCCCTGAACGCATTGTGTAAGAATTCCTCTCTCGTTCACTGTCTTTGTTTCATGGGTTTTTCAAAGTAATTTATTTTCATAATGGGATTTAGCTGCTTTTCACTGCTGTGTTTATGCCGCTTTACACCCACTTGACACACTAACAGAGAGATATCAATACATAGGCTTTACGATTATTACTAGTCAGATATATTCTTGTGCGGTGAATAGGGCGTGTTGAGTCCAGTTCTCTGAGCAAGGAGTAGGTCTTGTCTATTACATATTGGGTTTATGGAACGGTATCTGAGCTAATTTGAAACCCTTGTTTTATGTATCACCCCACCTCACCTTTCCCGTTAAGCAGCCATAGTGTGTTTTCTGCATGTGTGACTCTGTTCTGTTTTGTAATTCAGTTCAAGTGTAACGGTTTTTACATTCCCTCTATCAGTGATACCTTATGAGAAGTGTCCTTTTCTGTGTGACTTATTTCACTTAGTATCGTCGTACCTTAATCAACTCATCATGCTGCTACTAGCCTTATGACATTGATTTCATGGCTGAGTGATATTCCATTGTACATAAGGAACACAACTTCTTTACCCATTTTTCTCTTTCCTGGGATATTTAAGGTGGAATGAAGTGGAGGTCCTTGTCAACAGAGCAGCCCTAAACTTTGGGGTGCTTGTGTCTTGCTGATTTTTCATTTTCCCAATTCATACCCCCATGAGTGGAAGTGCCCTATGCTCTCTAAGCTGTGTTTTTCAGATGTTTCAGGACTCACCGTACACTTCTCCAGAGTGGCTGTTGGCAATTTACATCCCGCCCATCAGTGTAGCAAGGCTCCCATTTCTCCATGGCCTGTCCTGCATTTCTGGTTTTGACACTTTTTTCAGCATGGCCCTTTTGACCGATGGGAAGCGAGACTTGTTTGTAGCGCTGATTTGCCTTTCCAGGTTGCTTGGTTGGCCAAAAAGGGCGTATGCGTTTTTTCCTGAATATATTCAGGAAAAAACGCATACGCCCTTTTTGGCCAAGGGCATCATTGTCAACGTTTTGCCGCTTTTCATGTGCTTTAAATGCGATTCGAATCTACTTCCTGAAATCTGTTTCCTGCAATTCTGCCTTGATTTCAAATCCTCTTCGTTGCCTTCCCTCAATATATTTGTGGACGATAGTTATCATTTATAACTGCAGGTTTGTGAATTGCAGTGCCCTGAACCTCCATTTTACAACTCGTTTTTATGGGAGCTGGCCGCAAAATCACCGAATTGCTTCAGGCCCTGTTCTGGTTCCGGGGGGCTGGCTGAGCCTGTGGTTAATTCTTCTTTCTGATGGGAAAATAGAGTGACCTGTGCCTGTCCCAACACCAAGAGCTAGTCTCTCGTTGGTTCCACGTCTTCCCGTTTATCCTCAGGACAAATTGCAACCTGTACGGAACAGGAGGTTAAAGGTGCTGATGCTCCAAGTAGGGAGCTTGCTAGTAAAGCGGCTGGAATGGCGAACCCGGGCACAAGGAGATGAGAAATGAGGTGCGTTTTAGAAACCTTTCCCCATCACACGGTGTACCATCTTCTGGGTTTCTCATGCATGTTTTTGATGTAGGAAGATCCCCTTGAAGCTGGAGATTTGGGACCCATGCGATGGGTACCATGCAGTATTACTTTAAAGGGTCTGCGTTTGCTCACCCAACCTCACCAAACCTCTCAGCCCCAAGAGTGTCCACCCTTATGTCTCATCCAGCTGTGGGTCTAGATATGGTCAATCCAGGTTGCATCACAGCCCCTGAACGCATTGTGTAAGAATTCCTCTCTCGTTCACTGTCTTTGTTTCATGGGTTTTTCAAAGTAATTTATTTTCATAATGGGATTTAGCTGCTTTTCACTGCTGTGTTTATGCCGCTTTATACCTACTTGACACACTAACAGAGAGACATCAATACATAGGCTTTACGATTATTACTAGTCAGATATAATCTTGTGCGGTGAATAGGGCGTGTTGAGTCCAGTTCTCTGAGCAAGGAGTAGGTCTTGTCTATTACATATTGGGTTTATGGAACGGTATCTGAGCTAATTTGATACCCTTGTTTTATGTATCACCCCACCTCACCTTTCCCGTTAAGCAGCCATAGTGTGTTTTCTGCATGTGTGACTCTGTTCTGTTTTGTAATTCAGTTCAAGTGTAACGGTTTTTACATTCCCTCTAAAAGTGATACCTTATGAGAAGTGTCCTTTTCTGTGTGACTTATTTCACTTAGAATCGTCGTACCTAAATCCACTCATCATGCTGCTACTAGCCTTATGACATTGATTTCATGGCTGAGTGATATTCCATTGTACATAAGGACCACAACTTCTTTACCCATTTTTCTCTTTCCTGGGATATTTAAGGTGGAATGAAGTGGAGGTCCTTGTCAACAGAGCAGCCCTCAACTTTGGGGTGTTTGTGTCTTGCTGATTTCTCATTTTCCCAATTCATACCCCCATGAGTGGAAGTGCCCTATGCTCTCTAAGCTGTGTTTTTCAGATGTTTCAGGACTCACCGTACACTTCTCCAGAGTGGCTGTTGGCAATTTACATCCCGCCCATCAGTGTAGCAAGGCTCCCATTTCTCCATGGCCTGTCCTGCATTTCTGGTTTTGACACTTTTTTCAGCATGGCCCTTTTGACCGATGGGAAGCGAGACTTGTTTGTAGCGCTGATTTGCCTTTCCAGGTTGCTTGGTTGGCCAAAAAGGGCGTATGCGTTTTTTCCTGAATATATTCAGGAAAAAACGCATACGCCCTTTTTGGCCAAGGGCATCATTGTCAACGTTTTGCCGCTTTTCATGTGCTTTAAAGGTGATTCGAATCTACCTCCTGAAATCTCTTTCCTGCAATTCTGCCTTGATTTCAAATCCTCTTCTTTGCCTTCCCTCAATATATTTGTGGACGAGAGTTATCATTTATAACTCTGCAGGTTTGTGAATTGCAGTGCCCTGAACCTCCATTTTACAACTCGTTTTTAAGGGAGCTGGCGGCAAAATCGCAGAATGGCTTCAGGCCCTGTTCTGGTTCCGGGGGGCAGGCTGAGCCTGTGGTTAATTCTTCTTTCTGATGGGAAAATAGAGTGACCTGTGCCTGTCCCAACACCAAGAGCTAGTCTCTCGTTGGTTCCACGTCTTCCCGTTTATCCTCAGGACAAATTGCAACCTGTACGGAACAGGAGGTTAAAGGTGCTGATGCTCCAAGTAGGGAGCTTGCTAGTAAAGCGGCTGGAATGGCGAACCCGGGCACAAGGCGATGAGAAATGAGGTGCGTTTTAGAAACCTTTCCCCATCACACGGTGTACCATCTTCTGGGTTTCTCATGCATGTTTTTGATGTAGGAAGATGCCCTTGAACCTGAAGATTTGGGACACATGCGATGGGTATCATGCAGTATTACTTTAAAGGGTCTGCGTTTGCTCACCCAACCTCACCAAACCTCTCAGCCCCAAGAGTGTCCACCCTTATGTCTCATCCAGCTGTGCGTCTAGATATGGTCAATCCAGGTTGCATCACAGCCCCTGAACGCATTGTGTAAGAATTTCTCTCTCTTTCACTGTCTTTGTTTCATGGGTGTTTCAAAGTAATTTATTTTTATAATGGGGTTTAGCTGCTTTTCACTGCTGTGTTTATGCCGCTTTACACCCACTTGACACACTAACAGAGAGATATCAATACATAGGTTTTACGATTATTATTAGTCAGATATATTCTTGTGCGGTGAATAGGGCGTGTTGAGTCCACTTCTCTGAGCAAGGAGTAGGTCTTGTCTATTACATATTGGGTTTATGGAACGGTATCTGAGCTAATTTGATACCCTTGTTTTATGTATCACCCCACCTCACCTTTCCCGTTAAGCAGCCATAGTGTGTTTTCTGCATGTGTGACTCTGTTCTGTTTTGTAATTCAGTTCAAGTGTAACGGTTTTTACATTCCCTCTATCAGTGATACCTTATGAGAAGTGTCCTTTTCTGTGTGACTTATTTCACTTAGAATCGTCGTACCTAAATCCACTCATCATGCTGCTATTAGCCTTATGACATTGATTTCATGGCTGAGTGATATTCCATTGTACATAAGGACCACAACTTCTTTACCCATTTTTCTCTTTCCTGGGATATTTAAGGTGGAATGAAGTGGAGGTCCTTGTCAACAGAGCAGCCCTAAACTTTGGGGTGCTTGTGTCTTGCTGATTTTTCATTTTCCCAATTCATACCCCCATGAGTGGAAGTGCCCTATGCTCTCTAAGCTGTGTTTTTCAGATGTTTCAGGACTCACCGTACACTTCTCCAGAGTGGCTGTTGGCAATTTACATCCCGCCCATCAGTGTAGCAAGGCTCCCATTTCTCCATGGCCTGTCCTGCATTTCTGGTTTTGACACTTTTTTCAGCATGGCCCTTTTGACCGATGGGAAGCGAGACTTGTTTGTAGCGCTCATTTGCCTTTCCAGGTTGCTTGGTTGGCCAAAAAGGGCGTATGCGTTTTTTCCTGAATATATTCAGGAAAAAACGCATACGCCCTTTTTGGCCAAGGGCATCATTGTCAACGTTTTGCCGCTTTTCATGTGCTTTAAAGGCGATTCGAATCTACCTCCTGAAATCTCTTTCCTGCAATTCTGCCTTGATTTCAAATCCTCTTCTTTGCCTTCCCTCAATATATTTGTGGACGAGAGTTAACATTTATAACTCTGCAGGTTTGTGAATTGCAGTGCCCTGAACCTCCATTTTACAACTCGTTTTTATGGGAGCTGGCGGCAAAATCGCAGAATGGCTTCAGGCCCTGTTCTGGTTCCGGGGGGCAGGCTGAGCCTGTGGTTAATTCTTCTTCCTGATGGGAAAATAGAGTGACCTGTGCCTGTCCCAACACCAAGAGCTAGTCTCTCGTTGGTTCCACGTCTTCCCGTTTATCCTCAGGACAAATTGCAACCTGTACGGAACAGGAGGTTAAAGGTGCTGATGCTCCAAGTAGGGAGCTTGCTAGTAAAGCGGCTGGAATGGCGAACCCGGGCACAAGGCGATGAGAAATGAGGTGCGTTTTAGAAACCTTTCCCCATCACACGGTGTACCATCTTCTGGGTTTCTCATGCATGTTTTTGATGTAGGAAGATGCCCTTGAAGCTGGAGATTTGGGACCCATGCGATGGGTATCATGCAGTATTACTTTAAAGGGTCTGCGTTTGCTCACCCAACCTCACCAAACCTCTCAGCCCCAAGAGTGTCCACCCTTATGTCTGATCCAGCTGTGAGTCTAGATATGGTCAATCCAGGTTGCATCACAGCCCCTGAACGCATTGTGTAAGAATTTCTCTCTCTTTCACTGTCTTTGTTTCATGGGTGTTTCAAAGTAATTTATTTTTATAATGGGGTTTAGCTGCTTTTCACTGCTGTGTTTATGCCGCTTTACACCCACTTGACACACTAACAGAGAGATATCAATACATAGGTTTTACGATTATTATTAGTCAGATATATTCTTGTGCGGTGAATAGGGCGTGTTGAGTCCAGTTCTCTGAGCAAGGAGTAGGTCTTGTCTATTACATATTGGGTTTATGGAATGGTATCTGAGCTAATTTGATACCCTTGTTTTATGTATCACCCCACCTCACCTTTCCCGTTAAGCAGCCATAGTGTGTTTTCTGCATGTGTGACTCTGTTCTGTTTTGTAATTCAGTTCAAGTGTAACGGTTTTTACATTCCCTCTATCAGTGATACCTTATGAGAAGTGTCCTTTTCTGTGTGACTTATTTCACTTAGAATCGTCGTACCTAAATCCACTCATCATGCTGCTACTAGCCTTATGACATTGATTTCATGGCTGAGTGATATTCCATTGTACATAAGGACCACAACTTCTTTACCCATTTTTCTCTTTCCTGGGATATTTAAGGTGGAATGAAGTGGAGGTCCTTGTCAACAGAGCAGCCCTCAACTTTGGGGTGCTTGTGTCTTGCTGATTTTTCATTTTCCCAATTCATACCCCCATGAGTGGAAGTGCCCTATGCTCTCTAAGCTGTGTTTTTTAGATGTTTCAGGACTCACCGTACACTTCTCCAGAGTGGCTGTTGGCAATTTACATCCCGCCCATCAGTGTAGCAAGGCTCCCATTTCTCCATGGCCTGTCCTGCATTTCTGGTTTTGACACTTTTTTCAGCATGGCCCTTTTGACCGATGGGAAGCGAGACTTCTTTGTAGCGCTGATTTGCCTTTCCAGGTTGCTTGGTTGGCCAAAAAGGGCGTATGCGTTTTTTCCTGAATATATTCAGGAAAAAACGCATACGCCCTTTTTGGCCAAGGGCATCATTGTCAACGTTTTGCCGCTTTTCATGTGCTTTAAAGGCGATTCGAATCTACCTCCTGAAATCTCTTTCCTGCAATTCTGCCTTGATTTCAAATCCTCTTCTTTGCCTTCCCTCAATATATTTGTGGACGAGAGTTATCATTTATAACTCTGCAGGTTTGTGAATTGCAGTGCCCTGAACCTCCATTTTACAACTCGTTTTTATGGGAGCTGGCCGCAAAATCGCAGAATGGCTTCAGGCCCTCTTCTGGTTCCGGGGGGCAGGCTGAGCCTGTGGTTAATTCTTCTTTCTGATGGGAAAATAGAGTGACCTGTGCCTGTCCCAACACCAAGAGCTACTCTCTCGTTGGTTCCACGTCTTCCCGTTTATCCTCAGGACAAATTGCAACCTGTACGGAACAGGAGGTTAAAGGTGCTGATGCTCCAAGTAGGGAGCTTGCTAGTAAAGCGGCTGGAATGGCGAACCCGGGCACAAGGCGATGAGAAATGAGGTGCGTTTTAGAAACCTTTCCCCATCACACTGTGTACCATCTTCTGGGTTTCTCATGCATGTTTTTGATGTAGGAAGATGCCCTTGAAGCTGGAGATTTGGGACCCATGCGATGGGTACCATGCAGTATTACTTTAAAGGGTCTGCGTTTGCTCACCCAACCTCACCAAACCTCTCAGCCCCAAGAGTGTCCACCCTTATGTCTCATCCAGCTGTGGGTCTAGATATGGTCAATCCAGGTTGCATCACAGCCCCTGAACGCATTGTGTAAGAATTCCTCTCTCGTTCACTGTCTTTGTTTCATGGGTTTTTCAAAGTAATTTATTTTCATAATGGGATTTAGCTGCTTTTCACTGCTGTGTTTATGCCGCTTTATACCTACTTGACACACTAACAGAGAGACATCAATACATAGGCTTTACGATTATTACTAGTCAGATATAATCTTGTGCGGTGAATAGGGCGTGTTGAGTCCAGTTCTCTGAGCAAGGAGTAGGTCTTGTCTATTACATATTGGGTTTATGGAACGGTATCTGAGCTAATTTGATACCCTTGTTTTATGTATCACCCCACCTCACCTTTCCCGTTAAGCAGCCATAGTGTGTTTTCTGCATGTGTGACTCTGTTCTGTTTTGTAATTCAGTTCAAGTGTAACGGTTTTTACATTCCCTCTAAAAGTGATACCTTATGAGAAGTGTCCTTTTCTGTGTGACTTATTTCACTTAGAATCGTCGTACCTAAATCCACTCATCATGCTGCTACTAGCCTTATGACATTGATTTCATGGCTGAGTGATATTCCATTGTACATAAGGACCACAACTTCTTTACCCATTTTTCTCTTTCCTGGGATATTTAAGGTGGAATGAAGTGGAGGTCCTTGTCAACAGAGCAGCCCTCAACTTTGGGGTGTTTGTGTCTTGCTGATTTCTCATTTTCCCAATTCATACCCCCATGAGTGGAAGTGCCCTATGCTCTCTAAGCTGTGTTTTTCAGATGTTTCAGGACTCACCGTACACTTCTCCAGAGTGGCTGTTGGCAATTTACATCCCGCCCATCAGTGTAGCAAGGCTCCCATTTCTCCATGGCCTGTCCTGCATTTCTGGTTTTGACACTTTTTTCAGCATGGCCCTTTTGACCGATGGGAAGCGAGACTTGTTTGTAGCGCTGATTTGCCTTTCCAGGTTGCTTGGTTGGCCAAAAAGGGCGTATGCGTTTTTTCCTGAATATATTCAGGAAAAAACGCATACGCCCTTTTTGGCCAAGGGCATCATTGTCAACGTTTTGCCGCTTTTCATGTGCTTTAAAGGTGATTCGAATCTACCTCCTGAAATCTCTTTCCTGCAATTCTGCCTTGATTTCAAATCCTCTTCTTTGCCTTCCCTCAATATATTTGTGGACGAGAGTTATCATTTATAACTCTGCAGGTTTGTGAATTGCAGTGCCCTGAACCTCCATTTTACAACTCGTTTTTAAGGGAGCTGGCGGCAAAATCGCAGAATGGCTTCAGGCCCTGTTCTGGTTCCGGGGGGCAGGCTGAGCCTGTGGTTAATTCTTCTTTCTGATGGGAAAATAGAGTGACCTGTGCCTGTCCCAACACCAAGAGCTAGTCTCTCGTTGGTTCCACGTCTTCCCGTTTATCCTCAGGACAAATTGCAACCTGTACGGAACAGGAGGTTAAAGGTGCTGATGCTCCAAGTAGGGAGCTTGCTAGTAAAGCGGCTGGAATGGCGAACCCGGGCACAAGGCGATGAGAAATGAGGTGCGTTTTAGAAACCTTTCCCCATCACACGGTGTACCATCTTCTGGGTTTCTCATGCATGTTTTTGATGTAGGAAGATGCCCTTGAACCTGAAGATTTGGGACACATGCGATGGGTATCATGCAGTATTACTTTAAAGGGTCTGCGTTTGCTCACCCAACCTCACCAAACCTCTCAGCCCCAAGAGTGTCCACCCTTATGTCTCATCCAGCTGTGCGTCTAGATATGGTCAATCCAGGTTGCATCACAGCCCCTGAACGCATTGTGTAAGAATTTCTCTCTCTTTCACTGTCTTTGTTTCATGGGTGTTTCAAAGTAATTTATTTTTATAATGGGGTTTAGCTGCTTTTCACTGCTGTGTTTATGCCGCTTTACACCCACTTGACACACTAACAGAGAGATATCAATACATAGGTTTTACGATTATTATTAGTCAGATATATTCTTGTGCGGTGAATAGGGCGTGTTGAGTCCACTTCTCTGAGCAAGGAGTAGGTCTTGTCTATTACATATTGGGTTTATGGAACGGTATCTGAGCTAATTTGATACCCTTGTTTTATGTATCACCCCACCTCACCTTTCCCGTTAAGCAGCCATAGTGTGTTTTCTGCATGTGTGACTCTGTTCTGTTTTGTAATTCAGTTCAAGTGTAACGGTTTTTACATTCCCTCTATCAGTGATACCTTATGAGAAGTGTCCTTTTCTGTGTGACTTATTTCACTTAGAATCGTCGTACCTAAATCCACTCATCATGCTGCTATTAGCCTTATGACATTGATTTCATGGCTGAGTGATATTCCATTGTACATAAGGACCACAACTTCTTTACCCATTTTTCTCTTTCCTGGGATATTTAAGGTGGAATGAAGTGGAGGTCCTTGTCAACAGAGCAGCCCTAAACTTTGGGGTGCTTGTGTCTTGCTGATTTTTCATTTTCCCAATTCATACCCCCATGAGTGGAAGTGCCCTATGCTCTCTAAGCTGTGTTTTTCAGATGTTTCAGGACTCACCGTACACTTCTCCAGAGTGGCTGTTGGCAATTTACATCCCGCCCATCAGTGTAGCAAGGCTCCCATTTCTCCATGGCCTGTCCTGCATTTCTGGTTTTGACACTTTTTTCAGCATGGCCCTTTTGACCGATGGGAAGCGAGACTTGTTTGTAGCGCTCATTTGCCTTTCCAGGTTGCTTGGTTGGCCAAAAAGGGCGTATGCGTTTTTTCCTGAATATATTCAGGAAAAAACGCATACGCCCTTTTTGGCCAAGGGCATCATTGTCAACGTTTTGCCGCTTTTCATGTGCTTTAAAGGCGATTCGAATCTACCTCCTGAAATCTCTTTCCTGCAATTCTGCCTTGATTTCAAATCCTCTTCTTTGCCTTCCCTCAATATATTTGTGGACGAGAGTTAACATTTATAACTCTGCAGGTTTGTGAATTGCAGTGCCCTGAACCTCCATTTTACAACTCGTTTTTATGGGAGCTGGCGGCAAAATCGCAGAATGGCTTCAGGCCCTGTTCTGGTTCCGGGGGGCAGGCTGAGCCTGTGGTTAATTCTTCTTCCTGATGGGAAAATAGAGTGACCTGTGCCTGTCCCAACACCAAGAGCTAGTCTCTCGTTGGTTCCACGTCTTCCCGTTTATCCTCAGGACAAATTGCAACCTGTACGGAACAGGAGGTTAAAGGTGCTGATGCTCCAAGTAGGGAGCTTGCTAGTAAAGCGGCTGGAATGGCGAACCCGGGCACAAGGCGATGAGAAATGAGGTGCGTTTTAGAAACCTTTCCCCATCACACGGTGTACCATCTTCTGGGTTTCTCATGCATGTTTTTGATGTAGGAAGATGCCCTTGAAGCTGGAGATTTGGGACCCATGCGATGGGTATCATGCAGTATTACTTTAAAGGGTCTGCGTTTGCTCACCCAACCTCACCAAACCTCTCAGCCCCAAGAGTGTCCACCCTTATGTCTGATCCAGCTGTGAGTCTAGATATGGTCAATCCAGGTTGCATCACAGCCCCTGAACGCATTGTGTAAGAATTTCTCTCTCTTTCACTGTCTTTGTTTCATGGGTGTTTCAAAGTAATTTATTTTTATAATGGGGTTTAGCTGCTTTTCACTGCTGTGTTTATGCCGCTTTACACCCACTTGACACACTAACAGAGAGATATCAATACATAGGTTTTACGATTATTATTAGTCAGATATATTCTTGTGCGGTGAATAGGGCGTGTTGAGTCCAGTTCTCTGAGCAAGGAGTAGGTCTTGTCTATTACATATTGGGTTTATGGAATGGTATCTGAGCTAATTTGATACCCTTGTTTTATGTATCACCCCACCTCACCTTTCCCGTTAAGCAGCCATAGTGTGTTTTCTGCATGTGTGACTCTGTTCTGTTTTGTAATTCAGTTCAAGTGTAACGGTTTTTACATTCCCTCTATCAGTGATACCTTATGAGAAGTGTCCTTTTCTGTGTGACTTATTTCACTTAGAATCGTCGTACCTAAATCCACTCATCATGCTGCTACTAGCCTTATGACATTGATTTCATGGCTGAGTGATATTCCATTGTACATAAGGACCACAACTTCTTTACCCATTTTTCTCTTTCCTGGGATATTTAAGGTGGAATGAAGTGGAGGTCCTTGTCAACAGAGCAGCCCTCAACTTTGGGGTGCTTGTGTCTTGCTGATTTTTCATTTTCCCAATTCATACCCCCATGAGTGGAAGTGCCCTATGCTCTCTAAGCTGTGTTTTTTAGATGTTTCAGGACTCACCGTACACTTCTCCAGAGTGGCTGTTGGCAATTTACATCCCGCCCATCAGTGTAGCAAGGCTCCCATTTCTCCATGGCCTGTCCTGCATTTCTGGTTTTGACACTTTTTTCAGCATGGCCCTTTTGACCGATGGGAAGCGAGACTTCTTTGTAGCGCTGATTTGCCTTTCCAGGTTGCTTGGTTGGCCAAAAAGGGCGTATGCGTTTTTTCCTGAATATATTCAGGAAAAAACGCATACGCCCTTTTTGGCCAAGGGCATCATTGTCAACGTTTTGCCGCTTTTCATGTGCTTTAAATGCGATTCGAATCTACCTCCTGAAATCTCTTTCCTGCAATTCTGCCTTGATTTCAAATCCTCTTCTTTGCCTTCCCTCAATATATTTGTGGACGAGAGTTATCATTTATAACTCTGCAGGTTTGTGAATTGCAGTGCCCTGAACCTCCATTTTACAACTCGTTTTTATGGGAGCTGGCCGCAAAATCGCAGAATGGCTTCAGGCCCTCTTCTGGTTCCGGGGGGCAGGCTGAGCCTGTGGTTAATTCTTCTTTCTGATGGGAAAATAGAGTGGCCTGTGCCTGTCCCAACACCAAGAGCTAGTCTCTCGTTGGTTCCACGTCTTCCCGTTTATCCTCAGGACAAATTGCAACCTGTACGGAACAGGAGGTTAAAGGTGCTGATGCTCCAAGTAGGGAGCTTGCTAGTAAAGCGGCTGGAATGGCGAACCCGGGCACAAGGCGATGAGAAATGAGGTGCGTTTTAGAAACCTTTCCCCATCACACTGTGTACCATCTTCTGGGTTTCTCATGCATGTTTTTGATGTAGGAAGATGCCCTTGAAGCTGGAGATTTGGGACCCATGCGATGGGTACCATGCAGTATTACTTTAAAGGGTCTGCGTTTGCTCACCCAACCTCACCAAACCTCTCAGCCCCAAGAGTGTCCACCCTTATGTCTGATCCAGCTGTGAGTCTAGATATGGTCAATCCAGGTTGCATCACAGCCCCTGAACGCATTGTGTAAGAATTTCTCTCTCTTTCACTGTCTTTGTTTCATGGGTGTTTCAAAGTAATTTATTTTTATAATGGGGTTTAGCTGCTTTTCACTGCTGTGTTTATGCCGCTTTACACCCACTTGACACACTAACAGAGAGATATCAATACATAGGTTTTACGATTATTATTAGTCAGATATATTCTTGTGCGGTGAATAGGGCGTGTTGAGTCCAGTTCTCTGAGCAAGGAGTAGGTCTTGTCTATTACATATTGGGTTTATGGAATGGTATCTGAGCTAATTTGATACCCTTGTTTTATGTATCACCCCACCTCACCTTTCCCGTTAAGCAGCCATAGTGTGTTTTCTGCATGTGTGACTCTGTTCTGTTTTGTAATTCAGTTCAAGTGTAACGGTTTTTACATTCCCTCTATCAGTGATACCTTATGAGAAGTGTCCTTTTCTGTGTGACTTATTTCACTTAGAATCGTCGTACCTAAATCCACTCATCATGCTGCTACTAGCCTTATGACATTGATTTCATGGCTGAGTGATATTCCATTGTACATAAGGACCACAACTTCTTTACCCATTTTTCTCTTTCCTGGGATATTTAAGGTGGAATGAAGTGGAGGTCCTTGTCAACAGAGCAGCCCTCAACTTTGGGGTGCTTGTGTCTTGCTGATTTTTCATTTTCCCAATTCATACCCCCATGAGTGGAAGTGCCCTATGCTCTCTAAGCTGTGTTTTTTAGATGTTTCAGGACTCACCGTACACTTCTCCAGAGTGGCTGTTGGCAATTTACATCCCGCCCATCAGTGTAGCAAGGCTCCCATTTCTCCATGGCCTGTCCTGCATTTCTGGTTTTGACACTTTTTTCAGCATGGCCCTTTTGACCGATGGGAAGCGAGACTTCTTTGTAGCGCTGATTTGCCTTTCCAGGTTGCTTGGTTGGCCAAAAAGGGCGTATGCGTTTTTTCCTGAATATATTCAGGAAAAAACGCATACGCCCTTTTTGGCCAAGGGCATCATTGTCAACGTTTTGCCGCTTTTCATGTGCTTTAAAGGCGATTCGAATCTACCTCCTGAAATCTCTTTCCTGCAATTCTGCCTTGATTTCAAATCCTCTTCTTTGCCTTCCCTCAATATATTTGTGGACGAGAGTTATCATTTATAACTCTGCAGGTTTGTGAATTGCAGTGCCCTGAACCTCCATTTTACAACTCGTTTTTATGGGAGCTGGCCGCAAAATCGCAGAATGGCTTCAGGCCCTCTTCTGGTTCCGGGGGGCAGGCTGAGCCTGTGGTTAATTCTTCTTTCTGATGGGAAAATAGAGTGACCTGTGCCTGTCCCAACACCAAGAGCTACTCTCTCGTTGGTTCCACGTCTTCCCGTTTATCCTCAGGACAAATTGCAACCTGTACGGAACAGGAGGTTAAAGGTGCTGATGCTCCAAGTAGGGAGCTTGCTAGTAAAGCGGCTGGAATGGCGAACCCGGGCACAAGGCGATGAGAAATGAGGTGCGTTTTAGAAACCTTTCCCCATCACACTGTGTACCATCTTCTGGGTTTCTCATGCATGTTTTTGATGTAGGAAGATGCCCTTGAAGCTGGAGATTTGGGACCCATGCGATGGGTACCATGCAGTATTACTTTAAAGGGTCTGCGTTTGCTCACCCAACCTCACCAAACCTCTCAGCCCCAAGAGTGTCCACCCTTATGTCTGATCCAGCTGTGAGTCTAGATATGGTCAATCCAGGTTGCATCACAGCCCCTGAACGCATTGTGTAAGAATTTCTCTCTCTTTCACTGTCTTTGTTTCATGGGTGTTTCAAAGTAATTTATTTTTATAATGGGGTTTAGCTCCTTTTCACTGCTGTGTTTATGCCGCTTTACACCCACTTGACACACTAACAGAGAGATATCAATACATAGGTTTCAAGATTATTACTAGTCAGATATATTCTTGTGCGGTGAATAGGGCGTGTTGAGTCCAGTTCTCTGAGCAAGGAGTAGGTCTTGTCTACTACATATTGGGTTTATGGAACGGTATCTGAGCTAATTTGATACCCTTGTTTTATGTATCACCCCACCTCACCTTTCCCGTTAAGCAGCCATAGTGTGTTTTCTGCATGTGTGACTCTGTTCTGTTTTGTAATTCAGTTCAAGTGTAACGGTTTTTACATTCCCTCTATAAGTGATACCTTATGAGAAGTGTCCTTTTCTGTGTGACTTATTTCACTTAGAATCGTCGTACCTAAATCCACTCATCATGCTGCTACTAACCTTATGACATTGATTTCATGGCTGAGTGATATTCCATTGTACATAAGGACCACAACTTCTTTATCCATTTTTCTCTTTCCTGGGATATTGAAGGTGGAATGAAGTGGAGGTCCTTGTCAACAGAGCAGCCCTCAACTTTGGGGTGCTTGTGTCTTGCTGATTTTTCATTTTCCCAATTTATACCCCCATGAGTGGAAGTGCCCTATGCTCTCTAAGCTGTGTTTTTCAGATGTTTCAGGACACACCGTACACTTCTCCAGAGTGGCTGTTGGCAATTTACATCCCGCCCATCAGTGTAGCAAGGCTCCCATTTCTCCATGGCCTGTCCTGCATTTCTGGTTTTGACACTTTTTTCAGCATGGCCCTTTTGACCGATGGGAAGCGAGACTTGTTTGTAGTGCTGATTTGCCTTTCCAGGTTGCTTGGTTGGCCAAAAAGGGCGTATGCGTTTTTTCCTGAATATATTCAGGAAAAAACGCATACACCCTTTTTGGCCAAGGGCATCATTGTCAACGTTTTGCCGCTTTTCATGTGCTTTAAATGCGATTCGAATCTACTTCTTGAAATCTGTTTCCTGCAATTCTGCCTTGATTTCAAATCCTCTTCGTTGCCTTCCCTCAATATATTTGTGGACGATAGTTATCATTTATAACTGCAGGTTTGTGAATTGCAGTGCCCTGAACCTCCATTTTACAACTCGTTTTTATGGGAGCTGGCCGCAAAATCACAGAATGGCTTCAGGCCCTGTTCTGGTTCCGGGGGGCAGGCTGAGCCTGTGGTTAATTCTTCTTTCTGATGGGAAAATAGAGTGACCTGTGCCTGTCCCAACACCAAGAGCTAGTCTCTCGTTGGTTCCACGTCTTCCCGTTTATCCTCAGGACAAATTGCAACCTGTACGGAACAGGAGGTTAAAGGTGCTGATGCTCCAAGTAGGGAGCTTGCTAGTAAAGCGGCTGGAATGGCGAACCCGGGCAGAAGGAGATGAGAAATGAGGTGCGTTTTAGAAACCTTTCCCCATCACACGGTGTACCATCTTCTGGGTTTCTCATGCATGTTTTTGATGTAGGAAGATGCCCTTGAAGCTGGAGATTTGGGACCCATGCGATGGGTACCATGCAGTATTACTTTAAAGGGTCTGCGTTTGCTCACCCAACCTCACCAAACCTCTCAGCCCCAAGAGTGTCCACCCTTATGTCTCATCCAGCTGTGGGTCTAGATATGGTCAATCCAGGTTGCATCACAGCCCCTGAACGCATTGTGTAAGAATTCCTCTCTCGTTCACTGTCTTTGTTTCATGGGTTTTTCAAAGTAATTTATTTTCATAATGGGATTTAGCTGCTTTTCACTGCTGTGTTTATGCCGCTTTACACCTACTTGACACACTAACAGAGAGACATCAATACATAGGCTTTACGATTATTACTAGTCAGATATAATCTTGTGCGGTGAATAGGGCGTGTTGAGTCCAGTTCTCTGAGCAAGGAGTAGGTCTTGTCTATTACATATTGGGTTTATGGAACGGTATCTGAGCTAATTTGAAACCCTTGTTTTATGTATCACCCCACCTCACCTTTCCCGTTAAGCAGCCATAGTGTGTTTTCTGCATGTGTGACTCTGTTCTGTTTTGTAATTCAGTTCAAGTGTAACGGTTTTTACATTCCCTCTAAAAGTGATACCTTATGAGAAGTGTCCTTTTCTGTGTGACTTATTTCACTTAGTATCGTCGTACCTAAATCCACTCATCATGCTGCTACTAGCCTTATGACATTGATTTCATGGCTGAGTGATATTCCATTGTACATAAGGACCACAACTTCTTTACCCATTTTTCTCTTTCCTGGGATATTTAAGGTGGAATGAAGTGGAGGTCCTTGTCAACAGAGCAGCCCTCAACTTTGGGGTGTTTGTGTCTTGCTGATTTTTCATTTTCCCAATTCATACCCCCATGAGTGGAAGTGCCCTATGCTCTCTAAGCTGTGTTTTTCAGATGTTTCAGGACTCACTGTACACTTCTCCAGAGTGGCTGTTGGCAATTTACATCCCGCCCATCAGTGTAGCAAGGCTCCCATTTCTCCATGGCCTGTCCTGCATTTCTGGTTTTGACACTTTTTTCAGCATGGCCCTTTTGACCGATGGGAAGCGAGACTTGTTTGTAGCGCTGATTTGCCTTTCCAGGTTGCTTGGTTGGCCAAAAAGGGCGTATGCGTTTTTTCCTGAATATATTCAGGAAAAAACGCATACGCCCTTTTTGGCCAAGGGCATCATTGTCAACGTTTTGCCGCTTTTCATGTGCTTTAAATGCGATTCGAATCTACTTCCTGAAATCTGTTTCCTGCAATTCTGCCTTGATTTCAAATCCTCTTCGTTGCCTTCCCTCAATATATTTGTGGACGATAGTTATCATTTATAACTGCAGGTTTGTGAATTGCAGTGCCCTGAACCTCCATTTTACAACTCGTTTTTATGGGAGCTGGCCGCAAAATCACAGAATGGCTTCAGGCCCTGTTCTGGTTCCGGGGGGCAGGCTGAGCCTGTGGTTAATTCTTCTTTCTGATGGGAAAATAGAGTGACCTGTGCCTGTCCCAACACCAAGAGCTAGTCTCTCGTTGGTTCCACGTCTTCCCGTTTATCCTCAGGACAAATTGCAACCTGTACGGAACAGGAGGTTAAAGGTGCTGATGCTCCAAGTAGGGAGCTTGCTAGTAAAGCGGCTGGAATGGCGAACCCGGGCACAAGGAGATGAGAAATGAGGTGCGTTTTAGAAACCTTTCCCCATCACACGGTGTACCATCTTCTGGGTTTCTCATGCATGTTTTTGATGTAGGAAGATGCCCTTGAAGCTGGAGATTTGGGACCCATGCGATGGGTACCATGCAGTATTACTTTAAAGGGTCTGCGTTTGCTCACCCAACCTCACCAAACCTCTCAGCCCCAAGAGTGTCCACCCTTATGTCTCATCCAGCTGTGGGTCTAGATATGGTCAATCCAGGTTGCATCACAGCCCCTGAACGCATTGTGTAAGAATTCCTCTCTCGTTCACTGTCTTTGTTTCATGGGTTTTTCAAAGTAATTTATTTTCATAATGGGATTTAGCTGCTTTTCACTGCTGTGTTTATGCCGCTTTACACCTACTTGACACACTAACAGAGAGACATCAATACATAGGCTTTACGATTATTACTAGTCAGATATAATCTTGTGCGGTGAATAGGGCGTGTTGAGTCCAGTTCTCTGAGCAAGGAGTAGGTCTTGTCTATTACATATTGGGTTTATGGAACGGTATCTGAGCTAATTTGATACCCTTGTTTTATGTATCACCCCACCTCACCTTTCCCGTTAAGCAGCCATAGTGTGTTTTCTGCATGTGTGACTCTGTTCTGTTTTGTAATTCAGTTCAAGTGTAACGGTTTTTACATTCCCTCTAAAAGTGATACCTTATGAGAAGTGTCCTTTTCTGTGTGACTTATTTCACTTAGAATCGTCGTACCTAAATCCACTCATCATGCTGCTACTAGCCTTATGACATTGATTTCATGGCTGAGTGATATTCCATTGTACATAAGGACCACAACTTCTTTACCCATTTTTCTCTTTCCTGGGATATTTAAGGTGGAATGAAGTGGAGGTCCTTGTCAACAGAGCAGCCCTCAACTTTGGGGTGTTTGTGTCTTGCTGATTTTTCATTTTCCCAATTCATACCCCCATGAGTGGAAGTGCCCTATGCTCTCTAAGCTGTGTTTTTCAGATGTTTCAGGACTCACCGTACACTTCTCCAGAGTGGCTGTTGGCAATTTACATCCCGCCCATCAGTGTAGCAAGGCTCCCATTTCTCCATGGCCTGTCCTGCATTTCTGGTTTTGACACTTTTTTCAGCATGGCCCTTTTGACCGATGGGAAGCGAGACTTCTTTGTAGCGCTGATTTGCCTTTCCAGGTTGCTTGGTTGGCCAAAAAGGGCGTATGCGTTTTTTCCTGAATATATTCAGGAAAAAACGCATACGCCCTTTTTGGCCAAGGGCATCATTGTCAACGTTTTGCCGCTTTTCATGTGCTTTAAAGGCGATTCGAATCTACCTCCTGAAATCTCTTTCCTGCAATTCTGCCTTGATTTCAAATCCTCTTCTTTGCCTTCCCTCAATATATTTGTGGACGAGAGTTATCATTTATAACTCTGCAGGTTTGTGAATTGCAGTGCCCTGAACCTCCATTTTACAACTCGTTTTTATGGGAGCTGGCGGCAAAATCGCAGAATGGCTTCAGGCCCTCTTCTGGTTCCGGGGGGCAGGCTGAGCCTGTGGTTAATTCTTCTTCCTGATGGGAAAATAGAGTGACCTGTGCCTGTCCCAACACCAAGAGCTAGTCTCTCGTTGGTTCCACGTCTTCCCGTTTATCCTCAGGACAAATTGCAACCTGTACGGAACAGGAGGTTAAAGGTGCTGATGCTCCAACTAGGGAGCTTGCTAGTAAAGCGGCTGGAATGGCGAACCCGGGCACAAGGCGATGAGAAATGAGGTGCGTTTTAGAAACCTTTCCCCATCACACGGTGTACCATCTTCTGGGTTTCTCATGCATGTTTTTGATGTAGGAAGATGCCCTTGAACCTGGAGATTTGGGACCCATGCGATGGGTATCATGCAGTATTACTTTAAAGGGTCTGCGTTTGCTCACCCAACCTCACCAAACCTCTCAGCCCCAAGAGTGTCCACCCTTATGTCTGATCCAGCTGTGAGTCTAGATATGGTCAATCCAGGTTGCATCACAGCCCCTGAACGCATTGTGTAAGAATTTCTCTCTCTTTCACTGTCTTTGTTTCATGGGTGTTTCAAAGTAATTTATTTTTATAATGGGGTTTAGCTGCTTTTCACTGCTGTGTTTATGCCGCTTTACACCCACTTGACACACTAACAGAGAGATATCAATACATAGGTTTTACGATTATTATTAGTCAGATATATTCTTGTGCGGTGAATAGGGCGTGTTGAGTCCAGTTCTCTGAGCAAGGAGTAGGTCTTGTCTATTACATATTGGGTTTATGGAATGGTATCTGAGCTAATTTGATACCCTTGTTTTATGTATCACCCCACCTCACCTTTCCCGTTAAGCAGCCATAGTGTGTTTTCTGCATGTGTGACTCTGTTCTGTTTTGTAATTCAGTTCAAGTGTAACGGTTTTTACATTCCCTCTATCAGTGATACCTTATGAGAAGTGTCCTTTTCTGTGTGACTTATTTCACTTAGAATCGTCGTACCTAAATCCACTCATCATGCTGCTACTAGCCTTATGACATTGATTTCATGGCTGAGTGATATTCCATTGTACATAAGGACCACAACTTCTTTACCCATTTTTCTCTTTCCTGGGATATTTAAGGTGGAATGAAGTGGAGGTCCTTGTCAACAGAGCAGCCCTCAACTTTGGGGTGCTTGTGTCTTGCTGATTTTTCATTTTCCCAATTCATACCCCCATGAGTGGAAGTGCCCTATGCTCTCTAAGCTGTGTTTTTTAGATGTTTCAGGACTCACCGTACACTTCTCCAGAGTGGCTGTTGGCAATTTACATCCCACCCATCAGTGTAGCAAGGCTCCCATTTCTCCATGGCCTGTCCTGCATTTCTGGTTTTGACACTTTTTTCAGCATGGCCCTTTTGACCGATGGGAAGCGAGACTTCTTTGTAGCGCTGATTTGCCTTTCCAGGTTGCTTGGTTGGCCAAAAAGGGCGTATGCGTTTTTTCCTGAATATATTCAGGAAAAAACGCATACGCCCTTTTTGGCCAAGGGCATCATTGTCAACGTTTTGCCGCTTTTCATGTGCTTTAAAGGCGATTCGAATCTACCTCCTGAAATCTCTTTCCTGCAATTCTGCCTTGATTTCAAATCCTCTTCTTTGCCTTCCCTCAATATATTTGTGGACGAGAGTTATCATTTATAACTCTGCAGGTTTGTGAATTGCAGTGCCCTGAACCTCCATTTTACAACTCGTTTTTATGGGAGCTGGCCGCAAAATCGCAGAATGGCTTCAGGCCCTCTTCTGGTTCCGGGGGGCAGGCTGAGCCTGTGGTTAATTCTTCTTTCTGATGGGAAAATAGAGTGACCTGTGCCTGTCCCAACACCAAGAGCTACTCTCTCGTTGGTTCCACGTCTTCCCGTTTATCCTCAGGACAAATTGCAACCTGTACGGAACAGGAGGTTAAAGGTGCTGATGCTCCAAGTAGGGAGCTTGCTAGTAAAGCGGCTGGAATGGCGAACCCGGGCACAAGGCGATGAGAAATGAGGTGCGTTTTAGAAACCTTTCCCCATCACACTGTGTACCATCTTCTGGGTTTCTCATGCATGTTTTTGATGTAGGAAGATGCCCTTGAAGCTGGAGATTTGGGACCCATGCGATGGGTACCATGCAGTATTACTTTAAAGGGTCTGCGTTTGCTCACCCAACCTCACCAAACCTCTCAGCCCCAAGAGTGTCCACCCTTATGTCTGATCCAGCTGTGAGTCTAGATATGGTCAATCCAGGTTGCATCACAGCCCCTGAACGCATTGTGTAAGAATTTCTCTCTCTTTCACTGTCTTTGTTTCATGGGTGTTTCAAAGTAATTTATTTTTATAATGGGGTTTAGCTGCTTTTCACTGCTGTGTTTATGCCGCTTTACACCCACTTGACACACTAACAGAGAGATATCAATACATAGGTTTCAAGATTATTACTAGTCAGATATATTCTTGTGCGGTGAATAGGGCGTGTTGAGTCCAGTTCTCTGAGCAAGGAGTAGGTCTTGTCTACTACATATTGGGTTTATGGAACGGTATCTGAGCTAATTTGATATCCTTGTTTTATGTATCACCCCACCTCACCTTTCCCGTTAAGCAGCCATAGTGTGTTTTCTGCATGTGTGACTCTGTTCTGTTTTGTAATTCAGTTCAAGTGTAACGGTTTTTACATTCCCTCTATCAGTGATACCTTATGAGTAGTGTCCTTTTCTGTGTGACTTATTTCACTTAGAATCGTCATACCTAAATCCACTCATCATGCTGCTACTAACCTTACGACATTGATTTCATGGCTGAGTGATATTCCATTGTACATAAGGACCACAACTTCTTTACCCATTTTTCTCTTTCCTGGGATATTTAAGGTGGAATGAAGTGGAGGTCCTTGTCAACAGAGCAGCCCTCAACTTTGGGGTGCTTGTGTCTTGCTGATTTTTCATTTTCCCAATTCATACCCCCATGAGTGGAAGTGCCCTATGCTCTCTAAGCTGTGTTTTTTAGATGTTTCAGGACTCACCGTACACTTCTCCAGAGTGGCTGTTGGCAATTTACATCCCACCCATCAGTGTAGCAAGGCTCCCATTTCTCCATGGCCTGTCCTGCATTTCTGGTTTTGACACTTTTTTCAGCATGGCCCTTTTGACCGATGGGAAGCGAGACTTCTTTGTAGCGCTGATTTGCCTTTCCAGGTTGCTTGGTTGGCCAAAAAGGGCGTATGCGTTTTTTCCTGAATATATTCAGGAAAAAACGCATACGCCCTTTTTGGCCAAGGGCATCATTGTCAACGTTTTGCCGCTTTTCATGTGCTTTAAATGCGATTCGAATCTACCTCCTGAAATCTCTTTCCTGCAATTCTGCCTTGATTTCAAATCCTCTTCTTTGCCTTCCCTCAATATATTTGTGGACGAGAGTTATCATTTATAACTCTGCAGGTTTGTGAATTGCAGTGCCCTGAACCTCCATTTTACAACTCGTTTTTATGGGAGCTGGCCGCAAAATCGCAGAATGGCTTCAGGCCCTCTTCTGGTTCCGGGGGGCAGGCTGAGCCTGTGGTTAATTCTTCTTTCTGATGGGAAAATAGAGTGACCTGTGCCTGTCCCAACACCAAGAGCTAGTCTCTCGTTGGTTCCACGTCTTCCCGTTTATCCTCAGGACAAATTGCAACCTGTACGGAACAGGAGGTTAAAGGTGCTGATGCTCCAAGTAGGGAGCTTGCTAGTAAAGCGGCTGGAATGGCGAACCCGGGCACAAGGCGATGAGAAATGAGGTGCGTTTTAGAAACCTTTCCCCATCACACTGTGTACCATCTTCTGGGTTTCTCATGCATGTTTTTGATGTAGGAAGATGCCCTTGAAGCTGGAGATTTGGGACCCATGCGATGGGTACCATGCAGTATTACTTTAAAGGGTCTGCGTTTGCTCACCCAACCTCACCAAACCTCTCAGCCCCAAGAGTGTCCACCCTTATGTCTGATCCAGCTGTGAGTCTAGATATGGTCAATCCAGGTTGCATCACAGCCCCTGAACGCATTGTGTAAGAATTTCTCTCTCTTTCACTGTCTTTGTTTCATGGGTGTTTCAAAGTAATTTATTTTTATAATGGGGTTTAGCTGCTTTTCACTGCTGTGTTTATGCCGCTTTACACCCACTTGACACACTAACAGAGAGATATCAATACATAGGTTTTACGATTATTATTAGTCAGATATATTCTTGTGCGGTGAATAGGGCGTGTTGAGTCCAGTTCTCTGAGCAAGGAGTAGGTCTTGTCTATTACATATTGGGTTTATGGAATGGTATCTGAGCTAATTTGATACCCTTGTTTTATGTATCACCCCACCTCACCTTTCCCGTTAAGCAGCCATAGTGTGTTTTCTGCATGTGTGACTCTGTTCTGTTTTGTAATTCAGTTCAAGTGTAACGGTTTTTACATTCCCTCTATCAGTGATACCTTATGAGAAGTGTCCTTTTCTGTGTGACTTATTTCACTTAGAATCGTCGTACCTAAATCCACTCATCATGCTGCTACTAGCCTTATGACATTGATTTCATGGCTGAGTGATATTCCATTGTACATAAGGACCACAACTTCTTTACCCATTTTTCTCTTTCCTGGGATATTTAAGGTGGAATGAAGTGGAGGTCCTTGTCAACAGAGCAGCCCTCAACTTTGGGGTGCTTGTGTCTTGCTGATTTTTCATTTTCCCAATTCATACCCCCATGAGTGGAAGTGCCCTATGCTCTCTAAGCTGTGTTTTTTAGATGTTTCAGGACTCACCGTACACTTCTCCAGAGTGGCTGTTGGCAATTTACATCCCGCCCATCAGTGTAGCAAGGCTCCCATTTCTCCATGGCCTGTCCTGCATTTCTGGTTTTGACACTTTTTTCAGCATGGCCCTTTTGACCGATGGGAAGCGAGACTTGTTTGTAGCGCTGATTTGCCTTTCCAGGTTGCTTGGTTGGCCAAAAAGGGCGTATGCGTTTTTTCCTGAATATATTCAGGAAAAAACGCATACGCCCTTTTTGGCCAAGGGCATCATTGTCAACGTTTTGCCGCTTTTCATGTGCTTTAAAGGCGA
Source organism: Balaenoptera borealis (assembly GCF_965194805.1). Taxonomy (NCBI): domain Eukaryota; kingdom Metazoa; phylum Chordata; class Mammalia; order Artiodactyla; family Balaenopteridae; genus Balaenoptera; species Balaenoptera borealis. The sequence goes on from NW_028123754.1 coordinate 345,370, forward strand.
TTCGAATCTACCTCCTGAAATCTCTTTCCTGCAATTCTGCCTTGATTTCAAATCCTCTTCTTTGCCTTCCCTCAATATATTTGTGGACGAGAGTTATCATTTATAACTCTGCAGGTTTGTGAATTGCAGTGCCCTGAACCTCCATTTTACAACTCGTTTTTATGGGAGCTGGCCGCAAAATCGCAGAATGGCTTCAGGCCCTCTTCTGGTTCCGGGGGGCAGGCTGAGCCTGTGGTTAATTCTTCTTTCTGATGGGAAAATAGAGTGACCTGTGCCTGTCCCAACACCAAGAGCTACTCTCTCGTTGGTTCCACGTCTTCCCGTTTATCCTCAGGACAAATTGCAACCTGTACGGAACAGGAGGTTAAAGGTGCTGATGCTCCAAGTAGGGAGCTTGCTAGTAAAGCGGCTGGAATGGCGAACCCGGGCACAAGGCGATGAGAAATGAGGTGCGTTTTAGAAACCTTTCCCCATCACACTGTGTACCATCTTCTGGGTTTCTCATGCATGTTTTTGATGTAGGAAGATGCCCTTGAAGCTGGAGATTTGGGACCCATGCGATGGGTACCATGCAGTATTACTTTAAAGGGTCTGCGTTTGCTCACCCAACCTCACCAAACCTCTCAGCCCCAAGAGTGTCCACCCTTATGTCTGATCCAGCTGTGAGTCTAGATATGGTCAATCCAGGTTGCATCACAGCCCCTGAACGCATTGTGTAAGAATTTCTCTCTCTTTCACTGTCTTTGTTTCATGGGTGTTTCAAAGTAATTTATTTTTATAATGGGGTTTAGCTCCTTTTCACTGCTGTGTTTATGCCGCTTTACACCCACTTGACACACTAACAGAGAGATATCAATACATAGGTTTCAAGATTATTACTAGTCAGATATATTCTTGTGCGGTGAATAGGGCGTGTTGAGTCCAGTTCTCTGAGCAAGGAGTAGGTCTTGTCTACTACATATTGGGTTTATGGAACGGTATCTGAGCTAATTTGATATCCTTGTTTTATGTATCACCCCACCTCACCTTTCCCGTTAAGCAGCCATAGTGTGTTTTCTGCATGTGTGACTCTGTTCTGTTTTGTAATTCAGTTCAAGTGTAACGGTTTTTACATTCCCTCTATAAGTGATACCTTATGAGAAGTGTCCTTTTCTGTGTGACTTATTTCACTTAGAATCGTCGTACCTAAATCCACTCATCATGCTGCTACTAACCTTATGACATTGATTTCATGGCTGAGTGATATTCCATTGTACATAAGGACCACAACTTCTTTATCCATTTTTCTCTTTCCTGGGATATTGAAGGTGGAATGAAGTGGAGGTCCTTGTCAACAGAGCAGCCCTCAACTTTGGGGTGCTTGTGTCTTGCTGATTTTTCATTTTCCCAATTTATACCCCCATGAGTGGAAGTGCCCTATGCTCTCTAAGCTGTGTTTTTCAGATGTTTCAGGACACACCGTACACTTCTCCAGAGTGGCTGTTGGCAATTTACATCCCGCCCATCAGTGTAGCAAGGCTCCCATTTCTCCATGGCCTGTCCTGCATTTCTGGTTTTGACACTTTTTTCAGCATGGCCCTTTTGACCGATGGGAAGCGAGCCTTCTCTGTAGCGCTGATTTGCCTTTCCAGGTTGCTTGGTTGGCCAAAAAGGGCGTATGCGTTTTTTCCTGAATATATTCAGGAAAAAACGCATACGCCCTTTTTGGCCAAGGGCATCATTGTCAACGTTTTGCCGCTTTTCATGTGCTTTAAAGGCGATTCGTATCTGCCTCCTGAAATCTGTTTCGTGCAATTCTGCCTTGATTTCAAATCCTCTTCTTTGCCTTCCCTCAATATATTTGTGGACGAGAGTTATCATTTATAACTGCAGGTTTGTGAATTGCAGTGCCCTGAACCTCCATTTTACAACTCGTTTTTATGGGAGCTGGCCACAAAATCGCAGAATGGCTTCAGGCCCTGTTCTGGTTCCGGGGGGTAGGCTGAGCCTGTGGTTAATTCTTCTTTCTTATGGGAAAATAGAGTGACCTGTGCCTGTCCCAACACCAAGAGCTAGTCTCTCGTTGGTTCCACGTCTTCCCGTTTATCCTCAGGACAAATTGCAACCTGTACGGAACAGGAGGTTAAAGGTGCTGATGCTCCAAGTAGGGAGCTTGCTAGTAAAGCGGCTGGAATGGCGAACCCGGGCACAAGGCGATGAGAAATGAGGTGCGTTTTAGAAACCTTTCCCCATCACACGGTGTACCATCTTCTGGGTTTCTCATGCATGTTTTTGATGTAGGAAGATGCCCTTGAAGCTGGAGATTTGGGACCCATGCGATGGGTACCACGCAGTATTACTTTAAAGTGTCTGCGTTTGCTCACCCAACCTCACCAAACCTCTCAGCCCCAAGAGTGTCCACCCTTATGTCTCATCCAGCTGTGGGTCTAGATATGGTCAATCCAGGTTGCATCACAGCCCCTGAACGCATTGTGTAAGAATTCCTCTCTCGTTCACTGTCTTTGTTTCATGGGTTTTTCAAAGTAATTTATTTTCATAATGGGATTTAGCTGCTTTTCACTGCTGTGTTTATGCCGCTTTACACCCACTTGACACACTAACAGAGAGATATCAATACATAGGCTTTACGATTATTACTAGTCAGATATAATCTTGTGCGGTGAATAGGGCGTGTTGAGTCCAGTTCTCTGAGCAAGGAGTAGGTCTTGTCTATTACATATTGGGTTTATGGAACGGTATCTGAGCTAATTTGATACCCTTGTTTTATGTATCACCCCACCTCACCTTTCCCGTTAAGCAGCCATAGTGTGTTTTCTGCATGTGTGACTCTGTTCTGTTTTGTAATTCAGTTCAAGTGTAACGGTTTTTACATTCCCTCTATCAGTGATACCTTATGAGAAGTGTCCTTTTCTGTGTGACTTATTTCACTTAGAATCGTCGTACCTAAATCCACTCATCATGCTGCTACTAGCCTTATGACATTGATTTCATGGCTGAGTGATATTTCATTGTACATAAGGACCACAACTTCTTTACCCATTTTTCTCTTTCCTGGGATATTTAAGGTGGAATGAAGTGGAGGTCCTTGTCAACAGAGCAGCCCTCAACTTTGGGGTGCTTGTGTCTTGCTGATTTTTCATTTTCCCAATTCATACCCCCATGAGTGGAAGTGCCCTATGCTCTCTAAGCTGTGTTTTTCAGATGTTTCAGGACTCACCGTACACTTCTCCAGAGTGGCTGTTGGCAATTTACATCCCGCCCATCAGTGTAGCAAGGCTCCCATTTCTCCATGGCCTGTCCTGCATTTCTGGTTTTGATACTTTTTTCAGCATGGCCCTTTTGACCGATGGGAAGCGAGACTTGTTTGTAGCGCTGATTTGCCTTTCCAGGTTGCTTGGTTGGCCAAAAAGGGCGTATGCGTTTTTTCCTGAATATATTCAGGAAAAAACGCATACGCCCTTTTTGGCCAAGGGCATCATTGTCAACGTTTTGCCGCTTTTCATGTGCTTTAAATGCGATTCGAATCTACTTCCTGAAATCTGTTTCCTGCAATTCTGCCTTGATTTCAAATCCTCTTCGTTGCCTTCCCTCAATATATTTGTGGACGAGAGTTATCATTTATAACTGCAGGTTTGTGAATTGCAGTGCCCTGAACCTCCATTTTACAACTCGTTTTTATGGGAGCTGGCCGCAAAATCACAGAATGGCTTCAGGCCCTGTTCTGGTTCCGGGGGGCAGGCTGGGCCTGTGGTTAATTCTTCTTTCTGATGGGAAAATAGAGTGACCTGTGCCTGTCCCAACACCAAGAGCTAGTCTCTCGTTGGTTCCACGTCTTCCCGTTTATCCTCAGGACAAATTGCAACCTGTACGGAACAGGAGGTTAAAGGTGCTGATGCTCCAAGTAGGGAGCTTGCTAGTAAAGCGGCTGGAATGGCGAACCCGGGCACAAGGAGATGAGAAATGAGGTGCGTTTTAGAAACCTTTCCCCATCACACGGTGTACCATCTTCTGGGTTTCTCATGCATGTTTTTGATGTAGGAAGATGCCCTTGAAGCTGGAGATTTGGGACCCATGCGATGGGTACCATGCAGTATTACTTTAAAGGGTCTGCGTTTGCTCACCCAACCTCACCAAACCTCTCAGCCCCAAGAGTGTCCACCCTTATGTCTCATCCAGCTGTGGGTCTAGATATGGTCAATCCAGGTTGCATCACAGCCCCTGAACGCATTGTGTAAGAATTCCTCTCTCGTTCACTGTCTTTGTTTCATGGGTTTTTCAAAGTAATTTATTTTCATAATGGGATTTAGCTGCTTTTCACTGCTGTGTTTATGCCGCTTTACACCCACTTGACACACTAACAGAGAGATATCAATACATAGGCTTTACGATTATTACTAGTCAGATATATTCTTGTGCGGTGAATAGGGCGTGTTGAGTCCAGTTCTCTGAGCAAGGAGTAGGTCTTGTCTATTACATATTGGGTTTATGGAACGGTATCTGAGCTAATTTGAAACCCTTGTTTTATGTATCACCCCACCTCACCTTTCCCGTTAAGCAGCCATAGTGTGTTTTCTGCATGTGTGACTCTGTTCTGTTTTGTAATTCAGTTCAAGTGTAACGGTTTTTACATTCCCTCTATCAGTGATACCTTATGAGAAGTGTCCTTTTCTGTGTGACTTATTTCACTTAGAATCGTCGTACCTTAATCCACTCATCATGCTGCTACTAGCCTTATGACATTGATTTCATGGCTGAGAGATATTCCATTGTACATAAGGACCACAACTTCTTTATCCATTTTTCTCTTTCCTGGGATATTGAAGGTGGAATGAAGTGGAGGTCCTTGTCAACAGAGCAGCCCTAAACTTTGGGGTGCTTGTGTCTTGCTGATTTTTAATTTTCCCAATTTATACCCCCATGAGTGGAAGTGCCCTATGCTCTCTAAGCTGTGTTTTTCAGATGTTTCAGGACTCACCGGACACTTCTCCAGAGTGGCTCTTGGCAATTTACATCCCGCCCATCAGTGTAGCAAGGCTCCCATTTCTCCATGGCCTGTCCTGCATTTCTGGTTTTGACACTTTTTTCAGCATGGCCCTTTTGACCGATGGGAAGCGAGACTTGTTTGTAGCGCTGATTTGCCTTTCCAGGTTGCTTGGTTGGCCAAAAAGGGCGTATGCTTTTTTTCCTGAATATATTCAGGAAAAAACGCATACGCCCTTTTTGGCCAAGGGCATCATTGTCAACGTTTTGCCACTTTTCATGTGCTTTAAATGCGATTCGAATCTACTTCCTGAAATCTGTTTCCTGCAATTCTGCCTTGATTTCAAATCCTCTTCGTTGCCTTCCCTCAATATATTTGTGGACGAGAGTTATCATTTATAACTGCAGGTTTGTGAATTGCAGTGCCCTGAACCTCCATTTTACAACTCGTTTTTATGGGAGCTGGCCGCAAAATCACAGAATGGCTTCAGGCCCTGTTCTGGTTCCGGGGGGCAGGCTGAGCCTGTGGTTAATTCTTCTTTCTGATGGGAAAATAGAGTGACCTGTGCCTGTCCCAACACCAAGAGCTAGTCTCTCGTTGGTTCCACGTCTTCCCGTTTATCCTCAGGACAAATTGCAACCTGTACGGAACAGGAGGTTAAAGGTGCTGATGCTCCAAGTAGGGAGCTTGCTAGTAAAGCGGCTGGAATGGCGAACCCGGGCACAAGGAGATGAGAAATGAGGTGCGTTTTAGAAACCTTTCCCCATCACACGGTGTACCATCTTCTGGGTTTCTCATGCATGTTTTTGATGTAGGAAGATGCCCTTGAAGCTGGAGATTTGGGACCCATGCGATGGGTACCATGCAGTATTACTTTAAAGGGTCTGCGTTTGCTCACCCAACCTCACCAAACCTCTCAGCCCCAAGAGTGTCCACCCTTATGTCTCATCCAGCTGTGGGTCTAGATATGGTCAATCCAGGTTGCATCACAGCCCCTGAACGCATTGTGTAAGAATTCCTCTCTCGTTCACTGTCTTTGTTTCATGGGTTTTTCAAAGTAATTTATTTTCATAATGGGATTTAGCTGCTTTTCACTGCTGTGTTTATGCCGCTTTACACCCACTTGACACACTAACAGAGAGATATCAATACATACGCTTTACGATTATTACTAGTCAGATATATTCTTGTGCGGTGAATAGGGCGTGTTGAGTCCAGTTCTCTGAGCAAGGAGTAGGTCTTGTCTATTACATATTGGGTTTATGGAACGGTATCTGAGCTAATTTGAAACCCTTGTTTTATGTATCACCCCACCTCACCTTTCCCGTTAAGCAGCCATAGTGTGTTTTCTGCATGTGTGACTCTGTTCTGTTTTGTAATTCAGTTCAAGTGTAACGGTTTTTACATTCCCTCTATCAGTGATACCTTATGAGAAGTGTCCTTTTCTGTGTGACTTATTTCACTTAGAATCGTCGTACCTAAATCCACTCATCATGCTGCTACTAGCCTTATGACATTGATTTCATGGCTGAGTGATATTCCATTGTACATAAGGACCACAACTTCTTTACCCATTTTTCTCTTTCCTGGGATATTTAAGGTGGAATGAAGTGGAGGTCCTTGTCAACAGAGCAGCCCTAAACTTTGGGGTGCTTGTGTCTTGCTGATTTTTCATTTTCCCAATTCATACCCCCATGAGTGGAAGTGCCCTATGCTCTCTAAGCTGTGTTTTTCAGATGTTTCAGGACTCACCGTACACTTCTCCAGAGTGGCTGTTGGCAATTTACATCCCGCCCATCAGTGTAGCAAGGCTCCCATTTCTCCATGGCCTGTCCTGCACTTCTGGTTTTGACACTTTTTTCAGCATGGCCCTTTTGACCGATGGGAAGCGAGACTTGTTTGTAGCGCTCATTTGCCTTTCCAGGTTGCTTGGTTGGCCAAAAAGGGCGTATGCGTTTTTTCCTGAATATATTCAGGAAAAAACGCATACGCCCTTTTTGGCCAAGGGCATCATTGTCAACGTTTTGCCGCTTTTCATGTGCTTTAAATGCGATTCGAATCTACCTCCTGAAATCTCTTTCCTGCAATTCTGCCTTGATTTCAAATCCTCTTCTTTGCCTTCCCTCAATATATTTGTGGACGAGAGTTATCATTTATAACTCTGCAGGTTTGTGAATTGCAGTGCCCTGAACCTCCATTTTACAACTCGTTTTTATGGGAGCTAGCCGCAAAATCGCAGAATGGCTTCAGGCCCTGTTCTGGTTCCGGGGGGCAGGCTGAGCCTGTGGTTAATTCTTCTTTCTGATGGGAAAATAGAGTGACCTGTGCCTGTCCCAACACCAAGAGCTAGTCTCTCGTTGGTTCCACGTCTTCCCGTTTATCCTCAGGACAAATTGCAACCTGTACGGAACAGGAGGTTAAAGGTGCTGATGCTCCAAGTAGGGAGCTTGCTAGTAAAGCGGCTGGAATGGCGAACCCGGGCACAAGGCGATGAGAAATGAGGTGCGTTTTAGAAACCTTTCCCCATCACACTGTGTACCATCTTCTGGGTTTCTCATGCATGTTTTGATGTAGGAAGATGCCCTTGAAGCTGGAGATTTGGGACCCATGCGATGGGTACCATGCAGTATTACTTTAAAGGGTCTGCGTTTGCTCACCCAACCTCACCAAACCTCTCAGCCCCAAGAGTGTCCACCCTTATGTCTCATCCAGCTGTGGGTCTAGATATGGTCAATCCAGGTTGCATCACAGCCCCTGAACGCATTGTGTAAGAATTCCTCTCTCGTTCACTGTCTTTGTTTCATGGGTTTTTCAAAGTAATTTATTTTCATAATGGGATTTAGCTGCTTTTCACTGCTGTGTTTATGCCACTTTACACCCACTTGACACACTAACAGAGAGATATCAATACATAGGCTTTACGATTATTACTAGTCAGATATAATCTTGTGCGGTGAATAGGGCGTGTTGAGTCCAGTTCTCTGAGCAAGGAGTAGGTCTTGTCTATTACATATTGGGTTTATGGAACGGTATCTGAGCTAATTTGATACCCTTGTTTTATGTATCACCCCACCTCACCTTTCCCGTTAAGCAGCCATAGTGTGTTTTCTGCATGTGTGACTCTGTTCTGTTTTGTAATTCAGTTCAAGTGTAACGGTTTTTACATTCCCTCTATCAGTGATACCTTATGAGAAGTGTCCTTTTCTGTGTGACTTATTTCACTTAGAATCGTCGTACCTAAATCCACTCATCATGCTGCTACTAGCCTTATGACATTGATTTCATGGCTGAGAGATATTCCATTGTACATAAGGACCACAACTTCTTTATCCATTTTTCTCTTTCCTGGGATATTGAAGGTGGAATGAAGTGGAGGTCCTTGTCAACAGAGCAGCCCTAAACTTTGGGGTGCTTGTGTCTTGCTGATTTTTAATTTTCCCAATTTATACCCCCATGAGTGGAAGTGCCCTATGCTCTCTAAGCTGTGTTTTTCAGATGTTTCAGGACTCACCGGACACTTCTCCAGAGTGGCTCTTGGCAATTTACATCCCGCCCATCAGTGTAGCAAGGCTCCCATTTCTCCATGGCCTGTCCTGCATTTCTGGTTTTGACACTTTTTTCAGCATGGCCCTTTTGACCGATGGGAAGCGAGACTTGTTTGTAGCGCTGATTTGCCTTTCCAGGTTGCTTGGTTGGCCAAAAAGGGCGTATGCTTTTTTTCCTGAATATATTCAGGAAAAAACGCATACGCCCTTTTTGGCCAAGGGCATCATTGTCAACGTTTTGCCACTTTTCATGTGCTTTAAATGCGATTCGAATCTACTTCCTGAAATCTGTTTCCTGCAATTCTGCCTTGATTTCAAATCCTCTTCGTTGCCTTCCCTCAATATATTTGTGGACGAGAGTTATCATTTATAACTGCAGGTTTGTGAATTGCAGTGCCCTGAACCTCCATTTTACAACTCGTTTTTATGGGAGCTGGCCGCAAAATCACAGAATGGATTCAGGCCCTGTTCTGGTTCCGGGGGGCAGGCTGAGCCTGTGGTTAATTCTTCTTTCTGATGGGAAAATAGAGTGACCTGTGCCTGTCCCAACACCAAGAGCTAGTCTCTCGTTGGTTCCACGTCTTCCCGTTTATCCTCAGGACAAATTGCAACCTGTACGGAACAGGAGGTTAAAGGTGCTGATGCTCCAAGTAGGGAGCTTGCTAGTAAAGCGGCTGGAATGGCGAACCCGGGCACAAGGAGATGAGAAATGAGGTGCGTTTTAGAAACCTTTCCCCATCACACGGTGTACCATCTTCTGGGTTTCTCATGCATGTTTTTGATGTAGGAAGATGCCCTTGAAGCTGGAGATTTGGGACCCATGCGATGGGTACCATGCAGTATTACTTTAAAGGGTCTGCGTTTGCTCACCCAACCTCACCAAACCTCTCAGCCCCAAGAGTGTCCACCCTTATGTCTCATCCAGCTGTGGGTCTAGATATGGTCAATCCAGGTTGCATCACAGCCCCTGAACGCATTGTGTAAGAATTCCTCTCTCGTTCACTGTCTTTGTTTCATGGGTTTTTCAAAGTAATTTATTTTCATAATGGGATTTAGCTGCTTTTCACTGCTGTGTTTATGCCGCTTTACACCCACTTGACACACTAACAGAGAGATATCAATACATACGCTTTACGATTATTACTAGTCAGATATATTCTTGTGCGGTGAATAGGGCGTGTTGAGTCCAGTTCTCTGAGCAAGGAGTAGGTCTTGTCTATTACATATTGGGTTTATGGAACGGTATCTGAGCTAATTTGAAACCCTTGTTTTATGTATCACCCCACCTCACCTTTCCCGTTAAGCAGCCATAGTGTGTTTTCTGCATGTGTGACTCTGTTCTGTTTTGTAATTCAGTTCAAGTGTAACGGTTTTTACATTCCCTCTATCAGTGATACCTTATGAGAAGTGTCCTTTTCTGTGTGACTTATTTCACTTAGAATCGTCGTACCTAAATCCACTCATCATGCTGCTACTAGCCTTATGACATTGATTTCATGGCTGAGTGATATTCCATTGTACATAAGGACCACAACTTCTTTACCCATTTTTCTCTTTCCTGGGATATTTAAGGTGGAATGAAGTGGAGGTCCTTGTCAACAGAGCAGCCCTAAACTTTGGGGTGCTTGTGTCTTGCTGATTTTTCATTTTCCCAATTCATACCCCCATGAGTGGAAGTGCCCTATGCTCTCTAAGCTGTGTTTTTCAGATGTTTCAGGACTCACCGTACACTTCTCCAGAGTGGCTGTTGGCAATTTACATCCCGCCCATCAGTGTAGCAAGGCTCCCATTTCTCCATGGCCTGTCCTGCACTTCTGGTTTTGACACTTTTTTCAGCATGGCCCTTTTGACCGATGGGAAGCGAGACTTGTTTGTAGCGCTCATTTGCCTTTCCAGGTTGCTTGGTTGGCCAAAAAGGGCGTATGCGTTTTTTCCTGAATATATTCAGGAAAAAACGCATACGCCCTTTTTGGCCAAGGGCATCATTGTCAACGTTTTGCCGCTTTTCATGTGCTTTAAATGCGATTCGAATCTACCTCCTGAAATCTCTTTCCTGCAATTCTGCCTTGATTTCAAATCCTCTTCTTTGCCTTCCCTCAATATATTTGTGGACGAGAGTTATCATTTATAACTCTGCAGGTTTGTGAATTGCAGTGCCCTGAACCTCCATTTTACAACTCGTTTTTATGGGAGCTGGCCGCAAAATCGCAGAATGGCTTCAGGCCCTGTTCTGGTTCCGGGGGGCAGGCTGAGCCTGTGGTTAATTCTTCTTTCTGATGGGAAAATAGAGTGACCTGTGCCTGTCCCAACACCAAGAGCTAGTCTCTCGTTGGTTCCACGTCTTCCCGTTTATCCTCAGGACAAATTGCAACCTGTACGGAACAGGAGGTTAAAGGTGCTGATGCTCCAAGTAGGGAGCTTGCTAGTAAAGCGGCTGGAATGGCGAACCCGGGCACAAGGCGATGAGAAATGAGGTGCGTTTTAGAAACCTTTCCCCATCACACTGTGTACCATCTTCTGGGTTTCTCATGCATGTTTTGATGTAGGAAGATGCCCTTGAAGCTGGAGATTTGGGACCCATGCGATGGGTACCATGCAGTATTACTTTAAAGGGTCTGCGTTTGCTCACCCAACCTCACCAAACCTCTCAGCCCCAAGAGTGTCCACCCTTATGTCTCATCCAGCTGTGGGTCTAGATATGGTCAATCCAGGTTGCATCACAGCCCCTGAACGCATTGTGTAAGAATTCCTCTCTCGTTCACTGTCTTTGTTTCATGGGTGTTTCAAAGTAATTTATTTTTATAATGGGGTTTAGCTCCTTTTCACTGCTGTGTTTATGCCGCTTTACACCCACTTGACACACTAACAGAGAGATATCAATACATAGGTTTCAAGATTATTACTAGTCAGATATATTCTTGTGCGGTGAATAGGGCGTGTTGAGTCCAGTTCTCTGAGCAAGGAGTAGGTCTTGTCTACTACATATTGGGTTTATGGAACGGTATCTGAGCTAATTTGATATCCTTGTTTTATGTATCACCCCACCTCACCTTTCCCGTTAAGCAGCCATAGTGTGTTTTCTGCATGTGTGACTCTGTTCTGTTTTGTAATTCAGTTCAAGTGTAACGGTTTTTACATTCCCTCTATAAGTGATACCTTATGAGAAGTGTCCTTTTCTGTGTGACTTATTTCACTTAGAATCGTCGTACCTAAATCCACTCATCATGCTGCTACTAACCTTATGACATTGATTTCATGGCTGAGTGATATTCCATTGTACATAAGGACCACAACTTCTTTATCCATTTTTCTCTTTCCTGGGATATTGAAGGTGGAATGAAGTGGAGGTCCTTGTCAACAGAGCAGCCCTCAACTTTGGGGTGCTTGTGTCTTGCTGATTTTTCATTTTCCCAATTTATACCCCCATGAGTGGAAGTGCCCTATGCTCTCTAAGCTGTGTTTTTCAGATGTTTCAGGACACACCGTACACTTCTCCAGAGTGGCTGTTGGCAATTTACATCCCGCCCATCAGTGTAGCAAGGCTCCCATTTCTCCATGGCCTGTCCTGCATTTCTGGTTTTGACACTTTTTTCAGCATGGCCCTTTTGACCGATGGGAAGCGAGCCTTCTCTGTAGCGCTGATTTGCCTTTCCAGGTTGCTTGGTTGGCCAAAAAGGGCGTATGCGTTTTTTCCTGAATATATTCAGGAAAAAACGCATACGCCCTTTTTGGCCAAGGGCATCATTGTCAACGTTTTGCCGCTTTTCATGTGCTTTAAAGGCGATTCGTATCTGCCTCCTGAAATCTGTTTCGTGCAATTCTGCCTTGATTTCAAATCCTCTTCTTTGCCTTCCCTCAATATATTTGTGGACGAGAGTTATCATTTATAACTGCAGGTTTGTGAATTGCAGTGCCCTGAACCTCCATTTTACAACTCGTTTTTATGGGAGCTGGCCACAAAATCGCAGAATGGCTTCAGGCCCTGTTCTGGTTCCGGGGGGCAGGCTGAGCCTGTGGTTAATTCTTCTTTCTTATGGGAAAATAGAGTGACCTGTGCCTGTCCCAACACCAAGAGCTAGTCTCTCGTTGGTTCCACGTCTTCCCGTTTATCCTCAGGACAAATTGCAACCTGTACGGAACAGGAGGTTAAAGGTGCTGATGCTCCAAGTAGGGAGCTTGCTAGTAAAGCGGCTGGAATGGCGAACCCGGGCACAAGGCGATGAGAAATGAGGTGCGTTTTAGAAACCTTTCCCCATCACACGGTGTACCATCTTCTGGGTTTCTCATGCATGTTTTTGATGTAGGAAGATGCCCTTGAAGCTGGAGATTTGGGACCCATGCGATGGGTACCACGCAGTATTACTTTAAAGTGTCTGCGTTTGCTCACCCAACCTCACCAAACCTCTCAGCCCCAAGAGTGTCCACCCTTATGTCTCATCCAGCTGTGGGTCTAGATATGGTCAATCCAGGTTGCATCACAGCCCCTGAACGCATTGTGTAAGAATTCCTCTCTCGTTCACTGTCTTTGTTTCATGGGTTTTTCAAAGTAATTTATTTTCATAATGGGATTTAGCTGCTTTTCACTGCTGTGTTTATGCCGCTTTACACCCACTTGACACACTAACAGAGAGATATCAATACATAGGCTTTACGATTATTACTAGTCAGATATAATCTTGTGCGGTGAATAGGGCGTGTTGAGTCCAGTTCTCTGAGCAAGGAGTAGGTCTTGTCTATTACATATTGGGTTTATGGAACGGTATCTGAGCTAATTTGATACCCTTGTTTTATGTATCACCCCACCTCACCTTTCCCGTTAAGCAGCCATAGTGTGTTTTCTGCATGTGTGACTCTGTTCTGTTTTGTAATTCAGTTCAAGTGTAACGGTTTTTACATTCCCTCTATCAGTGATACCTTATGAGAAGTGTCCTTTTCTGTGTGACTTATTTCACTTAGAATCGTCGTACCTAAATCCACTCATCATGCTGCTACTAGCCTTATGACATTGATTTCATGGCTGAGTGATATTTCATTGTACATAAGGACCACAACTTCTTTACCCATTTTTCTCTTTCCTGGGATATTTAAGGTGGAATGAAGTGGAGGTCCTTGTCAACAGAGCAGCCCTCAACTTTGGGGTGCTTGTGTCTTGCTGATTTTTCATTTTCCCAATTCATACCCCCATGAGTGGAAGTGCCCTATGCTCTCTAAGCTGTGTTTTTCAGATGTTTCAGGACTCACCGTACACTTCTCCAGAGTGGCTGTTGGCAATTTACATCCCGCCCATCAGTGTAGCAAGGCTCCCATTTCTCCATGGCCTGTCCTGCATTTCTGGTTTTGATACTTTTTTCAGCATGGCCCTTTTGACCGATGGGAAGCGAGACTTGTTTGTAGCGCTGATTTGCCTTTCCAGGTTGCTTGGTTGGCCAAAAAGGGCGTATGCGTTTTTTCCTGAATATATTCAGGAAAAAACGCATACGCCCTTTTTGGCCAAGGGCATCATTGTCAACGTTTTGCCGCTTTTCATGTGCTTTAAATGCGATTCGAATCTACTTCCTGAAATCTGTTTCCTGCAATTCTGCCTTGATTTCAAATCCTCTTCGTTGCCTTCCCTCAATATATTTGTGGACGAGAGTTATCATTTATAACTGCAGGTTTGTGAATTGCAGTGCCCTGAACCTCCATTTTACAACTCGTTTTTATGGGAGCTGGCCGCAAAATCACAGAATGGCTTCAGGCCCTGTTCTGGTTCCGGGGGGCAGGCTGGGCCTGTGGTTAATTCTTCTTTCTGATGGGAAAATAGAGTGACCTGTGCCTGTCCCAACACCAAGAGCTAGTCTCTCGTTGGTTCCACGTCTTCCCGTTTATCCTCAGGACAAATTGCAACCTGTACGGAACAGGAGGTTAAAGGTGCTGATGCTCCAAGTAGGGAGCTTGCTAGTAAAGCGGCTGGAATGGCGAACCCGGGCACAAGGAGATGAGAAATGAGGTGCGTTTTAGAAACCTTTCCCCATCACACGGTGTACCATCTTCTGGGTTTCTCATGCATGTTTTTGATGTAGGAAGATGCCCTTGAAGCTGGAGATTTGGGACCCATGCGATGGGTACCATGCAGTATTACTTTAAAGGGTCTGCGTTTGCTCACCCAACCTCACCAAACCTCTCAGCCCCAAGAGTGTCCACCCTTATGTCTCATCCAGCTGTGGGTCTAGATATGGTCAATCCAGGTTGCATCACAGCCCCTGAACGCATTGTGTAAGAATTCCTCTCTCGTTCACTGTCTTTGTTTCATGGGTTTTTCAAAGTAATTTATTTTCATAATGGGATTTAGCTGCTTTTCACTGCTGTGTTTATGCCGCTTTACACCCACTTGACACACTAACAGAGAGATATCAATACATAGGCTTTACGATTATTACTAGTCAGATATATTCTTGTGCGGTGAATAGGGCGTGTTGAGTCCAGTTCTCTGAGCAAGGAGTAGGTCTTGTCTATTACATATTGGGTTTATGGAACGGTATCTGAGCTAATTTGAAACCCTTGTTTTATGTATCACCCCACCTCACCTTTCCCGTTAAGCAGCCATAGTGTGTTTTCTGCATGTGTGACTCTGTTCTGTTTTGTAATTCAGTTCAAGTGTAACGGTTTTTACATTCCCTCTATCAGTGATACCTTATGAGAAGTGTCCTTTTCTGTGTGACTTATTTCACTTAGAATCGTCGTACCTTAATCCACTCATCATGCTGCTACTAGCCTTATGACATTGATTTCATGGCTGAGAGATATTCCATTGTACATAAGGACCACAACTTCTTTATCCATTTTTCTCTTTCCTGGGATATTGAAGGTGGAATGAAGTGGAGGTCCTTGTCAACAGAGCAGCCCTAAACTTTGGGGTGCTTGTGTCTTGCTGATTTTTAATTTTCCCAATTTATACCCCCATGAGTGGAAGTGCCCTATGCTCTCTAAGCTGTGTTTTTCAGATGTTTCAGGACTCACCGGACACTTCTCCAGAGTGGCTCTTGGCAATTTACATCCCGCCCATCAGTGTAGCAAGGCTCCCATTTCTCCATGGCCTGTCCTGCATTTCTGGTTTTGACACTTTTTTCAGCATGGCCCTTTTGACCGATGGGAAGCGAGACTTGTTTGTAGCGCTGATTTGCCTTTCCAGGTTGCTTGGTTGGCCAAAAAGGGCGTATGCTTTTTTTCCTGAATATATTCAGGAAAAAACGCATACGCCCTTTTTGGCCAAGGGCATCATTGTCAACGTTTTGCCACTTTTCATGTGCTTTAAATGCGATTCGAATCTACTTCCTGAAATCTGTTTCCTGCAATTCTGCCTTGATTTCAAATCCTCTTCGTTGCCTTCCCTCAATATATTTGTGGACGAGAGTTATCATTTATAACTGCAGGTTTGTGAATTGCAGTGCCCTGAACCTCCATTTTACAACTCGTTTTTATGGGAGCTGGCCGCAAAATCACAGAATGGCTTCAGGCCCTGTTCTGGTTCCGGGGGGCAGGCTGAGCCTGTGGTTAATTCTTCTTTCTGATGGGAAAATAGAGTGACCTGTGCCTGTCCCAACACCAAGAGCTAGTCTCTCGTTGGTTCCACGTCTTCCCGTTTATCCTCAGGACAAATTGCAACCTGTACGGAACAGGAGGTTAAAGGTGCTGATGCTCCAAGTAGGGAGCTTGCTAGTAAAGCGGCTGGAATGGCGAACCCGGGCACAAGGAGATGAGAAATGAGGTGCGTTTTAGAAACCTTTCCCCATCACACGGTGTACCATCTTCTGGGTTTCTCATGCATGTTTTTGATGTAGGAAGATGCCCTTGAAGCTGGAGATTTGGGACCCATGCGATGGGTACCATGCAGTATTACTTTAAAGGGTCTGCGTTTGCTCACCCAACCTCACCAAACCTCTCAGCCCCAAGAGTGTCCACCCTTATGTCTCATCCAGCTGTGGGTCTAGATATGGTCAATCCAGGTTGCATCACAGCCCCTGAACGCATTGTGTAAGAATTCCTCTCTCGTTCACTGTCTTTGTTTCATGGGTTTTTCAAAGTAATTTATTTTCATAATGGGATTTAGCTGCTTTTCACTGCTGTGTTTATGCCGCTTTACACCCACTTGACACACTAACAGAGAGATATCAATACATACGCTTTACGATTATTACTAGTCAGATATATTCTTGTGCGGTGAATAGGGCGTGTTGAGTCCAGTTCTCTGAGCAAGGAGTAGGTCTTGTCTATTACATATTGGGTTTATGGAACGGTATCTGAGCTAATTTGAAACCCTTGTTTTATGTATCACCCCACCTCACCTTTCCCGTTAAGCAGCCATAGTGTGTTTTCTGCATGTGTGACTCTGTTCTGTTTTGTAATTCAGTTCAAGTGTAACGGTTTTTACATTCCCTCTATCAGTGATACCTTATGAGAAGTGTCCTTTTCTGTGTGACTTATTTCACTTAGAATCGTCGTACCTAAATCCACTCATCATGCTGCTACTAGCCTTATGACATTGATTTCATGGCTGAGTGATATTCCATTGTACATAAGGACCACAACTTCTTTACCCATTTTTCTCTTTCCTGGGATATTTAAGGTGGAATGAAGTGGAGGTCCTTGTCAACAGAGCAGCCCTAAACTTTGGGGTGCTTGTGTCTTGCTGATTTTTCATTTTCCCAATTCATACCCCCATGAGTGGAAGTGCCCTATGCTCTCTAAGCTGTGTTTTTCAGATGTTTCAGGACTCACCGTACACTTCTCCAGAGTGGCTGTTGGCAATTTACATCCCGCCCATCAGTGTAGCAAGGCTCCCATTTCTCCATGGCCTGTCCTGCACTTCTGGTTTTGACACTTTTTTCAGCATGGCCCTTTTGACCGATGGGAAGCGAGACTTGTTTGTAGCGCTCATTTGCCTTTCCAGGTTGCTTGGTTGGCCAAAAAGGGCGTATGCGTTTTTTCCTGAATATATTCAGGAAAAAACGCATACGCCCTTTTTGGCCAAGGGCATCATTGTCAACGTTTTGCCGCTTTTCATGTGCTTTAAATGCGATTCGAATCTACCTCCTGAAATCTCTTTCCTGCAATTCTGCCTTGATTTCAAATCCTCTTCTTTGCCTTCCCTCAATATATTTGTGGACGAGAGTTATCATTTATAACTCTGCAGGTTTGTGAATTGCAGTGCCCTGAACCTCCATTTTACAACTCGTTTTTATGGGAGCTAGCCGCAAAATCGCAGAATGGCTTCAGGCCCTGTTCTGGTTCCGGGGGGCAGGCTGAGCCTGTGGTTAATTCTTCTTTCTGATGGGAAAATAGAGTGACCTGTGCCTGTCCCAACACCAAGAGCTAGTCTCTCGTTGGTTCCACGTCTTCCCGTTTATCCTCAGGACAAATTGCAACCTGTACGGAACAGGAGGTTAAAGGTGCTGATGCTCCAAGTAGGGAGCTTGCTAGTAAAGCGGCTGGAATGGCGAACCCGGGCACAAGGCGATGAGAAATGAGGTGCGTTTTAGAAACCTTTCCCCATCACACTGTGTACCATCTTCTGGGTTTCTCATGCATGTTTTGATGTAGGAAGATGCCCTTGAAGCTGGAGATTTGGGACCCATGCGATGGGTACCATGCAGTATTACTTTAAAGGGTCTGCGTTTGCTCACCCAACCTCACCAAACCTCTCAGCCCCAAGAGTGTCCACCCTTATGTCTCATCCAGCTGTGGGTCTAGATATGGTCAATCCAGGTTGCATCACAGCCCCTGAACGCATTGTGTAAGAATTCCTCTCTCGTTCACTGTCTTTGTTTCATGGGTTTTTCAAAGTAATTTATTTTCATAATGGGATTTAGCTGCTTTTCACTGCTGTGTTTATGCCACTTTACACCCACTTGACACACTAACAGAGAGATATCAATACATAGGCTTTACGATTATTACTAGTCAGATATAATCTTGTGCGGTGAATAGGGCGTGTTGAGTCCAGTTCTCTGAGCAAGGAGTAGGTCTTGTCTATTACATATTGGGTTTATGGAACGGTATCTGAGCTAATTTGATACCCTTGTTTTATGTATCACCCCACCTCACCTTTCCCGTTAAGCAGCCATAGTGTGTTTTCTGCATGTGTGACTCTGTTCTGTTTTGTAATTCAGTTCAAGTGTAACGGTTTTTACATTCCCTCTATCAGTGATACCTTATGAGAAGTGTCCTTTTCTGTGTGACTTATTTCACTTAGAATCGTCGTACCTAAATCCACTCATCATGCTGCTACTAGCCTTATGACATTGATTTCATGGCTGAGAGATATTCCATTGTACATAAGGACCACAACTTCTTTATCCATTTTTCTCTTTCCTGGGATATTGAAGGTGGAATGAAGTGGAGGTCCTTGTCAACAGAGCAGCCCTAAACTTTGGGGTGCTTGTGTCTTGCTGATTTTTAATTTTCCCAATTTATACCCCCATGAGTGGAAGTGCCCTATGCTCTCTAAGCTGTGTTTTTCAGATGTTTCAGGACTCACCGGACACTTCTCCAGAGTGGCTCTTGGCAATTTACATCCCGCCCATCAGTGTAGCAAGGCTCCCATTTCTCCATGGCCTGTCCTGCATTTCTGGTTTTGACACTTTTTTCAGCATGGCCCTTTTGACCGATGGGAAGCGAGACTTGTTTGTAGCGCTGATTTGCCTTTCCAGGTTGCTTGGTTGGCCAAAAAGGGCGTATGCTTTTTTTCCTGAATATATTCAGGAAAAAACGCATACGCCCTTTTTGGCCAAGGGCATCATTGTCAACGTTTTGCCACTTTTCATGTGCTTTAAATGCGATTCGAATCTACTTCCTGAAATCTGTTTCCTGCAATTCTGCCTTGATTTCAAATCCTCTTCGTTGCCTTCCCTCAATATATTTGTGGACGAGAGTTATCATTTATAACTGCAGGTTTGTGAATTGCAGTGCCCTGAACCTCCATTTTACAACTCGTTTTTATGGGAGCTGGCCGCAAAATCACAGAATGGATTCAGGCCCTGTTCTGGTTCCGGGGGGCAGGCTGAGCCTGTGGTTAATTCTTCTTTCTGATGGGAAAATAGAGTGACCTGTGCCTGTCCCAACACCAAGAGCTAGTCTCTCGTTGGTTCCACGTCTTCCCGTTTATCCTCAGGACAAATTGCAACCTGTACGGAACAGGAGGTTAAAGGTGCTGATGCTCCAAGTAGGGAGCTTGCTAGTAAAGCGGCTGGAATGGCGAACCCGGGCACAAGGAGATGAGAAATGAGGTGCGTTTTAGAAACCTTTCCCCATCACACGGTGTACCATCTTCTGGGTTTCTCATGCATGTTTTTGATGTAGGAAGATGCCCTTGAAGCTGGAGATTTGGGACCCATGCGATGGGTACCATGCAGTATTACTTTAAAGGGTCTGCGTTTGCTCACCCAACCTCACCAAACCTCTCAGCCCCAAGAGTGTCCACCCTTATGTCTCATCCAGCTGTGGGTCTAGATATGGTCAATCCAGGTTGCATCACAGCCCCTGAACGCATTGTGTAAGAATTCCTCTCTCGTTCACTGTCTTTGTTTCATGGGTTTTTCAAAGTAATTTATTTTCATAATGGGATTTAGCTGCTTTTCACTGCTGTGTTTATGCCGCTTTACACCCACTTGACACACTAACAGAGAGATATCAATACATACGCTTTACGATTATTACTAGTCAGATATATTCTTGTGCGGTGAATAGGGCGTGTTGAGTCCAGTTCTCTGAGCAAGGAGTAGGTCTTGTCTATTACATATTGGGTTTATGGAACGGTATCTGAGCTAATTTGAAACCCTTGTTTTATGTATCACCCCACCTCACCTTTCCCGTTAAGCAGCCATAGTGTGTTTTCTGCATGTGTGACTCTGTTCTGTTTTGTAATTCAGTTCAAGTGTAACGGTTTTTACATTCCCTCTATCAGTGATACCTTATGAGAAGTGTCCTTTTCTGTGTGACTTATTTCACTTAGAATCGTCGTACCTAAATCCACTCATCATGCTGCTACTAGCCTTATGACATTGATTTCATGGCTGAGTGATATTCCATTGTACATAAGGACCACAACTTCTTTACCCATTTTTCTCTTTCCTGGGATATTTAAGGTGGAATGAAGTGGAGGTCCTTGTCAACAGAGCAGCCCTAAACTTTGGGGTGCTTGTGTCTTGCTGATTTTTCATTTTCCCAATTCATACCCCCATGAGTGGAAGTGCCCTATGCTCTCTAAGCTGTGTTTTTCAGATGTTTCAGGACTCACCGTACACTTCTCCAGAGTGGCTGTTGGCAATTTACATCCCGCCCATCAGTGTAGCAAGGCTCCCATTTCTCCATGGCCTGTCCTGCACTTCTGGTTTTGACACTTTTTTCAGCATGGCCCTTTTGACCGATGGGAAGCGAGACTTGTTTGTAGCGCTCATTTGCCTTTCCAGGTTGCTTGGTTGGCCAAAAAGGGCGTATGCGTTTTTTCCTGAATATATTCAGGAAAAAACGCATACGCCCTTTTTGGCCAAGGGCATCATTGTCAACGTTTTGCCGCTTTTCATGTGCTTTAAATGCGATTCGAATCTACCTCCTGAAATCTCTTTCCTGCAATTCTGCCTTGATTTCAAATCCTCTTCTTTGCCTTCCCTCAATATATTTGTGGACGAGAGTTATCATTTATAACTCTGCAGGTTTGTGAATTGCAGTGCCCTGAACCTCCATTTTACAACTCGTTTTTATGGGAGCTGGCCGCAAAATCGCAGAATGGCTTCAGGCCCTGTTCTGGTTCCGGGGGGCAGGCTGAGCCTGTGGTTAATTCTTCTTTCTGATGGGAAAATAGAGTGACCTGTGCCTGTCCCAACACCAAGAGCTAGTCTCTCGTTGGTTCCACGTCTTCCCGTTTATCCTCAGGACAAATTGCAACCTGTACGGAACAGGAGGTTAAAGGTGCTGATGCTCCAAGTAGGGAGCTTGCTAGTAAAGCGGCTGGAATGGCGAACCCGGGCACAAGGCGATGAGAAATGAGGTGCGTTTTAGAAACCTTTCCCCATCACACTGTGTACCATCTTCTGGGTTTCTCATGCATGTTTTGATGTAGGAAGATGCCCTTGAAGCTGGAGATTTGGGACCCATGCGATGGGTACCATGCAGTATTACTTTAAAGGGTCTGCGTTTGCTCACCCAACCTCACCAAACCTCTCAGCCCCAAGAGTGTCCACCCTTATGTCTCATCCAGCTGTGGGTCTAGATATGGTCAATCCAGGTTGCATCACAGCCCCTGAACGCATTGTGTAAGAATTCCTCTCTCGTTCACTGTCTTTGTTTCATGGGTTTTTCAAAGTAATTTATTTTCATAATGGGATTTAGCTGCTTTTCACTGCTGTGTTTATGCCACTTTACACCCACTTGACACACTAACAGAGAGATATCAATACATAGGCTTTACGATTATTACTAGTCAGATATAATCTTGTGCGGTGAATAGGGCGTGTTGAGTCCAGTTCTCTGAGCAAGGAGTAGGTCTTGTCTATTACATATTGGGTTTATGGAACGGTATCTGAGCTAATTTGATACCCTTGTTTTATGTATCACCCCACCTCACCTTTCCCGTTAAGCAGCCATAGTGTGTTTTCTGCATGTGTGACTCTGTTCTGTTTTGTAATTCAGTTCAAGTGTAACGGTTTTTACATTCCCTCTATCAGTGATACCTTATGAGAAGTGTCCTTTTCTGTGTGACTTATTTCACTTAGAATCGTCGTACCTAAATCCACTCATCATGCTGCTACTAGCCTTATGACATTGATTTCATGGCTGAGTGATATTCCATTGTACATAAGGACCACAACTTCTTTACCCATTTTTCTCTTTCCTGGGATATTTAAGGTGGAATGAAGTGGAGGTCCTTGTCAACAGAGCAGCCCTCAACTTTGGGGTGCTTGTGTCTTGCTGATTTTTCATTTTCCCAATTCATACCCCCATGAGTGGAAGTGCCCTATGCTCTCTAAGCTGTGTTTTTCAGATGTTTCAGGACTCACCGTACACTTCTCCAGAGTGGCTGTTGGCAATTTACATCCCGCCCATCAGTGTAGCAAGGCTCCCATTTCTCCATGGCCTGTCCTGCATTTCTGGTTTTGACACTTTTTTCAGCATGGCCCTTTTGACCGATGGGAAGCGAGACTTGTTTGTAGCGCTGATTTGCCTTTCCAGGTTGCTTGGTTGGCCAAAAAGGGCGTATGCGTTTTTTCCTGAATATATTCAGGAAAAAACGCATACGCCCTTTTTGGCCAAGGGCATCATTGTCAACGTTTTGCCGCTTTTCATGTGCTTTAAAGGCGATTCGAGTCTACCTCCTGAAATCTCTTTCCTGCAATTCTGCCTTGATTTCAAATCCTCTTCTTTGCCTTCCCTCAATATATTTGTGGACGAGAGTTATCATTTATAACTCTGCAGGTTTGTGAATTGCAGTGCCCTGAACCTCCATTTTACAACTCGTTTTTATGGGAGCTGGCGGCAAAATCGCAGAATGGCTTCAGGCCCTGTTCTGGTTCCGGGGGGCAGGCTGAGCCTGTGGTTAATTCTTCTTTCTGATGGGAAAATAGAGTGACCTGTGCCTGTCCCAACACCAAGAGCTAGTCTCTCGTTGGTTCCACGTCTTCCCGTTTATCCTCAGGACAAATTGCAACCTGTACGGAACAGGAGGTTAAAGGTGCTGATGCTCCAAGTAGGGAGCTTGCTAGTAAAGCGGCTGGAATGGCGAACCCGGGCACAAGGCGATGAGAAATGAGGTGCGTTTTAGAAACCTTTCCCCATCACATGGTGTACCATCTTCTGGGTTTCTCATGCATGTTTTTGATGTAGGAAGATGCCCTTGAACCTGGAGATTTGGGACCCATGCGATGGGTATCATGCAGTATTACTTTAAAGGGTCTGCGTTTGCTCACCCAACCTCACCAAACCTCTCAGGCCCAAGAGTGTACACCCTTATGTCTCATCCAGCTGTGCGTCTAGATATGGTCAATCCAGGTTGCATCACAGCCCCTGAACGCATTGTGTAAGAATTTCTCTCTCTTTCACTGTCTTTGTTTCATGGGTGTTTCAAAGTAATTTATTTTTATAATGGGGTTTAGCTGCTTTTCACTGCTGTGTTTATGCCGCTTTACACCCACTTGACACACTAACAGAGAGATATCAATACATAGGTTTTACGATTATTATTAGTCAGATATATTCTTGTGCGGTGAATAGGGCGTGTTGAGTCCAGTTCTCTGAGCAAGGAGTAGGTCTTGTCTACTACATATTGGGTTTATGGAACGGTATCTGAGCTAATTTGATACCCTTGTTTTATGTATCACCCCACCTCACCTTTCCCGTTAAGCAGCCATAGTGTGTTTTCTGCATGTGTGACTCTGTTCTGTTTTGTAATTCAGTTCAAGTGTAACGGTTTTTACATTCCCTCTATAAGTGATACCTTATGAGAAGTGTCCTTTTCTGTGTGACTTATTTCACTTAGAATCGTCGTACCTAAATCCACTCATCATGCTGCTACTAACCTTATGACATTGATTTCATGGCTGAGTGATATTCCATTGTACATAAGGACCACAACTTCTTTATCCATTTTTCTCTTTCCTGGGATATTGAAGGTGGAATGAAGTGGAGGTCCTTGTCAACAGAGCAGCCCTCAACTTTGGGGTGCTTGTGTCTTGCTGATTTTTCATTTTCCCAATTTATACCCCCATGAGTGGAAGTGCCCTATGCTCTCTAAGCTGTGTTTTTCAGATGTTTCAGGACACACCGTACACTTCTCCAGAGTGGCTGTTGGCAATTTACATCCCGCCCATCAGTGTAACAAGGCTCCCATTTCTCCATGGCCTGTCCTGCATTTCTGGTTTTGACACTTTTTTCAGCATGGCCCTTTTGACCGATGGGAAGCGAGACTTCTCTGTAGCGCTGATTTGCCTTTCCAGGTTGCTTGGTTGGCCAAAAAGGGCGTATGCGTTTTTTCCTGAATATATTCAGGAAAAAACGCATACGCCCTTTTTGGCCAAGGGCATCATTGTCAACGTTTTGCCGCTTTTCATGTGCTTTAAAGGCGATTCGTATCTACCTCCTGAAATCTGTTTCGTGCAATTCTGCCTTGATTTCAAATCCTCTTCTTTGCCTTCCCTCAATATATTTGTGGACGAGAGTTATCATTTATAACTGCAGGTTTGTGAATTGCAGTGCCCTGAACCTCCATTTTACAACTCGTTTTTATGGGAGCTGGCCGCAAAATCTCAGAATGGCTTCAGGCCCTGTTCTGGTTCCGGGGGGTAGGCTGAGCCTGTGGTTAATTCTTCTTTCTTATGGGAAAATAGAGTGACCTGTGCCTGTCCCAACACCAAGAGCTAGTCTCTCGTTGGTTCCACGTCTTCCCGTTTATCCTCAGGACAAATTGCAACCTGTACGGAACAGGAGGTTAAAGGTGCTGATGCTCCAAGTAGGGAGCTTGCTAGTAAAGCGGCTGGAATGGCGAACCCGGGCACAAGGCGATGAGAAATGAGGTGCGTTTTAGAAACCTTTCCCCATCACACGGTGTACCATCTTCTGGGTTTCTCATGCATGTTTTTGATGTAGGAAGATGCCCTTGAAGCTGGAGATTTGGGACCCATGCGATGGGTACCACGCAGTATTACTTTAAAGGGTCTGCGTTTGCTCACCCAAACCTCACCAAACCTCTCAGCCCCAAGAGTGTCCACCCTTATGTCTCATCCAGCTGTGGGTCTAGATATGGTCAATCCAGGTTGCATCACAGCCCCTGAACGCATTGTGTAAGAATTCCTCTCTCGTTCACTGTCTTTGTTTCATGGGTTTTTCAAAGTAATTTATTTTCATAATGGGATTTAGCTGCTTTTCACTGCTGTGTTTATGCCGCTTTACACCCACTTGACACACTAACAGAGAGATATCAATACATAGGCTTTACGATTATTACTAGTCAGATATATTTTTGTGCGGTGAATAGGGCGTGTTGAGTCCAGTTCTCTGAGCAAGGAGTAGGTCTTGTCTATTACATATTGGGTTTACGGAACGGTATCTGAGCTAATTTGATACCCTTGTTTTATGAATCACCCCACCTCACCTTTCCCGTTAAGCAGCCATAGTGTGTTTTCTGCATGTGTGACTCTGTTCTGTTTTGTAATTCAGTTCAAGTGTAACGGTTTTTACATTCCCTCTATCAGTGATACCTTATGAGAAGTGTCCTTTTCTGTGTGACTTATTTCACTTAGAATCGTCGTACCTAAATCCACTCATCATGCTGCTACTAGCCTTATGACATTGATTTCATGGCTGAGTGATATTCCATTGTACATAAGGACCACAACTTCTTTACCCATTTTTCTCTTTCCTGGGATATTTAAGGTGGAATGAAGTGGAGGTCCTTGTCAACAGAGCAGCCCTCAACTTTGGGGTGCTTGTGTCTTGCTGATTTTTCATTTTCCCAATTCATACCCCCATGAGTGGAAGTGCCCTATGCTCTCTAAGCTGTGTTTTTCAGATGTTTCAGGACTCACCGTACACTTCTCCAGAGTGGCTGTTGGCAATTTACATCCCGCCCATCAGTGTAGCAAGGCTCCCATTTCTCCATGGCCTGTCCTGCATTTCTGGTTTTGACACTTTTTTCAGCATGGCCCTTTTGACCGATGGGAAGCGAGACTTGTTTGTAGCGCTGATTTGCCTTTCCAGGTTGCTTGGTTGGCCAAAAAGGGCGTATGCGTTTTTTCCTGAATATATTCAGGAAAAAACGCATACGCCCTTTTTGGCCAAGGGCATCATTGTCAACGTTTTGCCGCTTTTCATGTGCTTTAAATGCGATTCGAATCTACTTCCTGAAATCTGTTTCCTGCAATTCTGCCTTGATTTCAAATCCTCTTCGTTGCCTTCCCTCAATATATTTGTGGACGAGAGTTATCATTTATAACTGCAGGTTTGTGAATTGCAGTGCCCTGAACCTCCATTTTACAACTCGTTTTTATGGGAGCTGGCCGCAAAATCACAGAATGGATTCAGGCCCTGTTCTGGTTCCGGGGGGCAGGCTGAGCCTGTGATTAATTCTTCTTTCTGATGGGAAAATAGAGTGACCTGTGCCTGTCCCAACACCAAGAGCTAGTCTCTCGTTGGTTCCACGTCTTCCCGTTTATCCTCAGGACAAATTGCAACCTGTACGGAACAGGAGGTTAAAGGTGCTGATGCTCCAAGTAGGGAGCTTGCTAGTAAAGCGGCTGGAATGGCGAACCCGGGCACAAGGAGATGAGAAATGAGGTGCGTTTTAGAAACCTTTCCCCATCACACGGTGTACCATCTTCTGGGTTTCTCATGCATGTTTTTGATGTAGGAAGATGCCCTTGAAGCTGGAGATTTGGGACCCATGCGATGGGTACCATGCAGTATTACTTTAAAGGGTCTGCGTTTGCTCACCCAACCTCACCAAACCTCTCAGCCCCAAGAGTGTCCACCCTTATGTCTCATCCAGCTGTGGGTCTAGATATGGTCAATCCAGGTTGCATCACAGCCCCTGAACGCATTGTGTAAGAATTCCTCTCTCGTTCACTGTCTTTGTTTCATGGGTTTTTCAAAGTAATTTATTTTCATAATGGGATTTAGCTGCTTTTCACTGCTGTGTTTATGCCGCTTTACACCCACTTGACACACTAACAGAGAGATATCAATACATACGCTTTACGATTATTACTAGTCAGATATATTCTTGTGCGGTGAATAGGGCGTGTTGAGTCCAGTTCTCTGAGCAAGGAGTAGGTCTTGTCTATTACATATTGGGTTTATGGAACGGTATCTGAGCTAATTTGAAACCCTTGTTTTATGTATCACCCCACCTCACCTTTCCCGTTAAGCAGCCATAGTGTGTTTTCTGCATGTGTGACTCTGTTCTGTTTTGTAATTCAGTTCAAGTGTAACGGTTTTTACATTCCCTCTATCAGTGATACCTTATGAGAAGTGTCCTTTTCTGTGTGACTTATTTCACTTAGAATCGTCGTACCTAAATCCACTCATCATGCTGCTACTAGCCTTATGACATTGATTTCATGGCTGAGTGATATTCCATTGTACATAAGGACCACAACTTCTTTACCCATTTTTCTCTTTCCTGGGATATTTAAGGTGGAATGAAGTGGAGGTCCTTGTCAACAGAGCAGCCCTAAACTTTGGGGTGCTTGTGTCTTGCTGATTTTTCATTTTCCCAATTCATACCCCCATGAGTGGAAGTGCCCTATGCTCTCTAAGCTGTGTTTTTCAGATGTTTCAGGACTCACCGTACACTTCTCCAGAGTGGCTGTTGGCAATTTACATCCCGCCCATCAGTGTAGCAAGGCTCCCATTTCTCCATGGCCTGTCCTGCACTTCTGGTTTTGACACTTTTTTCAGCATGGCCCTTTTGACCGATGGGAAGCGAGACTTGTTTGTAGCGCTCATTTGCCTTTCCAGGTTGCTTGGTTGGCCAAAAAGGGCGTATGCGTTTTTTCCTGAATATATTCAGGAAAAAACGCATACGCCCTTTTTGGCCAAGGGCATCATTGTCAACGTTTTGCCGCTTTTCATGTGCTTTAAATGCGATTCGAATCTACCTCCTGAAATCTCTTTCCTGCAATTCTGCCTTGATTTCAAATCCTCTTCTTTGCCTTCCCTCAATATATTTGTGGACGAGAGTTATCATTTATAACTCTGCAGGTTTGTGAATTGCAGTGCCCTGAACCTCCATTTTACAACTCGTTTTTATGGGAGCTGGCCGCAAAATCGCAGAATGGCTTCAGGCCCTGTTCTGGTTCCGGGGGGCAGGCTGAGCCTGTGGTTAATTCTTCTTTCTGATGGGAAAATAGAGTGACCTGTGCCTGTCCCAACACCAAGAGCTAGTCTCTCGTTGGTTCCACGTCTTCCCGTTTATCCTCAGGACAAATTGCAACCTGTACGGAACAGGAGGTTAAAGGTGCTGATGCTCCAAGTAGGGAGCTTGCTAGTAAAGCGGCTGGAATGGCGAACCCGGGCACAAGGCGATGAGAAATGAGGTGCGTTTTAGAAACCTTTCCCCATCACACTGTGTACCATCTTCTGGGTTTCTCATGCATGTTTTGATGTAGGAAGATGCCCTTGAAGCTGGAGATTTGGGACCCATGCGATGGGTACCATGCAGTATTACTTTAAAGGGTCTGCGTTTGCTCACCCAACCTCACCAAACCTCTCAGCCCCAAGAGTGTCCACCCTTATGTCTCATCCAGCTGTGGGTCTAGATATGGTCAATCCAGGTTGCATCACAGCCCCTGAACGCATTGTGTAAGAATTCCTCTCTCGTTCACTGTCTTTGTTTCATGGGTTTTTCAAAGTAATTTATTTTCATAATGGGATTTAGCTGCTTTTCACTGCTGTGTTTATGCCACTTTACACCCACTTGACACACTAACAGAGAGATATCAATACATAGGCTTTACGATTATTACTAGTCAGATATAATCTTGTGCGGTGAATAGGGCGTGTTGAGTCCAGTTCTCTGAGCAAGGAGTAGGTCTTGTCTATTACATATTGGGTTTATGGAACGGTATCTGAGCTAATTTGATACCCTTGTTTTATGTATCACCCCACCTCACCTTTCCCGTTAAGCAGCCATAGTGTGTTTTCTGCATGTGTGACTCTGTTCTGTTTTGTAATTCAGTTCAAGTGTAACGGTTTTTACATTCCCTCTATCAGTGATACCTTATGAGAAGTGTCCTTTTCTGTGTGACTTATTTCACTTAGAATCGTCGTACCTAAATCCACTCATCATGCTGCTACTAGCCTTATGACATTGATTTCATGGCTGAGTGATATTCCATTGTACATAAGGACCACAACTTCTTTACCCATTTTTCTCTTTCCTGGGATATTTAAGGTGGAATGAAGTGGAGGTCCTTGTCAACAGAGCAGCCCTCAACTTTGGGGTGCTTGTGTCTTGCTGATTTTTCATTTTCCCAATTCATACCCCCATGAGTGGAAGTGCCCTATGCTCTCTAAGCTGTGTTTTTCAGATGTTTCAGGACTCACCGTACACTTCTCCAGAGTGGCTGTTGGCAATTTACATCCCGCCCATCAGTGTAGCAAGGCTCCCATTTCTCCATGGCCTGTCCTGCATTTCTGGTTTTGACACTTTTTTCAGCATGGCCCTTTTGACCGATGGGAAGCGAGACTTGTTTGTAGCGCTGATTTGCCTTTCCAGGTTGCTTGGTTGGCCAAAAAGGGCGTATGCGTTTTTTCCTGAATATATTCAGGAAAAAACGCATACGCCCTTTTTGGCCAAGGGCATCATTGTCAACGTTTTGCCGCTTTTCATGTGCTTTAAAGGCGATTCGAGTCTACCTCCTGAAATCTCTTTCCTGCAATTCTGCCTTGATTTCAAATCCTCTTCTTTGCCTTCCCTCAATATATTTGTGGACGAGAGTTATCATTTATAACTCTGCAGGTTTGTGAATTGCAGTGCCCTGAACCTCCATTTTACAACTCGTTTTTATGGGAGCTGGCGGCAAAATCGCAGAATGGCTTCAGGCCCTGTTCTGGTTCCGGGGGGCAGGCTGAGCCTGTGGTTAATTCTTCTTTCTGATGGGAAAATAGAGTGACCTGTGCCTGTCCCAACACCAAGAGCTAGTCTCTCGTTGGTTCCACGTCTTCCCGTTTATCCTCAGGACAAATTGCAACCTGTACGGAACAGGAGGTTAAAGGTGCTGATGCTCCAAGTAGGGAGCTTGCTAGTAAAGCGGCTGGAATGGCGAACCCGGGCACAAGGCGATGAGAAATGAGGTGCGTTTTAGAAACCTTTCCCCATCACACTGTGTACCATCTTCTGGGTTTCTCATGCATGTTTTGATGTAGGAAGATGCCCTTGAACCTGGAGATTTGGGACCCATGCGATGGGTATCATGCAGTATTACTTTAAAGGGTCTGCGTTTGCTCACCCAACCTCACCAAACCTCTCAGGCCCAAGAGTGTCCACCCTTATGTCTCATCCAGCTGTGCGTCTAGATATGGTCAATCCAGGTTGCATCACAGCCCCTGAACGCATTGTGTAAGAATTTCTCTCTCTTTCACTGTCTTTGTTTCATGGGTGTTTCAAAGTAATTTATTTTTATAATGGGGTTTAGCTGCTTTTCACTGCTGTGTTTATGCCGCCTTACACCCACTTGACACACTAACAGAGAGATATCAATACATAGGTTTTACGATTATTATTAGTCAGATATATTCTTGTGCGGTGAATAGGGCGTGTTGAGTCCAGTTCTCTGAGCAAGGAGTAGGTCTTGTCTACTACATATTGGGTTTATGGAACGGTATCTGAGCTAATTTGATACCCTTGTTTTATGTATCACCCCACCTCACCTTTCCCGTTAAGCAGCCATAGTGTGTTTTCTGCATGTGTGACTCTGTTCTGTTTTGTAATTCAGTTCAAGTGTAACGGTTTTTACATTCCCTCTATAAGTGATACCTTATGAGAAGTGTCCTTTTCTGTGTGACTTATTTCACTTAGAATCGTCGTACCTAAATCCACTCATCATGCTGCTACTAACCTTATGACATTGATTTCATGGCTGAGTGATATTCCATTGTACATAAGGACCACAACTTCTTTATCCATTTTTCTCTTTCCTGGGATATTGAAGGTGGAATGAAGTGGAGGTCCTTGTCAACAGAGCAGCCCTCAACTTTGGGGTGCTTGTGTCTTGCTGATTTTTCATTTTCCCAATTTATACCCCCATGAGTGGAAGTGCCCTATGCTCTCTAAGCTGTGTTTTTCAGATGTTTCAGGACACACCGTACACTTCTCCAGAGTGGCTGTTGGCAATTTACATCCCGCCCATCAGTGTAACAAGGCTCCCATTTCTCCATGGCCTGTCCTGCATTTCTGGTTTTGACACTTTTTTCAGCATGGCCCTTTTGACCGATGGGAAGCGAGACTTCTCTGTAGCGCTGATTTGCCTTTCCAGGTTGCTTGGTTGGCCAAAAAGGGCGTATGCGTTTTTTCCTGAATATATTCAGGAAAAAACGCATACGCCCTTTTTGGCCAAGGGCATCATTGTCAACGTTTTGCCGCTTTTCATGTGCTTTAAAGGCGATTCGTATCTACCTCCTGAAATCTGTTTCGTGCAATTCTGCCTTGATTTCAAATCCTCTTCTTTGCCTTCCCTCAATATATTTGTGGACGAGAGTTATCATTTATAACTGCAGGTTTGTGAATTGCAGTGCCCTGAACCTCCATTTTACAACTCGTTTTTATGGGAGCTGGCCGCAAAATCACAGAATGGCTTCAGGCCCTGTTCTGGTTCCGGGGGGCAGGCTGAGCCTGTGGTTAATTCTTCTTTCTGATGGGAAAATAGAGTGACCTGTGCCTGTCCCAACACCAAGAGCTAGTCTCTCGTTGGTTCCACGTCTTCCCGTTTATCCTCAGGACAAATTGCAACCTGTACGGAACAGGAGGTTAAAGGTGCTGATGCTCCAAGTAGGGAGCTTGCTAGTAAAGCGGCTGGAATGGCGAACCCGGGCACAAGGAGATGAGAAATGAGGTGCGTTTTAGAAACCTTTCCCCATCACACGGTGTACCATCTTCTGGGTTTCTCATGCATGTTTTTGATGTAGGAAGATGCCCTTGAAGCTGGAGATTTGGGACCCATGCGATGGGTACCACACAGTATTACTTTAAAGGGTCTGCGTTTGCTCACCCAACCTCACCAAACCTCTCAGCCCCAAGAGTGTCCACCCTTATGTCTGATCCAGCTGTGGGTCTAGATATGGTCAATCCAGGTTGCATCACAGCCCCTGAACGCATTGTGTAAGAATTCCTCTCTCGTTCACTGTCTTTGTTTCATGGGTTTTTCAAAGTAATTTATTTTCATAATGGGATTTAGCTGCTTTTCACTGCTGTGTTTATGCCGCTTTACACCCACTTGACACACTAACAGAGAGATATCAATACATAGGCTTTACGATTATTACTAGTCAGATATATTCTTGTGCGGTGAATAGGGCGTGTTGAGTCCAGTTCTCTGAGCAAGGAGTAGGTCTTGTCTATTACATATTGGGTTTATGGAACGGTATCTGAGCTAATTTGAAACCCTTGTTTTATGTATCACCCCACCTCACCTTTCCCGTTAAGCAGCCATAGTGTGTTTTCTGCATGTGTGACTCTGTTCTGTTTTGTAATTCAGTTCAAGTGTAACGGTTTTTACATTCCCTCTATCAGTGATACCTTATGAGAAGTGTCCTTTTCTGTGTGACTTATTTCACTTAGAATCGTCGTACCTTAATCCACTCATCATGCTGCTACTAGCCTTATGACATTGATTTCCTGGCTGAGTGATATTCCATTGTACATAAGGACCACAACTTCTTTACCCATTTTTCTCTTTCCTGGGATATTTAAGGTGGAATGAAGTGGAGGTCCTTGTCAACAGAGCAGCCCTCAACTTTGGGGTGCTTGTGTCTTGCTGATTTTTCATTTTCCCAATTCATACCCCCATGAGTGGAAGTGCCCTATGCTCTCTAAGCTGTGTTTTTCAGATGTTTCAGGACTCACCGTACACTTCTCCAGAGTGGCTGTTGGCAATTTACATCCCGCCCATCAGTGTAGCAAGGCTCCCATTTCTCCATGGCCTGTCCTGCATTTCTGGTTTTGACACTTTTTTCAGCATGGCCCTTTTGACCGATGGGAAGCGAGACTTGTTTGTAGCGCTGATTTGCCTTTCCAGGTTGCTTGGTTGGCCAAAAAGGGCGTATGCGTTTTTTCCTGAATATATTCAGGAAAAAACGCATACGCCCTTTTTGGCCAAGGGCATCATTGTCAACGTTTTGCCGCTTTTCATGTGCTTTAAATGCGATTCGAATCTACTTCCTGAAATCTGTTTCCTGCATTTCTGCCTTGATTTCAAATCCTCTTCGTTGCCTTCCCTCAATATATTTGTGGACGAGAGTTATCATTTATAACTGCAGGTTTGTGAATTGCAGTGCCCTGAACCTCCATTTTACAACTCGTTTTTATGGGAGCTGGCCGCAAAATCACAGAATGGCTTCAGGCCCTGTTCTGGTTCCGGGGGGCAGGCTGAGCCTGTGGTTAATTCTTCTTTCTGATGGGAAAATAGAGTGACCTGTGCCTGTCCCAACACCAAGAGCTAGTCTCTCGTTGGTTCCACGTCTTCCCGTTTATCCTCAGGACAAATTGCAACCTGTACGGAACAGGAGGTTAAAGGTGCTGATGCTCCAAGTAGGGAGCTTGCTAGTAAAGCGGCTGGAATGGCGAACCCGGGCACAAGGCGATGAGAAATGAGGTGCGTTTTAGAAACCTTTCCCCATCACACGGTGTACCATCTTCTGGGTTTCTCATGCATGTTTTTGATGTAGGAAGATGCCCTTGAAGCTGGAGATTTGGGACCCATGCGATGGGTACCATGCAGTATTACTTTAAAGGGTCTGCGTTTGCTCACCCAACCTCACCAAACCTCTCAGCCCCAAGAGTGTCCACCCTTATGTCTCATCCAGCTGTGGGTCTAGATATGGTCAATCCAGGTTGCATCACAGCCCCTGAACGCATTGTGTAAGAATTCCTCTCTCGTTCACTGTCTTTGTTTCATGGGTTTTTCAAAGTAATTTATTTTCATAATGGGATTTAGCTGCTTTTCACTGCTGTGTTTATGCCGCTTTACACCCACTTGACACACTAACAGAGAGATATCAATACATAGGCTTTACGATTATTACTAGTCAGATATATTCTTGTGCGGTGAATAGGGCGTGTTGAGTCCAGTTCTCTGAGCAAGGAGTAGGTCTTGTCTATTACATATTGGGTTTATGGAACGGTATCTGAGCTAATTTGAAACCCTTGTTTTATGTATCACCCCACCTCACCTTTCCCGTTAAGCAGCCATAGTGTGTTTTCTGCATGTGTGACTCTGTTCTGTTTTGTAATTCAGTTCAAGTGTAACGGTTTTTACATTCCCTCTATCAGTGATACCTTATGAGAAGTGTCCTTTTCTGTGTGACTTATTTCACTTAGAATCGTCGTACCTTAATCCACTCATCATGCTGCTACTAGCCTTATGACATTGATTTCATGGCTGAGTGATATTCCATTGTACATAAGGACCACAACTTCTTTACCCATTTTTCTCTTTCCTGGGATATTGAAGGTGGAATGAAGTGGAGGTCCTTGTCAACAGAGCAGCCCTCAACTTTGGGGTGCTTGTGTCTTGCTGATTTTTCATTTTCCCAATTCATACCCCCATGAGTGGAAGTGCCCTATGCTCTCTAAGCTGTGTTTTTCAGATGTTTCAGGACTCACCGTACACTTCTCCAGAGTGGCTGTTGGCAATTTACATCCCGCCCATCAGTGTAGCAAGGCTCCCATTTCTCCATGGCCTGTCCTGCATTTCTGGTTTTGACACTTTTTTCAGCATGGCCCTTTTGACCGATGGGAAGCGAGACTTGTTTGTAGCGCTGATTTGCCTTTCCAGGTTGCTTGGTTGGCCAAAAAGGGCGTATGCGTTTTTTCCTGAATATATTCAGGAAAAAACGCATACGCCCTTTTTGGCCAAGGGCATCATTGTCAACGTTTTGCCGCTTTTCATGTGCTTTAAATGCGATTCGAATCTACTTCCTGAAATCTGTTTCCTGCAATTCTGCCTTGATTTCAAATCCTCTTCGTTGCCTTCCCTCAATATATTTGTGGACGAGAGTTATCATTTATAACTGCAGGTTTGTGAATTGCAGTGCCCTGAACCTCCATTTTACAACTCGTTTTTATGGGAGCTGGCCGCAAAATCACAGAATGGCTTCAGGCCCTGTTCTGGTTCCGGGGGGCAGGCTGAGCCTGTGGTTAATTCTTCTTTCTGATGGGAAAATAGAGTGACCTGTGCCTGTCCCAACACCAAGAGCTAGTCTCTCGTTGGTTCCACGTCTTCCCGTTTATCCTCAGGACAAATTGCAACCTG
Source organism: Balaenoptera borealis (assembly GCF_965194805.1). Lineage (NCBI taxonomy): Eukaryota > Metazoa > Chordata > Mammalia > Artiodactyla > Balaenopteridae > Balaenoptera > Balaenoptera borealis. Next base: position 380,889 of record NW_028123754.1, read on the forward strand.
TACGGAACAGGAGGTTAAAGGTGCTGATGCTCCAAGTAGGGAGCTTGCTAGTAAAGCGGCTGGAATGGCGAACCCGGGCACAAGGAGATGAGAAATGAGGTGCGTTTTAGAAACCTTTCCCCATCACACGGTGTACCATCTTCTGGGTTTCTCATGCATGTTTTTGATGTAGGAAGATGCCCTTGAAGCTGGAGATTTGGGACCCATGCGATGGGTACCACGCAGTATTACTTTAAAGGGTCTGCGTTTGCTCACCCAACCTCACCAAACCTCTCAGCCCCAAGAGTGTCCACCCTTATGTCTCATCCAGCTGTGGGTCTAGATATGGTCAATCCAGGTTGCATCACAGCCCCTGAACGCATTGTGTAAGAATTCCTCTCTCGTTCACTGTCTTTGTTTCATGGGTTTTTCAAAGTAATTTATTTTCATAATGGGATTTAGCTGCTTTTCACTGCTGTGTTTATGCCGCTTTACACCCACTTGACACACTAACAGAGAGATATCAATACATAGGCTTTACGATTATTACTAGTCAGATATATTCTTGTGCGGTGAATAGGGCGTGTTGAGTCCAGTTCTCTGAGCAAGGAGTAGGTCTTGTCTATTACATATTGGGTTTATGGAACGGTATCTGAGCTAATTTGAAACCCTTGTTTTATGTATCACCCCACCTCACCTTTCCCGTTAAGCAGCCATAGTGTGTTTTCTGCATGTGTGACTCTGTTCTGTTTTGTAATTCAGTTCAAGTGTAACGGTTTTTACATTCCCTCTATCAGTGATACCTTATGAGAAGTGTCCTTTTCTGTGTGACTTATTTCACTTAGAATCGTCGTACCTTAATCCACTCATCATGCTGCTACTAGCCTTATGACATTGATTTCATGGCTGAGTGATATTCCATTGTACATAAGGACCACAACTTCTTTACCCATTTTTCTCTTTCCTGGGATATTTAAGGTGGAATGAAGTGGAGGTCCTTGTCAACAGAGCAGCCCTCAACTTTGGGGTGCTTGTGTCTTGCTGATTTTTCATTTTCCCAATTCATACCCCCATGAGTGGAAGTGCCCTATGCTCTCTAAGCTGTGTTTTTCAGATGTTTCAGGACTCACCGGACACTTCTCCAGAGTGGCTGTTGGCAATTTACATCCCGCCCATCAGTGTAGCAAGGCTCCCATTTCTCCATGGCCTGTCCTGCATTTCTGGTTTTGACACTTTTTTCAGCATGGCCCTTTTGACCGATGGGAAGCGAGACTTGTTTGTAGCGCTGATTTGCCTTTCCAGGTTGCTTGGTTGGCCAAAAAGGGCGTATGCTTTTTTTCCTGAATATATTCAGGAAAAAACGCATACGCCCTTTTTGGCCAAGGGCATCATTGTCAACGTTTTGCCACTTTTCATGTGCTTTAAATGCGATTCGAATCTACTTCCTGAAATCTGTTTCCTGCAATTCTGCCTTGATTTCAAATCCTCTTCGTTGCCTTCCCTCAATATATTTGTGGACGAGAGTTATCATTTATAACTGCAGGTTTGTGAATTGCAGTGCCCTGAACCTCCATTTTACAACTCGTTTTTATGGGAGCTGGCCGCAAAATCACAGAATGGCTTCAGGCCCTGTTCTGGTTCCGGGGGGCAGGCTGAGCCTGTGGTTAATTCTTCTTTCTGATGGGAAAATAGAGTGACCTGTGCCTGTCCCAACACCAAGAGCTAGTCTCTCGTTGGTTCCACGTCTTCCCGTTTATCCTCAGGACAAATTGCAACCTGTACGGAACAGGAGGTTAAAGGTGCTGATGCTCCAAGTAGGGAGCTTGCTAGTAAAGCGGCTGGAATGGCGAACCCGGGCACAAGGCGATGAGAAATGAGATGCGTTTTAGAAACCTTTCCCCATCACACGGTGTACCATCTTCTGGGTTTCTCATGCATGTTTTTGATGTAGGAAGATGCCCTTGAAGCTGGAGATTTGGGACCCATGCGATGGGTACCATGCAGTATTACTTTAAAGGGTCTGCGTTTGCTCACCCAACCTCACCAAACCTCTCAGCCCCAAGAGTGTCCACCCTTATGTCTCATCCAGCTGTGGGTCTAGATATGGTCAATCCAGGTTGCATCACAGCCCCTGAACGCATTGTGTAAGAATTCCTCTCTCGTTCACTGTCTTTGTTTCATGGGTTTTTCAAAGTAATTTATTTTCATAATGGGATTTAGCTGCTTTTCACTGCTGTGTTTATGCCGCTTTACACCCACTTGACACACTAACAGAGAGATATCAATACATAGGCTTTACGATTATTACTAGTCAGATATATTCTTGTGCGGTGAATAGGGCGTGTTGAGTCCAGTTCTCTGAGCAAGGAGTAGGTCTTGTCTATTACATATTGGGTTTATGGAACGGTATCTGAGCTAATTTGAAACCCTTGTTTTATGTATCACCCCACCTCACCTTTCCCGTTAAGCAGCCATAGTGTGTTTTCTGCATGTGTGACTCTGTTCTGTTTTGTAATTCAGTTCAAGTGTAACGGTTTTTACATTCCCTCTATCAGTGATACCTTATGAGAAGTGTCCTTTTCTGTGTGACTTATTTCACTTAGAATCGTCGTACCTTAATCCACTCATCATGCTGCTACTAGCCTTATGACATTGATTTCCTGGCTGAGTGATATTCCATTGTACATAAGGACCACAACTTCTTTACCCATTTTTCTCTTTCCTGGGATATTTAAGGTGGAATGAAGTGGAGGTCCTTGTCAACAGAGCAGCCCTCAACTTTGGGGTGCTTGTGTCTTGCTGATTTTTCATTTTCCCAATTCATACCCCCATGAGTGGAAGTGCCCTATGCTCTCTAAGCTGTGTTTTTCAGATGTTTCAGGACTCACCGTACACTTCTCCAGAGTGGCTGTTGGCAATTTACATCCCGCCCATCAGTGTAGCAAGGCTCCCATTTCTCCATGGCCTGTCCTGCATTTCTGGTTTTGACACTTTTTTCAGCATGGCCCTTTTGACCGATGGGAAGCGAGACTTGTTTGTAGCGCTGATTTGCCTTTCCAGGTTGCTTGGTTGGCCAAAAAGGGCGTATGCGTTTTTTCCTGAATATATTCAGGAAAAAACGCATACGCCCTTTTTGGCCAAGGGCATCATTGTCAACGTTTTGCCGCTTTTCATGTGCTTTAAATGCGATTCGAATCTACTTCCTGAAATCTGTTTCCTGCAATTCTGCCTTGATTTCAAATCCTCTTCGTTGCCTTCCCTCAATATATTTGTGGACGAGAGTTATCATTTATAACTGCAGGTTTGTGAATTGCAGTGCCCTGAACCTCCATTTTACAACTCGTTTTTATGGGAGCTGGCCGCAAAATCACAGAATGGCTTCAGGCCCTGTTCTGGTTCCGGGGGGCAGGCTGAGCCTGTGGTTAATTCTTCTTTCTGATGGGAAAATAGAGTGACCTGTGCCTGTCCCAACACCAAGAGCTAGTCTCTCGTTGGTTCCACGTCTTCCCGTTTATCCTCAGGACAAATTGCAACCTGTACGGAACAGGAGGTTAAAGGTGCTGATGCTCCAAGTAGGGAGCTTGCTAGTAAAGCGGCTGGAATGGCGAACCCGGGCACAAGGAGATGAGAAATGAGGTGCGTTTTAGAAACCTTTCCCCATCACACGGTGTACCATCTTCTGGGTTTCTCATGCATGTTTTTGATGTAGGAAGATGCCCTTGAAGCTGGAGATTTGGGACCCATGCGATGGGTACCACGCAGTATTACTTTAAAGGGTCTGCGTTTGCTCACCCAACCTCACCAAACCTCTCAGCCCCAAGAGTGTCCACCCTTATGTCTCATCCAGCTGTGGGTCTAGATATGGTCAATCCAGGTTGCATCACAGCCCCTGAACGCATTGTGTAAGAATTCCTCTCTCGTTCACTGTCTTTGTTTCATGGGTTTTTCAAAGTAATTTATTTTCATAATGGGATTTAGCTGCTTTTCACTGCTGTGTTTATGCCGCTTTACACCCACTTGACACACTAACAGAGAGATATCAATACATAGGCTTTACGATTATTACTAGTCAGATATATTCTTGTGCGGTGAATAGGGCGTGTTGAGTCCAGTTCTCTGAGCAAGGAGTAGGTCTTGTCTATTACATATTGGGTTTATGGAACGGTATCTGAGCTAATTTGAAACCCTTGTTTTATGTATCACCCCACCTCACCTTTCCCGTTAAGCAGCCATAGTGTGTTTTCTGCATGTGTGACTCTGTTCTGTTTTGTAATTCAGTTCAAGTGTAACGGTTTTTACATTCCCTCTATCAGTGATACCTTATGAGAAGTGTCCTTTTCTGTGTGACTTATTTCACTTAGAATCGTCGTACCTTAATCCACTCATCATGCTGCTACTAGCCTTATGACATTGATTTCATGGCTGAGTGATATTCCATTGTACATAAGGACCACAACTTCTTTACCCATTTTTCTCTTTCCTGGGATATTTAAGGTGGAATGAAGTGGAGGTCCTTGTCAACAGAGCAGCCCTAAACTTTGGGGTGCTTGTGTCTTGCTGATTTTTCATTTTCCCAATTCATACCCCCATGAGTGGAAGTGCCCTATGCTCTCTAAGCTGTGTTTTTCAGATGTTTCAGGACTCACCGGACACTTCTCCAGAGTGGCTCTTGGCAATTTACATCCCGCCCATCAGTGTAGCAAGGCTCCCATTTCTCCATGGCCTGTCCTGCATTTCTGGTTTTGACACTTTTTTCAGCATGGCCCTTTTGACCGATGGGAAGCGAGACTTGTTTGTAGCGCTGATTTGCCTTTCCAGGTTGCTTGGTTGGCCAAAAAGGGCGTATGCTTTTTTTCCTGAATATATTCAGGAAAAAACGCATACGCCCTTTTTGGCCAAGGGCATCATTGTCAACGTTTTGCCGCTTTTCATGTGCTTTAAATGCGATTCGAATCTACTTCCTGAAATCTGTTTCCTGCAATTCTGCCTTGATTTCAAATCCTCTTCGTTGCCTTCCCTCAATATATTTGTGGACGAGAGTTATCATTTATAACTGCAGGTTTGTGAATTGCAGTGCCCTGAACCTCCATTTTACAACTCGTTTTTATGGGAGCTGGCCGCAAAATCACAGAATGGCTTCAGGCCCTGTTCTGGTTCCGGGGGGCAGGCTGAGCCTGTGGTTAATTCTTCTTTCTGATGGGAAAATAGAGTGACCTGTGCCTGTCCCAACACCAAGAGCTAGTCTCTCGTTGGTTCCACGTCTTCCCGTTTATCCTCAGGACAAATTGCAACCTGTACGGAACAGGAGGTTAAAGGTGCTGATGCTCCAAGTAGGGAGCTTGCTAGTAAAGCGGCTGGAATGGCGAACCCGGGCACAAGGCGATGAGAAATGAGATGCGTTTTAGAAACCTTTCCCCATCACACGGTGTACCATCTTCTGGGTTTCTCATGCATGTTTTTGATGTAGGAAGATGCCCTTGAAGCTGGAGATTTGGGACCCATGCGATGGGTACCACGCAGTATTACTTTAAAGGGTCTGCGTTTGCTCACCCAACCTCACCAAACCTCTCAGCCCCAAGAGTGTCCACCCTTATGTCTCATCCAGCTGTGGGTCTAGATATGGTCAATCCAGGTTGCATCACAGCCCCTGAACGCATTGTGTAAGAATTCCTCTCTCGTTCACTGTCTTTGTTTCATGGGTTTTTCAAAGTAATTTATTTTCATAATGGGATTTAGCTGCTTTTCACTGCTGTGTTTATGCCGCTTTACACCCACTTGACACACTAACAGAGAGATATCAATACATAGGCTTTACGATTATTACTAGTCAGATATATTCTTGTGCGGTGAATAGGGCGTGTTGAGTCCAGTTCTCTGAGCAAGGAGTAGGTCTTGTCTATTACATATTGGGTTTATGGAACGGTATCTGAGCTAATTTGAAACCCTTGTTTTATGTATCACCCCACCTCACCTTTCCCGTTAAGCAGCCATAGTGTGTTTTCTGCATGTGTGACTCTGTTCTGTTTTGTAATTCAGTTCAAGTGTAACGGTTTTTACATTCCCTCTATCAGTGATACCTTATGAGAAGTGTCCTTTTCTGTGTGACTTATTTCACTTAGAATCGTCGTACCTTAATCCACTCATCATGCTGCTACTAGCCTTATGACATTGATTTCATGGCTGAGAGATATTCCATTGTACATAAGGACCACAACTTCTTTACCCATTTTTCTCTTTCCTGGGATATTTAAGGTGGAATGAAGTGGAGGTCCTTGTCAACAGAGCAGCCCTCAACTTTGGGGTGCTTGTGTCTTGCTGATTTTTCATTTTCCCAATTCATACCCCCATGAGTGGAAGTGCCCTATGCTCTCTAAGCTGTGTTTTTCAGATGTTTCAGGACTCACCGTACACTTCTCCAGAGTGGCTGTTGGCAATTTACATCCCGCCCATCAGTGTAGCAAGGCTCCCATTTCTCCATGGCCTGTCCTGCATTTCTGGTTTTGACACTTTTTTCAGCATGGCCCTTTTGACCGATGGGAAGCGAGACTTGTTTGTAGCGCTGATTTGCCTTTCCAGGTTGCTTGGTTGGCCAAAAAGGGCGTATGCGTTTTTTCCTGAATATATTCAGGAAAAAACGCATACGCCCTTTTTGGCCAAGGGCATCATTGTCAACGTTTTGCCGCTTTTCATGTGCTTTAAATGCGATTCGAATCTACTTCCTGAAATCTGTTTCCTGCAATTCTGCCTTGATTTCAAATCCTCTTCGTTGCCTTCCCTCAATATATTTGTGGACGAGAGTTATCATTTATAACTGCAGGTTTGTGAATTGCAGTGCCCTGAACCTCCATTTTACAACTCGTTTTTATGGGAGCTGGCCGCAAAATCACAGAATGGCTTCAGGCCCTGTTCTGGTTCCGGGGGGCAGGCTGAGCCTGTGGTTAATTCTTCTTTCTGATGGGAAAATAGAGTGACCTGTGCCTGTCCCAACACCAAGAGCTAGTCTCTCGTTGGTTCCACGTCTTCCCGTTTATCCTCAGGACAAATTGCAACCTGTACGGAACAGGAGGTTAAAGGTGCTGATGCTCCAAGTAGGGAGCTTGCTAGTAAAGCAGCTGGAATGGCGAACCCGGGCACAAGGAGATGAGAAATGAGGTGCGTTTTAGAAACCTTTCCCCATCACACGGTGTACCATCTTCTGGGTTTCTCATGCATGTTTTTGATGTAGGAAGATGCCCTTGAAGCTGGAGTTTTGGGACCCATGCGATGGGTACCATGCAGTATTACTTTAAAGGGTCTGCGTTTGCTCACCCAACCTCACCAAACCTCTCAGCCCCAAGAGTGTCCACCCTTATGTCTCATCCAGCTGTGGGTCTAGATATGGTCAATCCAGGTTGCATCACAGCCCCTGAACGCATTGTGTAAGAATTCCTCTCTCGTTCACTGTCTTTGTTTCATGGGTTTTTCAAAGTAATTTATTTTCATAATGGGATTTAGCTGCTTTTCACTGCTGTGTTTATGCCGCTTTACACCCACTTGATACACTAACAGAGAGATATCAATACATAGGCTTTACGATTATTATTAGTCAGATATATTCTTGTGCGGTGAATAGGGCGTGTTGAGTCCAGTTCTCTGAGCAAGGAGTAGGTCTTGTCTATTACATATTGGGTTTATGGAACGGTATCTGAGCTAATTTGAAACCCTTGTTTTATGTATCACCCCACCTCACCTTTCCCGTTAAGCAGCCATAGTGTGTTTTCTGCATGTGTGACTCTGTTCTGTTTTGTAATTCAGTTGAAGTGTAACGGTTTTTACATTCCCTCTATCAGTGATACCTTATGAGAAGTGTCCTTTTCTGTGTGACTTATTTCACTTAGAATCGTCGTACCTTAATCCACTCATCATGCTGCTACTAGCCTTATGACATTGATTTCATGGCTGAGAGATATTCCATTGTACATAAGGACCACAACTTCTTTATCCATTTTTCTCTTTCCTGGGATATTGAAGGTGGAATGAAGTGGAGGTCCTTGTCAACAGAGCAGCCCTAAACTTTGGGGTGCTTGTGTCTTGCTGATTTTTCATTTTCCCAATTTATACCCCCATGAGTGGAAGTGCCCTATGCTCTCTAAGCTGTGTTTTTCAGATGTTTCAGGACTCACCGGACACTTCTCCAGAGTGGCTCTTGGCAATTTACATCCCGCCCATCAGTGTAGCAAGGCTCCCATTTCTCCATGGCCTGTCCTGCATTTCTGGTTTTGACACTTTTTTCAGCATGGCCCTTTTGACCGATGGGAAGCGAGACTTGTTTGTAGCGCTGATTTGCCTTTCCAGGTTGCTTGGTTGGCCAAAAAGGGCGTATGCTTTTTTTCCTGAATATATTCAGGAAAAAACGCATACGCCCTTTTTGGCCAAGGGCATCATTGTCAACGTTTTGCCACTTTTCATGTGCTTTAAATGCGATTCGAATCTACTTCCTGAAATCTGTTTCCTGCAATTCTGCCTTGATTTCAAATCCTCTTCGTTGCCTTCCCTCAATATATTTGTGGACGAGAGTTATCATTTATAACTGCAGGTTTGTGAATTGCAGTGCCCTGAACCTCCATTTTACAACTCGTTTTTATGGGAGCTGGCCGCAAAATCACAGAATGGCTTCAGGCCCTGTTCTGGTTCCGGGGGGCAGGCTGAGCCTGTGGTTAATTCTTCTTTCTGATGGGAAAATAGAGTGACCTGTGCCTGTCCCAACACCAAGAGCTAGTCTCTCGTTGGTTCCACGTCTTCCCGTTTATCCTCAGGACAAATTGCAACCTGTACGGAACAGGAGGTTAAAGGTGCTGATGCTCCAAGTAGGGAGCTTGCTAGTAAAGCGGCTGGAATGGCGAACCCGGGCCCAAGGCGATGAGAAATGAGGTGCGTTTTAGAAACCTTTCCCCATCACACGGTGTACCATCTTCTGGGTTTCTCATGCATGTTTTTGATGTAGGAAGATGCCCTTGAAGCTGGAGATTTGGGACCCATGCGATGGGTACCACACAGTATTACTTTAAAGGGTCTGCGTTTGCTCACCCAACCTCACCAAACCTCTCAGCCCCAAGAGTGTCCACCCTTATGTCTCATCCAGCTGTGGGTCTAGATATGGTCAATCCAGGTTGCATCACAGCCCCTGAACGCATTGTGTAAGAATTCCTCTCTCGTTCACTGTCTTTGTTTCATGGGTTTTTCAAAGTAATTTATTTTCATAATGGGATTTAGCTGCTTTTCACTGCTGTGTTTATGCCGCTTTACACCCACTTGACACACTAACAGAGAGATATCAATACATAGGCTTTACGATTATTACTACTCAGATATATTCTTGTGCGGTGAATAGGGCGTGTTGAGTCCAGTTCTCTGAGCAAGGAGTAGGTCTTGTCTATTACATATTGGGTTTATGGAACGGTATCTGAGCTAATTTGAAACCCTTGTTTTATGTATCACCCCACCTCACCTTTCCCGTTAAGCAGCCATAGTGTGTTTTCTGCATGTGTGACTCTGTTCTGTTTTGTAATTCAGTTCAAGTGTAACGGTTTTTACATTCCCTCTATCAGTGATACCTTATGAGAAGTGTCCTTTTCTGTGTGACTTATTTCACTTAGAATCGTCGTACCTTAATCCACTCATCATGCTGCTACTAGCCTTATGACATTGATTTCCTGGCTGAGTGATATTCCATTGTACATAAGGACCACAACTTCTTTACCCATTTTTCTCTTTCCTGGGATATTTAAGGTGGAATGAAGTGGAGGTCCTTGTCAACAGAGCAGCCCTCAACTTTGGGGTGCTTGTGTCTTGCTGATTTTTCATTTTCCCAATTCATACCCCCATGAGTGGAAGTGCCCTATGCTCTCTAAGCTGTGTTTTTCAGATGTTTCAGGACTCACCGGACACTTCTCCAGAGTGGCTGTTGGCAATTTACATCCCGCCCATCAGTGTAGCAAGGCTCCCATTTCTCCATGGCCTGTCCTGCATTTCTGGTTTTGACACTTTTTTCAGCATGGCCCTTTTGACCGATGGGAAGCGAGACTTGTTTGTAGCGCTGATTTGCCTTTCCAGGTTGCTTGGTTGGCCAAAAAGGGCGTATGCGTTTTTTCCTGAATATATTCAGGAAAAAACGCATACGCCCTTTTTGGCCAAGGGCATCATTGTCAACGTTTTGCCGCTTTTCATGTGCTTTAAATGCGATTCGAATCTACTTCCTGAAATCTGTTTCCTGCAATTCTGCCTTGATTTCAAATCCTCTTCGTTGCCTTCCCTCAATATATTTGTGGACGAGAGTTATCATTTATAACTGCAGGTTTGTGAATTGCAGTGCCCTGAACCTCCATTTTACAACTCGTTTTTATGGGAGCTGGCCGCAAAATCACAGAATGGCTTCAGGCCCTGTTCTGGTTCCGGGGGGCAGGCTGAGCCTGTGGTTAATTCTTCTTTCTGATGGGAAAATAGAGTGACCTGTGCCTGTCCCAACACCAAGAGCTAGTCTCTCGTTGGTTCCACGTCTTCCCGTTTATCCTCAGGACAAATTGCAACCTGTACGGAACAGGAGGTTAAAGGTGCTGATGCTCCAAGTAGGGAGCTTGCTAGTAAAGCAGCTGGAATGGCGAACCCGGGCACAAGGAGATGAGAAATGAGGTGCGTTTTAGAAACCTTTCCCCATCACATGGTGTACCATCTTCTGGGTTTCTCATGCATGTTTTTGATGTAGGAAGATGCCCTTGAAGCTGGAGATTTGGGACCCATGCGATGGGTACCATGCAGTATTACTTTAAAGGGTCTGCGTTTGCTCACCCAACCTCACCAAACCTCTCAGCCCCAAGAGTGTCCACCCTTATGTCTCATCCAGCTGTGGGTCTAGATATGGTCAATCCAGGTTGCATCACAGCCCCTGAACGCATTGTGTAAGAATTCCTCTCTCGTTCACTGTCTTTGTTTCATGGGTTTTTCAAAGTAATTTATTTTCATAATGGGATTTAGCTGCTTTTCACTGCTGTGTTTATGCCGCTTTACACCCACTTGACACACTAACAGAGAGATATCAATACATAGGCTTTACGATTATTACTAGTCAGATATATTCTTGTGCGGTGAATAGGGCGTGTTGAGTCCAGTTCTCTGAGCAAGGAGTAGGTCTTGTCTATTACATATTGGGTTTATGGAACGGTATCTGAGCTAATTTGATACCCTTGTTTTATGTATCACCCCACCTCACCTTTCCCGTTAAGCAGCCATAGTGTGTTTTCTGCATGTGTGACTCTGTTCTGTTTTGTAATTCAGTTCAAGTGTAACGGTTTTTACATTCCCTCTATCAGTGATACCTTATGAGAAGTGTCCTTTTCTGTGTGACTTATTTCACTTAGAATCGTCGTACCTAAATCCACTCATCATGCTGCTACTAGCCTTATGACATTGATTTCATGGCTGAGTGATATTCCATTGTACATAAGGACCACAACTTCTTTACCCATTTTTCTCTTTCCTGGGATATTTAAGGTGGAATGAAGTGGAGGTCCTTGTCAACAGAGCAGCCCTAAACTTTGGGGTGCTTGTGTCTTGCTGATTTTTCATTTTCCCAATTCATACCCCCATGAGTGGAAGTGCCCTATGCTCTCTAAGCTGTGTTTTTCAGATGTTTCAGGACTCACCGTACACTTCTCCAGAGTGGCTGTTGGCAATTTACATCCCGCCCATCAGTGTAGCAAGGCTCCCATTTCTCCATGGCCTGTCCTGCACTTCTGGTTTTGACACTTTTTTCAGCATGGCCCTTTTGACCGATGGGAAGCGAGACTTGTTTGTAGCGCTCATTTGCCTTTCCAGGTTGCTTGGTTGGCCAAAAAGGGCGTATGCGTTTTTTCCTGAATATATTCAGGAAAAAACGCATACGCCCTTTTTGGCCAAGGGCATCATTGTCAACGTTTTGCCGCTTTTCATGTGCTTTAAATGCGATTCGAATCTACCTCCTGAAATCTCTTTCCTGCAATTCTGCCTTGATTTCAAATCCTCTTCTTTGCCTTCCCTCAATATATTTGTGGACGAGAGTTATCATTTATAACTCTGCAGGTTTGTGAATTGCAGTGCCCTGAACCTCCATTTTACAACTCGTTTTTATGGGAGCTGGCCGCAAAATCGCAGAATGGCTTCAGGCCCTGTTCTGGTTCCGGGGGGCAGGCTGAGCCTGTGGTTAATTCTTCTTTCTGATGGGAAAATAGAGTGACCTGTGCCTGTCCCAACACCAAGAGCTAGTCTCTCGTTGGTTCCACGTCTTCCCGTTTATCCTCAGGACAAATTGCAACCTGTACGGAACAGGAGGTTAAAGGTGCTGATGCTCCAAGTAGGGAGCTTGCTAGTAAAGCGGCTGGAATGGCGAACCCGGGCACAAGGCGATGAGAAATGAGGTGCGTTTTAGAAACCTTTCCCCATCACACTGTGTACCATCTTCTGGGTTTCTCATGCATGTTTTGATGTAGGAAGATGCCCTTGAAGCTGGAGATTTGGGACCCATGCGATGGGTACCATGCAGTATTACTTTAAAGGGTCTGCGTTTGCTCACCCAACCTCACCAAACCTCTCAGCCCCAAGAGTGTCCACCCTTATGTCTCATCCAGCTGTGGGTCTAGATATGGTCAATCCAGGTTGCATCACAGCCCCTGAACGCATTGTGTAAGAATTCCTCTCTCGTTCACTGTCTTTGTTTCATGGGTTTTTCAAAGTAATTTATTTTCATAATGGGATTTAGCTGCTTTTCACTGCTGTGTTTATGCCACTTTACACCCACTTGACACACTAACAGAGAGATATCAATACATAGGCTTTACGATTATTACTAGTCAGATATAATCTTGTGCGGTGAATAGGGCGTGTTGAGTCCAGTTCTCTGAGCAAGGAGTAGGTCTTGTCTATTACATATTGGGTTTATGGAACGGTATCTGAGCTAATTTGATACCCTTGTTTTATGTATCACCCCACCTCACCTTTCCCGTTAAGCAGCCATAGTGTGTTTTCTGCATGTGTGACTCTGTTCTGTTTTGTAATTCAGTTCAAGTGTAACGGTTTTTACATTCCCTCTATCAGTGATACCTTATGAGAAGTGTCCTTTTCTGTGTGACTTATTTCACTTAGAATCGTCGTACCTAAATCCACTCATCATGCTGCTACTAGCCTTATGACATTGATTTCATGGCTGAGTGATATTCCATTGTACATAAGGACCACAACTTCTTTACCCATTTTTCTCTTTCCTGGGATATTTAAGGTGGAATGAAGTGGAGGTCCTTGTCAACAGAGCAGCCCTCAACTTTGGGGTGCTTGTGTCTTGCTGATTTTTCATTTTCCCAATTCATACCCCCATGAGTGGAAGTGCCCTATGCTCTCTAAGCTGTGTTTTTCAGATGTTTCAGGACTCACCGTACACTTCTCCAGAGTGGCTGTTGGCAATTTACATCCCGCCCATCAGTGTAGCAAGGCTCCCATTTCTCCATGGCCTGTCCTGCATTTCTGGTTTTGACACTTTTTTCAGCATGGCCCTTTTGACCGATGGGAAGCGAGACTTGTTTGTAGCGCTGATTTGCCTTTCCAGGTTGCTTGGTTGGCCAAAAAGGGCGTATGCGTTTTTTCCTGAATATATTCAGGAAAAAACGCATACGCCCTTTTTGGCCAAGGGCATCATTGTCAACGTTTTGCCGCTTTTCATGTGCTTTAAAGGCGATTCGAGTCTACCTCCTGAAATCTCTTTCCTGCAATTCTGCCTTGATTTCAAATCCTCTTCTTTGCCTTCCCTCAATATATTTGTGGACGAGAGTTATCATTTATAACTCTGCAGGTTTGTGAATTGCAGTGCCCTGAACCTCCATTTTACAACTCGTTTTTATGGGAGCTGGCGGCAAAATCGCAGAATGGCTTCAGGCCCTGTTCTGGTTCCGGGGGGCAGGCTGAGCCTGTGGTTAATTCTTCTTTCTGATGGGAAAATAGAGTGACCTGTGCCTGTCCCAACACCAAGAGCTAGTCTCTCGTTGGTTCCACGTCTTCCCGTTTATCCTCAGGACAAATTGCAACCTGTACGGAACAGGAGGTTAAAGGTGCTGATGCTCCAAGTAGGGAGCTTGCTAGTAAAGCGGCTGGAATGGCGAACCCGGGCACAAGGCGATGAGAAATGAGGTGCGTTTTAGAAACCTTTCCCCATCACACGGTGTACCATCTTCTGGGTTTCTCATGCATGTTTTTGATGTAGGAAGATGCCCTTGAACCTGGAGATTTGGGACCCATGCGATGGGTATCATGCAGTATTACTTTAAAGGGTCTGCGTTTGCTCACCCAACCTCACCAAACCTCTCAGCCCCAAGAGTGTCCACCCTTATGTCTCATCCAGCTGTGCGTCTAGATATGGTCAATCCAGGTTGCATCACAGCCCCTGAACGCATTGTGTAAGAATTTCTCTCTCTTTCACTGTCTTTGTTTCATGGGTGTTTCAAAGTAATTTATTTTTATAATGGGGTTTAGCTGCTTTTCACTGCTGTGTTTATGCCGCTTTACACCCACTTGACACACTAACAAAGAGATATCAATACATAGGTTTTACGATTATTATTAGTCAGATATATTCTTGTGCGGTGAATAGGGCGTGTTGAGTCCAGTTCTCTGAGCAAGGAGTAGGTCTTGTCTACTACATATTGGGTTTATGGAACGGTATCTGAGCTAATTTGATACCCTTGTTTTATGTATCACCCCACCTCACCTTTCCCGTTAAGCAGCCATAGTGTGTTTTCTGCATGTGTGACTCTGTTCTGTTTTGTAATTCAGTTCAAGTGTAACGGTTTTTACATTCCCTCTATAAGTGATACCTTATGAGAAGTGTCCTTTTCTGTGTGACTTATTTCACTTAGAATCGTCGTACCTAAATCCACTCATCATGCTGCTACTAACCTTATGACATTGATTTCATGGCTGAGTGATATTCCATTGTACATAAGGACCACAACTTCTTTATCCATTTTTCTCTTTCCTGGGATATTGAAGGTGGAATGAAGTGGAGGTCCTTGTCAACAGAGCAGCCCTCAACTTTGGGGTGCTTGTGTCTTGCTGATTTTTCATTTTCCCAATTTATACCCCCATGAGTGGAAGTGCCCTATGCTCTCTAAGCTGTGTTTTTCAGATGTTTCAGGACACACCGTACACTTCTCCAGAGTGGCTGTTGGCAATTTACATCCCGCCCATCAGTGTAACAAGGCTCCCATTTCTCCATGGCCTGTCCTGCATTTCTGGTTTTGACACTTTTTTCAGCATGGCCCTTTTGACCGATGGGAAGCGAGACTTCTCTGTAGCGCTGATTTGCCTTTCCAGGTTGCTTGGTTGGCCAAAAAGGGCGTATGCGTTTTTTCCTGAATATATTCAGGAAAAAACGCATACGCCCTTTTTGGCCAAGGGCATCATTGTCAACGTTTTGCCGCTTTTCATGTGCTTTAAAGGCGATTCGTATCTACCTCCTGAAATCTGTTTCGTGCAATTCTGCCTTGATTTCAAATCCTCTTCTTTGCCTTCCCTCAATATATTTGTGGACGAGAGTTATCATTTATAACTGCAGGTTTGTGAATTGCAGTGCCCTGAACCTCCATTTTACAACTCGTTTTTATGGGAGCTGGCCGCAAAATCGCAGAATGGCTTCAGGCCCTGTTCTGGT
This sequence comes from Balaenoptera borealis, assembly GCF_965194805.1. Lineage (NCBI taxonomy): Eukaryota > Metazoa > Chordata > Mammalia > Artiodactyla > Balaenopteridae > Balaenoptera > Balaenoptera borealis. The sequence goes on from NW_028123754.1 coordinate 396,574, forward strand.
TCCGGGGGGTAGGCTGAGCCTGTGGTTAATTCTTCTTTCTTATGGGAAAATAGAGTGACCTGTGCCTGTCCCAACACCAAGAGCTAGTCTCTCGTTGGTTCCACGTCTTCCCGTTTATCCTCAGGACAAATTGCAACCTGTACGGAACAGGAGGTTAAAGGTGCTGATGCTCCAAGTAGGGAGCTTGCTAGTAAAGCGGCTGGAATGGCGAACCCGGGCACAAGGCGATGAGAAATGAGGTGCGTTTTAGAAACCTTTCCCCATCACACGGTGTACCATCTTCTGGGTTTCTCATGCATGTTTTTGATGTAGGAAGATGCCCTTGAACCTGGAGATTTGGGACCCATGCGATGGGTACCACGCAGTATTCCTTTAAAGGGTCTGCGTTTGCTCACCCAACCTCACCAAACCTCTCAGCCCCAAGAGTGTCCACCCTTATGTCTCATCCAGCTGTGCGTCTAGATATGGTCAATCCAGGTTGCATCACAGCCCCTGAACGCATTGTGTAAGAATTTCTCTCTCTTTCACTGTCTTTGTTTCATGGGTGTTTCAAAGTAATTTATTTTTATAATGGGGTTTAGCTGCTTTTCACTGCTGTGTTTATGCCGCTTTACACCCACTTGACACACTAACAGAGAGATATCAATACATAGGCTTTACGATTATTACTAGTCAGATATATTCTTGTGCGGTGAATAGGGCGTGTTGAGTCCAGTTCTCTGAGCAAGGAGTAGGTCTTGTCTATTACATATTGGGTTTATGGAACGGTATCTGAGCTAATTTGATACCCTTGTTTTATGTATCACCCCACCTCACCTTTCCCGTTAAGCAGCCATAGTGTGTTTTCTGCATGTGTGACTCTGTTCTGTTTTGTAATTCAGTTCAAGTGTAACGGTTTTTACATTCCCTCTATCAGTGATACCTTATGAGAAGTGTCCTTTTCTGTGTGACTTATTTCACTTAGAATCGTCGTACCTAAATCCACTCATCATGCTGCTACTAGCCTTATGACATTGATTTCATGGCTGAGTGATATTCCATTGTACATAAGGACCACAACTTCTTTACCCATTTTTATCTTTCCTGGGATATTTAAGGTGGAATGAAGTGGAGGTCCTTGTCAACAGAGCAGCCCTCAACTTTGGGGTGCTTGTGTCTTGCTGATTTTTCATTTTCCCAATTCATACCCCCATGAGTGGAAGTGCCCTATGCTCTCTAAGCTGTGTTTTTCAGATGTTTCAGGACTCACCGTACACTTCTCCAGAGTGGCTGTTGGCAATTTACATCCCGCCCATCAGTGTAGCAAGGCTCCCATTTCTCCATGGCCTGTCCTGCATTTCTGGTTTTGACACTTTTTTCAGCATGGCCCTTTTGACCGATGGGAAGCGAGACTTGTTTGTAGCGCTGATTTGCCTTTCCAGGTTGCTTGGTTGGCCAAAAAGGGCGTATGCGTTTTTTCCTGAATATATTCAGGAAAAAACGCATACGCCCTTTTTGGCCAAGGGCATCATTGTCAACGTTTTGCCGCTTTTCATGTGCTTTAAATGCGATTCGAATCTACTTCCTGAAATCTGTTTCCTGCAATTCTGCCTTGATTTCAAATCCTCTTCGTTGCCTTCCCTCAATATATTTGTGGACGAGAGTTATCATTTATAACTGCAGGTTTGTGAATTGCAGTGCCCTGAACCTCCATTTTACAACTCGTTTTTATGGGAGCTGGCCGCAAAATCACAGAATGGCTTCAGGCCCTGTTCTGGTTCCGGGGGGCAGGCTGAGCCTGTGGTTAATTCTTCTTTCTGATGGGAAAATAGAGTGACCTGTGCCTGTCCCAACACCAAGAGCTAGTCTCTCGTTGGTTCCACGTCTTCCCGTTTATCCTCAGGACAAATTGCAACCTGTACGGAACAGGAGGTTAAAGGTGCTGATGCTCCAAGTAGGGAGCTTGCTAGTAAAGCGGCTGGAATGGCGAACCCGGGCACAAGGAGATGAGAAATGAGGTGCGTTTTAGAAACCTTTCCCCATCACACGGTGTACCATCTTCTGGGTTTCTCATGCATGTTTTTGATGTAGGAAGATGCCCTTGAAGCTGGAGATTTGGGACCCATGCGATGGGTACCACACAGTATTACTTTAAAGGGTCTGCGTTTGCTCACCCAACCTCACCAAACCTCTCAGCCCCAAGAGTGTCCACCCTTATGTCTCATCCAGCTGTGGGTCTAGATATGGTCAATCCAGGTTGCATCACAGCCCCTGAACGCATTGTGTAAGAATTCCTCTCTCGTTCACTGTCTTTGTTTCATGGGTTTTTCAAAGTAATTTATTTTCATAATGGGATTTAGCTGCTTTTCACTGCTGTGTTTATGCCGCTTTACACCCACTTGACACACTAACAGAGAGATATCAATACATAGGCTTTACGATTATTACTAGTCAGATATATTCTTGTGCGGTGAATAGGGCGTGTTGAGTCCAGTTCTCTGAGCAAGGAGTAGGTCTTGTCTATTACATATTGGGTTTATGGAACGGTATCTGAGCTAATTTGAAACCCTTGTTTTATGTATCACCCCACCTCACCTTTCCCGTTAAGCAGCCATAGTGTGTTTTCTGCATGTGTGACTCTGTTCTGTTTTGTAATTCAGTTCAAGTGTAACGGTTTTTACATTCCCTCTATCAGTGATACCTTATGAGAAGTGTCCTTTTCTGTGTGACTTATTTCACTTAGAATCCTTGTACCTTAATCCACTCATCATGCTGCTACTAGCCTTATGACATTGATTTCATGGCTGAGTGATATTCCATTGTACATAAGGACCACAACTTCTTTACCCATTTTTCTCTTTCCTGGGATATTTAAGGTGGAATGAAGTGGAGGTCCTTGTCAACAGAGCAGCCCTCAACTTTGGGGTGCTTGTGTCTTGCTGATTTTTCATTTTCCCAATTCATACCCCCATGAGTGGAAGTGCCCTATGCTCTCTAAGCTGTGTTTTTCAGATGTTTCAGGACTCACCGGACACTTCTCCAGAGTGGCTGTTGGCAATTTACATCCCGCCCATCAGTGTAGCAAGGCTCCCATTTCTCCATGGCCTGTCCTGCATTTCTGGTTTTGACACTTTTTTCAGCATGGCCCTTTTGACCGATGGGAAGCGAGACTTGTTTGTAGCGCTGATTTGCCTTTCCAGGTTGCTTGGTTGGCCAAAAAGGGCGTATGCGTTTTTTCCTGAATATATTCAGGAAAAAACGCATACGCCCTTTTTGGCCAAGGGCATCATTGTCAACGTTTTGCCGCTTTTCATGTGCTTTAAATGCGATTCGAATCTACTTCCTGAAATCTGTTTCCTGCAATTCTGCCTTGATTTCAAATCCTCTTCGTTGCCTTCCCTCAATATATTTGTGGACGAGAGTTATCATTTATAACTGCAGGTTTGTGAATTGCAGTGCCCTGAACCTCCATTTTACAACTCGTTTTTATGGGAGCTGGCCGCAAAATCACAGAATGGCTTCAGGCCCTGTTCTGGTTCCGGGGGGCAGGCTGAGCCTGTGGTTAATTCTTCTTTCTGATGGGAAAATAGAGTGACCTGTGCCTGTCCCAACACCAAGAGCTAGTCTCTCGTTGGTTCCACGTCTTCCCGTTTATCCTCAGGACAAATTGCAACCTGTACGGAACAGGAGGTTAAAGGTGCTGATGCTCCAAGTAGGGAGCTTGCTAGTAAAGCGGCTGGAATGGCGAACCCGGGCACAAGGAGATGAGAAATGAGGTGCGTTTTAGAAACCTTTCCCCATCACACGGTGTACCATCTTCTGGGTTTCTCATGCATGTTTTTGATGTAGGAAGATGCCCTTGAAGCTGGAGATTTGGGACCCATGCGATGGGTACCACGCAGTATTACTTTAAAGGGTCTGCGTTTGCTCACCCAACCTCACCAAACCTCTCAGCCCCAAGAGTGTCCACCCTTATGTCTCATCCAGCTGTGGGTCTAGATATGGTCAATCCAGGTTGCATCACAGCCCCTGAACGCATTGTGTAAGAATTCCTCTCTCGTTCACTGTCTTTGTTTCATGGGTTTTTCAAAGTAATTTATTTTCATAATGGGATTTAGCTGCTTTTCACTGCTGTGTTTATGCCGCTTTACACCCACTTGACACACTAACAGAGAGATATCAATACATAGGCTTTACGATTATTACTAGTCAGATATATTCTTGTGCGGTGAATAGGGCGTGTTGAGTCCAGTTCTCTGAGCAAGGAGTAGGTCTTGTCTATTACATATTGGGTTTATGGAACGGTATCTGAGCTAATTTGAAACCCTTGTTTTATGTATCACCCCACCTCACCTTTCCCGTTAAGCAGCCATAGTGTGTTTTCTGCATGTGTGACTCTGTTCTGTTTTGTAATTCAGTTCAAGTGTAACGGTTTTTACATTCCCTCTATCAGTGATACCTTATGAGAAGTGTCCTTTTCTGTGTGACTTATTTCACTTAGAATCGTCGTACCTTAATCCACTCATCATGCTGCTACTAGCCTTATGACATTGATTTCATGGCTGAGTGATATTCCATTGTACATAAGGACCACAACTTCTTTACCCATTTTTCTCTTTCCTGGGATATTTAAGGTGGAATGAAGTGGAGGTCCTTGTCAACAGAGCAGCCCTCAACTTTGGGGTGCTTGTGTCTTGCTGATTTTTCATTTTCCCAATTCATACCCCCATGAGTGGAAGTGCCCTATGCTCTCTAAGCTGTGTTTTTCAGATGTTTCAGGACTCACCGGACACTTCTCCAGAGTGGCTGTTGGCAATTTACATCCCGCCCATCAGTGTAGCAAGGCTCCCATTTCTCCATGGCCTGTCCTGCATTTCTGGTTTTGACACTTTTTTCAGCATGGCCCTTTTGACCGATGGGAAGCGAGACTTGTTTGTAGCGCTGATTTGCCTTTCCAGGTTGCTTGGTTGGCCAAAAAGGGCGTATGCGTTTTTTCCTGAATATATTCAGGAAAAAACGCATACGCCCTTTTTGGCCAAGGGCATCATTGTCAACGTTTTGCCGCTTTTCATGTGCTTTAAATGCGATTCGAATCTACTTCCTGAAATCTGTTTCCTGCAATTCTGCCTTGATTTCAAATCCTCTTCGTTGCCTTCCCTCAATATATTTGTGGACGAGAGTTATCATTTATAACTGCAGGTTTGTGAATTGCAGTGCCCTGAACCTCCATTTTACAACTCGTTTTTATGGGAGCTGGCCGCAAAATCACAGAATGGCTTCAGGCCCTGTTCTGGTTCCGGGGGGCAGGCTGAGCCTGTGGTTAATTCTTCTTTCTGATGGGAAAATAGAGTGACCTGTGCCTGTCCCAACACCAAGAGCTAGTCTCTCGTTGGTTCCACGTCTTCCCGTTTATCCTCAGGACAAATTGCAACCTGTACGGAACAGGAGGTTAAAGGTGCTGATGCTCCAAGTAGGGAGCTTGCTAGTAAAGCAGCTGGAATGGCGAACCCGGGCACAAGGCGATGAGAAATGAGGTGCGTTTTAGAAACCTTTCCCCATCACACGGTGTACCATCTTCTGGGTTTCTCATGCATGTTTTTGATGTAGGAAGATGCCCTTGAAGCTGGAGTTTTGGGACCCATGCGATGGGTACCATGCAGTATTACTTTAAAGGGTCTGCGTTTGCTCACCCAACCTCACCAAACCTCTCAGCCCCAAGAGTGTCCACCCTTATGTCTCATCCAGCTGTGGGTCTAGATATGGTCAATCCAGGTTGCATCACAGCCCCTGAACGCATTGTGTAAGAATTCCTCTCTCGTTCACTGTCTTTGTTTCATGGGTTTTTCAAAGTAATTTATTTTCATAATGGGATTTAGCTGCTTTTCACTGCTGTGTTTATGCCGCTTTACACCCACTTGATACACTAACAGAGAGATATCAATACATAGGCTTTACGATTATTATTAGTCAGATATATTCTTGTGCGGTGAATAGGGCGTGTTGAGTCCAGTTCTCTGAGCAAGGAGTAGGTCTTGTCTATTACATATTGGGTTTATGGAACGGTATCTGAGCTAATTTGAAACCCTTGTTTTATGTATCACCCCACCTCACCTTTCCCGTTAAGCAGCCATAGTGTGTTTTCTGCATGTGTGACTCTGTTCTGTTTTGTAATTCAGTTCAAGTGTAACGGTTTTTACATTCCCTCTATCAGTGATACCTTATGAGAAGTGTCCTTTTCTGTGTGACTTATTTCACTTAGAATCGTCGTACCTTAATCCACTCATCATGCTGCTACTAGCCTTATGACATTGATTTCATGGCTGAGAGATATTCCATTGTACATAAGGACCACAACTTCTTTATCCATTTTTCTCTTTCCTGGGATATTGAAGGTGGAATGAAGTGGAGGTCCTTGTCAACAGAGCAGCCCTAAACTTTGGGGTGCTTGTGTCTTGCTGATTTTTCATTTTCCCAATTTATACCCCCATGAGTGGAAGTGCCCTATGCTCTCTAAGCTGTGTTTTTCAGATGTTTCAGGACTCACCGGACACTTCTCCAGAGTGGCTCTTGGCAATTTACATCCCGCCCATCAGTGTAGCAAGGCTCCCATTTCTCCATGGCCTGTCCTGCATTTCTGGTTTTGACACTTTTTTCAGCATGGCCCTTTTGACCGATGGGAAGCGAGACTTGTTTGTAGCGCTGATTTGCCTTTCCAGGTTGCTTGGTTGGCCAAAAAGGGCGTATGCGTTTTTTCCTGAATATATTCAGGAAAAAACGCATACGCCCTTTTTGGCCAAGGGCATCATTGTCAACGTTTTGCCGCTTTTCATGTGCTTTAAATGCGATTCGAATCTACTTCCTGAAATCTGTTTCCTGCAATTCTGCCTTGATTTCAAATCCTCTTCGTTGCCTTCCCTCAATATATTTGTGGACGAGAGTTATCATTTATAACTGCAGGTTTGTGAATTGCAGTGCCCTGAACCTCCATTTTACAACTCGTTTTTATGGGAGCTGGCCGCAAAATCACAGAATGGCTTCAGGCCCTGTTCTGGTTCCGGGGGGCAGGCTGAGCCTGTGGTTAATTCTTCTTTCTGATGGGAAAATAGAGTGACCTGTGCCTGTCCCAACACCAAGAGCTAGTCTCTCGTTGGTTCCACGTCTTCCCGTTTATCCTCAGGACAAATTGCAACCTGTACGGAACAGGAGGTTAAAGGTGCTGATGCTCCAAGTAGGGAGCTTGCTAGTAAAGCAGCTGGAATGGCGAACCCGGGCACAAGGAGATGAGAAATGAGGTGCGTTTTAGAAACCTTTCCCCATCACATGGTGTACCATCTTCTGGGTTTCTCATGCATGTTTTTGATGTAGGAAGATGCCCTTGAAGCTGGAGATTTGGGACCCATGCGATGGGTACCATGCAGTATTACTTTAAAGGGTCTGCGTTTGCTCACCCAACCTCACCAAACCTCTCAGCCCCAAGAGTGTCCACCCTTATGTCTCATCCAGCTGTGGGTCTAGATATGGTCAATCCAGGTTGCATCACAGCCCCTGAACGCATTGTGTAAGAATTCCTCTCTCGTTCACTGTCTTTGTTTCATGGGTTTTTCAAAGTAATTTATTTTCATAATGGGATTTAGCTGCTTTTCACTGCTGTGTTTATGCCGCTTTACACCCACTTGACACACTAACAGAGAGATATCAATACATAGGCTTTACGATTATTACTAGTCAGATATATTCTTGTGCGGTGAATAGGGCGTGTTGAGTCCAGTTCTCTGAGCAAGGAGTAGGTCTTGTCTATTACATATTGGGTTTATGGAACGGTATCTGAGCTAATTTGATACCCTTGTTTTATGTATCACCCCACCTCACCTTTCCCGTTAAGCAGCCATAGTGTGTTTTCTGCATGTGTGACTCTGTTCTGTTTTGTAATTCAGTTCAAGTGTAACGGTTTTTACATTCCCTCTATCAGTGATACCTTATGAGAAGTGTCCTTTTCTGTGTGACTTATTTCACTTAGAATCGTCGTACCTAAATCCACTCATCATGCTGCTACTAGCCTTATGACATTGATTTCATGGCTGAGTGATATTCCATTGTACATAAGGACCACAACTTCTTTACCCATTTTTCTCTTTCCTGGGATATTTAAGGTGGAATGAAGTGGAGGTCCTTGTCAACAGAGCAGCCCTAAACTTTGGGGTGCTTGTGTCTTGCTGATTTTTCATTTTCCCAATTCATACCCCCATGAGTGGAAGTGCCCTATGCTCTCTAAGCTGTGTTTTTCAGATGTTTCAGGACTCACCGTACACTTCTCCAGAGTGGCTGTTGGCAATTTACATCCCGCCCATCAGTGTAGCAAGGCTCCCATTTCTCCATGGCCTGTCCTGCACTTCTGGTTTTGACACTTTTTTCAGCATGGCCCTTTTGACCGATGGGAAGCGAGACTTGTTTGTAGCGCTCATTTGCCTTTCCAGGTTGCTTGGTTGGCCAAAAAGGGCGTATGCGTTTTTTCCTGAATATATTCAGGAAAAAACGCATACGCCCTTTTTGGCCAAGGGCATCATTGTCAACGTTTTGCCGCTTTTCATGTGCTTTAAATGCGATTCGAATCTACCTCCTGAAATCTCTTTCCTGCAATTCTGCCTTGATTTCAAATCCTCTTCTTTGCCTTCCCTCAATATATTTGTGGACGAGAGTTATCATTTATAACTCTGCAGGTTTGTGAATTGCAGTGCCCTGAACCTCCATTTTACAACTCGTTTTTATGGGAGCTGGCCGCAAAATCGCAGAATGGCTTCAGGCCCTGTTCTGGTTCCGGGGGGCAGGCTGAGCCTGTGGTTAATTCTTCTTTCTGATGGGAAAATAGAGTGACCTGTGCCTGTCCCAACACCAAGAGCTAGTCTCTCGTTGGTTCCACGTCTTCCCGTTTATCCTCAGGACAAATTGCAACCTGTACGGAACAGGAGGTTAAAGGTGCTGATGCTCCAAGTAGGGAGCTTGCTAGTAAAGCGGCTGGAATGGCGAACCCGGGCACAAGGCGATGAGAAATGAGGTGCGTTTTAGAAACCTTTCCCCATCACACTGTGTACCATCTTCTGGGTTTCTCATGCATGTTTTGATGTAGGAAGATGCCCTTGAAGCTGGAGATTTGGGACCCATGCGATGGGTACCATGCAGTATTACTTTAAAGGGTCTGCGTTTGCTCACCCAACCTCACCAAACCTCTCAGCCCCAAGAGTGTCCACCCTTATGTCTCATCCAGCTGTGGGTCTAGATATGGTCAATCCAGGTTGCATCACAGCCCCTGAACGCATTGTGTAAGAATTCCTCTCTCGTTCACTGTCTTTGTTTCATGGGTTTTTCAAAGTAATTTATTTTCATAATGGGATTTAGCTGCTTTTCACTGCTGTGTTTATGCCACTTTACACCCACTTGACACACTAACAGAGAGATATCAATACATAGGCTTTACGATTATTACTAGTCAGATATAATCTTGTGCGGTGAATAGGGCGTGTTGAGTCCAGTTCTCTGAGCAAGGAGTAGGTCTTGTCTATTACATATTGGGTTTATGGAACGGTATCTGAGCTAATTTGATACCCTTGTTTTATGTATCACCCCACCTCACCTTTCCCGTTAAGCAGCCATAGTGTGTTTTCTGCATGTGTGACTCTGTTCTGTTTTGTAATTCAGTTCAAGTGTAACGGTTTTTACATTCCCTCTATCAGTGATACCTTATGAGAAGTGTCCTTTTCTGTGTGACTTATTTCACTTAGAATCGTCGTACCTAAATCCACTCATCATGCTGCTACTAGCCTTATGACATTGATTTCATGGCTGAGTGATATTCCATTGTACATAAGGACCACAACTTCTTTACCCATTTTTCTCTTTCCTGGGATATTTAAGGTGGAATGAAGTGGAGGTCCTTGTCAACAGAGCAGCCCTCAACTTTGGGGTGCTTGTGTCTTGCTGATTTTTCATTTTCCCAATTCATACCCCCATGAGTGGAAGTGCCCTATGCTCTCTAAGCTGTGTTTTTCAGATGTTTCAGGACTCACCGTACACTTCTCCAGAGTGGCTGTTGGCAATTTACATCCCGCCCATCAGTGTAGCAAGGCTCCCATTTCTCCATGGCCTGTCCTGCATTTCTGGTTTTGACACTTTTTTCAGCATGGCCCTTTTGACCGATGGGAAGCGAGACTTGTTTGTAGCGCTGATTTGCCTTTCCAGGTTGCTTGGTTGGCCAAAAAGGGCGTATGCGTTTTTTCCTGAATATATTCAGGAAAAAACGCATACGCCCTTTTTGGCCAAGGGCATCATTGTCAACGTTTTGCCGCTTTTCATGTGCTTTAAAGGCGATTCGAGTCTACCTCCTGAAATCTCTTTCCTGCAATTCTGCCTTGATTTCAAATCCTCTTCTTTGCCTTCCCTCAATATATTTGTGGACGAGAGTTATCATTTATAACTCTGCAGGTTTGTGAATTGCAGTGCCCTGAACCTCCATTTTACAACTCGTTTTTATGGGAGCTGGCGGCAAAATCGCAGAATGGCTTCAGGCCCTGTTCTGGTTCCGGGGGGCAGGCTGAGCCTGTGGTTAATTCTTCTTTCTGATGGGAAAATAGAGTGACCTGTGCCTGTCCCAACACCAAGAGCTAGTCTCTCGTTGGTTCCACGTCTTCCCGTTTATCCTCAGGACAAATTGCAACCTGTACGGAACAGGAGGTTAAAGGTGCTGATGCTCCAAGTAGGGAGCTTGCTAGTAAAGCGGCTGGAATGGCGAACCCGGGCACAAGGCGATGAGAAATGAGGTGCGTTTTAGAAACCTTTCCCCATCACACGGTGTACCATCTTCTGGGTTTCTCATGCATGTTTTTGATGTAGGAAGATGCCCTTGAACCTGGAGATTTGGGACCCATGCGATGGGTATCATGCAGTATTACTTTAAAGGGTCTGCGTTTGCTCACCCAACCTCACCAAACCTCTCAGCCCCAAGAGTGTCCACCCTTATGTCTCATCCAGCTGTGCGTCTAGATATGGTCAATCCAGGTTGCATCACAGCCCCTGAACGCATTGTGTAAGAATTTCTCTCTCTTTCACTGTCTTTGTTTCATGGGTGTTTCAAAGTAATTTATTTTTATAATGGGGTTTAGCTGCTTTTCACTGCTGTGTTTATGCCGCTTTACACCCACTTGACACACTAACAAAGAGATATCAATACATAGGTTTTACGATTATTATTAGTCAGATATATTCTTGTGCGGTGAATAGGGCGTGTTGAGTCCAGTTCTCTGAGCAAGGAGTAGGTCTTGTCTACTACATATTGGGTTTATGGAACGGTATCTGAGCTAATTTGATACCCTTGTTTTATGTATCACCCCACCTCACCTTTCCCGTTAAGCAGCCATAGTGTGTTTTCTGCATGTGTGACTCTGTTCTGTTTTGTAATTCAGTTCAAGTGTAACGGTTTTTACATTCCCTCTATAAGTGATACCTTATGAGAAGTGTCCTTTTCTGTGTGACTTATTTCACTTAGAATCGTCGTACCTAAATCCACTCATCATGCTGCTACTAACCTTATGACATTGATTTCATGGCTGAGTGATATTCCATTGTACATAAGGACCACAACTTCTTTATCCATTTTTCTCTTTCCTGGGATATTGAAGGTGGAATGAAGTGGAGGTCCTTGTCAACAGAGCAGCCCTCAACTTTGGGGTGCTTGTGTCTTGCTGATTTTTCATTTTCCCAATTTATACCCCCATGAGTGGAAGTGCCCTATGCTCTCTAAGCTGTGTTTTTCAGATGTTTCAGGACACACCGTACACTTCTCCAGAGTGGCTGTTGGCAATTTACATCCCGCCCATCAGTGTAACAAGGCTCCCATTTCTCCATGGCCTGTCCTGCATTTCTGGTTTTGACACTTTTTTCAGCATGGCCCTTTTGACCGATGGGAAGCGAGACTTCTCTGTAGCGCTGATTTGCCTTTCCAGGTTGCTTGGTTGGCCAAAAAGGGCGTATGCGTTTTTTCCTGAATATATTCAGGAAAAAACGCATACGCCCTTTTTGGCCAAGGGCATCATTGTCAACGTTTTGCCGCTTTTCATGTGCTTTAAAGGCGATTCGTATCTACCTCCTGAAATCTGTTTCGTGCAATTCTGCCTTGATTTCAAATCCTCTTCTTTGCCTTCCCTCAATATATTTGTGGACGAGAGTTATCATTTATAACTGCAGGTTTGTGAATTGCAGTGCCCTGAACCTCCATTTTACAACTCGTTTTTATGGGAGCTGGCCGCAAAATCGCAGAATGGCTTCAGGCCCTGTTCTGGTTCCGGGGGGTAGGCTGAGCCTGTGGTTAATTCTTCTTTCTTATGGGAAAATAGAGTGACCTGTGCCTGTCCCAACACCAAGAGCTAGTCTCTCGTTGGTTCCACGTCTTCCCGTTTATCCTCAGGACAAATTGCAACCTGTACGGAACAGGAGGTTAAAGGTGCTGATGCTCCAAGTAGGGAGCTTGCTAGTAAAGCGGCTGGAATGGCGAACCCGGGCACAAGGCGATGAGAAATGAGGTGCGTTTTAGAAACCTTTCCCCATCACACGGTGTACCATCTTCTGGGTTTCTCATGCATGTTTTTGATGTAGGAAGATGCCCTTGAACCTGGAGATTTGGGACCCATGCGATGGGTACCACGCAGTATTCCTTTAAAGGGTCTGCGTTTGCTCACCCAACCTCACCAAACCTCTCAGCCCCAAGAGTGTCCACCCTTATGTCTCATCCAGCTGTGCGTCTAGATATGGTCAATCCAGGTTGCATCACAGCCCCTGAACGCATTGTGTAAGAATTTCTCTCTCTTTCACTGTCTTTGTTTCATGGGTGTTTCAAAGTAATTTATTTTTATAATGGGGTTTAGCTGCTTTTCACTGCTGTGTTTATGCCGCTTTACACCCACTTGACACACTAACAGAGAGATATCAATACATAGGCTTTACGATTATTACTAGTCAGATATATTCTTGTGCGGTGAATAGGGCGTGTTGAGTCCAGTTCTCTGAGCAAGGAGTAGGTCTTGTCTATTACATATTGGGTTTATGGAACGGTATCTGAGCTAATTTGATACCCTTGTTTTATGTATCACCCCACCTCACCTTTCCCGTTAAGCAGCCATAGTGTGTTTTCTGCATGTGTGACTCTGTTCTGTTTTGTAATTCAGTTCAAGTGTAACGGTTTTTACATTCCCTCTATCAGTGATACCTTATGAGAAGTGTCCTTTTCTGTGTGACTTATTTCACTTAGAATCGTCGTACCTAAATCCACTCATCATGCTGCTACTAGCCTTATGACATTGATTTCATGGCTGAGTGATATTCCATTGTACATAAGGACCACAACTTCTTTACCCATTTTTATCTTTCCTGGGATATTTAAGGTGGAATGAAGTGGAGGTCCTTGTCAACAGAGCAGCCCTCAACTTTGGGGTGCTTGTGTCTTGCTGATTTTTCATTTTCCCAATTCATACCCCCATGAGTGGAAGTGCCCTATGCTCTCTAAGCTGTGTTTTTCAGATGTTTCAGGACTCACCGTACACTTCTCCAGAGTGGCTGTTGGCAATTTACATCCCGCCCATCAGTGTAGCAAGGCTCCCATTTCTCCATGGCCTGTCCTGCATTTCTGGTTTTGACACTTTTTTCAGCATGGCCCTTTTGACCGATGGGAAGCGAGACTTGTTTGTAGCGCTGATTTGCCTTTCCAGGTTGCTTGGTTGGCCAAAAAGGGCGTATGCGTTTTTTCCTGAATATATTCAGGAAAAAACGCATACGCCCTTTTTGGCCAAGGGCATCATTGTCAACGTTTTGCCGCTTTTCATGTGCTTTAAATGCGATTCGAATCTACTTCCTGAAATCTGTTTCCTGCAATTCTGCCTTGATTTCAAATCCTCTTCGTTGCCTTCCCTCAATATATTTGTGGACGAGAGTTATCATTTATAACTGCAGGTTTGTGAATTGCAGTGCCCTGAACCTCCATTTTACAACTCGTTTTTATGGGAGCTGGCCGCAAAATCACAGAATGGCTTCAGGCCCTGTTCTGGTTCCGGGGGGCAGGCTGAGCCTGTGGTTAATTCTTCTTTCTGATGGGAAAATAGAGTGACCTGTGCCTGTCCCAACACCAAGAGCTAGTCTCTCGTTGGTTCCACGTCTTCCCGTTTATCCTCAGGACAAATTGCAACCTGTACGGAACAGGAGGTTAAAGGTGCTGATGCTCCAAGTAGGGAGCTTGCTAGTAAAGCGGCTGGAATGGCGAACCCGGGCACAAGGAGATGAGAAATGAGGTGCGTTTTAGAAACCTTTCCCCATCACACGGTGTACCATCTTCTGGGTTTCTCATGCATGTTTTTGATGTAGGAAGATGCCCTTGAAGCTGGAGATTTGGGACCCATGCGATGGGTACCACACAGTATTACTTTAAAGGGTCTGCGTTTGCTCACCCAACCTCACCAAACCTCTCAGCCCCAAGAGTGTCCACCCTTATGTCTCATCCAGCTGTGGGTCTAGATATGGTCAATCCAGGTTGCATCACAGCCCCTGAACGCATTGTGTAAGAATTCCTCTCTCGTTCACTGTCTTTGTTTCATGGGTTTTTCAAAGTAATTTATTTTCATAATGGGATTTAGCTGCTTTTCACTGCTGTGTTTATGCCGCTTTACACCCACTTGACACACTAACAGAGAGATATCAATACATAGGCTTTACGATTATTACTAGTCAGATATATTCTTGTGCGGTGAATAGGGCGTGTTGAGTCCAGTTCTCTGAGCAAGGAGTAGGTCTTGTCTATTACATATTGGGTTTATGGAACGGTATCTGAGCTAATTTGAAACCCTTGTTTTATGTATCACCCCACCTCACCTTTCCCGTTAAGCAGCCATAGTGTGTTTTCTGCATGTGTGACTCTGTTCTGTTTTGTAATTCAGTTCAAGTGTAACGGTTTTTACATTCCCTCTATCAGTGATACCTTATGAGAAGTGTCCTTTTCTGTGTGACTTATTTCACTTAGAATCCTTGTACCTTAATCCACTCATCATGCTGCTACTAGCCTTATGACATTGATTTCATGGCTGAGTGATATTCCATTGTACATAAGGACCACAACTTCTTTACCCATTTTTCTCTTTCCTGGGATATTTAAGGTGGAATGAAGTGGAGGTCCTTGTCAACAGAGCAGCCCTCAACTTTGGGGTGCTTGTGTCTTGCTGATTTTTCATTTTCCCAATTCATACCCCCATGAGTGGAAGTGCCCTATGCTCTCTAAGCTGTGTTTTTCAGATGTTTCAGGACTCACCGGACACTTCTCCAGAGTGGCTGTTGGCAATTTACATCCCGCCCATCAGTGTAGCAAGGCTCCCATTTCTCCATGGCCTGTCCTGCATTTCTGGTTTTGACACTTTTTTCAGCATGGCCCTTTTGACCGATGGGAAGCGAGACTTGTTTGTAGCGCTGATTTGCCTTTCCAGGTTGCTTGGTTGGCCAAAAAGGGCGTATGCGTTTTTTCCTGAATATATTCAGGAAAAAACGCATACGCCCTTTTTGGCCAAGGGCATCATTGTCAACGTTTTGCCGCTTTTCATGTGCTTTAAATGCGATTCGAATCTACTTCCTGAAATCTGTTTCCTGCAATTCTGCCTTGATTTCAAATCCTCTTCGTTGCCTTCCCTCAATATATTTGTGGACGAGAGTTATCATTTATAACTGCAGGTTTGTGAATTGCAGTGCCCTGAACCTCCATTTTACAACTCGTTTTTATGGGAGCTGGCCGCAAAATCACAGAATGGCTTCAGGCCCTGTTCTGGTTCCGGGGGGCAGGCTGAGCCTGTGGTTAATTCTTCTTTCTGATGGGAAAATAGAGTGACCTGTGCCTGTCCCAACACCAAGAGCTAGTCTCTCGTTGGTTCCACGTCTTCCCGTTTATCCTCAGGACAAATTGCAACCTGTACGGAACAGGAGGTTAAAGGTGCTGATGCTCCAAGTAGGGAGCTTGCTAGTAAAGCGGCTGGAATGGCGAACCCGGGCACAAGGAGATGAGAAATGAGGTGCGTTTTAGAAACCTTTCCCCATCACACGGTGTACCATCTTCTGGGTTTCTCATGCATGTTTTTGATGTAGGAAGATGCCCTTGAAGCTGGAGATTTGGGACCCATGCGATGGGTACCACGCAGTATTACTTTAAAGGGTCTGCGTTTGCTCACCCAACCTCACCAAACCTCTCAGCCCCAAGAGTGTCCACCCTTATGTCTCATCCAGCTGTGGGTCTAGATATGGTCAATCCAGGTTGCATCACAGCCCCTGAACGCATTGTGTAAGAATTCCTCTCTCGTTCACTGTCTTTGTTTCATGGGTTTTTCAAAGTAATTTATTTTCATAATGGGATTTAGCTGCTTTTCACTGCTGTGTTTATGCCGCTTTACACCCACTTGACACACTAACAGAGAGATATCAATACATAGGCTTTACGATTATTACTAGTCAGATATATTCTTGTGCGGTGAATAGGGCGTGTTGAGTCCAGTTCTCTGAGCAAGGAGTAGGTCTTGTCTATTACATATTGGGTTTATGGAACGGTATCTGAGCTAATTTGAAACCCTTGTTTTATGTATCACCCCACCTCACCTTTCCCGTTAAGCAGCCATAGTGTGTTTTCTGCATGTGTGACTCTGTTCTGTTTTGTAATTCAGTTCAAGTGTAACGGTTTTTACATTCCCTCTATCAGTGATACCTTATGAGAAGTGTCCTTTTCTGTGTGACTTATTTCACTTAGAATCGTCGTACCTTAATCCACTCATCATGCTGCTACTAGCCTTATGACATTGATTTCATGGCTGAGTGATATTCCATTGTACATAAGGACCACAACTTCTTTACCCATTTTTCTCTTTCCTGGGATATTTAAGGTGGAATGAAGTGGAGGTCCTTGTCAACAGAGCAGCCCTCAACTTTGGGGTGCTTGTGTCTTGCTGATTTTTCATTTTCCCAATTCATACCCCCATGAGTGGAAGTGCCCTATGCTCTCTAAGCTGTGTTTTTCAGATGTTTCAGGACTCACCGGACACTTCTCCAGAGTGGCTGTTGGCAATTTACATCCCGCCCATCAGTGTAGCAAGGCTCCCATTTCTCCATGGCCTGTCCTGCATTTCTGGTTTTGACACTTTTTTCAGCATGGCCCTTTTGACCGATGGGAAGCGAGACTTGTTTGTAGCGCTGATTTGCCTTTCCAGGTTGCTTGGTTGGCCAAAAAGGGCGTATGCGTTTTTTCCTGAATATATTCAGGAAAAAACGCATACGCCCTTTTTGGCCAAGGGCATCATTGTCAACGTTTTGCCGCTTTTCATGTGCTTTAAATGCGATTCGAATCTACTTCCTGAAATCTGTTTCCTGCAATTCTGCCTTGATTTCAAATCCTCTTCGTTGCCTTCCCTCAATATATTTGTGGACGAGAGTTATCATTTATAACTGCAGGTTTGTGAATTGCAGTGCCCTGAACCTCCATTTTACAACTCGTTTTTATGGGAGCTGGCCGCAAAATCACAGAATGGCTTCAGGCCCTGTTCTGGTTCCGGGGGGCAGGCTGAGCCTGTGGTTAATTCTTCTTTCTGATGGGAAAATAGAGTGACCTGTGCCTGTCCCAACACCAAGAGCTAGTCTCTCGTTGGTTCCACGTCTTCCCGTTTATCCTCAGGACAAATTGCAACCTGTACGGAACAGGAGGTTAAAGGTGCTGATGCTCCAAGTAGGGAGCTTGCTAGTAAAGCAGCTGGAATGGCGAACCCGGGCACAAGGCGATGAGAAATGAGGTGCGTTTTAGAAACCTTTCCCCATCACACGGTGTACCATCTTCTGGGTTTCTCATGCATGTTTTTGATGTAGGAAGATGCCCTTGAAGCTGGAGTTTTGGGACCCATGCGATGGGTACCATGCAGTATTACTTTAAAGGGTCTGCGTTTGCTCACCCAACCTCACCAAACCTCTCAGCCCCAAGAGTGTCCACCCTTATGTCTCATCCAGCTGTGGGTCTAGATATGGTCAATCCAGGTTGCATCACAGCCCCTGAACGCATTGTGTAAGAATTCCTCTCTCGTTCACTGTCTTTGTTTCATGGGTTTTTCAAAGTAATTTATTTTCATAATGGGATTTAGCTGCTTTTCACTGCTGTGTTTATGCCGCTTTACACCCACTTGATACACTAACAGAGAGATATCAATACATAGGCTTTACGATTATTATTAGTCAGATATATTCTTGTGCGGTGAATAGGGCGTGTTGAGTCCAGTTCTCTGAGCAAGGAGTAGGTCTTGTCTATTACATATTGGGTTTATGGAACGGTATCTGAGCTAATTTGAAACCCTTGTTTTATGTATCACCCCACCTCACCTTTCCCGTTAAGCAGCCATAGTGTGTTTTCTGCATGTGTGACTCTGTTCTGTTTTGTAATTCAGTTCAAGTGTAACGGTTTTTACATTCCCTCTATCAGTGATACCTTATGAGAAGTGTCCTTTTCTGTGTGACTTATTTCACTTAGAATCGTCGTACCTTAATCCACTCATCATGCTGCTACTAGCCTTATGACATTGATTTCATGGCTGAGAGATATTCCATTGTACATAAGGACCACAACTTCTTTATCCATTTTTCTCTTTCCTGGGATATTGAAGGTGGAATGAAGTGGAGGTCCTTGTCAACAGAGCAGCCCTCAACTTTGGGGTGCTTGTGTCTTGCTGATTTTTCATTTTCCCAATTTATACCCCCATGAGTGGAAGTGCCCTATGCTCTCTAAGCTGTGTTTTTCAGATGTTTCAGGACTCACCGGACACTTCTCCAGAGTGGCTCTTGGCAATTTACATCCCGCCCATCAGTGTAGCAAGGCTCCCATTTCTCCATGGCCTGTCCTGCATTTCTGGTTTTGACACTTTTTTCAGCATGGCCCTTTTGACCGATGGGAAGCGAGACTTGTTTGTAGCGCTCATTTGCCTTTCCAGGTTGCTTGGTTGGCCAAAAAGGGCGTATGCTTTTTTTCCTGAATATATTCAGGAAAAAACGCATACGCCCTTTTTGGCCAAGGGCATCATTGTCAACGTTTTGCCACTTTTCATGTGCTTTAAATGCGATTCGAATCTACTTCCTGAAATCTGTTTCCTGCAATTCTGCCTTGATTTCAAATCCTCTTCGTTGCCTTCCCTCAATATATTTGTGGATGAGAGTTATCATTTATAACTGCAGGTTTGTGAATTGCAGTGCCCTGAACCTCCATTTTACAACTCGTTTTTATGGGAGCTGGCCGCAAAATCACAGAATGGCTTCAGGCCCTGTTCTGGTTCCGGGGGGCAGGCTGAGCCTGTGGTTAATTCTTCTTTCTGATGGGAAAATAGAGTGACCTGTGCCTGTCCCAACACCAAGAGCTAGTCTCTCGTTGGTTCCACGTCTTCCCGTTTATCCTCAGGACAAATTGCAACCTGTACGGAACAGGAGGTTAAAGGTGCTGATGCTCCAAGTAGGGAGCTTGCTAGTAAAGCGGCTGGAATGGCGAACCCGGGCACAAGGCGATGAGAAATGAGGTGCGTTTTAGAAACCTTTCCCCATCACACGGTGTACCATCTTCTGGGTTTCTCATGCATGTTTTTGATGTAGGAAGATGCCCTTGAAGCTGGAGATTTGGGACCCATGCGATGGGTACCACACAGTATTACTTTAAAGGGTCTGCGTTTGCTCACCCAACCTCACCAAACCTCTCAGCCCCAAGAGTGTCCACCCTTATGTCTCATCCAGCTGTGGGTCTAGATATGGTCAATCCAGGTTGCATCACAGCCCCTGAACGCATTGTGTAAGAATTCCTCTCTCGTTCACTGTCTTTGTTTCATGGGTTTTTCAAAGTAATTTATTTTCATAATGGGATTTAGCTGCTTTTCACTGCTGTGTTTATGCCGCTTTACACCCACTTGACACACTAACAGAGAGATATCAATACATAGGCTTTACGATTATTACTAGTCAGATATATTCTTGTGCGGTGAATAGGGCGTGTTGAGTCCAGTTCTCTGAGCAAGGAGTAGGTCTTGTCTATTACATATTGGGTTTATGGAACGGTATCTGAGCTAATTTGAAACCCTTGTTTTATGTATCACCCCACCTCACCTTTCCCGTTAAGCAGCCATAGTGTGTTTTCTGCATGTGTGACTCTGTTCTGTTTTGTAATTCAGTTCAAGTGTAACGGTTTTTACATTCCCTCTATCAGTGATACCTTATGAGAAGTGTCCTTTTCTGTGTGACTTATTTCACTTAGAATCGTCGTACCTTAATCCACTCATCATGCTGCTACTAGCCTTATGACATTGATTTCATGGCTGAGTGATATTCCATTGTACATAAGGACCACAACTTCTTTACCCATTTTTCTCTTTCCTGGGATATTTAAGGTGGAATGAAGTGGAGGTCCTTGTCAACAGAGCAGCCCTCAACTTTGGGGTGCTTGTGTCTTGCTGATTTTTCATTTTCCCAATTCATACCCCCATGAGTGGAAGTGCCCTATGCTCTCTAAGCTGTGTTTTTCAGATGTTTCAGGACTCACCGTACACTTCTCCAGAGTGGCTGTTGGCAATTTACATCCCGCCCATCAGTGTAGCAAGGCTCCCATTTCTCCATGGCCTGTCCTGCATTTCTGGTTTTGACACTTTTTTCAGCATGGCCCTTTTGACCGATGGGAAGCGAGACTTGTTTGTAGCGCTGATTTGCCTTTCCAGGTTGCTTGGTTGGCCAAAAAGGGCGTATGCGTTTTTTCCTGAATATATTCAGGAAAAAACGCATACGCCCTTTTTGGCCAAGGGCATCATTGTCAACGTTTTGCCGCTTTTCATGTGCTTTAAATGCGATTCGAATCTACTTCCTGAAATCTGTTTCCTGCAATTCTGCCTTGATTTCAAATCCTCTTCGTTGCCTTCCCTCAATATATTTGTGGACGAGAGTTATCATTTATAACTGCAGGTTTGTGAATTGCAGTGCCCTGAACCTCCATTTTACAACTCGTTTTTATGGGAGCTGGCCGCAAAATCACAGAATGGCTTCAGGCCCTGTTCTGGTTCCGGGGGGCAGGCTGAGCCTGTGGTTAATTCTTCTTTCTGATGGGAAAATAGAGTGACCTGTGCCTGTCCCAACACCAAGAGCTAGTCTCTCGTTGGTTCCACGTCTTCCCGTTTATCCTCAGGACAAATTGCAACCTGTACGGAACAGGAGGTTAAAGGTGCTGATGCTCCAAGTAGGGAGCTTGCTAGTAAAGCAGCTGGAATGGCGAACCCGGGCACAAGGAGATGAGAAATGAGGTGCGTTTTAGAAACCTTTCCCCATCACACGGTGTACCATCTTCTGGGTTTCTCATGCATGTTTTTGATGTAGGAAGATGCCCTTGAAGCTGGAGATTTGGGACCCATGCGATGGGTACCATGCAGTATTACTTTAAAGGGTCTGCGTTTGCTCACCCAACCTCACCAAACCTCTCAGCCCCAAGAGTGTCCACCCTTATGTCTCATCCAGCTGTGGGTCTAGATATGGTCAATCCAGGTTGCATCACAGCCCCTGAACGCATTGTGTAAGAATTCCTCTCTCGTTCACTGTCTTTGTTTCATGGGTTTTTCAAAGTAATTTATTTTCATAATGGGATTTAGCTGCTTTTCACTGCTGTGTTTATGCCGCTTTACACCCACTTGACACACTAACAGAGAGATATCAATACATAGGCTTTACGATTATTACTAGTCAGATATATTCTTGTGCGGTGAATAGGGCGTGTTGAGTCCAGTTCTCTGAGCAAGGAGTAGGTCTTGTCTATTACATATTGGGTTTATGGAACGGTATCTGAGCTAATTTGATACCCTTGTTTTATGTATCACCCCACCTCACCTTTCCCGTTAAGCAGCCATAGTGTGTTTTCTGCATGTGTGACTCTGTTCTGTTTTGTAATTCAGTTCAAGTGTAACGGTTTTTACATTCCCTCTATCAGTGATACCTTATGAGAAGTGTCCTTTTCTGTGTGACTTATTTCACTTAGAATCGTCGTACCTAAATCCACTCATCATGCTGCTACTAGCCTTATGACATTGATTTCATGGCTGAGTGATATTCCATTGTACATAAGGACCACAACTTCTTTACCCATTTTTCTCTTTCCTGGGATATTTAAGGTGGAATGAAGTGGAGGTCCTTGTCAACAGAGCAGCCCTAAACTTTGGGGTGCTTGTGTCTTGCTGATTTTTCATTTTCCCAATTCATACCCCCATGAGTGGAAGTGCCCTATGCTCTCTAAGCTGTGTTTTTCAGATGTTTCAGGACTCACCGTACACTTCTCCAGAGTGGCTGTTGGCAATTTACATCCCCCCCATCAGTGTAGCAAGGCTCCCATTTCTCCATGGCCTGTCCTGCATTTCTGGTTTTGACACTTTTTTCAGCATGGCCCTTTTGACCGATGGGAAGCGAGACTTGTTTGTAGCGCTGATTTGCCTTTCCAGGTTGCTTGGTTGGCCAAAAAGGGCGTATGCGTTTTTTCCTGAATATATTCAGGAAAAAACGCATACGCCCTTTTTGGCCAAGGGCATCATTGTCAACGTTTTGCCGCTTTTCATGTGCTTTAAATGCGATTCGAATCTACCTCCTGAAATCTCTTTCCTGCAATTCTGCCTTGATTTCAAATCCTCTTCTTTGCCTTCCCTCAATATATTTGTGGACGAGAGTTATCATTTATAACTCTGCAGGTTTGTGAATTGCAGTGCCCTGAACCTCCATTTTACAACTCGTTTTTATGGGAGCTGGCCGCAAAATCGCAGAATGGCTTCAGGCCCTGTTCTGGTTCCGGGGGGCAGGCTGAGCCTGTGGTTAATTCTTCTTTCTGATGGGAAAATAGAGTGACCTGTGCCTGTCCCAACACCAAGAGCTAGTCTCTCGTTGGTTCCACGTCTTCCCGTTTATCCTCAGGACAAATTGCAACCTGTACGGAACAGGAGGTTAAAGGTGCTGATGCTCCAAGTAGGGAGCTTGCTAGTAAAGCGGCTGGAATGGTGAACCCGGGCACAAGGCGATGAGAAATGAGGTGCGTTTTAGAAACCTTTCCCCATCACACTGTGTACCATCTTCTGGGTTTCTCATGCATGTTTTGATGTAGGAAGATGCCCTTGAAGCTGGAGATTTGGGACCCATGCGATGGGTACCATGCAGTATTACTTTAAAGGGTCTGCGTTTGCTCACCCAACCTCACCAAACCTCTCAGCCCCAAGAGTGTCCACCCTTATGTCTCATCCAGCTGTGGGTCTAGATATGGTCAATCCAGGTTGCATCACAGCCCCTGAACGCATTGTGTAAGAATTCCTCTCTCGTTCACTGTCTTTGTTTCATGGGTTTTTCAAAGTAATTTATTTTCATAATGGGATTTAGCTGCTTTTCACTGCTGTGTTTATGCCACTTTACACCCACTTGACACACTAACAGAGAGATATCAATACATAGGCTTTACGATTATTACTAGTCAGATATAATCTTGTGCGGTGAATAGGGCGTGTTGAGTCCAGTTCTCTGAGCAAGGAGTAGGTCTTGTCTATTACATATTGGGTTTATGGAATGGTATCTGAGCTAATTTGATACCCTTGTTTTATGTATCACCCCACCTCACCTTTCCCGTTAAGCAGCCATAGTGTGTTTTCTGCATGTGTGACTCTGTTCTGTTTTGTAATTCAGTTCAAGTGTAACGGTTTTTACATTCCCTCTATCAGTGATACCTTATGAGAAGTGTCCTTTTCTGTGTGACTTATTTCACTTAGAATCGTCGTACCTAAATCCACTCATCATGCTGCTACTAGCCTTATGACATTGATTTCATGGCTGAGTGATATTCCATTGTACATAAGGACCACAACTTCTTTACCCATTTTTCTCTTTCCTGGGATATTTAAGGTGGAATGAAGTGGAGGTCCTTGTCAACAGAGCAGCCCTCAACTTTGGGGTGCTTGTGTCTTGCTGATTTTTCATTTTCCCAATTCATACCCCCATGAGTGGAAGTGCCCTATGCTCTCTAAGCTGTGTTTTTCAGATGTTTCAGGACTCACCGGACACTTCTCCAGAGTGGCTGTTGGCAATTTACATCCCGCCCATCAGTGTAGCAAGGCTCCCATTTCTCCATGGCCTGTCCTGCATTTCTGGTTTTGACACTTTTTTCAGCATGGCCCTTTTGACCGATGGGAAGCGAGACTTGTTTGTAGCGCTGATTTGCCTTTCCAGGTTGCTTGGTTGGCCAAAAAGGGCGTATGCGTTTTTTCCTGAATATATTCAGGAAAAAACGCATACGCCCTTTTTGGCCAAGGGCATCATTGTCAACGTTTTGCCGCTTTTCATGTGCTTTAAATGCGATTCGAATCTACTTCCTGAAATCTGTTTCCTGCAATTCTGCCTTGATTTCAAATCCTCTTCGTTGCCTTCCCTCAATATATTTGTGGACGAGAGTTATCATTTATAACTGCAGGTTTGTGAATTGCAGTGCCCTGAACCTCCATTTTACAACTCGTTTTTATGGGAGCTGGCCGCAAAATCACAGAATGGCTTCAGGCCCTGTTCTGGTTCCGGGGGGCAGGCTGAGCCTGTGGTTAATTCTTCTTTCTGATGGGAAAATAGAGTGACCTGTGCCTGTCCCAACACCAAGAGCTAGTCTCTCGTTGGTTCCACGTCTTCCCGTTTATCCTCAGGACAAATTGCAACCTGTACGGAACAGGAGGTTAAAGGTGCTGATGCTCCAAGTAGGGAGCTTGCTAGTAAAGCAGCTGGAATGGCGAACCCGGGCACAAGGCGATGAGAAATGAGGTGCGTTTTAGAAACCTTTCCCCATCACACGGTGTACCATCTTCTGGGTTTCTCATGCATGTTTTTGATGTAGGAAGATGCCCTTGAAGCTGGAGTTTTGGGACCCATGCGATGGGTACCATGCAGTATTACTTTAAAGGGTCTGCGTTTGCTCACCCAACCTCACCAAACCTCTCAGCCCCAAGAGTGTCCACCCTTATGTCTCATCCAGCTGTGGGTCTAGATATGGTCAATCCAGGTTGCATCACAGCCCCTGAACGCATTGTGTAAGAATTCCTCTCTCGTTCACTGTCTTTGTTTCATGGGTTTTTCAAAGTAATTTATTTTCATAATGGGATTTAGCTGCTTTTCACTGCTGTGTTTATGCCGCTTTACACCCACTTGATACACTAACAGAGAGATATCAATACATAGGCTTTACGATTATTATTAGTCAGATATATTCTTGTGCGGTGAATAGGGCGTGTTGAGTCCAGTTCTCTGAGCAAGGAGTAGGTCTTGTCTATTACATATTGGGTTTATGGAACGGTATCTGAGCTAATTTGAAACCCTTGTTTTATGTATCACCCCACCTCACCTTTCCCGTTAAGCAGCCATAGTGTGTTTTCTGCATGTGTGACTCTGTTCTGTTTTGTAATTCAGTTCAAGTGTAACGGTTTTTACATTCCCTCTATCAGTGATACCTTATGAGAAGTGTCCTTTTCTGTGTGACTTATTTCACTTAGAATCGTCGTACCTTAATCCACTCATCATGCTGCTACTAGCCTTATGACATTGATTTCATGGCTGAGAGATATTCCATTGTACATAAGGACCACAACTTCTTTATCCATTTTTCTCTTTCCTGGGATATTGAAGGTGGAATGAAGTGGAGGTCCTTGTCAACAGAGCAGCCCTAAACTTTGGGGTGCTTGTGTCTTGCTGATTTTTCATTTTCCCAATTTATACCCCCATGAGTGGAAGTGCCCTATGCTCTCTAAGCTGTGTTTTTCAGATGTTTCAGGACTCACCGGACACTTCTCCAGAGTGGCTCTTGGCAATTTACATCCCGCCCATCAGTGTAGCAAGGCTCCCATTTCTCCATGGCCTGTCCTGCATTTCTGGTTTTGACACTTTTTTCAGCATGGCCCTTTTGACCGATGGGAAGCGAGACTTGTTTGTAGCGCTCATTTGCCTTTCCAGGTTGCTTGGTTGGCCAAAAAGGGCGTATGCGTTTTTTCCTGAATATATTCAGGAAAAAACGCATACGCCCTTTTTGGCCAAGGGCATCATTGTCAACGTTTTGCCACTTTTCATGTGCTTTAAATGCGATTCGAATCTACTTCCTGAAATCTGTTTCCTGCAATTCTGCCTTGATTTCAAATCCTCTTCGTTGCCTTCCCTCAATATATTTGTGGACGAGAGTTATCATTTATAACTGCAGGTTTGTGAATTGCAGTGCCCTGAACCTCCATTTTACAACTCGTTTTTATGGGAGCTGGCCGCAAAATCACAGAATGGCTTCAGGCCCTGTTCTGGTTCCGGGGGGCAGGCTGAGCCTGTGGTTAATTCTTCTTTCTGATGGGAAAATAGAGTGACCTGTGCCTGTCCCAACACCAAGAGCTAGTCTCTCGTTGGTTCCACGTCTTCCCGTTTATCCTCAGGACAAATTGCAACCTGTACGGAACAGGAGGTTAAAGGTGCTGATGCTCCAAGTAGGGAGCTTGCTAGTAAAGCGGCTGGAATGGCGAACCCGGGCACAAGGCGATGAGAAATGAGGTGCGTTTTAGAAACCTTTCCCCATCACACGGTGTACCATCTTCTGGGTTTCTCATGCATGTTTTTGATGTAGGAAGATGCCCTTGAAGCTGGAGATTTGGGACCCATGCGATGGGTACCACACAGTATTACTTTAAAGGGTCTGCGTTTGCTCACCCAACCTCACCAAACCTCTCAGCCCCAAGAGTGTCCACCCTTATGTCTCATCCAGCTGTGGGTCTAGATATGGTCAATCCAGGTTGCATCACAGCCCCTGAACGCATTGTGTAAGAATTCCTCTCTCGTTCACTGTCTTTGTTTCATGGGTTTTTCAAA
The DNA here is from genome assembly GCF_965194805.1 of Balaenoptera borealis. Taxonomy (NCBI): domain Eukaryota; kingdom Metazoa; phylum Chordata; class Mammalia; order Artiodactyla; family Balaenopteridae; genus Balaenoptera; species Balaenoptera borealis. The sequence continues at coordinate 423,502 of NW_028123754.1, forward strand.
GTAATTTATTTTCATAATGGGATTTAGCTGCTTTTCACTGCTGTGTTTATGCCGCTTTACACCCACTTGACACACTAACAGAGAGATATCAATACATAGGCTTTACGATTATTACTAGTCAGATATATTCTTGTGCGGTGAATAGGGCGTGTTGAGTCCAGTTCTCTGAGCAAGGAGTAGGTCTTGTCTATTACATATTGGGTTTATGGAACGGTATCTGAGCTAATTTGAAACCCTTGTTTTATGTATCACCCCACCTCACCTTTCCCGTTAAGCAGCCATAGTGTGTTTTCTGCATGTGTGACTCTGTTCTGTTTTGTAATTCAGTTCAAGTGTAACGGTTTTTACATTCCCTCTATCAGTGATACCTTATGAGAAGTGTCCTTTTCTGTGTGACTTATTTCACTTAGAATCGTCGTACCTTAATCCACTCATCATGCTGCTACTAGCCTTATGACATTGATTTCATGGCTGAGTGATATTCCATTGTACATAAGGACCACAACTTCTTTACCCATTTTTCTCTTTCCTGGGATATTTAAGGTGGAATGAAGTGGAGGTCCTTGTCAACAGAGCAGCCCTCAACTTTGGGGTGCTTGTGTCTTGCTGATTTTTCATTTTCCCAATTCATACCCCCATGAGTGGAAGTGCCCTATGCTCTCTAAGCTGTGTTTTTCAGATGTTTCAGGACTCACCGAACACTTCTCCAGAGTGGCTGTTGGCAATTTACATCCCGCCCATCAGTGTAGCAAGGCTCCCATTTCTCCATGGCCTGTCCTGCATTTCTGGTTTTGACACTTTTTTCAGCATGGCCCTTTTGACCGATGGGAAGCGAGACTTGTTTGTAGCGCTGATTTGCCTTTCCAGGTTGCTTGGTTGGCCAAAAAGGGCGTATGCGTTTTTTCCTGAATATATTCAGGAAAAAACGCATACGCCCTTTTTGGCCAAGGGCATCATTGTCAACGTTTTGCCGCTTTTCATGTGCTTTAAATGCGATTCGAATCTACTTCCTGAAATCTGTTTCCTGCAATTCTGCCTTGATTTCAAATCCTCTTCGTTGCCTTCCCTCAATATATTTGTGGACGAGAGTTATCATTTATAACTGCAGGTTTGTGAATTGCAGTGCCCTGAACCTCCATTTTACAACTCGTTTTTATGGGAGCTGGCCGCAAAATCACAGAATGGCTTCAGGCCCTGTTCTGGTTCCGGGGGGCAGGCTGAGCCTGTGGTTAATTCTTCTTTCTGATGGGAAAATAGAGTGACCTGTGCCTGTCCCAACACCAAGAGCTAGTCTCTCGTTGGTTCCACGTCTTCCCGTTTATCCTCAGGACAAATTGCAACCTGTACGGAACAGGAGGTTAAAGGTGCTGATGCTCCAAGTAGGGAGCTTGCTAGTAAAGCAGCTGGAATGGCGAACCCGGGCACAAGGAGATGAGAAATGAGGTGCGTTTTAGAAACCTTTCCCCATCACACGGTGTACCATCTTCTGGGTTTCTCATGCATGTTTTTGATGTAGGAAGATGCCCTTGAAGCTGGAGATTTGGGACCCATGCGATGGGTACCATGCAGTATTACTTTAAAGGGTCTGCGTTTGCTCACCCAACCTCACCAAACCTCTCAGCCCCAAGAGTGTCCACCCTTATGTCTCATCCAGCTGTGGGTCTAGATATGGTCAATCCAGGTTGCATCACAGCCCCTGAACGCATTGTGTAAGAATTCCTCTCTCGTTCACTGTCTTTGTTTCATGGGTTTTTCAAAGTAATTTATTTTCATAATGGGATTTAGCTGCTTTTCACTGCTGTGTTTATGCCGCTTTACACCCACTTGACACACTAACAGAGAGATATCAATACATAGGCTTTACGATTATTACTAGTCAGATATATTCTTGTGCGGTGAATAGGGCGTGTTGAGTCCAGTTCTCTGAGCAAGGAGTAGGTCTTGTCTATTACATATTGGGTTTATGGAACGGTATCTGAGCTAATTTGATACCCTTGTTTTATGTATCACCCCACCTCACCTTTCCCGTTAAGCAGCCATAGTGTGTTTTCTGCATGTGTGACTCTGTTCTGTTTTGTAATTCAGTTCAAGTGTAACGGTTTTTACATTCCCTCTATCAGTGATACCTTATGAGAAGTGTCCTTTTCTGTGTGACTTATTTCACTTAGAATCGTCGTACCTAAATCCACTCATCATGCTGCTACTAGCCTTATGACATTGATTTCATGGCTGAGTGATATTCCATTGTACATAAGGACCACAACTTCTTTACCCATTTTTCTCTTTCCTGGGATATTTAAGGTGGAATGAAGTGGAGGTCCTTGTCAACAGAGCAGCCCTAAACTTTGGGGTGCTTGTGTCTTGCTGATTTTTCATTTTCCCAATTCATACCCCCATGAGTGGAAGTGCCCTATGCTCTCTAAGCTGTGTTTTTCAGATGTTTCAGGACTCACCGTACACTTCTCCAGAGTGGCTGTTGGCAATTTACATCCCGCCCATCAGTGTAGCAAGGCTCCCATTTCTCCATGGCCTGTCCTGCATTTCTGGTTTTGACACTTTTTTCAGCATGGCCCTTTTGACCGATGGGAAGCGAGACTTGTTTGTAGCGCTGATTTGCCTTTCCAGGTTGCTTGGTTGGCCAAAAAGGGCGTATGCGTTTTTTCCTGAATATATTCAGGAAAAAACGCATACGCCCTATTTGGCCAAGGGCATCATTGTCAACGTTTTGCCGCTTTTCATGTGCTTTAAATGCGATTCGAATCTACCTCCTGAAATCTCTTTCCTGCAATTCTGCCTTGATTTCAAATCCTCTTCTTTGCCTTCCCTCAATATATTTGTGGACGAGAGTTATCATTTATAACTCTGCAGGTTTGTGAATTGCAGTGCCCTGAACCTCCATTTTACAACTCGTTTTTATGGGAGCTGGCCGCAAAATCGCAGAATGGCTTCAGGCCCTGTTCTGGTTCCGGGGGGCAGGCTGAGCCTGTGGTTAATTCTTCTTTCTGATGGGAAAATAGAGTGACCTGTGCCTGTCCCAACACCAAGAGCTAGTCTCTCGTTGGTTCCACGTCTTCCCGTTTATCCTCAGGACAAATTGCAACCTGTACGGAACAGGAGGTTAAAGGTGCTGATGCTCCAAGTAGGGAGCTTGCTAGTAAAGCGGCTGGAATGGCGAACCCGGGCACAAGGCGATGAGAAATGAGGTGCGTTTTAGAAACCTTTCCCCATCACACTGTGTACCATCTTCTGGGTTTCTCATGCATGTTTTGATGTAGGAAGATGCCCTTGAAGCTGGAGATTTGGGACCCATGCGATGGGTACCATGCAGTATTACTTTAAAGGGTCTGCGTTTGCTCACCCAACCTCACCAAACCTCTCAGCCCCAAGAGTGTCCACCCTTATGTCTGATCCAGCTGTGAGTCTAGATATGGGCAATCCAGGTTGCATCACAGCCCCTGAACGCATTGTGTAAGAATTTCTCTCTCTTTCACTGTCTTTTTTTCATGGGTGTTTCAAAGTAATTTATTTTTATAATGGGGTTTAGCTGCTTTTCACTGCTGTGTTTATGCCGCTTTACACCCACTTGACACACTAACAGAGAGATATCAATACATAGGTTTTACGATTATTATTAGTCAGATATATTCTTGTGCGGTGAATAGGGCGTGTTGAGTCCAGTTCTCTGAGCAAGGAGTAGGTCTTGTCTATTACATATTGGGTTTATGGAATGGTATCTGAGCTAATTTGATACCCTTGTTTTATGTATCACCCCACCTCACCTTTCCCGTTAAGCAGCCATAGTGTGTTTTCTGCATGTGTGACTCTGTTCTGTTTTGTAATTCAGTTCAAGTGTAACGGTTTTTACATTCCCTCTATCAGTGATACCTTATGAGAAGTGTCCTTTTCTGTGTGACTTATTTCACTTAGAATCGTCGTACCTAAATCCACTCATCATGCTGCTACTAGCCTTATGACATTGATTTCATGGCTGAGTGATATTCCATTGTACATAAGGACCACAACTTCTTTACCCATGTTTCTCTTTCCTGGGATATTTAAGGTGGAATGAAGTGGAGGTCCTTGTCAACAGAGCAGCCCTAAACTTTGGGGTGCTTGTGTCTTGCTGATTTTTCATTTTCCCAATTCATACCCCCATGAGTGGAAGTGCCCTATGCTCTCTAAGCTGTGTTTTTTAGATGTTTCAGGACTCACCGTACACTTCTCCAGAGTGGCTGTTGGCAATTTACATCCCGCCCATCAGTGTAGCAAGGCTCCCATTTCTCCATGGCCTGTCCTGCATTTCTGGTTTTGACACTTTTTTCAGCATGGCCCTTTTGACCGATGGGAAGCGAGACTTCTTTGTAGCGCTGATTTGCCTTTCCAGGTTGCTTGGTTGGCCAAAAAGGGCGTATGCGTTTTTTCCTGAATATATTCAGGAAAAAACGCATACGCCCTTTTTGGCCAAGGGCATCATTGTCAACGTTTTGCCGCTTTTCATGTGCTTTAAATGCGATTCGAATCTACCTCCTGAAATCTCTTTCCTGCAATTCTGCCTTGATTTCAAATCCTCTTCTTTGCCTTCCCTCAATATATTTGTGGACGAGAGTTATCATTTATAACTCTGCAGGTTTGTGAATTGCAGTGCCCTGAACCTCCATTTTACAACTCGTTTTTATGGGAGCTGGCCGCAAAATCGCAGAATGGCTTCAGGCCCTGTTCTGCTTCCGGGGGGCAGGCTGAGCCTGTGGTTAATTCTTCTTTCTGATGGGAAAATAGAGTGACCTGTGCCTGTCCCAACACCAAGAGCTAGTCTCTCGTTGGTTCCACGTCTTCCCGTTTATCCTCAGGACAAATTGCAACCTGTACGGAACAGGAGGTTAAAGGTGCTGATGCTCCAAGTAGGGAGCTTGCTAGTAAAGCGGCTGGAATGGCGAACCCGGGCACAAGGCAATGAGAAATGAGGTGCGTTTTAGAAACCTTTCCCCATCACACTGTGTACCATCTTCTGGGTTTCTCATGCATGTTTTTGATGTAGGAAGATGCCCTTGAAGCTGGAGATTTGGGACCCATGCGATGGGTACCATGCAGTATTACTTTAAAGGGTCTGCGTTTGCTCACCCAACCTCACCAAACCTCTCAGCCCCAAGAGTGTCCACCCTTATGTCTGATCCAGCTGTGAGTCTAGATATGGTCAATCCAGGTTGCATCACAGCCCCTGAACGCATTGTGTAAGAATTTCTCTCTCTTTCACTGTCTTTGTTTCATGGGTGTTTCAAAGTAATTTATTTTTATAATGGGGTTTAGCTCCTTTTCACTGCTGTGTTTATGCCGCTTTACACCCACTTGACACACTAACAGAGAGATATCAATACATAGGCTTTACGATTATTACTAGTCAGATATATTCTTGTGCGGTGAATAGGGCGTGTTGAGTCCAGTTCTCTGAGCAAGGAGTAGGTCTTGTCTACTACATATTGGGTTTATGGAACGGTATCTGAGCTAATTTGATACCCTTGTTTTATGTATCACCCCACCTCACCTTTCCCGTCAAGCAGCCATAGTGTGTTTTCTGCATGTGTGACTCTGTTCTGTTTTGTAATTCAGTTCAAGTGTAACGGTTTTTACATTCCCTCTATAAGTGATACCTTATGAGAAGTTTCCTTTTCTGTGTGACTTATTTCACTTAGAATCGTCGTACCTAAATCCACTCATCATGCTGCTACTAACCTTATGACATTGATTTCATGGCTGAGTGATATTCCATTGTACATAAGGACCACAACTTCTTTATCCATTTTTCTCTTTCCTGGGATATTGAAGGTGGAATGAAGTGGAGGTCCTTGTCAACAGAGCAGCCCTCAACTTTGGGGTGCTTGTGTCTTGCTGATTTTTCATTTTCCCAATTTATACCCCCATGAGTGGAAGTGCCCTATGCTCTCTAAGCTGTGTTTTTCAGATGTTTCAGGACTCACCGGACACTTCTCCAGAGTGGCTGTTGGCAATTTACATCCCGCCCATCAGTGTAGCAAGGCTCCCATTTCTCCATGGCCTGTCCTGCATTTCTGGTTTTGACACTTTTTTCAGCATGGCCCTTTTGACCGATGGGAAGCGAGACTTGTTTGTAGCGCTGATTTGCCTTTCCAGGTTGCTTGGTTGGCCAAAAAGGGCGTATGCGTTTTTTCCTGAATATATTCAGGAAAAAACGCATACGCCCTTTTTGGCCAAGGGCATCATTGTCAACGTTTTGCCGCTTTTCATGTGCTTTAAAGGCGATTCGAATCTACCTCCTGAAATCTCTTTCCTGCAATTCTGCCTTGATTTCAAATCCTCTTCTTTGCCTTCCCTCAATATATTTGTGGACGAGAGTTATCATTTATAACTCTGCAGGTTTGTGAATTGCAGTGCCCTGAACCTCCATTTTACAACTCGTTTTTATGGGAGCTGGCGGCAAAATCGCAGAATGGCTTCAGGCCCTGTTCTGGTTCCGGGGGGCAGGCTGAGCCTGTGGTTAATTCTTCTTTCTGATGGGAAAATAGAGTGACCTGTGCCTGTCCCAACACCAAGAGCTAGTCTCTCGTTGGTTCCACGTCTTCCCGTTTATCCTCAGGACAAATTGCAACCTGTACGGAACAGGAGGTTAAAGGTGCTGATGCTCCAAGTAGGGAGCTTGCTAGTAAAGCGGCTGGAATGGCGAACCCGGGCACAAGGCGATGAGAAATGAGGTGCGTTTTAGAAACCTTTCCCCATCACACGGTGTACCATCTTCTGGGTTTCTCATGCATGTTTTTGATGTAGGAAGATGCCCTTGAACCTGGAGATTTGGGACCCATGCGATGGGTATCATGCAGTATTACTTTAAAGGGTCTGCGTTTGCTCACCCAACCTCACCAAACCTCTCAGCCCCAAGAGTGTCCACCCTTATGTCTCATCCAGCTGTGGGTCTAGATATGGTCAATCCAGGTTGCATCACAGCCCCTGAACGCATTGTGTAAGAATTCCTCTCTCGTTCACTGTCTTTGTTTCATGGGTTTTTCAAAGTAATTTATTTTCATAATGGGATTTAGCTGCTTTTCACTGCTGTGTTTATGCCGCTTTACACCCACTTGACACACTAACAGAGAGATATCAATACATAGGCTTTACGATTATTACTAGTCAGATATATTCTTGTGCGGTGAATAGGGCGTGTTGAGTCCAGTTCTCTGAGCAAGGAGTAGGTCTTGTCTATTACATATTGGGTTTATGGAACGGTATCTGAGCTAATTTGAAACCCTTGTTTTATGTATCACCCCACCTCACCTTTCCCGTTAAGCAGCCATAGTGTGTTTTCTGCATGTGTGACTCTGTTCTGTTTTGTAATTCAGTTCAAGTGTAACGGTTTTTACATTCCCTCTATCAGTGATACCTTATGAGAAGTGTCCTTTTCTGTGTGACTTATTTCACTTAGAATCGTCGTACCTTAATCCACTCATCATGCTGCTACTAGCCTTATGACATTGATTTCATGGCTGAGTGATATTCCATTGTACATAAGGACCACAACTTCTTTATCCATTTTTCTCTTTCCTGGGATATTGAAGGTGGAATGAAGTGGAGGTCCTTGTCAACAGAGCAGCCCTCAACTTTGGGGTGCTTGTGTCTTGCTGATTTTTCATTTTCCCAATTTATACCCCCATGAGTGGAAGTGCCCTATGCTCTCTAAGCTGTGTTTTTCAGATGTTTCAGGACTCACCGGACACTTCTCCAGAGTGGCTCTTGGCAATTTACATCCCGCCCATCAGTGTAGCAAGGCTCCCATTTCTCCATGGCCTGTCCTGCATTTCTGGTTTTGACACTTTTTTCAGCATGGCCCTTTTGACCGATGGGAAGCGAGACTTGTTTGTAGCGCTGATTTGCCTTTCCAGGTTGCTTGGTTGGCCAAAAAGGGCGTATGCTTTTTTTCCTGAATATATTCAGGAAAAAACGCATACGCCCTTTTTGGCCAAGGGCATCATTGTCAACGTTTTGCCACTTTTCATGTGCTTTAAATGCGATTCGAATCTACTTCCTGAAATCTGTTTCCTGCAATTCTGCCTTGATTTCAAATCCTCTTCGTTGCCTTCACTCAATATATTTGTGGACGAGAGTTATGATTTATAACTGCAGGTTTGTGAATTGCAGTGCCCTGAACCTCCATTTTACAACTCGTTTTTATGGGAGCTGGCCGCAAAATCACAAAATGGATTCAGGCCCTGTTCTGGTTCCGGGGGGCAGGCTGAGCCTGTGGTTAATTCTTCTTTCTGATGGGAAAATAGAGTGACCTGTGCCTGTCCCAACACCAAGAGCTAGTCTCTCGTTGGTTCCACGTCTTCCCGTTTATCCTCAGGACAAATTGCAACCTGTACGGAACAGGAGGTTAAAGGTGCTGATGCTCCAAGTAGGGAGCTTGCTAGTAAAGCGGCTGGAATGGCGAACCCGGGCACAGGAAATGAGAAATGAGGTGCGTTTTAGAAACCTTTCCCCATCACACGGTGTACCATCTTCTGGGTTTCTCATGCATGTTTTTGATGTAGGAAGATGCCCTTGAACCTGCAGATTTGGGACCCATGCGATGGGTACCACGCAGTATTCCTTTAAAGGGTCTGCGTTTGCTCACCCAACCTCACCAAACCTCTCAGCCCCAAGAGTGTCCACCCTTATGTCTCATCCAGCTGTGCGTCTAGATATGGTCAATCCAGGTTGCATCACAGCCCCTGAACGCATTGTGTAAGAATTCCTCTCTCGTTCACTGTCTTTGTTTCATGGGTTTTTCAAAGTAATTTATTTTCATAATGGGATTTAGCTGCTTTTCACTGCTGTGTTTATGCCGCTTTACACCCACTTGACACACTAACAGAGAGATATCAATACATAGGCTTTACGATTATTACTAGTCAGATATATTCTTGTGCGGTGAATAGGGCGTGTTGAGTCCAGTTCTCTGAGCAAGGAGTAGGTCTTGTCTATTACATATTGGGTTTATGGAACGGTATCTGAGCTAATTTGAAACCCTTGTTTTATGTATCACCCCACCTCACCTTTCCCGTTAAGCAGCCATAGTGTGTTTTCTGCATGTGTGACTCTGTTCTGTTTTGTAATTCAGTTCAAGTGTAACGGTTTTTACATTCCCTCTATCAGTGATACCTTATGAGAAGTGTCCTTTTCTGTGTGACTTATTTCACTTAGAATCGTCGTACCTAAATCCACTCATCATGCTGCTACTAGCCTTATGACATTGATTTCATGGCTGAGTGATATTCCATTGTACATAAGGACCACAACTTCTTTACCCATTTTTCTCTTTCCTGGGATATTTAAGGTGGAATGAAGTGGAGGTCCTTGTCAACAGAGCAGCCCTAAACTTTGGGGTGCTTGTGTCTTGCTGATTTTTCATTTTCCCAATTCATACCCCCATGAGTGGAAGTGCCCTATGCTCTCTAAGCTGTGTTTTTCAGATGTTTCAGGACTCACCGTACACTTCTCCAGAGTGGCTGTTGGCAATTTACATCCCGCCCATCAGTGTAGCAAGGCTCCCATTTCTCCATGGCCTGTCCTGCATTTCTGGTTTTGACACTTTTTTCAGCATGGCCCTTTTGACCGATGGGAAGCGAGACTTGTTTGTAGCGCTGATTTGCCTTTCCAGGTTGCTTGGTTGGCCAAAAAGGGCGTATGCGTTTTTTCCTGAATATATTCAGGAAAAAACGCATACGCCCTATTTGGCCAAGGGCATCATTGTCAACGTTTTGCCGCTTTTCATGTGCTTTAAATGCGATTCGAATCTACCTCCTGAAATCTCTTTCCTGCAATTCTGCCTTGATTTCAAATCCTCTTCTTTGCCTTCCCTCAATATATTTGTGGACGAGAGTTATCATTTATAACTCTGCAGGTTTGTGAATTGCAGTGCCCTGAACCTCCATTTTACAACTCGTTTTTATGGGAGCTGGCCGCAAAATCGCAGAATGGCTTCAGGCCCTGTTCTGGTTCCGGGGGGCAGGCTGAGCCTGTGGTTAATTCTTCTTTCTGATGGGAAAATAGAGTGACCTGTGCCTGTCCCAACACCAAGAGCTAGTCTCTCGTTGGTTCCACGTCTTCCCGTTTATCCTCAGGACAAATTGCAACCTGTACGGAACAGGAGGTTAAAGGTGCTGATGCTCCAAGTAGGGAGCTTGCTAGTAAAGCGGCTGGAATGGCGAACCCGGGCACAAGGCGATGAGAAATGAGGTGCGTTTTAGAAACCTTTCCCCATCACACTGTGTACCATCTTCTGGGTTTCTCATGCATGTTTTGATGTAGGAAGATGCCCTTGAAGCTGGAGATTTGGGACCCATGCGATGGGTACCATGCAGTATTACTTTAAAGGGTCTGCGTTTGCTCACCCAACCTCACCAAACCTCTCAGCCCCAAGAGTGTCCACCCTTATGTCTGATCCAGCTGTGAGTCTAGATATGGGCAATCCAGGTTGCATCACAGCCCCTGAACGCATTGTGTAAGAATTTCTCTCTCTTTCACTGTCTTTTTTTCATGGGTGTTTCAAAGTAATTTATTTTTATAATGGGGTTTAGCTGCTTTTCACTGCTGTGTTTATGCCGCTTTACACCCACTTGACACACTAACAGAGAGATATCAATACATAGGTTTTACGATTATTATTAGTCAGATATATTCTTGTGCGGTGAATAGGGCGTGTTGAGTCCAGTTCTCTGAGCAAGGAGTAGGTCTTGTCTATTACATATTGGGTTTATGGAATGGTATCTGAGCTAATTTGATACCCTTGTTTTATGTATCACCCCACCTCACCTTTCCCGTTAAGCAGCCATAGTGTGTTTTCTGCATGTGTGACTCTGTTCTGTTTTGTAATTCAGTTCAAGTGTAACGGTTTTTACATTCCCTCTATCAGTGATACCTTATGAGAAGTGTCCTTTTCTGTGTGACTTATTTCACTTAGAATCGTCGTACCTAAATCCACTCATCATGCTGCTACTAGCCTTATGACATTGATTTCATGGCTGAGTGATATTCCATTGTACATAAGGACCACAACTTCTTTACCCATGTTTCTCTTTCCTGGGATATTTAAGGTGGAATGAAGTGGAGGTCCTTGTCAACAGAGCAGCCCTAAACTTTGGGGTGCTTGTGTCTTGCTGATTTTTCATTTTCCCAATTCATACCCCCATGAGTGGAAGTGCCCTATGCTCTCTAAGCTGTGTTTTTTAGATGTTTCAGGACTCACCGTACACTTCTCCAGAGTGGCTGTTGGCAATTTACATCCCGCCCATCAGTGTAGCAAGGCTCCCATTTCTCCATGGCCTGTCCTGCATTTCTGGTTTTGACACTTTTTTCAGCATGGCCCTTTTGACCGATGGGAAGCGAGACTTCTTTGTAGCGCTGATTTGCCTTTCCAGGTTGCTTGGTTGGCCAAAAAGGGCGTATGCGTTTTTTCCTGAATATATTCAGGAAAAAACGCATACGCCCTTTTTGGCCAAGGGCATCATTGTCAACGTTTTGCCGCTTTTCATGTGCTTTAAATGCGATTCGAATCTACCTCCTGAAATCTCTTTCCTGCAATTCTGCCTTGATTTCAAATCCTCTTCTTTGCCTTCCCTCAATATATTTGTGGACGAGAGTTATCATTTATAACTCTGCAGGTTTGTGAATTGCAGTGCCCTGAACCTCCATTTTACAACTCGTTTTTATGGGAGCTGGCCGCAAAATCGCAGAATGGCTTCAGGCCCTGTTCTGCTTCCGGGGGGCAGGCTGAGCCTGTGGTTAATTCTTCTTTCTGATGGGAAAATAGAGTGACCTGTGCCTGTCCCAACACCAAGAGCTAGTCTCTCGTTGGTTCCACGTCTTCCCGTTTATCCTCAGGACAAATTGCAACCTGTACGGAACAGGAGGTTAAAGGTGCTGATGCTCCAAGTAGGGAGCTTGCTAGTAAAGCGGCTGGAATGGCGAACCCGGGCACAAGGCAATGAGAAATGAGGTGCGTTTTAGAAACCTTTCCCCATCACACTGTGTACCATCTTCTGGGTTTCTCATGCATGTTTTTGATGTAGGAAGATGCCCTTGAAGCTGGAGATTTGGGACCCATGCGATGGGTACCATGCAGTATTACTTTAAAGGGTCTGCGTTTGCTCACCCAACCTCACCAAACCTCTCAGCCCCAAGAGTGTCCACCCTTATGTCTGATCCAGCTGTGAGTCTAGATATGGTCAATCCAGGTTGCATCACAGCCCCTGAACGCATTGTGTAAGAATTTCTCTCTCTTTCACTGTCTTTGTTTCATGGGTGTTTCAAAGTAATTTATTTTTATAATGGGGTTTAGCTCCTTTTCACTGCTGTGTTTATGCCGCTTTACACCCACTTGACACACTAACAGAGAGATATCAATACATAGGCTTTACGATTATTACTAGTCAGATATATTCTTGTGCGGTGAATAGGGCGTGTTGAGTCCAGTTCTCTGAGCAAGGAGTAGGTCTTGTCTACTACATATTGGGTTTATGGAACGGTATCTGAGCTAATTTGATACCCTTGTTTTATGTATCACCCCACCTCACCTTTCCCGTCAAGCAGCCATAGTGTGTTTTCTGCATGTGTGACTCTGTTCTGTTTTGTAATTCAGTTCAAGTGTAACGGTTTTTACATTCCCTCTATAAGTGATACCTTATGAGAAGTTTCCTTTTCTGTGTGACTTATTTCACTTAGAATCGTCGTACCTAAATCCACTCATCATGCTGCTACTAACCTTATGACATTGATTTCATGGCTGAGTGATATTCCATTGTACATAAGGACCACAACTTCTTTATCCATTTTTCTCTTTCCTGGGATATTGAAGGTGGAATGAAGTGGAGGTCCTTGTCAACAGAGCAGCCCTCAACTTTGGGGTGCTTGTGTCTTGCTGATTTTTCATTTTCCCAATTTATACCCCCATGAGTGGAAGTGCCCTATGCTCTCTAAGCTGTGTTTTTCAGATGTTTCAGGACACACCGTACACTTCTCCAGAGTGGCTGTTGGCAATTTACATCCCGCCCATCAGTGTACCAAGGCTCCCATTTCTCCATGGCCTGTCCTGCATTTCTGGTTTTGACACTTTTTTCAGCATGGCCCTTTTGACCGATGGGAAGCGAGACTTCTCTGTAGCGCTGATTTGCCTTTCCAGGTTGCTTGGTTGGCCAAAAAGGGCGTATGCGATTTTTCCTGAATATATTCAGGAAAAAACGCATACGCCCTTTTTGGCCAAGGGCATCATTGTTCAACGTTTTGCCGCTTTTCATGTGCTTTAAAGGCGATTCGTATCTACCTCCTGAAATCTGTTTCGTGCAATTCTGCCTTGATTTCAAATCCTCTTCTTTGCCTTCCCTCAATATATTTGTGGACGAGAGTTATCATTTATAACTCTGCAGGTTTGTGAATTGCAGTGCCCTGAACCTCCATTTTACAACTCGCTTTTTTGGGAGCTGGCCGCAAAAGCGCAGGATGGCTTCAGGCCCTGTTCTGGTTCTGGGGGGCAGGCTGAGCCTGTGGTTAATTCTTCTTCTTGATGGGAAAATAGAGTGACCTGTGCCTGTCCCAACACCAAGAGCTAGTCTCTCGTTGGTTCCCCGTCTTCCCGTTCATCCTCAGGACAAATTGCAACCTGTACGGAACAGGAGGTTAAAGGTGCTGATGCTCCAAGTAGGGAGATTGCTAGTAAAGCGGCTGGAATGGCGAACCCGGGCACAAGGAGATGAGAAATGTGGTGCGTTTTCGAAACCTTTCCCCATCACACGGTGTACCATCTTCTGGGTTTCTCATGCATGTTTTCGATGTAGGAAGATGCCCTTGAACCTGGAGATTTGGGACCCATGCGATGGGTACCACGCAGTATTACTTTAAAGGGTCTGCGTTTGCTCACCCAACCTCACCAAACCTCTCAGCCCCAAGAGTGTCCACCCTTATGTCTCATCCAGCTGTGGGTCTAGATATGGTCAATCCAGGTTGCATCACAGCCCCTGAACTCATTGTGTAAGAATTTCTATCTCTTTCACTGTCGTTGTTTCATGGGTTTTACAAAGTAATTTATTTCCATAATGGTGTTTAGCTGCTTTTCACTGCTGTGTTTATGCCGCTTTACACCCACTTGACACACTAACAGAGAGATATCAATACATAGGTTTTAAGATTATTACTAGTCAGATATATTCTTGTGCGGTGAATAGGGCGTGTTGAGTCCAGTTCTCTGAGCAAGGAGTAGGTCTTGTCTATTACATATTGGGTTTATGGAACGGTATCTGAGCTAATTTGATACCCTTGTTTTATGTATCACCCCACCTCACCTTTCCCGTTAAGCAGCCATAGTCTGTTTTCTGCATGTGTGACTCTGTTCTGTTTTGTAATTCAGTTCAAGTGTAACGGTTTTTACATTCCCTCTATCAGTGATACCTTATGAGAGGTGTCCTTTTCTGTGTGACTTATTTCACTTAGAATCGTCGTCCCTATATCCACTCATCATGCTGCTACTAACCTTATGACATTGATTTCATGGCTGAGTGATATTCCATTGTACATAAGGACAACAACTTCTTTATCAATTTTTCTCTTTCCTGGGATATGTAAGGTGGAATGAAGTGGAGGTCCTTGTCAACATAGCAGTTCTCAACTTTGGGGTGCTTGTGTCTTGCTGATTTTTAATTTTCCCAATTTATACCCCCATGAGTGGAAGTGCCCTATGCTCTCTAAGCTGTGTTTTTCAGATGTTTCAGGACTCACCGTACACTTCTCCAGAGTGGCTGTTGGCAATTTACATCCCGCCCATCAGTGTAGCAAGGCTCCCATTTCTCCATGGCCTGTCCTGCATTTCTGGTTTTGACACTTTTTTCAGCATGGCCCTTTTGACCGATGGGAAGCGAGACTTCTCTGTAGCGCTGATTTGCCTTTCCAGGTTGCTTGGTTGGCCAAAAAGGGCGTATGCGTTTTTTCCTGAATATATTCAGGAAAAAACGCATACGCCCTTTTTGGCCAAGGGCATCATTGTCAACGTTTTGCCGCTTTTCATGTGCTTTAAAGGCGATTCGTATCTACCTCCTGAAATCTGTTTCGTGCAATTCTGCCTTGATTTCAAATCCTCTTCTTTGCCTTCCCTCAATATATTTGTGGACGAGAGTTATCATTTATAACTCTGCAGGTTTGTGAATTGCAGTGCCCTGAACCTCCATTTTACAACTCGCTTTTTTGGGAGCTGGCCGCAAAAGCGCAGGATGGCTTCAGGCCCTGTTCTGGTTCTGGGGGGCAGGCTGAGCCTGTGGTTAATTCTTCTTCCTGATGGGAAAATAGAGTGACCTGTGCCTGTCCCAACACCAAGAGCTAGTCTCTCGTTGGTTCCCCGTCTTCCCGTTCATCCTCAGGACAAATTGCAACCTGTACGGAACAGGAGGTTAAAGGTGCTGATGCTCCAAGTAGGGAGATTGCTAGTAAAGCGGCTGGAATGGCGAACCCGGGCACAAGGAGATGAGAAATGAGGTGCGTTTTCGAAACCTTTCCCCATCACACGGTGTACCATCTTCTGGGTTTCTCATGCATGTTTTCGATGTAGGAAGATGCCCTTGAAGCTGGAGATTTGGGACCCATGCGATGGGTACCACGCAGTATTACTTTAAAGGGTCTGCGTTTGCTCACCCAACCTCACCAAACCTCTCAGCCCCAAGAGTGTCCACCCTTATGTCTCATCCAGCTGTGGGTCTAGATATGGTCAATCCAGGTTGCATCACAGCCCCTGAACGCATTGTGTAAGAATTCCTCTCTCGTTCACTGTCTTTGTTTCATGGGTTTTTCAAATTAATTTATTTTCATAATGGGATTTAGCTGCTTTTCACTGCTGTGTTTATGCCACTTTACACCCACTTGACACACTAACAGAGAGATATCAATACATAGGCTTTACGATTATTACTAGTCAGATATAATCTTGTGCGGTGAATAGGGCGTGTTGAGTCCAGTTCTCTGAGCAAGGAGTAGGTCTTGTCTATTACATATTGGGTTTATGGAACGGTATCTGAGCTAATTTGATACCCTTGTTTTATGTATCACCCCACCTCACCTTTCCCGTTAAGCAGCCATAGTGTGTTTTCTGCATGTGTGACTCTGTTCTGTTTTGTAATTCAGTTCAAGTGTAACGGTTTTTACATTCCCTCTATCAGTGATACCTTATGAGAAGTGTCCTTTTCTGTGTGACTTATTTCACTTAGAATCGTCGTACCTAAATCCACTCATCATGCTGCTACTCACCTTACGACATTGATTTCCTGGCTGAGTGATATTCCATTGTACATAAGGACCACAACTTCTTCTACCCATTTTTCTCTTTCCTGGGATATTTAAGGTGGAATGAAGTGGAGGTCCTTGTCAACAGAGCAGCCCTCAACTTTGGGGTGCTTGTGTCTTGCTGATTTTTCATTTTCCCAATTCATACCCCCATGACTGGAAGTGCCCTATGCTCTCTAAGCTGTGTTTTTCAGATGTTTCAGGACTCACCGTACACTTCTCCAGAGTGGCTGTTGGCAATTTACATCCCGCCCATCAGTGTAGCAAGGCTCCCATTTCTCCATGGCCTGTCCTGCATTTCTGGTTTTGACACTTTTTTCAGCATGGCCCTTTTGACCGATGGGAAGCGAGACTTGTTTGTAGCGCTGATTTGCCTTTCCAGGTTGCTTGGTTGGCCAAAAAGGGCGTATGCGTTTTTTCCTGAATATATTCAGGAAAAAACGCATACGCCCTTTTTGGCCAAGGGCATCATTGTCAACGTTTTGCCGCTTTTCATGTGCTTTAAAGGCGATTCGTATCTACCTCCTGAAATCTCTTTCCTGCAATTCTGCCTTGATTTCAAATCCTCTTCTTTGCCTTCCCTCAATATATTTGTGGACGAGAGTTATCATTTATAACTCTGCAGGTTTGTGAATTGCAGTGCCCTGAACCTCCATTTTACAACTCGCTTTTTTGGGAGCTGGCCGCAAAAGCGCAGGATGGCTTCAGGCCCTGTTCTGGTTCTGGGGGGCAGGCTGAGCCTGTGGTTAATTCTTCTTCCTGATGGGAAAATAGAGTGACCTGTGCCTGTCCCAACACCAAGAGCTAGTCTCTCGTTGGTTCCCCGTCTTCCCGTTCATCCTCAGGACAAATTGCAACCTGTACGGAACAGGAGGTTAAAGGTGCTGATGCTCCAAGTAGGGAGATTGCTAGTAAAGCGGCTGGAATGGCGAACCCGGGCACAAGGAGATGAGAAATGAGGTGCGTTTTCGAAACCTTTCCCCATCACACGGTGTACCATCTTCTGGGTTTCTCATGCATGTTTTCGATGTAGGAAGATGCCCTTGAACCTGGAGATTTGGGACCCATGCGATGGGTACCACGCAGTATTACTTTAAAGGGTCTGCGTTTGCTCACCCAACCTCACCAAACCTCTCAGCCCCAAGAGTGTCCACCCTTATGTCTCATCCAGCTGTGGGTCTAGATATGGTCAATCCAGGTTGCATCACAGCCCCTGAACGCATTGTGTAAGAATTCCTCTCTCGTTCACTGTCTTTGTTTCATGGGTTTTTCAAAGTAATTTATTTTCATAATGGGATTTAGCTGCTTTTCACTGCTGTGTTTATGCCACTTTACACCCACTTGACACACTAACAGAGAGATATCAATACATAGGCTTTACGATTATTACTAGTCAGATATAATCTTGTGCGGTGAATAGGGCTTGTTGAGTCCAGTTCTCTGAGCAAGGAGTAGGTCTTGTCTATTACATATTGGGTTTATGGAACGGTATCTGAGCTAATTTGATACCCTTGTTTTATGTATCACCCCACCTCACCTTTCCCGTTAAGCAGCCATAGTCTGTTTTCTGCATGTGTGACTCTGTTCTGTTTTGTAATTCAGTTCAAGTGTAACGGTTTTTACATTCCCTCTATCAGTGATACCTTATGAGAAGTGTCCTTTTCTGTGTGACTTATTTCACTTAGAATCGTCGTACCTAAATCCACTCATCATGCTGCTACTAGCCTTATGACATTGATTTCATGGCTGAGTGATATTCCATTGTACATAAGGACCACAACTTCTTTACCCATTTTTCTCTTTCCTGGGATATTTAAGGTGGAATGAAGTGGAGGTCCTTGTCAACAGAGCAGCCCTCAACTTTGGGGTGCTTGTGTCTTGCTGATTTTTCATTTTCCCAATTCATACCCCCATGAGTGGAAGTGCCCTATGCTCTCTAAGCTGTGTTTTTCAGATGTTTCAGGACTCACCGTACACTTCTCCAGAGTGGCTGTTGGCAATTTACATCCCGCCCATCAGTGTAGCAAGGCTCCCATTTCTCCATGGCCTGTCCTGCATTTCTGGTTTTGACACTTTTTTCAGCATGGCCCTTTTGACCGATGGGAAGCGAGACTTGTTTGTAGCGCTGATTTGCCTTTCCAGGTTGCTTGGTTGGCCAAAAAGGGCGTATGCGTTTTTTCCTGAATATATTCAGGAAAAAACGCATACGCCCTTTTTGGCCAAGGGCATCATTGTCAACGTTTTGCCGCTTTTCATGTGCTTTAAAGGCGATTCGAATCTACCTCCTGAAATCTCTTTCCTGCAATTCTGCCTTGATTTCAAATCCTCTTCTTTGCCTTCCCTCAATATATTTGTGGACGAGAGTTATCATTTATAACTCTGCAGGTTTGTGAATTGCAGTGCCCTGAACCTCCATTTTACAACTCGTTTTTATGGGAGCTGGCGGCAAAATCGCAGAATGGCTTCAGGCCCTGTTCTGGTTCCGGGGGGCAGGCTGAGCCTGTGGTTAATTCTTCTTTCTGATGGGAAAATAGAGTGACCTGTGCCTGTCCCAACACCAAGAGCTAGTCTCTCGTTGGTTCCACGTCTTCCCGTTTATCCTCAGGACAAATTGCAACCTGTACGGAACAGGAGGTTAAAGGTGCTGATGCTCCAAGTAGGGAGCTTGCTAGTAAAGCGGCTGGAATGGCGAACCAGGGCACAAGGCGATGAGAAATGAGGTGCGTTTTAGAAACCTTTCCCCATCACACGGTGTACCATCTTCTGGGTTTCTCATGCATGTTTTTGATGTAGGAAGATGCCCTTGAACCTGGAGATTTGGGACCCATGCGATGGGTATCATGCAGTATTACTTTAAAGGGTCTGCGTTTGCTCACCCAACCTCACCAAACCTCTCAGGCCCAAGAGTGTCCACCCTTATGTCTCATCCAGCTGTGCGTCTAGATATGGTCAATCCAGGTTGCATCACAGCCCCTGAACGCATTGTGTAAGAATTTCTCTCTCTTTCACTGTCTTTGTTTCATGGGTGTTTCAAAGTAATTTATTTTTATAATGGGGTTTAGCTGCTTTTCACTGCTGTGTTTATGCCGCTTTACACCCACTTGACACACTAACAGAGAGATATCAATACATAGGTTTTACGATTATTATTAGTCAGATATATTCTTGTGCGGTGAATAGGGCGTGTTGAGTCCAGTTCTCTGAGCAAGGAGTAGGTCTTGTCTATTACATATTGGGTTTATGGAATGGTATCTGAGCTAATTTGATACCCTTGTTTTATGTATCACCCCACCTCACCTTTCCCGTTAAGCAGCCATAGTGTGTTTTCTGCATGTGTGACTCTGTTCTGTTTTGTAATTCAGTTCAAGTGTAACGGTTTTTACATTCCCTCTATCAGTGATACCTTATGAGAAGTGTCCTTTTCTGTGTGACTTATTTCACTTAGAATCGTCGTACCTAAATCCACTCATCATGCTGCTACTAGCCTTATGACATTGATTTCATGGCTGAGTGATATTCCATTGTACATAAGGACCACAACTTCTTTACCCATTTTTCTCTTTCCTGGGATATTGAAGGTGGAATGAAGTGGAGGTCCTTGTCAACAGAGCAGCCCTCAACTTTGGGGTGCTTGTGTCTTGCTGATTTTTCATTTTCCCAATTCATACCCCCATGACTGGAAGTGCCCTATGCTCTCTAAGCTGTGTTTTTTAGATGTTTCAGGACTCACCGAACACTTCTCCAGAGTGGCTGTTGGCAATTTACATCCCGCCCATCAGTGTAGCAAGGCTCCCATTTCTCCATGGCCTGTCCTGCATTTCTGGTTTTGACACTTTTTTCAGCATGGCCCTTTTGACCGATGGGAAGCGAGACTTCTCTGTAGCGCTGATTTGCCTTTCCAGGTTGCTTGGTTGGCCAAAAAGGGCGTATGCGTTTTTTCCTGAATATATTCAGGAAAAAACGCATACGCCCTTTTTGGCCAAGGGCATCATTGTCAACGTTTTGCCGCTTTTCATGTGCTTTAAAGGCGATTCGTATCTACCTCCTGAAATCTGTTTCGTGCAATTCTGCCTTGATTTCAAATCCTCTTCTTTGCCTTCCCTCAATATATTTGTGGACGAGAGTTATCATTTATAACTCTGCAGGTTTGTGAATTGCAGTGCCCTGAACCTCCATTTTACAACTCGCTTTTTTGGGAGCTGGCCGCAAAAGCGCAGGATGGCTTCAGGCCCTGTTCTGGTTCTGGGGGGCAGGCTGAGCCTGTGGTTAATTCTTCTTCCTGATGGGAAAATAGAGTGACCTGTGCCTGTCCCAACACCAAGAGCTAGTCTCTCGTTGGTTCCCCGTCTTCCCGTTCATCCTCAGGACAAATTGCAACCTGTACGGAACAGGAGGTTAAAGGTGCTGATGCTCCAAGTAGGGAGATTGCTAGTAAAGCGGCTGGAATGGCGAACCCGGGCACAAGGAGATGAGAAATGAGGTGCGTTTTCGAAACCTTTCCCCATCACACGGTGTACCATCTTCTGGGTTTCTCATGCATGTTTTCGATGTAGGAAGATGCCCTTGAACCTGGAGATTTGGGACCCATGCGATGGGTACCACGCAGTATTCCTTTAAAGGGTCTGCGTTTGCTCACCCAACCTCACCAAACCTCTCAGCCCCAAGAGTGTCCACCCTTATGTCTCATCCAGCTGTGGGTCTAGATATGGTCAATCCAGGTTGCATCACAGCCCCTGAACGCATTGTGTAAGAATTCCTCTCTCGTTCACTGTCTTTGTTTCATGGGTTTTTCAAAGTAATTTATTTTCATAATGGGATTTAGCTGCTTTTCACTGCTGTGTTTATGCCACTTTACACCCACTTGACACACTAACAGAGAGATATCAATACATAGGCTTTACGATTATTACTAGTCAGATATAATCTTGTGCGGTGAATAGGGCGTGTTGAGTCCAGTTCTCTGAGCAAGGAGTAGGTCTTGTCTATTACATATTGGGTTTATGGAACGGTATCTGAGCTAATTTGATACCCTTGTTTTATGTATCACCCCACCTCACCTTTCCCGTTAAGCAGCCATAGTCTGTTTTCTGCATGTGTGACTCTGTTCTGTTTTGTAATTCAGTTCAAGTGTAACGGTTTTTACATTCCCTCTATCAGTGATACCTTATGAGAAGTGTCCTTTTCTGTGTGACTTATTTCACTTAGAATCGTCGTACCTAAATCCACTCATCATGCTGCTACTAGCCTTATGACATTGATTTCCTGGCTGAGTGATATTCCATTGTACATAAGGACCACAACTTCTTTACCCATTTTTCTCTTTCCTGGGATATTTAAGGTGGAATGAAGTTCAGGTCCTTGTCAACAGAGCAGCCCTCAACTTTGGGGTGCTTGTGTCTTGCTGATTTTTCATTTTCCCAATTCATACCCCCATGAGTGGAAGTGCCCTATGCTCTCTAAGCTGTGTTTTTCAGATGTTTCAGGACTCACCGTACACTTCTCCAGAGTGGCTGTTGGCAATTTACATCCCGCCCATCAGTGTAGCAAGGCTCCCATTTCTCCATGGCCTGTCCTGCATTTCTGGTTTTGACACTTTTTTCAGCATGGCCCTTTTGACCGATGGGAAGCGAGACTTGTTTGTAGCGCTGATTTGCCTTTCCAGGTTGCTTGGTTGGCCAAAAAGGGCGTATGCGTTTTTTCCTGAATATATTCAGGAAAAAACGCATACGCCCTTTTTGGCCAAGGGCATCATTGTCAACGTTTTGCCGCTTTTCATGTGCTTTAAAGGCGATTCGAATCTACCTCCTGAAATCTCTTTCCTGCAATTCTGCCTTGATTTCAAATCCTCTTCTTTGCCTTCCCTCAATATATTTGTGGACGAGAGTTATCATTTATAACTCTGCAGGTTTGTGAATTGCAGTGCCCTGAACCTCCATTTTACAACTCGTTTTTATGGGAGCTGGCGGCAAAATCGCAGAATGTCTTCAGGCCCTGTTCTGGTTCCGGGGGGCAGGCTGAGCCTGTGGTTAATTCTTCTTTCTGATGGGAAAATAGAGTGACCTGTGCCTGTCCCAACACCAAGAGCTAGTCTCTCGTTGGTTCCACGTCTTCCCGTTTATCCTCAGGACAAATTGCAACCTGTACGGAACAGGAGGTTAAAGGTGCTGATGCTCCAAGTAGGGAGCTTGCTAGTAAAGCGGCTGGAATGGCGAACCCGGGCACAAGGAGATGAGAAATGAGGTGCGTTTTAGAAACCTTTCCCCATCACACGGTGTACCATCTTCTGGGTTTCTCATGCATGTTTTTGATGTAGGAAGATGCCCTTGAACCTGGAGATTTGGGACCCATGCGATGGGTATCATGCAGTATTACTTTAAAGGGTCTGCGTTTGCTCACCCAACCTCACCAAACCTCTCAGGCCCAAGAGTGTCCACCCTTATGTCTCATCCAGCTGTGCGTCTAGATATGGTCAATCCAGGTTGCATCACAGCCCCTGAACGCATTGTGTAAGAATTTCTCTCTCTTTCACTGTCTTTGTTTCATGGGTGTTTCAAAGTAATTTATTTTTATAATGGGGTTTAGCTGCTTTTCACTGCTGTGTTTATGCCGCTTTACACCCACTTGACACACTAACAGAGAGATATCAATACATAGGTTTTACGATTATTATTAGTCAGATATATTCTTGTGCGGTGAATAGGGCGTGTTGAGTCCAGTTCTCTGAGCAAGGAGTAGGTCTTGTCTATTACATATTGGGTTTATGGAATGGTATCTGAGCTAATTTGATACCCTTGTTTTATGTATCACCCCACCTCACCTTTCCCGTTAAGCAGCCATAGTGTGTTTTCTGCATGTGTGACTCTGTTCTGTTTTGTAATTCAGTTCAAGTGTAACGGTTTTTACATTCCCTCTATCAGTGATACCTTATGAGAAGTGTCCTTTTCTGTGTGACTTATTTCACTTAGAATCGTCGTACCTAAATCCACTCATCATGCTGCTACTAGCCTTATGACATTGATTTCATGGCTGAGTGATATTCCATTGTACATAAGGACCACAACTTCTTTACCCATTTTTCTCTTTCCTGGGATATTTAAGGTGGAATGAAGTGGAGGTCCTTGTCAACAGAGCAGCCCTCAACTTTGGGGTGCTTGTGTCTTGCTGATTTTTCATTTTCCCAATTCATACCCCCATGACTGGAAGTGCCCTATGCTCTCTAAGCTGTGTTTTTTAGATGTTTCAGGACTCACCGTACACTTCTCCAGAGTGGCTGTTGGCAATTTACATCCCGCCCATCAGTGTAGCAAGGCTCCCATTTCTCCATGGCCTGTCCTGCATTTCTGGTTTTGACACTTTTTTCAGCATGGCCCTTTTGACCGATGGGAAGCGAGACTTGTTTGTAGCGCTGATTTGCCTTTCCAGGTTGCTTGGTTGGCCAAAAAGGGCGTATGCGTTTTTTCCTGAATATATTCAGGAAAAAACGCATACGCCCTTTTTGGCCAAGGGCATCATTGTCAACGTTTTGCCGCTTTTCATGTGCTTTAAATGCGATTCGAATCTACCTCCTGAAATCTCTTTCCTGCAATTCTGCCTTGATTTCAACTCCTCTTCTTTGCCTTCCCTCAATATATTTGTGGACGAGAGTTATCATTTATAACTCTGCAGGTTTGTGAATTGCAGTGCCCTGAACCTCCATTTTACAACTCGCTTTTTTGGGAGCTGGCCGCAAAAGCGCAGGATGGCTTCAGGCCCTGTTCTGGTTCTGGGGGGCAGGCTGAGCCTGTGGTTAATTCTTCTTCCTGATGGGAAAATAGAGTGACCTGTGCCTGTCCCAACACCAAGAGCTAGTCTCTCGTTGGTTCCCCGTCTTCCCGTTCATCCTCAGGACAAATTGCAACCTGTACGGAACAGGAGGTTAAAGGTGCTGATGCTCCAAGTAGGGAGATTGCTAGTAAAGCGGCTGGAATGGCGAACCCGGGCACAAGGAGATGAGAAATGAGGTGCGTTTTCGAAACCTTTCCCCATCACACGGTGTACCATCTTCTGGGTTTCTCATGCATGTTTTCGATGTAGGAAGATGCCCTTGAACCTGGAGATTTGGGACCCATGCGATGGGTACCACGCAGTATTACTTTAAAGGGTCTGCGTTTGCTCACCCAACCTCACCAAACCTCTCAGCCCCAAGAGTGTCCACCCTTATGTCTCATCCAGCTGTGGGTCTAGATATGGTCAATCCAGGTTGCATCACAGCCCCTGAACGCATTGTGTAAGAATTCCTCTCTCGTTCACTGTCTTTGTTTCATGGGTTTTTCAAAGTAATTTATTTTCATAATGGGATTTAGCTGCTTTTCACTGCTGTGTTTATGCCACTTTACACCCACTTGACACACTAACAGAGAGATATCAATACATAGGCTTTACGATTATTACTAGTCAGATATAATCTTGTGCGGTGAATAGGGCGTGTTGAGTCCAGTTCTCTGAGCAAGGAGTAGGTCTTGTCTATTACATATTGGGTTTATGGAACGGTATCTGAGCTAATTTGATACCCTTGTTTTATGTATCACCCCACCTCACCTTTCCCGTTAAGCAGCCATAGTGTGTTTTCTGCATGTGTGACTCTGTTCTGTTTTGTAATTCAGTTCAAGTGTAACGGTTTTTACATTCCCTCTATCAGTGATACCTTATGAGAAGTGTCCTTTTCTGTGTGACTTATTTCACTTAGAATCGTCGTACCTAAATCCACTCATCATGCTGCTACTAGCCTTATGACATTGATTTCATGGCTGAGTGATATTCCATTGTACATAAGGACCACAACTTCTTTACCCATTTTTCTCTTTCCTGGGATATTTAAGGTGGAATGAAGTGGAGGTCCTTGTCAACATAGCAGTTCTCAACTTTGGGGTGCTTGTGTCTTGCTGATTTTTCATTTTCCCAATTCATACCCCCATGAGTGGAAGTGCCCTATGCTCTCTAAGCTGTGTTTTTCAGATGTTTCAGGACTCACCGTACACTTCTCCAGAGTGGCTGTTGGCAATTTACATCCCGCCCATCAGTGTAGCAAGGCTCCCATTTCTCCATGGCCTGTCCTGCATTTCTGGTTTTGACACTTTTTTCAGCATGGCCCTTTTGACCGATGGGAAGCGAGACTTGTTTGTAGCGCTGATTTGCCTTTCCAGGTTGCTTGGTTGGCCAAAAAGGGCGTATGCGTTTTTTCCTGAATATATTCAGGAAAAAACGCATACGCCCTTTTTGGCCAAGGGCATCATTGTCAACGTTTTGCCGCTTTTCATGTGCTTTAAAGGCGATTCGAATCTACCTCCTGAAATCTCTTTCCTGCAATTCTGCCTTGATTTCAAATCCTCTTCTTTGCCTTCCCTCAATATATTTGTGGACGAGAGTTATCATTTATAACTCTGCAGGTTTGTGAATTGCAGTGCCCTGAACCTCCATTTTACAACTCGTTTTTATGGGAGCTGGCGGCAAAATCGCAGAATGGCTTCAGGCCCTGTTCTGGTTCCGGGGGGCAGGCTGAGCCTGTGGTTAATTCTTCTTTCTGATGGGAAAATAGAGTGACCTGTGCCTGTCCCAACACCAAGAGCTAGTCTCTCGTTGGTTCCACGTCTTCCTGTTTATCCTCAGGACAAATTGCAACCTGTACGGAACAGGAGGTTAAAGGTGCTGATGCTCCAAGTAGGGAGCTTGCTAGTAAAGCGGCTGGAATGGCGAACCCGGGCACAAGGCGATGAGAAATGAGGTGCGTTTTAGAAACCTTTCCCCATCACACGGTGTACCATCTTCTGGGTTTCTCATGCATGTTTTTGATGTAGGAAGATGCCCTTGAACCTGGAGATTTGGGACAGATGCGATGGGTATCATGCAGTATTACTTTAAAGGGTCTGCGTTTGCTCACCCAACCTCACCAAACCTCTCAGGCCCAAGAGTGTCCACCCTTATGTCTCATCCAGCTGTGCGTCTAGATATGGTCAATCCAGGTTGCATCACAGCCCCTGAACGCATTGTGTAAGAATTTCTCTCTCTTTCACTGTCTTTGTTTCATGGGTGTTTCAAAGTAATTTATTTTTATAATGGGGTTTAGCTGCTTTTCACTGCTGTGTTTATGCCGCTTTACACCCACTTGACACACTAACAGAGAGATATCAATACATAGGTTTTACGATTATTATTAGTCAGATATATTCTTGTGCGGTGAATAGGGCGTGTTGAGTCCAGTTCTCTGAGCAAGGAGTAGGTCTTGTCTATTACATATTGGGTTTATGGAATGGTATCTGAGCTAATTTGATACCCTTGTTTTATGTATCACCCCACCTCACCTTTCCCGTTAAGCAGCCATAGTGTGTTTTCTGCATGTGTGACTCTGTTCTGTTTTGTAATTCAGTTCAAGTGTAACGGTTTTTACATTCCCTCTATCAGTGATACCTTATGAGAAGTGTCCTTTTCTGTGTGACTTATTTCACTTAGAATCGTCGTACCTAAATCCACTCATCATGCTGCTACTAGCCTTATGACATTGATTTCATGGCTGAGTGATATTCCATTGTACATAAGGACCACAACTTCTTTACCCATTTTTCTCTTTCCTGGGATATTTAAGGTGGAATGAAGTGGAGGTCCTTGTCAACAGAGCAGCCCTCAACTTTGGGGTGCTTGTGTCTTGCTGATTTTTCATTTTCCCAATTCATACCCCCATGAGTGGAAGTGCCCTATGCTCTCTAAGCTGTGTTTTTCAGATGTTTCAGGACTCACCGTACACTTCTCCAGAGTGGCTGTTGGCAATTTACATCCCGCCCATCAGTGTAGCAAGGCTCCCATTTCTCCATGGCCTGTCCTGCATTTCTGGTTTTGACACTTTTTTCAGCATGGCCCTTTTGACCGATGGGAAGCGAGACTTGTTTGTAGCGCTGATTTGCCTTTCCAGGTTGCTTGGTTGGCCAAAAAGGGCGTATGCGTTTTTTCCTGAATATATTCAGGAAAAAACGCATACGCCCTTTTTGGCCAAGGGCATCATTGTCAACGTTTTGCCGCTTTTCATGTGCTTTAAAGGCGATTCGTATCTACCTCCTGAAATCTGTTTCGTGCAATTCTGCCTTGATTTCAAATCCTCTTCTTTGCCTTCCCTCAATATATTTGTGGACGAGAGTTATCATTTATAACTCTGCAGGTTTGTGAATTGCAGTGCCCTGAACCTCCATTTTACAACTCGCTTTTTTGGGAGCTGGCCGCAAAAGCGCAGGATGGCTTCAGGCCCTGTTCTGGTTCTTGGGGGCAGGCTGAGCCTGTGGTTAATTCTTCTTCCTGATGGGAAAATAGAGTGACCTGTGCCTGTCCCAACACCAAGAGCTAGTCTCTCGTTGGTTCCCCGTCTTCCCGTTCATCCTCAGGACAAATTGCAACCTGTACGGAACAGGAGGTTAAAGGTGCTGATGCTCCAAGTAGGGAGATTGCTAGTAAAGCAGCTGGAATGGCGAACCCGGGCACAAGGAGATGAGAAATGAGGTGCGTTTTCGAAACCTTTCCCCATCACACGGTGTACCATCTTCTGGGTTTCTCATGCATGTTTTCGATGTAGGAAGATGCCCTTGAACCTGGAGATTTGGGACCCATGTGATGGGTACCACGCAGTATTACTTTAAAGGGTCTGCGTTTGCTCACCCAACCTCACCAAACCTCTCAGCCCCAAGAGTGTCCACCCTTATGTCTCATCCAGCTGTGGGTCTAGATATGGTCAATCCAGGTTGCATCACAGCCCCTGAACGCATTGTGTAAGAATTCCTCTCTCGTTCACTGTCTTTGTTTCATGGGTTTTTCAAAGTAATTTATTTTCATAATGGGATTTAGCTGCTTTTCACTGCTGTGTTTATGCCACTTTACACCCACTTGACACACTAACAGAGAGATATCAATACATAGGCTTTACGATTATTACTAGTCAGATATAATCTTGTGCGGTGAATAGGGCTTGTTGAGTCCAGTTCTCTGAGCAAGGAGTAGGTCTTGTCTATTACATATTGGGTTTATGGAACGGTATCTGAGCTAATTTGATACCCTTGTTTTATGTATCACCCCACCTCACCTTTCCCGTTAAGCAGCCATAGTCTGTTTTCTGCATGTGTGACTCTGTTCTGTTTTGTAATTCAGTTCAAGTGTAACGGTTTTTACATTCCCTCTATCAGTGATACCTTATGAGAAGTGTCCTTTTCTGTGTGACTTATTTCACTTAGAATCGTCGTACCTAAATCCACTCATCATGCTGCTACTAGCCTTATGACATTGATTTCATGGCTGAGTGATATTCCATTGTACATAAGGACCACAACTTCTTTACCCATTTTTCTCTTTCCTGGGATATTTAAGGTGGAATGAAGTGGAGGTCCTTGTCAACAGAGCAGCCCTCAACTTTGGGGTGCTTGTGTCTTGCTGATTTTTCATTTTCCCAATTCATACCCCCATGAGTGGAAGTGCCCTATGCTCTCTAAGCTGTGTTTTTCAGATGTTTCAGGACTCACCGTACACTTCTCCAGAGTGGCTGTTGGCAATTTACATCCCGCCCATCAGTGTAGCAAGGCTCCCATTTCTCCATGGCCTGTCCTGCATTTCTGGTTTTGACACTTTTTTCAGCATGGCCCTTTTGACCGATGGGAAGCGAGACTTGTTTGTAGCGCTGATTTGCCTTTCCAGGTTGCTTGGTTGGCCAAAAAGGGCGTATGCGTTTTTTCCTGAATATATTCAGGAAAAAACGCATACGCCCTTTTTGGCCAAGGGCATCATTGTCAACGTTTTGCCGCTTTTCATGTGCTTTAAAGGCGATTCGAATCTACCTCCTGAAATCTCTTTCCTGCAATTCTGCCTTGATTTCAAATCCTCTTCTTTGCCTTCCCTCAATATATTTGTGGACGAGAGTTATCATTTATAACTCTGCAGGTTTGTGAATTGCAGTGCCCTGAACCTCCATTTTACAACTCGTTTTTATGGGAGCTGGCGGCAAAATCGCAGAATGGCTTCAGGCCCTGTTCTGGTTCCGGGGGGCAGGCTGAGCCTGTGGTTAATTCTTCTTTCTGATGGGAAAATAGAGTGACCTGTGCCTGTCCCAACACCAAGAGCTAGTCTCTCGTTGGTTCCACGTCTTCCCGTTTATCCTCAGGACAAATTGCAACCTGTACGGAACAGGAGGTTAAAGGTGCTGATGCTCCAAGTAGGGAGCTTGCTAGTAAAGCGGCTGGAATGGCGAACCAGGGCACAAGGCGATGAGAAATGAGGTGCGTTTTAGAAACCTTTCCCCATCACACGGTGTACCATCTTCTGGGTTTCTCATGCATGTTTTTGATGTAGGAAGATGCCCTTGAACCTGGAGATTTGGGACCCATGCGATGGGTATCATGCAGTATTACTTTAAAGGGTCTGCGTTTGCTCACCCAACCTCACCAAACCTCTCAGGCCCAAGAGTGTCCACCCTTATGTCTCATCCAGCTGTGCGTCTAGATATGGTCAATCCAGGTTGCATCACAGCCCCTGAACGCATTGTGTAAGAATTTCTCTCTCTTTCACTGTCTTTGTTTCATGGGTGTTTCAAAGTAATTTATTTTTATAATGGGGTTTAGCTGCTTTTCACTGCTGTGTTTATGCCGCTTTACACCCACTTGACACACTAACAGAGAGATATCAATACATAGGTTTTACGATTATTATTAGTCAGATATATTCTTGTGCGGTGAATAGGGCGTGTTGAGTCCAGTTCTCTGAGCAAGGAGTAGGTCTTGTCTATTACATATTGGGTTTATGGAATGGTATCTGAGCTAATTTGATACCCTTGTTTTATGTATCACCCCACCTCACCTTTCCCGTTAAGCAGCCATAGTGTGTTTTCTGCATGTGTGACTCTGTTCTGTTTTGTAATTCAGTTCAAGTGTAACGGTTTTTACATTCCCTCTATCAGTGATACCTTATGAGAAGTGTCCTTTTCTGTGTGACTTATTTCACTTAGAATCGTCGTACCTAAATCCACTCATCATGCTGCTACTAGCCTTATGACATTGATTTCATGGCTGAGTGATATTCCATTGTACATAAGGACCACAACTTCTTTACCCATTTTTCTCTTTCCTGGGATATTTAAGGTGGAATGAAGTGGAGGTCCTTGTCAACAGAGCAGCCCTCAACTTTGGGGTGCTTGTGTCTTGCTGATTTTTCATTTTCCCAATTCATACCCCCATGACTGGAAGTGCCCTATGCTCTCTAAGCTGTGTTTTTTAGATGTTTCAGGACTCACCGAACACTTCTCCAGAGTGGCTGTTGGCAATTTACATCCCGCCCATCAGTGTAGCAAGGCTCCCATTTCTCCATGGCCTGTCCTGCATTTCTGGTTTTGACACTTTTTTCAGCATGGCCCTTTTGACCGATGGGAAGCGAGACTTGTTTGTAGCGCTGATTTGCCTTTCCAGGTTGCTTGGTTGGCCAAAAAGGGCGTATGCGTTTTTTCCTGAATATATTCAGGAAAAAACGCATACGCCCTTTTTGGCCAAGGGCATCATTGTCAACGTTTTGCCGCTTTTCATGTGCTTTAAAGGCGATTCGTATCTACCTCCTGAAATCTGTTTCGTGCAATTCTGCCTTGATTTCAAATCCTCTTCTTTGCCTTCCCTCAATATATTTGTGGACGAGAGTTATCATTTATAACTCTGCAGGTTTGTGAATTGCAGTGCCCTGAACCTCCATTTTACAACTCGCTTTTTTGGGAGCTGGCCGCAAAAGCGCAGGATGGCTTCAGGCCCTGTTCTGGTTCTGGGGGGCAGGCTGAGCCTGTGGTTAATTCTTCTTCCTGATGGGAAAATAGAGTGACCTGTGCCTGTCCCAACACCAAGAGCTAGTCTCTCGTTGGTTCCCCGTCTTCCCGTTCATCCTCAGGACAAATTGCAACCTGTACGGAACAGGAGGTTAAAGGTGCTGATGCTCCAAGTAGGGAGATTGCTAGTAAAGCGGCTGGAATGGCGAACCCGGGCACAAGGAGATGAGAAATGAGGTGCGTTTTCGAAACCTTTCCCCATCACACGGTGTACCATCTTCTGGGTTTCTCATGCATGTTTTCGATGTAGGAAGATGCCCTTGAACCTGGAGATTTGGGACCCATGCGATGGGTACCACGCAGTATTCCTTTAAAGGGTCTGCGTTTGCTCACCCAACCTCACCAAACCTCTCAGCCCCAAGAGTGTCCACCCTTATGTCTCATCCAGCTGTGGGTCTAGATATGGTCAATCCAGGTTGCATCACAGCCCCTGAACGCATTGTGTAAGAATTCCTCTCTCGTTCACTGTCTTTGTTTCATGGGTTTTTCAAAGTAATTTATTTTCATAATGGGATTTAGCTGCTTTTCACTGCTGTGTTTATGCCACTTTACACCCACTTGACACACTAACAGAGAGATATCAATACATAGGCTTTACGATTATTACTAGTCAGATATAATCTTGTGCGGTGAATAGGGCGTGTTGAGTCCAGTTCTCTGAGCAAGGAGTAGGTCTTGTCTATTACATATTGGGTTTATGGAACGGTATCTGAGCTAATTTGATACCCTTGTTTTATGTATCACCCCACCTCACCTTTCCCGTTAAGCAGCCATAGTCTGTTTTCTGCATGTGTGACTCTGTTCTGTTTTGTAATTCAGTTCAAGTGTAACGGTTTTTACATTCCCTCTATCAGTGATACCTTATGAGAAGTGTCCTTTTCTGTGTGACTTATTTCACTTAGAATCGTCGTACCTAAATCCACTCATCATGCTGCTACTAGCCTTATGACATTGATTTCATGGCTGAGTGATATTCCATTGTACATAAGGACCACAACTTCTTTACCCATTTTTCTCTTTCCTGGGATATTTAAGGTGGAATGAAGTGGAGGTCCTTGTCAACAGAGCAGCCCTCAACTTTGGGGTGCTTGTGTCTTGCTGATTTTTCATTTTCCCAATTCATACCCCCATGAGTGGAAGTGCCCTATGCTCTCTAAGCTGTGTTTTTCAGATGTTTCAGGACTCACCGTACACTTCTCCAGAGTGGCTGTTGGCAATTTACATCCCGCCCATCAGTGTAGCAAGGCTCCCATTTCTCCATGGCCTGTCCTGCATTTCTGGTTTTGACACTTTTTTCAGCATGGCCCTTTTGACCGATGGGAAGCGAGACTTGTTTGTAGCGCTGATTTGCCTTTCCAGGTTGCTTGGTTGGCCAAAAAGGGCGTATGCGTTTTTTCCTGAATATATTCAGGAAAAAACGCATACGCCCTTTTTGGCCAAGGGCATCATTGTCAACGTTTTGCCGCTTTTCATGTGCTTTAAAGGCGATTCGAATCTACCTCCTGAAATCTCTTTCCTGCAATTCTGCCTTGATTTCAAATCCTCTTCTTTGCCTTCCCTCAATATATTTGTGGACGAGAGTTATCATTTATAACTCTGCAGGTTTGTGAATTGCAGTGCCCTGAACCTCCATTTTACAACTCGTTTTTATGGGAGCTGGCGGCAAAATCGCAGAATGTCTTCAGGCCCTGTTCTGGTTCCGGGGGGCAGGCTGAGCCTGTGGTTAATTCTTCTTTCTGATGGGAAAATAGAGTGACCTGTGCCTGTCCCAACACCAAGAGCTAGTCTCTCGTTGGTTCCACGTCTTCCCGTTTATCCTCAGGACAAATTGCAACCTGTACGGAACAGGAGGTTAAAGGTGCTGATGCTCCAAGTAGGGAGCTTGCTAGTAAAGCGGCTGGAATGGCGAACCCGGGCACAAGGAGATGAGAAATGAGGTGCGTTTTAGAAACCTTTCCCCATCACACGGTGTACCATCTTCTGGGTTTCTCATGCATGTTTTTGATGTAGGAAGATGCCCTTGAACCTGGAGATTTGGGACCCATGCGATGGGTATCATGCAGTATTACTTTAAAGGGTCTGCGTTTGCTCACCCAACCTCACCAAACCTCTCAGGCCCAAGAGTGTCCACCCTTATGTCTCATCCAGCTGTGCGTCTAGATATGGTCAATCCAGGTTGCATCACAGCCCCTGAACGCATTGTGTAAGAATTTCTCTCTCTTTCACTGTCTTTGTTTCATGGGTGTTTCAAAGTAATTTATTTTTATAATGGGGTTTAGCTGCTTTTCACTGCTGTGTTTATGCCGCTTTACACCCACTTGACACACTAACAGAGAGATATCAATACATAGGTTTTACGATTATTATTAGTCAGATATATTCTTGTGCGGTGAATAGGGCGTGTTGAGTCCAGTTCTCTGAGCAAGGAGTAGGTCTTGTCTATTACATATTGGGTTTATGGAATGGTATCTGAGCTAATTTGATACCCTTGTTTTATGTATCACCCCACCTCACCTTTCCCGTTAAGCAGCCATAGTGTGTTTTCTGCATGTGTGACTCTGTTCTGTTTTGTAATTCAGTTCAAGTGTAACGGTTTTTACATTCCCTCTATCAGTGATACCTTATGAGAAGTGTCCTTTTCTGTGTGACTTATTTCACTTAGAATCGTCGTACCTAAATCCACTCATCATGCTGCTACTAGCCTTATGACATTGATTTCATGGCTGAGTGATATTCCATTGTACATAAGGACCACAACTTCTTTACCCATTTTTCTCTTTCCTGGGATATTTAAGGTGGAATGAAGTGGAGGTCCTTGTCAACAGAGCAGCCCTCAACTTTGGGGTGCTTGTGTCTTGCTGATTTTTCATTTTCCCAATTCATACCCCCATGACTGGAAGTGCCCTATGCTCTCTAAGCTGTGTTTTTTAGATGTTTCAGGACTCACCGTACACTTCTCCAGAGTGGCTGTTGGCAATTTACATCCCGCCCATCAGTGTAGCAAGGCTCCCATTTCTCCATGGCCTGTCCTGCATTTCTGGTTTTGACACTTTTTTCAGCATGGCCCTTTTGACCGATGGGAAGCGAGACTTGTTTGTAGCGCTGATTTGCCTTTCCAGGTTGCTTGGTTGGCCAAAAAGGGCGTATGCGTTTTTTCCTGAATATATTCAGGAAAAAACGCATACGCCCTTTTTGGCCAAGGGCATCATTGTCAACGTTTTGCCGCTTTTCATGTGCTTTAAATGCGATTCGAATCTACCTCCTGAAATCTCTTTCCTGCAATTCTGCCTTGATTTCAACTCCTCTTCTTTGCCTTCCCTCAATATATTTGTGGACGAGAGTTATCATTTATAACTCTGCAGGTTTGTGAATTGCAGTGCCCTGAACCTCCATTTTACAACTCGCTTTTTTGGGAGCTGGCCGCAAAAGCGCAGGATGGCTTCAGGCCCTGTTCTGGTTCTGGGGGGCAGGCTGAGCCTGTGGTTAATTCTTCTTCCTGATGGGAAAATAGAGTGACCTGTGCCTGTCCCAACACCAAGAGCTAGTCTCTCGTTGGTTCCCCGTCTTCCCGTTCATCCTCAGGACAAATTGCAACCTGTACGGAACAGGAGGTTAAAGGTGCTGATGCTCCAAGTAGGGAGCTTGCTAGTAAAGCGGCTGGAATGGCGAACCCGGGCACAAGGAGATGAGAAATGAGGTGCGTTTTCGAAACCTTTCCCCATCACACGGTGTACCATCTTCTGGGTTTCTCATGCATGTTTTCGATGTAGGAAGATGCCCTTGAACCTGGAGATTTGGGACCCATGCGATGGGTACCACGCAGTATTACTTTAAAGGGTCTGCGTTTGCTCACCCAACCTCACCAAACCTCTCAGCCCCAAGAGTGTCCACCCTTATGTCTCATCCAGCTGTGGGTCTAGATATGGTCAATCCAGGTTGCATCACAGCCCCTGAACGCATTGTGTAAGAATTCCTCTCTCGTTCACTGTCTTTGTTTCATGGGTTTTTCAAATTAATTTATTTTCATAATGGGATTTAGCTGCTTTTCACTGCTGTGTTTATGCCACTTTACACCCACTTGACACACTAACAGAGAGATATCAATACATAGGCTTTACGATTATTACTAGTCAGATATAATCTTGTGCGGTGAATAGGGCGTGTTGAGTCCAGTTCTCTGAGCAAGGAGTAGGTCTTGTCTATTACATATTGGGTTTATGGAACGGTATCTGAGCTAATTTGATACCCTTGTTTTATGTATCACCCCACCTCACCTTTCCCGTTAAGCAGCCATAGTGTGTTTTCTGCATGTGTGACTCTGTTCTGTTTTGTAATTCAGTTCAAGTGTAACGGTTTTTACATTCCCTCTATCAGTGATACCTTATGAGAAGTGTCCTTTTCTGTGTGACTTATTTCACTTAGAATCGTCGTACCTAAATCCACTCATCATGCTGCTGCTAGCCTTATGACATTGATTTCATGGCTGAGTGATATTCCATTGTACATAAGGACCACAACTTCTTTACCCATTTTTCTCTTTCCTGGGATATTTAAGGTGGAATGAAGTGGAGGTCCTTGTCAACATAGCAGTTCTCAACTTTGGGGTGCTTGTGTCTTGCTGATTTTTCATTTTCCCAATTCATACCCCCATGAGTGGAAGTGCCCTATGCTCTCTAAGCTGTGTTTTTCAGATGTTTCAGGACTCACCGTACACTTCTCCAGAGTGGCTGTTGGCAATTTACATCCCGCCCATCAGTGTAGCAAGGCTCCCATTTCTCCATGGCCTGTCCTGCATTTCTGGTTTTGACACTTTTTTCAGCATGGCCCTTTTGACCGATGGGAAGCGAGACTTGTTTGTAGCGCTGATTTGCCTTTCCAGGTTGCTTGGTTGGCCAAAAAGGGCGTATGCGTTTTTTCCTGAATATATTCAGGAAAAAACGCATACGCCCTTTTTGGCCAAGGGCATCATTGTCAACGTTTTGCCGCTTTTCATGTGCTTTAAAGGCGATTCGAATCTACCTCCTGAAATCTCTTTCCTGCAATTCTGCCTTGATTTCAAATCCTCTTCTTTGCCTTCCCTCAATATATTTGTGGACGAGAGTTATCATTTATAACTCTGCAGGTTTGTGAATTGCAGTGCCCTGAACCTCCATTTTACAACTCGTTTTTATGGGAGCTGGCGGCAAAATCGCAGAATGGCTTCAGGCCCTGTTCTGGTTCCGGGGGGCAGGCTGAGCCTGTGGTTAATTCTTCTTTCTGATGGGAAAATAGAGTGACCTGTGCCTGTCCCAACACCAAGAGCTAGTCTCTCGTTGGTTCCACGTCTTCCCGTTTATCCTCAGGACAAATTGCAACCTGTACGGAACAGGAGGTTAAAGGTGCTGATGCTCCAAGTAGGGAGCTTGCTAGTAAAGCGGCTGGAATGGCGAACCCGGGCACAAGGCGATGAGAAATGAGGTGCGTTTTAGAAACCTTTCCCCATCACACGGTGTACCATCTTCTGGGTTTCTCATGCATGTTTTTGATGTAGGAAGATGCCCTTGAACCTGGAGATTTGGGACCCATGCGATGGGTATCATGCAGTATTACTTTAAAGGGTCTGCGTTTGCTCACCCAACCTCACCAAACCTCTCAGGCCCAAGAGTGTCCACCCTTATGTCTCATCCAGCTGTGCGTCTAGATATGGTCAATCCAGGTTGCATCACAGCCCCTGAACGCATTGTGTAAGAATTTCTCTCTCTTTCACTGTCTTTGTTTCATGGGTGTTTCAAAGTAATTTATTTTTATAATGGGGTTTAGCTGCTTTTCACTGCTGTGTTTATGCCGCTTTACACCCACTTGACACACTAACAGAGAGATATCAATACATAGGTTTTACGATTATTATTAGTCAGATATATTCTTGTGCGGTGAATAGGGCGTGTTGAGTCCAGTTCTCTGAGCAAGGAGTAGGTCTTGTCTATTACATATTGGGTTTATGGAATGGTATCTGAGCTAATTTGATACCCTTGTTTTATGTATCACCCCACCTCACCTTTCCCGTTAAGCAGCCATAGTGTGTTTTCTGCATGTGTGACTCTGTTCTGTTTTGTAATTCAGTTCAAGTGTAACGGTTTTTACATTCCCTCTATCAGTGATACCTTATGAGAAGTGTCCTTTTCTGTGTGACTTATTTCACTTAGAATCGTCGTACCTAAATCCACTCATCATGCTGCTACTAGCCTTATGACATTGATTTCATGGCTGAGTGATATTCCATTGTACATAAGGACCACAACTTCTTTACCCATTTTTCTCTTTCCTGGGATATTTAAGGTGGAATGAAGTGGAGGTCCTTGTCAACAGAGCAGCCCTCAACTTTGGGGTGCTTGTGTCTTGCTGATTTTTCATTTTCCCAATTCATACCCCCATGACTGGAAGTGCCCTATGCTCTCTAAGCTGTGTTTTTCAGATGTTTCAGGACTCACCGTACACTTCTCCAGAGTGGCTGTTGGCAATTTACATCCCGCCCATCAGTGTAGCAAGGCTCCCATTTCTCCATGGCCTGTCCTGCATTTCTGGTTTTGACACTTTTTTCAGCATGGCCCTTTTGACCGATGGGAAGCGAGACTTGTTTGTAGCGCTGATTTGCCTTTCCAGGTTGCTTGGTTGGCCAAAAAGGGCGTATGCGTTTTTTCCTGAATATATTCAGGAAAAAACGCATACGCCCTTTTTGGCCAAGGGCATCATTGTCAACGTTTTGCCGCTTTTCATGTGCTTTAAAGGCGATTCGTATCTACCTCCTGAAATCTGTTTCGTGCAATTCTGCCTTGATTTCAAATCCTCTTCTTTGCCTTCCCTCAATATATTTGTGGACGAGAGTTATCATTTATAACTCTGCAGGTTTGTGAATTGCAGTGCCCTGAACCTCCATTTTACAACTCGCTTTTTTGGGAGCTGGCCGCAAAAGCGCAGGATGGCTTCAGGCCCTGTTCTGGTTCTGGGGGGCAGGCTGAGCCTGTGGTTAATTCTTCTTCCTGATGGGAAAATAGAGTGACCTGTGCCTGTCCCAACACCAAGAGCTAGTCTCTCGTTGGTTCCCCGTCTTCCCGTTCATCCTCAGGACAAATTGCAACCTGTACGGAACAGGAGGTTAAAGGTGCTGATGCTCCAAGTAGGGAGATTGCTAGTAAAGCAGCTGGAATGGCGAACCCGGGCACAAGGAGATGAGAAATGAGGTGCGTTTTCGAAACCTTTCCCCATCACACGGTGTACCATCTTCTGGGTTTCTCATGCATGTTTTCGATGTAGGAAGATGCCCTTGAACCTGGAGATTTGGGACCCATGCGATGGGTACCACGCAGTATTACTTTAAAGGGTCTGCGTTTGCTCACCCAACCTCACCAAACCTCTCAGCCCCAAGAGTGTCCACCCTTATGTCTCATCCAGCTGTGGGTCTAGATATGGTCAATCCAGGTTGCATCACAGCCCCTGAACGCATTGTGTAAGAATTCCTCTCTCGTTCACTGTCTTTGTTTCATGGGTTTTTCAAAGTAATTTATTTTCATAATGGGATTTAGCTGCTTTTCACTGCTGTGTTTATGCCACTTTACACCCACTTGACACACTAACAGAGAGATATCAATACATAGGCTTTACGATTATTACTAGTCAGATATAATCTTGTGCGGTGAATAGGGCTTGTTGAGTCCAGTTCTCTGAGCAAGGAGTAGGTCTTGTCTATTACATATTGGGTTTATGGAACGGTATCTGAGCTAATTTGATACCCTTGTTTTATGTATCACCCCACCTCACCTTTCCCGTTAAGCAGCCATAGTCTGTTTTCTGCATGTGTGACTCTGTTCTGTTTTGTAATTCAGTTCAAGTGTAACGGTTTTTACATTCCCTCTATCAGTGATACCTTATGAGAAGTGTCCTTTTCTGTGTGACTTATTTCACTTAGAATCGTCGTACCTAAATCCACTCATCATGCTGCTACTAGCCTTATGACATTGATTTCATGGCTGAGTGATATTCCATTGTACATAAGGACCACAACTTCTTTACCCATTTTTCTCTTTCCTGGGATATTTAAGGTGGAATGAAGTGGAGGTCCTTGTCAACAGAGCAGCCCTCAACTTTGGGGTGCTTGTGTCTTGCTGATTTTTCATTTTCCCAATTCATACCCCCATGAGTGGAAGTGCCCTATGCTCTCTAAGCTGTGTTTTTCAGATGTTTCAGGACTCACCGTACACTTCTCCAGAGTGGCTGTTGGCAATTTACATCCCGCCCATCAGTGTAGCAAGGCTCCCATTTCTCCATGGCCTGTCCTGCATTTCTGGTTTTGACACTTTTTTCAGCATGGCCCTTTTGACCGATGGGAAGCGAGACTTGTTTGTAGCGCTGATTTGCCTTTCCAGGTTGCTTGGTTGGCCAAAAAGGGCGTATGCGTTTTTTCCTGAATATATTCAGGAAAAAACGCATACGCCCTTTTTGGCCAAGGGCATCATTGTCAACGTTTTGCCGCTTTTCATGTGCTTTAAAGGCGATTCGAATCTACCTCCTGAAATCTCTTTCCTGCAATTCTGCCTTGATTTCAAATCCTCTTCTTTGCCTTCCCTCAATATATTTGTGGACGAGAGTTATCATTTATAACTCTGCAGGTTTGTGAATTGCAGTGCCCTGAACCTCCATTTTACAACTCGTTTTTATGGGAGCTGGCGGCAAAATCGCAGAATGGCTTCAGGCCCTGTTCTGGTTCCGGGGGGCAGGCTGAGCCTGTGGTTAATTCTTCTTTCTGATGGGAAAATAGAGTGACCTGTGCCTGTCCCAACACCAAGAGCTAGTCTCTCGTTGGTTCCACGTCTTCCCGTTTATCCTCAGGACAAATTGCAACCTGTACGGAACAGGAGGTTAAAGGTGCTGATGCTCCAAGTAGGGAGCTTGCTAGTAAAGCGGCTGGAATGGCGAACCAGGGCACAAGGCGATGAGAAATGAGGTGCGTTTTAGAAACCTTTCCCCATCACACGGTGTACCATCTTCTGGGTTTCTCATGCATGTTTTTGATGTAGGAAGATGCCCTTGAACCTGGAGATTTGGGACCCATGCGATGGGTATCATGCAGTATTACTTTAAAGGGTCTGCGTTTGCTCACCCAACCTCACCAAACCTCTCAGGCCCAAGAGTGTCCACCCTTATGTCTCATCCAGCTGTGCGTCTAGATATGGTCAATCCAGGTTGCATCACAGCCCCTGAACGCATTGTGTAAGAATTTCTCTCTCTTTCACTGTCTTTGTTTCATGGGTGTTTCAAAGTAATTTATTTTTATAATGGGGTTTAGCTGCTTTTCACTGCTGTGTTTATGCCGCTTTACACCCACTTGACACACTAACAGAGAGATATCAATACATAGGTTTTACGATTATTATTAGTCAGATATATTCTTGTGCGGTGAATAGGGCGTGTTGAGTCCAGTTCTCTGAGCAAGGAGTAGGTCTTGTCTATTACATATTGGGTTTATGGAATGGTATCTGAGCTAATTTGATACCCTTGTTTTATGTATCACCCCACCTCACCTTTCCCGTTAAGCAGCCATAGTGTGTTTTCTGCATGTGTGACTCTGTTCTGTTTTGTAATTCAGTTCAAGTGTAACGGTTTTTACATTCCCTCTATCAGTGATACCTTATGAGAAGTGTCCTTTTCTGTGTGACTTATTTCACTTAGAATCGTCGTACCTAAATCCACTCATCATGCTGCTACTAGCCTTATGACATTGATTTCATGGCTGAGTGATATTCCATTGTACATAAGGACCACAACTTCTTTACCCATTTTTCTCTTTCCTGGGATATTTAAGGTGGAATGAAGTGGAGGTCCTTGTCAACAGAGCAGCCCTCAACTTTGGGGTGCTTGTGTCTTGCTGATTTTTCATTTTCCCAATTCATACCCCCATGACTGGAAGTGCCCTATGCTCTCTAAGCTGTGTTTTTTAGATGTTTCAGGACTCACCGAACACTTCTCCAGAGTGGCTGTTGGCAATTTACATCCCGCCCATCAGTGTAGCAAGGCTCCCATTTCTCCATGGCCTGTCCTGCATTTCTGGTTTTGACACTTTTTTCAGCATGGCCCTTTTGACCGATGGGAAGCGAGACTTGTTTGTAGCGCTGATTTGCCTTTCCAGGTTGCTTGGTTGGCCAAAAAGGGCGTATGCGTTTTTTCCTGAATATATTCAGGAAAAAACGCATACGCCCTTTTTGGCCAAGGGCATCATTGTCAACGTTTTGCCGCTTTTCATGTGCTTTAAAGGCGATTCGTATCTACCTCCTGAAATCTGTTTCGTGCAATTCTGCCTTGATTTCAAATCCTCTTCTTTGCCTTCCCTCAATATATTTGTGGACGAGAGTTATCATTTATAACTCTGCAGGTTTGTGAATTGCAGTGCCCTGAACCTCCATTTTACAACTCGCTTTTTTGGGAGCTGGCCGCAAAAGCGCAGGATGGCTTCAGGCCCTGTTCTGGTTCTGGGGGGCAGGCTGAGCCTGTGGTTAATTCTTCTTCCTGATGGGAAAATAGAGTGACCTGTGCCTGTCCCAACACCAAGAGCTAGTCTCTCGTTGGTTCCCCGTCTTCCCGTTCATCCTCAGGACAAATTGCAACCTGTACGGAACAGGAGGTTAAAGGTGCTGATGCTCCAAGTAGGGAGATTGCTAGTAAAGCGGCTGGAATGGCGAACCCGGGCACAAGGAGATGAGAAATGAGGTGCGTTTTCGAAACCTTTCCCCATCACACGGTGTACCATCTTCTGGGTTTCTCATGCATGTTTTCGATGTAGGAAGATGCCCTTGAACCTGGAGATTTGGGACCCATGCGATGGGTACCACGCAGTATTCCTTTAAAGGGTCTGCGTTTGCTCACCCAACCTCACCAAACCTCTCAGCCCCAAGAGTGTCCACCCTTATGTCTCATCCAGCTGTGGGTCTAGATATGGTCAATCCAGGTTGCATCACAGCCCCTGAACGCATTGTGTAAGAATTCCTCTCTCGTTCACTGTCTTTGTTTCATGGGTTTTTCAAAGTAATTTATTTTCATAATGGGATTTAGCTGCTTTTCACTGCTGTGTTTATGCCACTTTACACCCACTTGACACACTAACAGAGAGATATCAATACATAGGCTTTACGATTATTACTAGTCAGATATAATCTTGTGCGGTGAATAGGGCGTGTTGAGTCCAGTTCTCTGAGCAAGGAGTAGGTCTTGTCTATTACATATTGGGTTTATGGAACGGTATCTGAGCTAATTTGATACCCTTGTTTTATGTATCACCCCACCTCACCTTTCCCGTTAAGCAGCCATAGTCTGTTTTCTGCATGTGTGACTCTGTTCTGTTTTGTAATTCAGTTCAAGTGTAACGGTTTTTACATTCCCTCTATCAGTGATACCTTATGAGAAGTGTCCTTTTCTGTGTGACTTATTTCACTTAGAATCGTCGTACCTAAATCCACTCATCATGCTGCTACTAGCCTTATGACATTGATTTCCTGGCTGAGTGATATTCCATTGTACATAAGGACCACAACTTCTTTACCCATTTTTCTCTTTCCTGGGATATTTAAGGTGGAATGAAGTTCAGGTCCTTGTCAACAGAGCAGCCCTCAACTTTGGGGTGCTTGTGTCTTGCTGATTTTTCATTTTCCCAATTCATACCCCCATGAGTGGAAGTGCCCTATGCTCTCTAAGCTGTGTTTTTCAGATGTTTCAGGACTCACCGTACACTTCTCCAGAGTGGCTGTTGGCAATTTACATCCCGCCCATCAGTGTAGCAAGGCTCCCATTTCTCCATGGCCTGTCCTGCATTTCTGGTTTTGACACTTTTTTCAGCATGGCCCTTTTGACCGATGGGAAGCGAGACTTGTTTGTAGCGCTGATTTGCCTTTCCAGGTTGCTTGGTTGGCCAAAAAGGGCGTATGCGTTTTTTCCTGAATATATTCAGGAAAAAACGCATACGCCCTTTTTGGCCAAGGGCATCATTGTCAACGTTTTGCCGCTTTTCATGTGCTTTAAAGGCGATTCGAATCTACCTCCTGAAATCTCTTTCCTGCAATTCTGCCTTGATTTCAAATCCTCTTCTTTGCCTTCCCTCAATATATTTGTGGACGAGAGTTATCATTTATAACTCTGCAGGTTTGTGAATTGCAGTGCCCTGAACCTCCATTTTACAACTCGTTTTTATGGGAGCTGGCGGCAAAATCGCAGAATGTCTTCAGGCCCTGTTCTGGTTCCGGGGGGCAGGCTGAGCCTGTGGTTAATTCTTCTTTCTGATGGGAAAATAGAGTGACCTGTGCCTGTCCCAACACCAAGAGCTAGTCTCTCGTTGGTTCCACGTCTTCCCGTTTATCCTCAGGACAAATTGCAACCTGTACGGAACAGGAGGTTAAAGGTGCTGATGCTCCAAGTAGGGAGCTTGCTAGTAAAGCGGCTGGAATGGCGAACCCGGGCACAAGGAGATGAGAAATGAGGTGCGTTTTAGAAACCTTTCCCCATCACACGGTGTACCATCTTCTGGGTTTCTCATGCATGTTTTTGATGTAGGAAGATGCCCTTGAACCTGGAGATTTGGGACCCATGCGATGGGTATCATGCAGTATTACTTTAAAGGGTCTGCGTTTGCTCACCCAACCTCACCAAACCTCTCAGGCCCAAGAGTGTCCACCCTTATGTCTCATCCAGCTGTGCGTCTAGATATGGTCAATCCAGGTTGCATCACAGCCCCTGAACGCATTGTGTAAGAATTTCTCTCTCTTTCACTGTCTTTGTTTCATGGGTGTTTCAAAGTAATTTATTTTTATAATGGGGTTTAGCTGCTTTTCACTGCTGTGTTTATGCCGCTTTACACCCACTTGACACACTAACAGAGAGATATCAATACATAGGTTTTACGATTATTATTAGTCAGATATATTCTTGTGCGGTGAATAGGGCGTGTTGAGTCCAGTTCTCTGAGCAAGGAGTAGGTCTTGTCTATTACATATTGGGTTTATGGAATGGTATCTGAGCTAATTTGATACCCTTGTTTTATGTATCACCCCACCTCACCTTTCCCGTTAAGCAGCCATAGTGTGTTTTCTGCATGTGTGACTCTGTTCTGTTTTGTAATTCAGTTCAAGTGTAACGGTTTTTACATTCCCTCTATCAGTGATACCTTATGAGAAGTGTCCTTTTCTGTGTGACTTATTTCACTTAGAATCGTCGTACCTAAATCCACTCATCATGCTGCTACTAGCCTTATGACATTGATTTCATGGCTGAGTGATATTCCATTGTACATAAGGACCACAACTTCTTTACCCATTTTTCTCTTTCCTGGGATATTTAAGGTGGAATGAAGTGGAGGTCCTTGTCAACAGAGCAGCCCTCAACTTTGGGGTGCTTGTGTCTTGCTGATTTTTCATTTTCCCAATTCATACCCCCATGACTGGAAGTGCCCTATGCTCTCTAAGCTGTGTTTTTTAGATGTTTCAGGACTCACCGTACACTTCTCCAGAGTGGCTGTTGGCAATTTACATCCCGCCCATCAGTGTAGCAAGGCTCCC
The DNA here is from genome assembly GCF_965194805.1 of Balaenoptera borealis. Taxonomy (NCBI): domain Eukaryota; kingdom Metazoa; phylum Chordata; class Mammalia; order Artiodactyla; family Balaenopteridae; genus Balaenoptera; species Balaenoptera borealis. Next base: position 468,256 of record NW_028123754.1, read on the forward strand.
ATTTCTCCATGGCCTGTCCTGCATTTCTGGTTTTGACACTTTTTTCAGCATGGCCCTTTTGACCGATGGGAAGCGAGACTTGTTTGTAGCGCTGATTTGCCTTTCCAGGTTGCTTGGTTGGCCAAAAAGGGCGTATGCGTTTTTTCCTGAATATATTCAGGAAAAAACGCATACGCCCTTTTTGGCCAAGGGCATCATTGTCAACGTTTTGCCGCTTTTCATGTGCTTTAAATGCGATTCGAATCTACCTCCTGAAATCTCTTTCCTGCAATTCTGCCTTGATTTCAACTCCTCTTCTTTGCCTTCCCTCAATATATTTGTGGACGAGAGTTATCATTTATAACTCTGCAGGTTTGTGAATTGCAGTGCCCTGAACCTCCATTTTACAACTCGTTTTTATGGGAGCTGGCCGCAAAATCGCAGAATGGCTTCAGGCCCTGTTCTGCTTCCGGGGGGCAGGCTGAGCCTGTGGTTAATTCTTCTTTCTGATGGGAAAATAGAGTGACCTGTGCCTGTCCCAACACCAAGAGCTAGTCTCTCGTTGGTTCCACGTCTTCCCGTTTATCCTCAGGACAAATTGCAACCTGTACGGAACAGGAGGTTAAAGGTGCTGATGCTCCAAGTAGGGAGCTTGCTAGTAAAGCGGCTGGAATGGCGAACCCGGGCACAAGGCGATGAGAAATGAGGTGCGTTTTAGAAACCTTTCCCCATCACACGGTGTACCATCTTCTGGGTTTCTCATGCATGTTTTTGATGTAGGAAGATGCCCTTGAACCTGGAGATTTGGGACCCATGCGATGGGTATCATGCAGTATTACTTTAAAGGGTCTGCGTTTGCTCACCCAACCTCACCAAACCTCTCAGGCCCAAGAGTGTCCACCCTTATGTCTCATCCAGCTGTGCGTCTAGATATGGTCAATCCAGGTTGCATCACAGCCCCTGAAGGCATTGTGTAAGAATTTCTCTCTCTTTCACTGTCTTTGTTTCATGGGTGTTTCAAAGTAATTTATTTTTATAATGGGGTTTAGCTGCTTTTCACTGCTGTGTTTATGCCGCTTTACACCCACTTGACACACTAACAGAGAGATATCAATACATAGGTTTTACGATTATTATTAGTCAGATATATTCTTGTGCGGTGAATAGGGCGTGTTGAGTCCAGTTCTCTGAGCAAGGAGTAGGTCTTGTCTATTACATATTGGGTTTATGGAACGGTATCTGAGCTAATTTGATACCCTTGTTTTATGTATCACCCCACCTCACCTTTCCCGTTAAGCAGCCATAGTCTGTTTTCTGCATGTGTGACTCTGTTCTGTTTTGTAATTCAGTTCAAGTGTAACGGTTTTTACATTCCCTTTATAAGTGATACCTTATGAGAAGTGTCCTTTTCTGTGTGATTTATTTCTCTTAGAATCGTCGTACCTAAATCCACTCATCATGCTGCTACTAACCTTATGACATTGATTTCATGGCTGAGTGATATTCCATTGTACATAAGGACCACAACTTGTTTATCAATTTTTCTCTTTCCTGGGATATTTAAGGTGGAATGAAGTGGAGGTCCTTGTCAACATAGCAGTTCTCAACTTTGGGGTGCTTGTGTCTTGCTGATTTTTAATTTTCCCAATTTATACCCCCATGAGTGGAAGTGCCCTATGCTCTCTAAGCTGTGTTTTTCAGATGTTTCAGGACTCACCGTACACTTCTCCAGAGTGGCTGTTGGCAATTTACATCCTGCCCATCAGTGTAGCAAGGCTCCCATTTCTCCATGGCCTGTCCTGCATTTCTGGTTTTGACACTTTTTTCAGCATGGCCCTTTTGACCGATGGGAAGCGAGACTTCTCTGTAGCGCTGATTTGCCTTTCCAGGTTGCTTGGTTGGCCAAAAAGGGCGTATGCGTTTTTTCCTGAATATATTCAGGAAAAAACGCATACGCCCTTTTTGGCCAAGGGCATCATTGTCAACGTTTTGCCGCTTTTCATGTGCTTTAAAGGCGATTCGTATCTACCTCCTGAAATCTGTTTCGTGCAATTCTGCCTTGATTTCAAATCCTCTTCTTTGCCTTCCCTCAATATATTTGTGGACGAGAGTTATCATTTATAACTCTGCAGGTTTGTGAATTGCAGTGCCCTGAACCTCCATTTTACAACTCGCTTTTTTGGGAGCTGGCCGCAAAAGCGCAGGATGGCTTCAGGCCCTGTTCTGGTTCTGGGGGGCAGGCTGAGCCTGTGGTTAATTCTTCTTCCTGATGGGAAAATAGAGTGACCTGTGCCTGTCCCAACACCAAGAGCTAGTCTCTCGTTGGTTCCCCGTCTTCCCGTTCATCCTCAGGACAAATTGCAACCTGTACGGAACAGGAGGTTAAAGGTGCTGATGCTCCAAGTAGGGAGATTGCTAGTAAAGCGGCTGGAATGGCGAACCCGGGCACAAGGAGATGAGAAATGAGGTGCGTTTTCGAAACCTTTCCCCATCACACGGTGTACCATCTTCTGGGTTTCTCATGCATGTTTTCGATGTAGGAAGATGCCCTTGAACCTGGAGATTTGGGCCCCATGCGATGGGTACCACGCAGTATTACTTTAAAGGGTCTGCGTTTGCTCACCCAACCTCACCAAACCTCTCAGCCCCAAGAGTGTCCACCCTTATGTCTCATCCAGCTGTGGGTCTAGATATGGTCAATCCAGGTTGCATCACAGCCCCTGAACTCATTGTGTAAGAATTTCTATCTCTTTCACTGTCGTTGTTTCATGGGTTTTACAAAGTAATTTATTTTCATAATGGGGTTTAGCTGCTTTTCACGGCTGTGTTTATGCCACTTTACACCCACTTGACACACTAACAGAGAGATATCAATACATAGGTTTTAAGATTATTACTAGTCAGATATATTCTTGTGCGGTGAATAGGGCGTGTTGAGTCCAGTTCTCTGAGCAAGGAGTAGGTCTTGTCTATTACATATTGGGTTTATGGAACGGTATCTGAGCTAATTTGAAACCCTTGTTTTATGTATCACCCCACCTCACCTTTCCCGTTAAGCAGCCATAGTCTGTTTTCTGCATGTGTGACTCTGTTCTGTTTTGTAATTCAGTTCAAGTGTAACGGTTTTTACATTCCCTCTATAAGTGATACCTTATGAGAAGTGTCCTTTTCTGTGTGATTTATTTCTCTTAGAATCGTCGTACCTAAATCCACTCATCATGCTGCTACTAACCTTATGACATTGATTTCATGGCTGAGTGATATTCCATTGTACATAAGGACCACAACTTCTTTATCCATTTTTCTCTTTCCTGGGATATTGAAGGTGGAATGAAGTGGAGGTCCTTGTCAACAGAGCAGCCCTCAACTTTGGGGTGCTTGTGTCTTGCTGATTTTTAATTTTCCCAATTTATACCCCCATGAGTGGAAGTGCCCTATGCTCTCTAAGCTGTGTTTTTCAGATGTTTCAGGACACACCGTACACTTCTCCAGAGTGGCTGTTGGCAATTTACATCCCGCCCATCAGTGTAGCAAGGGTCCCATTTCTCCATGGCCTGTCCTGCATTTCTGGTTTTGACACTTTTTTCAGCATGGCCCTTTTGACCGATGGGAAGCGAGACTTCTCTGTAGCGCTGATTTGCCTTTCCAGGTTGCTTGGTTGGCCAAAAAGGGCGTATGCGTTTTTTCCTGAATATATTCAGGAAAAAACGCATACGCCCTTTTTGGCCAAGGGCATCATTGTCAACGTTTTGCCGCTTTTCATGTGCTTTAAAGGCGATTCGTATCTACCTCCTGAAATCTGTTTCGCGCAATTCTGCCTTGATTTCAAATCCTCTTCTTTGCCTTCCCTCAATATATTTGTGGACGAGAGTTATCATTTATAACTCTGCAGGTTTGTGAATTGCAGTGCCCTGAACCTCCATTTTACAACTCGCTTTTTTGGGAGCTGGCCGCAAAAGCGCAGGATGGCTTCAGGCCCTGTTCTGGTTCTGGGGGGCAGGCTGAGCCTGTGGTTAATTCTTCTTCCTGATGGGAAAATAGAGTGACCTGTGCCTGTCCCAACACCAAGAGCTAGTCTCTCGTTGGTTCCCCGTCTTCCCGTTCATCCTCAGGACAAATTGCAACCTGTACGGAACAGGAGGTTAAAGGTGCTGATGCTCCAAGTAGGGAGATTGCTAGTAAAGCGGCTGGAATGGCGAACCCGGGCACAAGGAGATGAGAAATGAGGTGCGTTTTCGAAACCTTTCCCCATCACACGGTGTACCATCTTCTGGGTTTCTCATGCATGTTTTCGATGTAGGAAGATGCCCTTGAACCTGGAGATTTGGGCCCCATGCGATGGGTACCACGCAGTATTACTTTAAAGGGTCTGCGTTTGCTCACCCAACCTCACCAAACCTCTCAGCCCCAAGAGTGTCCACCCTTATGTCTCATCCAGCTGTGGGTCTAGATATGGTCAATCCAGGTTGCATCACAGCCCCTGAACTCATTGTGTAAGAATTTCTATCTCTTTCACTGTCGTTGTTTCATGGGTTTTACAAAGTAATTTATTTTCATAATGGGGTTTAGCTGCTTTTCACGGCTGTGTTTATGCCACTTTACACCCACTTGACACACTAACAGAGAGATATCAATACATAGGTTTTAAGATTATTACTAGTCAGATATATTCTTGTGCGGTGAATAGGGCGTGTTGAGTCCAGTTCTCTGAGCAAGGAGTAGGTCTTGTCTATTACATATTGGGTTTATGGAACGGTATCTGAGCTAATTTGATACCCTTGTTTTATGTATCACCCCACCTCACCTTTCCCGTTAAGCAGCCATAGTCTGTTTTCTGCATGTGTGACTCTGTTCTGTTTTGTAATTCAGTTCAAGTGTAACGGTTTTTACATTCCCTCTATAAGTGATACCTTATGAGAAGTGTCCTTTTCTGTGTGATTTATTTCTCTTAGAATCGTCGTACCTAAATCCACTCATCATGCTGCTACTAACCTTATGACATTGATTTCATGGTTGAGTGATATTCCATTGTACATAAGGACCACAACTTCTTTATCCATTTTTCTCTTTCCTGGGATATTGAAGGTGGAATGAAGTGGAGGTCCTTGTCAACAGAGCAGCCCTCAACTTTGGGGTGCTTGTGTCTTGCTGATTTTTAATTTTCCCAATTTATACCCCCATGAGTGGAAGTGCCCTATGCTCTCTAAGCTGTGTTTTTCAGATGTTTCAGGACACACCGTACACTTCTCCAGAGTGGCTGTTGGCAATTTACATCCCGCCCATCAGTGTAGCAAGGGTCCCATTTCTCCATGGCCTGTCCTGCATTTCTGGTTTTGACACTTTTTTCAGCATGGCCCTTTTGACCGATGGGAAGCGAGACTTCTCTGTAGCGCTGATTTGCCTTTCCAGGTTGCTTGGTTGGCCAAAAAGGGCGTATGCGTTTTTTCCTGAATATATTCAGGAAAAAACGCATACGCCCTTTTTGGCCAAGGGCATCATTGTCAACGTTTTGCCTCTTTTCATGTGCTTTAAAGGCGATTCGTATCTACCTCCTGAAATCTGTTTTGCGCAATTCTGCCTTGATTTCAAATCCTCTTCTTTGCCTTCCCTCAATATATTTGTGGACGAGAGTTATCATTTATAACTCTGCAGGTTTGTGAATTGCAGTGCCCTGAACCTCCATTTTACAACTCGCTTTTTTGGGAGCTGGCCGCAAAAGCGCAGGATGGCTTCAGGCCCTGTTCTGGTTCTGGGGGGCAGGCTGAGCCTGTGGTTAATTCTTCTTCCTGATGGGAAAATAGAGTGACCTGTGCCTGTCCCAACACCAAGAGCTAGTCTCTCGTTGGTTCCCCGTCTTCCCGTTCATCCTCAGGACAAATTGCAACCTGTACGGAACAGGAGGTTAAAGGTGCTGATGCTCCAAGTAGGGAGATTGCTAGTAAAGCGGCTGGAATGGCGAACCCGGGCACAAGGAGATGAGAAATTAGGTGCGTTTTAGAAACCTTTCCCCATCACACGGTATACCATCTTCTGGGTTTCTCATGCATGTTTTCGATGTAGGAAGATGCCCTTGATCCTGGAGATTTGGGACCCATACGATGGGTACCACGCAGTATTACTTTAAAGGGTCTGCGTTTGCTCACCCAACCTCACCAAACCTCTCAGCCCCAAGAGTGTCCACCCTTATGTCTCATCCAGCTGTGGGTCTAGATATGGTCAATCCAGGTTGCATCACAGCCCCTGAACGCATTGTGTAAGAATTTCTATCTCTTTCACTGTCGTTGTTTCATGGGTTTTACAAAGTAATTTATTTTCATAATGGGGTTTAGCCGCTTTTCACGGCTGTGTTTATGCCGCTTTACACCCACTTGACACACTAACAGAGAGATATCAATACATAGGTTTTAAGATTATTACTAGTCAGATATATTTTTGTGCGGTGAATAGGGCGTGTTGAGTCCAGTTCTCTGAGCAAGGAGTAGGTCTTGTCTATTACATATTGGGTTTATGGAACGGTATCTGAGCTAATTTGATACCCTTGTTTTATGTATCACCCCACCTCACCTTTCCCGTTAAGCAGCCATAGTGTGTTTTCTGCATGTGTGACTCTGTTCTGTTTTGTAATTCAGTTCAAGTGTAACGGTTTTTACATTCCCTCTATAAGTGATACCTTATGAGAAGTGTCCTTTTCTGTGTGACTTATTTCTCTTAGAATCGTCGTACCTAAATCCACTCATCATGCTGCTACTAACCTTATGACATTGATTTCATGGCTGAGTGATATTCCATTGTACATAAGGACCACAACTTCTTTATCCATTTTTCTCTTTCCTGGGATATTGAAGGTGGAATGAAGTGGAGGTCCTTGTCAACAGAGCAGCCCTCAACTTTGGGGTGCTTGTGGCTTGCTGATTTTTCATTTTCCCAATTTATACCCCCATGAGTGGAAGTGCCCTATGCTCTCTAAGCTGTGTTTTTCAGATGTTTCAGGACACACCGTACACTTCTCCAGAGTGGCTGTTGGCAATTTACATCCCGCCCATCAGTGTAGCAAGGCTCCCATTTCTCCATGGCCTGTCCTGCATTTCTGGTTTTGACACTTTTTTCAGCATGGCCCTTTTGACCGATGGGAAGCGAGACTTCTCTGTAGCGCTGATTTGCCTTTCCAGGTTGCTTGGTTGGCCAAAAAGGGCGTATGCGTTTTTTCCTGAATATATTCAGGAAAAAACGCATACGCCCTTTTTGGCCAAGGGCATCATTGTCAACGTTTTGCCGCTTTTCATGTGCTTTAAAGGCGATTCGTATCTACCTCCTGAAATCTGTTTCGTGCAATTCTGCCTTGATTTCAAAACCTCTTCTTTGCCTTCCCTCAATATATTTGTGGACGAGAGTTATCATTTATAACTCTGCAGGTTTGTGAATTGCAGTGCCCTGAACCTCCATTTTACAACTCGCTTTTTTGGGAGCTGGCCGCAAAAGCGCAGGATGGCTTCAGGCCCTGTTCTGGTTCTGGGGGGCAGGCTGAGCCTGTGGTTAATTCTTCTTCCTGATGGGAAAATAGAGTGACCTGTGCCTGTCCCAACACCAAGAGCTAGTCTCTCGTTGGTTCCCCGTCTTCCCGTTCATCCTCAGGACAAATTGCAACCTGTACGGAACAGGAGGTTAAAGGTGCTGATGCTCCAAGTAGGGAGATTGCTAGTAAAGTGGCTGGAATGGCGAACCCGGGCACAAGGAGATGAGAAATGAGGTGCGTTTTAGAAACCTTTCCCCATCACACGGTGTACCATCTTCTGGGTTTCTCATGCATGTTTTCGATGTAGGAAGATGCCCTTGAAGCTGGAGATTTGGGACCCATGCGATGGGTACCACGCAGTATTACTTTAAAGGGTCTGGGTTTGCTCACCCAACCTCACCAAACCTCTCAGCCCCAAGAGTGTCCACCCTTATGTCTCATCCAGCTGTGGGTCTAGATATGGTCAATCCAGGTTGCATCACAGCCCCTGAACTCATTGTGTAAGAATTTCTATCTCTTTCACTGTCGTTGTTTCATGGGTTTTTCAAAGTAATTTATTTTCATAATGGGGTTTAGCTGCTTTTCACGGCTGTGTTTATGCCGCTTTACACCCACTTGACACACTAACAAAGAGATATCAATACATAGGTTTCAAGATTATTACTAGTCAGATATATTCTTGTGCGGTGAATAGGGCGTGTTGAGTCCAGTTCTCTGAGCAAGGAGTAGGTCTTGTCTACTACATATTGGGTTTATGGAACGGTATCTGAGCTAATTTGATACCCTTGTTTTATGTATCACCCCACCTCACCTTTCCCGTTAAGCAGCCATAGTGTGTTTTCTGCATGTGTGACTCTGTTCTGTTTTGTAATTCAGTTCAAGTGTAACGGTTTTTACATTCCCTCTATAAGTGATACCTTATGAGAAGTGTCCTTTTCTGTGTGACTTATTTCACTTAGAATCGTCGTACCTAAATCTACTCATCATGCTGCTACTAACCTTATGACATTGATTTCATGGCTGAGTGATATTCCATTGTACATAAGGACCACAACTTCTTTATCCATTTTTCTCTTTCCTGGGATATTGAAGGTGGAATGAAGTGGAGGTCCTTGTCAACAGAGCAGCCCTCAACTTTGGGGTGCTTGTGTCTTGCTGATTTTTCATTTTCCCAATATATACCCCCATGAGTGGAAGTGCCCTATGCTCTCTAAGCTGTGTTTTTCAGATGTTTCAGGACACACCGTACACTTCTCCAGAGTGGCTGTTGGCAATTTACATCCCGCCCATCAGTGTAGCAAGGCTCCCATTTCTCCATGGCCTGTCCTGCATTTCTGGTTTTGAAACTTTTTTCAGCATGGCCCTTTTGACCAATGGGAAGCGAGACTTCTCCGTAGCGCTGATTTGCCTTTCCAGGGTGGTTGGTTGGCCAAAAAGGGCGTATGCGTTTTTTCCTGAATATATTCAGGAAAAAACGCATACGCCCTTTTTGGCCAAGGGCATCATTGTCAACGTTTTGCCGCTTTTCATGTGCTTTAAAGGCGATTCGTATCTACCTCCTGAAATCTGTTTCGTGCAATTCTGCCTTGATTTTAAATCCTCTTCTTTGCCTTCCCTCAATATATTTGTGGACGAGAGTTATCATTTATAACTCTGCAGGTTTGTGAATTGCAGTGCCCTGAACCTCCATTTTACAACTCGCTTTTTTGGGAGCTGGCCGCAAAAGCGCAGGATGGCTTCAGGCCCTATTCTGGTTCCGGGGGGCAGGCTGAGCCTGTGGTTAATTCTTCTTCCTGATGGGAAAATAGAGTGACCTGTGCCTGTCCCAACACCAAGAGCTAGTCTCTCGTTGGTTCCCCGTCTTCCCGTTCATCCTCAGGACAAATTGCAACCTGTACGGAACAGGAGGTTAAAGGTGCTGATGCTCCAAGTAGGGAGATTGCTAGTAAAGTGGCTGGAATGGCGAACCCGGGCACAAGGAGATGAGAAATGAGGTGCGTTTTAGAAACCTTTCCCCATCACACGGAGTACCATCTTCTGGGTTTCTCATGCATGTTTTCGATGTAGGAAGATGCCCTTGAACCTGGAGATTTGGGACCCATGCGATGGGTACCACGCAGTATTACTTTAAAGGGTCTGCGTTTGCTCACCCAACCTCACCAAACCTCTCAGCCCCAAGAGTGTCCACCCTTATGTCTCATCCAGCTGTGGGTCTAGATATGGTCAATCCAGGTTGCATCTCAGCCCCTGAACTCATTGTGTAAGAATTTCTATCTCTTTCACTGTCATTGTTTCATGGGTTTTTCAAAGTAATTTATTTTCATAATGGGGTTTAGCTGCTTTTCACGGCTGTGTTTATGCCGCTTTACACCCACTTGACACACTAACAGAGAGATATCAATACATAGGTTTCAAGATTATTACTAGTCAGATATATTCTTGTGCGGTGAATAGGGCGTGTTGAGTCCAGTTCTCTGAGCAAGGAGTAGGTCTTGTCTACTACATATTGGGTTTATGGAACGGTATCTGAGCTAATTTGATACCCTTGTTTTATGTATCACCCCACCTCACCTTTCCCGTTAAGCAGCCATAGTGTGTTTTCTGCATGTGTGACTCTGTTCTGTTTTGTAATTCAGTTCAAGTGTAACGGTTTTTACATTCCCTCTATAAGTGATACCTTATGAGAAGTGTCCTTTTCTGTGTGACTTATTTCACTTAGAATCGTCGTACCTAAATCCACTCATCATGCTGCTACTAACCTTATGACATTGATTTCATGGCTGAGTGATATTCCATTGTACATAAGGACCACAACTTCTTTATCCATTTTTCTCTTTCCTGGGATATTTAAGGTGGAATGAAGTGGAGGTCCTTGTCAACAGAGCAGCCCTCAACTTTGGGGTGCTTGTGTCTTGCTGATTTTTCATTTTCCCAATTTATACCCCCATGAGTGGAAGTGCCCTATGCTCTCTAAGCTGTGTTTTTTAGATGTTTCAGGACTCACCGTACACTTCTCCAGAGTGGCTGTTGGCAATTTACATCCCGCCCATCAGTGTAGCAAGGCTCCCATTTCTCCATGGCCTGTCCTGCATTTCTGGTTTTGACACTTTTTTCAGCATGGCCCTTTTGACGGATGGGAAGCGAGACTTCTCTGTAGCGCTGATTTGCCTTTCCAGGTTGCTTGGTTGGCCAAAAAGGGCGTATGCGTTTTTTCCTGAATATATTCAGGAAAAAACGCATACTCCCTTTTTGGCCAAGGGCATCATTGTCAACGTTTTGCCGCTTTTCATGTGCTTTAAAGGCGATTCGTATCTACCTCCTGAAATCTGTTTCCTGCAATTCTGCCTTGATTTCAAATCCTCTTCTTTGCCTTCCCTCAATATATTTGTGGACGAGAGTTATCATTTATAACTCTGCAGGTTTGTGAATTGCAGTGCCCTGAACCTCCATTTTACAACTCGCTTTTTTGGGAGCTGGCCGCAAAAGCGCAGGATGGCTTCAGGCCCTGTTCTGGTTCCGGGGGGCAGGCTGTGCCTGTGGTTAATTCTTCTTCCTGATGGGAAAATAGAGTGACCTGTGCCTGTCCCAACACCAAGAGCTAGTCTCTCGTTGGTTCCCCGTCTTCCCGTTCATCCTCAGGACAAATTGCAACCTGTACGGAACAGGAGGTTAAAGGTGCTGATGCTCCAAGTAGGGAGATTGCTAGTAAATCGGCTGGAATGGCGAACCCGGGCACAAGGAGATGAGAAATGAGGTGCGTTTTCGAAACCTTTCCCCATCACACGGTGTACCATCTTCTGGGTTTCTCATGCATGTTTTCGATGTAGGAAGATGCCCTTGAACCTGGAGATTTGGAACCCATGCGATGGGTACCAAGCTGTATTACTTTAAAGGGTCTGCGTTTGCTCACCCAACCTCACCAAACCTCTCAGCCCCAAGAGTGTCCACCCTTATGTCTCATCCAGCTGTGGGTCTAGATATGGTCAATCCAGGTTGCATCACAGCCCCTGAACTCATTGTGTAAGAATTTCTATCTCTTTCACTGTCGTTGTTTCATGGGTTTTTCAAAGTAATTTATTTTCATAATGGGGTTTAGCTGCTTTTCACGGCTGTGTTTATGCCGCTTCACACCCCCTTGACACACTAACAGAGAGATATCAATACATAGGTTTTAAGATTATTACTAGTCAGATATATTCTTGTGCGGTGAATAGGGCGTGTTGAGTCCACTTCTCTGAGCAAGGAGTAGGTCTTGTCTACTACATATTGGGTTTATGGAACAGTATCTGAGCTAATTTGATACCCTTGTTTTATGTATCACCCCACCTCACCTTTCCCGTTAAGCAGCCATAGTCTGTTTTCTGCATGTGTGACTCTGTTCTGTTTTGTAATTCAGTTCAAGTGTAACGGTTTTTACATTCCCTCTAAAAGTGATACCTTATGAGAAGTGTCCTTTTCTGTGTGACTTATTTCACTTAGAATCGTCGTACCTAAATCCACTCATCATGCTGCTACTAACCTTATGACATTGATTTCATGGCTGAGTGATATTCCATTGTACATAAGGACCACAACTTCTTTATCCATTTTTCTCTTTCCTGGGATATTTAAGGTGGAATGAAGTGGAGGTCCTTGTCAACAGAGCAGCCCTCAACTTTGGGGTGCTTGTGTCTTGCTGATTTTTCATTTTCCCAATTTATACCCCCATGAGTGGAAGTGCCCTATGCTCTCTAAGCTGTGTTTTTTAGATGTTTCAGGACTCACCGTACACTTCTCCAGAGTGGCTGTTGGCAATTTACATCCCGCCCATCAGTGTAGCAAGGCTCCCATTTCTCCATGGCCTGTCCTGCATTTCTGGTTTTGACACTTTTTTCAGCATGGCCCTTTTGACCGATGGGAAGCGAGACTTCTCTGTAGCGCTGATTTGCCTTTCCAGGTTGCTTGGTTGGCCAAAAAGGGCGTATGCGTTTTTTCCTGAATATATTCAGGAAAAAACGCATACGCCCTTTTTGGCCAAGGGCATCATTGTCAACGTTTTGCCGCTTTTCATGTGCTTTAAAGGCGATTCGTATCTACCTCCTGAAATCTGTTTCGTGCAATTCTGCCTTGATTTCAAATCCTCTTCTTTGCCTTCCCTCAATATATTTGTGGACGAGAGTTATCATTTATAACTCTGCAGGTTTGTGAATTGCAGTGCCCTGAACCTCCATTTTACAACTCGCTTTTTTGGGAGCTGGCCGCAAAAGCGCAGGATGGCTTCAGGCCCTGTTCTGGTTCCGGGGGGCAGGCTGAGCCTGTGGTTAATTCTTCTTCCTGATGGGAAAATAGAGTGACCTGTGCCTGTCCCGACACCAAGAGCTAGTCTCTCGTTGGTTCCCCGTCTTCCCGTTCATCCTCAGGACAAATTGCAACCTGTACGGAACAGGAGGTTAAAGGTGCTGATGCTCCAAGTAGGGAGATTGCTAGTAACGCGGCTGGAATGGCGAACCCGGGCACAAGGAGATGAGAAATGAGGTGCGTTTTAGAAACCTTTCCCCATCACACGGTGTACCATCTTCTGGGTTTCTCATGCATGTTTTCGATGTAGGAAGATGCCCTTGAACCTGGAGATTTGGGACCCATGCGATGGGTACCACGCAGTATTACTTTAAAGGGTCTGCGTTTGCTCACCCAACCTCACCAAACCTCTCAGCCCCAAGAGTGTCCACCCTTATGTCTCATCCAGCTGTGGGTCTAGATATGGTCAATCCAGGTTGCATCACAGCCCCTGAACTCATTGTGTAAGAATTTCTATCTCTTTCACTGTCGTTGTTTCATGGGTTTTTCAAAGTAATTTATTTTCATAATGGGGTTTAGCTGCTTTTCACGGCTGTGTTTATGCCGCTTTACACCCACTTGACACACTAACAGAGAGATATCAATACATAGGTTTTAAGATTATTACTAGTCAGATATATTCTTGTGTGGTGAATAGGGCGTGTTGAGTCCAGTCCTCTGAGCAAGGAGTAGGTCTTGTCTATTACATATTAGGTTTATGGAACGGTATCTGAGCTAATTTGAAACGCTTGTTTTATGTATCACCCCACCTCACCTTTCCCGTTAAGCAGCCATAGTGTGTTTTCTGCATGTGTGACTCTGTTCTGTTTTGTAATTCAGTTCAAGTGTAACGGTTTTTACATTCCCTCTAAAAGTGATACCTTATGAGAAGTGTCCTTTTCTGTGTGACTTATTTCACTTAGAATCGTCGTACCTAAATCCACTCATCATGCTGCTACTAACCTTATGACATTGATTTCATGGCTGAGTGATATTCCATTGTACATAAGGACCACAACTTCTTTATCCATTTTTCTCTTTCCTGGGATATTTAAGGTGGAATGAAGTGGAGGTCCTTGTCAACAGAGCAGCCCTCAACTTTGGGGTGCTTGTGTCTTGCTGATTTTTCATTTTCCCAATTCATACCCCCATGAGTGGAAGTGCCCTATGCTCTCTAAGCTGTGTTTTTCAGATGTTTCAGGACACACCGTACACTTCTCCAGAGTGGCTGTTGGCAATTTACATCCCGCCCATCAGTGTAGCAAGGCTCCCATTTCTCCATGGCCTGTCCTGCATTTCTGGTTTTGACACTTTTTTCAGCATGGCCCTTTTGACCGATGGGAAGCGAGACTTCTCTGTAGCGCTGATTTGCCTTTCCAGGTTGCTTGGTTGGCCAAAAAGGGCGTATGCGTTTTTTCCTGAATATATTCAGGAAAAAACGCATACGCCCTTTTTGGCCAAGGGCATCATTGTCAACGTTTTGCCGCTTTTCATGTGCTTTAAAGGCGATTCGTATCTACCTCCTGAAATCTGTTTCGTGCAATTCTGCCTTGATTTCAAATCCTCTTCTTTGCCTTCCCTCAATATATTTGTGGACGAGAGTTATCATTTATAACTCTGCAGGTTTGTGAATTGCAGTGCCCTGAACCTCCATTTTACAACTCGCTTTTTTGGGAGCTGGCCGCAAAAGCGTAGGATGGCTTCAGGCCCTGTTCTGGTTCCGGGGGGCAGGCTGAGCCTGTGGTTAATTCTTCTTTCTGATGGGAAAATAGAGTGACCTGTGCCTGTCCCGACACCAAGAGCTAGTCTCTCGTTGGTTCCCCGTCTTCCCGTTCATCCTCAGGACAAATTGCAACCTGTACGGAACAGGAGGTTAAAGGTGCTGATGCTCCAAGTAGGGAGATTGCTAGTAAATCGGCTGGAATGGCGAACCCGGGCACAAGGAGATGAGAAATGAGGTGCGTTTTAGAAACCTTTCCCCATCACACGGTGTACCATCTTCTGGGTTTCTCATGCATGTTTTTGATGTAGGAAGATGCCCTTGAACCTGGAGATTTGGGACCCATGCGATGGGTACCACGCAGTATTCCTTTAAAGGGTCTGCGTTTGCTCACCCAACCTCACCAAACCTCTCAGCCCCAAGAGTGTCCACCCTTATGTCTCATCCAGCTGTGGGTCTAGATATGGTCAATCCAGGTTGCATCACAGCCCCTGAACTCATTGTGTAAGAATTTCTATCTCTTTCACTGTCGTTGTTTCATGGGTTTTTCAAAGTAATTTATTTTCATAATGGGGTTTAGCTGCTTTTCACGGCTGTGTTTATGCCGCTTCACACCCCCTTGACACACTAACAGAGAGATATCAATACATAGGTTTTAAGATTATTACTAGTCAGATATATTCTTGTGCGGTGAATAGGGCGTGTTGAGTCCAGTTCTCTGAGCAAGGAGTAGGTCTTGTCTACTACATATTGGGTTTATGGAACAGTATCTGAGCTAATTTGATACCCTTGTTTTATGTATCACCCCACCTCACCTTTCCCGTTAAGCAGCCATAGTCTGTTTTCTGCATGTGTGACTCTGTTCTGTTTTGTAATTCAGTTCAAGTGTAACGGTTTTTACATTCCCTCTAAAAGTGATACCTTATGAGAAGTGTCCTTTTCTGTGTGACTTATTTCACTTAGAATCGTCGTACCTAAATCCACTCATCATGCTGCTACTAACCTTATGACATTGATTTCATGGCTGAGTGATATTCCATTGTACATAAGGACCACAACTTCTTTATCCATTTTTCTCTTTCCTGGGATATTTAAGGTGGAATGAAGTGGAGGTCCTTGTCAACAGAGCAGCCCTCAACTTTGGGGTGCTTGTGTCTTGCTGATTTTTCATTTTCCCAATTTATACCCCCATGAGTGGAAGTGCCCTATGCTCTCTAAGCTGTGTTTTTTAGATGTTTCAGGACTCACCGTACACTTCTCCAGAGTGGCTGTTGGCAATTTACATCCCGCCCATCAGTGTAGCAAGGCTCCCATTTCTCCATGGCCTGTCCTGCATTTCTGGTTTTGACACTTTTTTCAGCATGGCCCTTTTGACGGATGGGAAGCGAGACTTCTCTGTAGCGCTGATTTGCCTTTCCAGGTTGCTTGGTTGGCCAAAAAGGGCGTATGCGTTTTTTCCTGAATATATTCAGGAAAAAACGCATACGCCCTTTTTGGCCAAGGGCATCATTGTCAACGTTTTGCCGCTTTTCATGTGCTTTAAAGGCGATTCGTATCTACCTCCTGAAATCTGTTTCGTGCAATTCTGCCTTGATTTCAAATCCTCTTCTTTGCCTTCCCTCAATATATTTGTGGACGAGAGTTATCATTTATAACTCTGCAGGTTTGTGAATTGCAGTGCCCTGAACCTCCATTTTACAACTCGCTTTTTTGGGAGCTGGCCGCAAAAGCGCAGGATGGCTTCAGGCCCTGTTCTGGTTCCGGGGGGCAGGCTGAGCCTGTGGTTAATTCTTCTTCCTGATGGGAAAATAGAGTGACCTGTGCCTGTCCCGACACCAAGAGCTAGTCTCTCGTTGGTTCCCCGTCTTCCCGTTCATCCTCAGGACAAATTGCAACCTGTACGGAACAGGAGGTTAAAGGTGCTGATGCTCCAAGTAGGGAGATTGCTAGTAACGCGGCTGGAATGGCGAACCCGGGCACAAGGAGATGAGAAATGAGGTGCGTTTTAGAAACCTTTCCCCATCACACGGTGTACCATCTTCTGGGTTTCTCATGCATGTTTTCGATGTAGGAAGATGCCCTTGAACCTGGAGATTTGGGACCCATGCGATGGGTACCACGCAGTATTACTTTAAAGGGTCTGCGTTTGCTCACCCAACCTCACCAAACCTCTCAGCCCCAAGAGTGTCCACCCTTATGTCTCATCCAGCTGTGGGTCTAGATATGGTCAATCCAGGTTGCATCACAGCCCCTGAACTCATTGTGTAAGAATTTCTATCTCTTTCACTGTCGTTGTTTCATGGGTTTTTCAAAGTAATTTATTTTCATAATGGGGTTTAGCTGCTTTTCACGGCTGTGTTTATGCCGCTTTACACCCACTTGACACACTAACAGAGAGATATCAATACATAGGTTTTAAGATTATTACTAGTCAGATATATTCTTGTGTGGTGAATAGGGCGTGTTGAGTCCAGTTCTCTGAGCAAGGAGTAGGTCTTGTCTATTACATATTAGGTTTATGGAACGGTATCTGAGCTAATTTGAAACGCTTGTTTTATGTATCACCCCACCTCACCTTTCCCGTTAAGCAGCCATAGTGTGTTTTCTGCATGTGTGACTCTGTTCTGTTTTGTAATTCAGTTCAAGTGTAACGGTTTTTACATTCCCTCTAAAAGTGATACCTTATGAGAAGTGTCCTTTTCTGTGTGACTTATTTCACTTAGAATCGTCGTACCTAAATCCACTCATCATGCTGCTACTAACCTTATGACATTGATTTCATGGCTGAGTGATATTCCATTGTACATAAGGACAACAACTTCTTTATCAATTTTTCTCTTTCCTGGGATATGTAAGGTGGAATGAAGTGGAGGTCCTTGTCAACATAGCAGTTCTCAACTTTGGGGTGCTTGTGTCTTGCTGATTTTTAATTTTCCCAATTTATACCCCCATGAGTGGAAGTGCCCTATGCTCTCTAAGCTGTGTTTTTCAGATGTTTCAGGACTCACCGTACACTTCTCCAGAGTGGCTGTTGGCAATTTACATCCCGCCCATCAGTGTAGCAAGGCTCCCATTTCTCCATGGCCTGTCCTGCATTTCTGGTTTTGACACTTTTTTCAGCATGGCCCTTTTGACCGATGGGAAGCGAGACTTCTCTGTAGCGCTGATTTGCCTTTCCAGGTTGCTTGGTTGGCCAAAAAGGGCGTATGCGTTTTTTCCTGAATATATTCAGGAAAAAACGCATACGCCCTTTTTGGCCAAGGGCATCATTGTCAACGTTTTGCCGCTTTTCATGTGCTTTAAAGGCGATTCGTATCTACCTCCTGAAATCTGTTTCGTGCAATTCTGCCTTGATTTCAAATCCTCTTCTTTGCCTTCCCTCAATATATTTGTGGACGAGAGTTATCATTTATAACTCTGCAGGTTTGTGAATTGCAGTGCCCTGAAGCTCCATTTTACAACTCGCTTTTTTGGGAGCTGGCCGCAAAAGCGCAGGATGGCTTCAGGCCCTGTTCTGGTTCTGGGGGGCAGGCTGAGCCTGTGGTTAATTCTTCTTCCTGATGGGAAAATAGAGTGACCTGTGCCTGTCCCAACACCAAGAGCTAGTCTCTCGTTGGTTCCCCGTCTTCCCGTTCATCCTCAGGACAAATTGCAACCTGTACGGAACAGGAGGTTAAAGGTGCTGATGCTCCAAGTAGGGAGATTGCTAGTAAAGCGGCTGGAATGGCGAACCCGGGCACAAGGAGATGAGAAATGAGGTGCGTTTTCGAAACCTTTCCCCATCACACGGTGTACCATCTTCTGGGTTTCTCATGCATGTTTTCGATGTAGGAAGATGCCCTTGAACCTGGAGATTTGGGACCCATGCGATGGGTACCACGCAGTATTACTTTAAAGGGTCTGCGTTTGCTCACCCAACCTCACCAAACCTCTCAGCCCCAAGAGTGTCCACCCTTATGTCTCATCCAGCTGTGGGTCTAGATATGGTCAATCCAGGTTGCATCACAGCCCCTGAACGCATTGTGTAAGAATTCCTCTCTCGTTCACTGTCTTTGTTTCATGGGTTTTTCAAAGTAATTTATTTTCATAATGGGATTTAGCTGCTTTTCACTGCTGTGTTTATGCCACTTTACACCCACTTGACACACTAACAGAGAGATATCAATACATAGGCTTTACGATTATTACTAGTCAGATATAATCTTGTGCGGTGAATAGGGCGTGTTGAGTCCAGTTCTCTGAGCAAGGAGTAGGTCTTGTCTATTACATATTGGGTTTATGGAACGGTATCTGAGCTAATTTGATACCCTTGTTTTATGTATCACCCCACCTCACCTTTCCCGTTAAGCAGCCATAGTGTGTTTTCTGCATGTGTGACTCTGTTCTGTTTTGTAATTCAGTTCAAGTGTAACGGTTTTTACATTCCCTCTATCAGTGATACCTTATGAGAAGTGTCCTTTTCTGTGTGACTTATTTCACTTAGAATCGTCGTACCTAAATCCACTCATCATGCTGCTACTAGCCTTATGACATTGATTTCATGGCTGAGTGATATTCCATTGTACATAAGGACCACAACTTCTTTACCCATTTTTCTCTTTCCTGGGATATTTAAGGTGGAATGAAGTGGAGGTCCTTGTCAACAGAGCAGCCCTCAACTTTGGGGTGCTTGTGTCTTGCTGATTTTTCATTTTCCCAATTCATACCCCCATGAGTGGAAGTGCCCTATGCTCTCTAAGCTGTGTTTTTCAGATGTTTCAGGACTCACCGTACACTTCTCCAGAGTGGCTGTTGGCAATTTACATCCCGCCCATCAGTGTAGCAAGGCTCCCATTTCTCCATGGCCTGTCCTGCATTTCTGGTTTTGACACTTTTTTCAGCATGGCCCTTTTGACCGATGGGAAGCGAGACTTGTTTGTAGCGCTGATTTGCCTTTCCAGGTTGCTTGGTTGGCCAAAAAGGGCGTATGCGTTTTTTCCTGAATATATTCAGGAAAAAACGCATACGCCCTTTTTGGCCAAGGGCATCATTGTCAACGTTTTGCCGCTTTTCATGTGCTTTAAAGGCGATTCGAATCTACCTCCTGAAATCTCTTTCCTGCAATTCTGCCTTGATTTCAAATCCTCTTCTTTGCCTTCCCTCAATATATTTGTGGACGAGAGTTATCATTTATAACTCTGCAGGTTTGTGAATTGCAGTGCCCTGAACCTCCATTTTACAACTCGTTTTTATGGGAGCTGGCGGCAAAATCGCAGAATGGCTTCAGGCCCTGTTCTGGTTCCGGGGGGCAGGCTGAGCCTGTGGTTAATTCTTCTTTCTGATGGGAAAATAGAGTGACCTGTGCCTGTCCCAACACCAAGAGCTAGTCTCTCGTTGGTTCCACGTCTTCCCGTTTATCCTCAGGACAAATTGCAACCTGTACGGAACAGGAGGTTAAAGGTGCTGATGCTCCAAGTAGGGAGCTTGCTAGTAAAGCGGCTGGAATGGCGAACCCGGGCACAAGGCGATGAGAAATGAGGTGCGTTTTAGAAACCTTTCCCCATCACACGGTGTACCATCTTCTGGGTTTCTCATGCATGTTTTTGATGTAGGAAGATGCCCTTGAACCTGGAGATTTGGGACCCATGCGATGGGTATCATGCAGTATTACTTTAAAGGGTCTGCGTTTGCTCACCCAACCTCACCAAACCTCTCAGGCCCAAGAGTGTCCACCCTTATGTCTCATCCAGCTGTGCGTCTAGATATGGTCAATCCAGGTTGCATCACAGCCCCTGAACGCATTGTGTAAGAATTTCTCTCTCTTTCACTGTCTTTGTTTCATGGGTGTTTCAAAGTAATTTATTTTTATAATGGGGTTTAGCTGCTTTTCACTGCTGTGTTTATGCCGCTTTACACCCACTTGACACACTAACAGAGAGATATCAATACATAGGTTTTACGATTATTATTAGTCAGATATATTCTTGTGCGGTGAATAGGGCGTGTTGAGTCCAGTTCTCTGAGCAAGGAGTAGGTCTTGTCTATTACATATTGGGTTTATGGAATGGTATCTGAGCTAATTTGATACCCTTGTTTTATGTATCACCCCACCTCACCTTTCCCGTTAAGCAGCCATAGTGTGTTTTCTGCATGTGTGACTCTGTTCTGTTTTGTAATTCAGTTCAAGTGTAACGGTTTTTACATTCCCTCTATCAGTGATACCTTATGAGAAGTGTCCTTTTCTGTGTGACTTATTTCACTTAGAATCGTCGTACCTAAGTCCACTCATCATGCTGCTACTAGCCTTATGACATTGCTTTCATGGCTGAGTGATATTCCATTGTACATAAGGACCACAACTTCTTTATCCATTTTTCTCTTTCCTGGGATATTTAAGGTGGAATGAAGTGGAGGTCCTTGTCAACAGAGCAGCCCTCAACTTTGGGGTGCTTGTGTCTTGCTGATTTTTCATTTTCCCAATTCATACCCCCATGACTGGAAGTGCCCTATGCTCTCTAAGCTGTGTTTTTTAGATGTTTCAGGACTCACCGAACACTTCTCCAGAGTGGCTGTTGGCAATTTACATCCCGCCCATCAGTGTAGCAAGGCTCCCATTTCTCCATGGCCTGTCCTGCATTTCTGGTTTTGACACTTTTTTCAGCATGGCCCTTTTGACCGATGGGAAGCGAGACTTCTTTGTAGCGCTGATTTGCCTTTCCAGGTTGCTTGGTTGGCCAAAAAGGGCGTATGCGTTTTTTCCTGAATATATTCAGGAAAAAACGCATACGCCCTTTTTGGCCAAGGGCATCATTGTCAACGTTTTGCCGCTTTTCATGTGCTTTAAAGGCGATTCGTATCTACCTCCTGAAATCTGTTTCGTGCAATTCTGCCTTGATTTCAAATCCTCTTCTTTGCCTTCCCTCAATATATTTGTGGACGAGAGTTATCATTTATAACTCTGCAGGTTTGTGAATTGCAGTGCCCTGAACCTCCATTTTACAACTCGCTTTTTTGGGAGCTGGCCGCAAAATCGCAGGATGGCTTCAGGCCCTGTTCTGGTTCTGGGGGGCAGGCTGAGCCTGTGGTTAATTCTTCTTCCTGATGGGAAAATAGAGTGACCTGTGCCTGTCCCAACACCAAGAGCTAGTCTCTCGTTGGTTCCCCGTCTTCCCGTTCATCCTCAGGACAAATTGCAACCTGTACGGAACAGGAGGTTAAAGGTGCTGATGCTCCAAGTAGGGAGCTTGCTAGTAAAGCGGCTGGAATGGCGAACCCGGGCACAAGGAGATGAGAAATGAGGTGCGTTTTAGAAACCTTTCCCCATCACACGGTGTACCATCTTCTGGGTTTCTCATGCATATTTTTGATGTAGGAAGATGCCCTTGAACCTGGAGATTTGGGACCCATGCGATGGGTATCATGCAGTATTACTTTAAAGGGTCTGCGTTTGCTCACCCAACCTCACCAAACCTCTCAGGCCCAAGAGTGTCCACCCTTATGTCTCATCCAGCTGTGCGTCTAGATATGGTCAATCCAGGTTGCATCACAGCCCCTGAACGCATTGTGTAAGAATTTCTCTCTCTTTCACTGTCTTTGTTTCATGGGTGTTTCAAAGTAATTTATTTTTATAATGGGGTTTAGCTGCTTTTCACTGCTGTGTTTATGCCGCTTTACACCCACTTGACACACTAACAGAGAGATATCAATACATAGGTTTTACGATTATTATTAGTCAGATATATTCTTGTGCGGTGAATAGGGCGTGTTGAGTCCAGTTCTCTGAGCAAGGAGTAGGTCTTGTCTATTACATATTGGGTTTATGGAATGGTATCTGAGCTAATTTGATACCCTTGTTTTATGTATCACCCCACCTCACCTTTCCCGTTAAGCAGCCATAGTGTGTTTTCTGCATGTGTGACTCTGTTCTGTTTTGTAATTCAGTTCAAGTGTAACGGTTTTTACATTCCCTCTATCAGTGATACCTTATGAGAAGTGTCCTTTTCTGTGTGACTTATTTCACTTAGAATCGTCGTACCTAAATCCACTCATCATGCTGCTACTAGCCTTATGACATTGATTTCATGGCTGAGTGATATTCCATTGTACATAAGGACCACAACTTCTTTACCCATTTTTCTCTTTCCTGGGATATTTAAGGTGGAATGAAGTGGAGGTCCTTGTCAACAGAGCAGCCCTCAACTTTGGGGTGCTTGTGTCTTGCTGATTTTTCATTTTCCCAATTCATACCCCCATGACTGGAAGTGCCCTATGCTCTCTAAGCTGTGTTTTTTAGATGTTTCAGGACTCACCGTACACTTCTCCAGAGTGGCTGTTGGCAATTTACATCCCGCCCATCAGTGTAGCAAGGCTCCCATTTCTCCATGGCCTGTCCTGCATTTCTGGTTTTGACACTTTTTTCAGCATGGCCCTTTTGACCGATGGGAAGCGAGACTTGTTTGTAGCGCTGATTTGCCTTTCCAGGTTGCTTGGTTGGCCAAAAAGGGCGTATGCGTTTTTTCCTGAATATATTCAGGAAAAAACGCATACGCCCTTTTTGGCCAAGGGCATCATTGTCAACGTTTTGCCGCTTTTCATGTGCTTTAAATGCGATTCGAATCTACCTCCTGAAATCTCTTTCCTGCAATTCTGCCTTGATTTCAACTCCTCTTCTTTGCCTTCCCTCAATATATTTGTGGACGAGAGTTATCATTTATAACTCTGCAGGTTTGTGAATTGCAGTGCCCTGAACCTCCATTTTACAACTCGTTTTTATGGGAGCTGGCCGCAAAATCGCAGAATGGCTTCAGGCCCTGTTCTGGTTCCGGGGGGCAGGCTGAGCCTGTGGTTAATTCTTCTTTCTGATGGGAAAATAGAGTGACCTCTGCCTGTCCCAACACCAAGAGCTAGTCTCTCGTTGGTTCCACGTCTTCCCGTTTATCCTCAGGACAAATTGCAACCTGTACGGAACAGGAGGTTAAAGGTGCTGATGCTCCAAGTAGGGAGCTTGCTAGTAAAGCGGCTGGAATGGCGAACCCGGGCACAAGGCGATGAGAAATGAGGTGCGTTTTAGAAACCTTTCCCCATCACACGGTGTACCATCTTCTGGGTTTCTCATGCATGTTTTTGATGTAGGAAGATGCCCTTGAACCTGGAGATTTGGGACCCATGCGATGGGTATCATGCAGTATTACTTTAAAGGGTCTGCGTTTGCTCACCCAACCTCACCAAACCTCTCAGGCCCAAGAGTGTCCACCCTTATGTCTCATCCAGCTGTGCGTCTAGATATGGTCAATCCAGGTTGCATCACAGCCCCTGAACGCATTGTGTAAGAATTTCTCTCTCTTTCACTGTCTTTGTTTCATGGGTGTTTCAAAGTAATTTATTTTTATAATGGGGTTTAGCTGCTTTTCACTGCTGTGTTTATGCCGCTTTACACCCACTTGACACACTAACAGAGAGATATCAATACATATGTTTTACGATTATTATTAGTCAGATATATTCTTGTGCGGTGAATAGGGCGTGTTGAGTCCAGTTGACTGAGCAAGGAGTAGGTCTTGTCTATTACATATTGGGTTTATGGAACGGTATCTGAGCTAATTTGATACCCTTGTTTTATGTATCACCCCACCTCACCTTTCCCGTTAAGCAGCCATAGTGTGTTTTCTGCATGTGTGACTCTGTTCTGTTTTGTAATTCAGTTCAAGTGTAACGGTTTTTACATTCCCTCTATCAGTGATACCTTATGAGAAGTGTCCTTTTCTGTGTGACTTATTTCACTTAGAATCGTCGTACCTAAATCCACTCATCATGCTGCTACTAGCCTTATGACATTGATTTCATGGCTGAGTGATATTCCATTGTACATAAGGACCACAACTTCTTTACCCATTTTTCTCTTTCCTGGGATATTGAAGGTGGAATGAAGTGGAGGTCCTGGTCAACAGAGCAGCCCTAAACTTTGGGGTGCTTGTGTCTTGCTGATTTTTCATTTTCCCAATTCATACCCCCATGAGTGGAAGTGCCCTATGCTCTCTAAGCTGTGTTTTTCAGATGTTTCAGGACTCACCGGACACTTCTCCAGAGTGGCTGTTGGCAATTTACATCCCGCCCATCAGTGTAGCAAGGGTCCCATTTCTCCATGGCCTGTCCTGCATTTCTGGTTTTGACACTTTTTTCAGCATGGCCCTTTTGACCGATGGGAAGCGAGACTTGTTTGTAGCGCTGATTTGCCTTTCCAGGTTGCTTGGTTGGCCAAAAAGGGCGTATGGGTTTTTTCCTGAATATATTCAGGAAAAAACGCATACGCCCTTTTTGGCCAAGGGCATCATTGTCAACGTTTTGCCGCTTTTCATGTGCTTTAAATGCGATTCGAATCTACCTCCTGAAATCTCTTTCCTGCAATTCTGCCTTGATTTCAAATCCTCTTCTTTGCCTTCCCTCAATATATTTGTGGACGAGAGTTATCATTTATAACTCTGCAGGTTTGTGAATTGCAGTGCCCTGAACCTCCATTTTACAACTCGTTTTTATGGGAGCTGGCCGCAAAATCGCAGAATGGCTTCAGGCCCTGTTCTGGTTCCGGGGGGCAGGCTGAGCCTGTGGTTAATTCTTCTTTCTGATGGGAAAATAGAGTGACCTGTGCCTGTCCCAACACCAAGAGCTAGTCTCTCGTTGGTTCCACGTCTTCCCGTTTATCCTCAGGACAAATTGCAACCTGTACGGAACAGGAGGTTAAAGGTGCTGATGCTCCAAGTAGGGAGCTTGCTAGTAAAGCGGCTGGAATGGCGAACCCGGGCACAAGGCGATGAGAAATGAGGTGCGTTTTAGAAACCTTTCCCCATCACACTGTGTACCATCTTCTGGGTTTCTCATGCATGTTTTTGATGTAGGAAGATGCCCTTGAAGCTGGAGATTGGGGACCCATGCGATGGGTACCATGCAGTATTACTTTAAAGGGTCTGCGTTTGCTCACCCAACCTCACCAAACCTCTCAGCCCCAAGAGTGTCCACCCTTATGTCTGATCCAGCTGTGAGTCTAGATATGGTCAATCCAGGTTGCATCACAGCCCCTGAACGCATTGTGTAAGAATTTCTCTCTCTTTCACTGTCTTTTTTTCATGGGTGTTTCAAAGTAATTTATTTTCATAATGGGGTTTAGCTGCTTTTCACGGCTGTGTTTATGCCGCTTTACACCCACTTGACACACTAACAGAGAGATATCAATACATAGGTTTTAAGATTATTACTAGTCAGATATATTCTTGTGCGGTGAATAAGGCGTGTTGAGTCCAGTTCTCTGAGCAAGGAGTAGGTCTTGTCTATTACATATTGGGTTTATGGAACGGTATTTGAGCTAATTTGATACCCTTGTTTTATGTATCACCCCACCTCACCTTTCCCGTTAAGCAGCCATAGTCTGTTTTCTGCATGTGTGACTCTGTTCTGTTTTGTAATTCAGTTCAAGTGTAACGGTTTTTACATTCCCTCTATAAGTGATACCTTATGAGAAGTGTCCTTTTCTGTGTGATTTATTTCTCTTAGAATCGTCGTACCTAAATCCACTCATCATGCTGCTACTAACCTTATGACATTGATTTCATGGCTGAGTGATATTCCATTGTACATAAGGACCACAACTTCTTTATCCATTTTTCTCTTTCCTGGGATATTGAAGGTGGAATGAAGTGGAGGTCCTTGTCAACAGAGCAGCCCTCAACTTTGGGGTGCTTGTGGCTTGCTGATTTTTCATTTTCCCAATTTATACCCCCATGAGTGGAAGTGCCCTATGCTCTCTAAGCTGTGTTTTTCAGATGTTTCAGGACACACCGTACACTTCTCCAGAGTGGCTGTTGGCAATTTACATCCCGCCCATCAGTGTAGCAAGGGTCCCATTTCTCCATGGCCTGTCCTGCATTTCTGGTTTTGACACTTTTTTCAGCATGGCCCTTTTGACCGATGGGAAGCGAGACTTCTCTGTAGCGCTGATTTGCCTTTCCAGGTTGCTTGGTTGGCCAAAAAGGGCGTATGCGTTTTTTCCTGAATATATTCAGGAAAAAACGCATACGCCCTTTTTGGCCAAGGGCATCATTGTCAACGTTTTGCCGCTTTTCATGTGCTTTAAAGGCGATTCGTATCTACCTCCTGAAATCTGTTTCGTGCAATTCTGCCTTGATTTCAAAACCTCTTCTTTGCCTTCCCTCAATATATTTGTGGACGAGAGTTATCATTTATAACTCTGCAGGTTTGTGAATTGCAGTGCCCTGAACCTCCATTTTACAACTCGCTTTTTTGGGAGCTGGCCGCAAAAGCGCAGGATGGCTTCAGGCCCTGTTCTGGTTCTGGGGGGCAGGCTGAGCCTGTGGTTAATTCTTCTTCCTGATGGGAAAATAGAGTGACCTGTGCCTGTCCCAACACCAAGAGCTAGTCTCTCGTTGGTTCCCCGTCTTCCCGTTCATCCTCAGGACAAATTGCAACCTGTACGGAACAGGAGGTTAAAGGTGCTGATGCTCCAAGTAGGGAGATTGCTAGTAAAGCGGCTGGAATGGCGAACCCGGGCACAAGGAGATGAGAAATGAGGTGCGTTTTCGAAACCTTTCCCCATCACACGGTGTACCATCTTCTGGGTTTCTCATGCATGTTTTCGATGTAGGAAGATGCCCTTGAACCTGGAGATTTGGGCCCCATGCGATGGGTACCACGCAGTATTACTTTAAAGGGTCTGCGTTTGCTCACCCAACCTCACCAAACCTCTCAGCCCCAAGAGTGTCCACCCTTATGTCTCATCCAGCTGTGGGTCTAGATATGGTCAATCCAGGTTGCATCACAGCCCCTGAACTCATTGTGTAAGAATTTCTATCTCTTTCACTGTCGTTGTTTCATGGGTTTTACAAAGTAATTTATTTTCATAATGGGGTTTAGCTGCTTTTCACGGCTGTGTTTATGCCACTTTACACCCACTTGACACACTAACAGAGAGATATCAATACATAGGTTTTAAGATTATTACTAGTCAGATATATTCTTGTGCGGTGAATAGGGCGTGTTGAGTCCAGTTCTCTGAGCAAGGAGTAGGTCTTGTCTATTACATATTGGGTTTATGGAACGGTATCTGAGCTAATTTGATACCCTTGTTTTATGTATCACCCCACCTCACCTTTCCCGTTAAGCAGCCATAGTCTGTTTTCTGCATGTGTGACTCTGTTCTGTTTTGTAATTCAGTTCAAGTGTAACGGTTTTTACATTCCCTCTATAAGTGATACCTTATGAGAAGTGTCCTTTTCTGTGTGATTTATTTCTCTTAGAATCGTCGTACCTAAATCCACTCATCATGCTGCTACTAACCTTATGACATTGATTTCATGGCTGAGTGATATTCCATTGTACATAAGGACCACAACTTCTTTATCCATTTTTCTCTTTCCTGGGATATTGAAGGTGGAATGAAGTGGAGGTCCTTGTCAACAGAGCAGCCCTCAACTTTGGGGTGCTTGTGTCTTGCTGATTTTTAATTTTCCCAATTTATACCCCCATGAGTGGAAGTGCCCTATGCTCTCTAAGCTGTGTTTTTCAGATGTTTCAGGACACACCGTACACTTCTCCAGAGTGGCTGTTGGCAATTTACATCCCGCCCATCAGTGTAGCAAGGGTCCCATTTCTCCATGGCCTGTCCTGCATTTCTGGTTTTGACACTTTTTTCAGCATGGCCCTTTTGACCGATGGGAAGCGAGACTTCTCTGTAGCGCTGATTTGCCTTTCCAGGTTGCTTGGTTGGCCAAAAAGGGCGTATGCGTTTTTTCCTGAATATATTCAGGAAAAAACGCATACGCCCTTTTTGGCCAAGGGCATCATTGTCAACGTTTTGCCGCTTTTCATGTGCTTTAAAGGCGATTCGTATCTACCTCCTGAAATCTGTTTCGTGCAATTCTGCCTTGATTTCAAAACCTCTTCTTTGCCTTCCCTCAATATATTTGTGGACGAGAGTTATCATTTATAACTCTGCAGGTTTGTGAATTGCAGTGCCCTGAACCTCCATTTTACAACTCGCTTTTTTGGGAGCTGGCCGCAAAAGCGCAGGATGGCTTCAGGCCCTGTTCTGGTTCTGGGGGGCAGGCTGAGCCTGTGGTTAATTCTTCTTCCTGATGGGAAAATAGAGTGACCTGTGCCTGTCCCAACACCAAGAGCTAGTCTCTCGTTGGTTCCCCGTCTTCCCGTTCATCCTCAGGACAAATTGCAACCTGTACGGAACAGGAGGTTAAAGGTGCTGATGCTCCAAGTAGGGAGATTGCTAGTAAAGCGGCTGGAATGGCGAACCCGGGCACAAGGAGATGAGAAATTAGGTGCGTTTTAGAAACCTTTCCCCATCACACGGTATACCATCTTCTGGGTTTCTCATGCATGTTTTCGATGTAGGAAGATGCCCTTGATCCTGGAGATTTGGGACCCATACGATGGGTACCACGCAGTATTACTTTAAAGGGTCTGCGTTTGCTCACCCAACCTCACCAAACCTCTCAGCCCCAAGAGTGTCCACCCTTATGTCTCATCCAGCTGTGGGTCTAGATATGGTCAATCCAGGTTGCATCACAGCCCCTGAACTCATTGTGTAAGAATTTCTATCTCTTTCACTGTCGTTGTTTCATGGGTTTTACAAAGTAATTTATTTTCATAATGGGGTTTAGCCGCTTTTCACGGCTGTGTTTATGCCGCTTTACACCCACTTGACACACTAACAGAGAGATATCAATACATAGGTTTTAAGATTATTACTAGTCAGATATATTCTTGTGCGGTGAATAGGGCGTGTTGAGTCCAGTTCTCTGAGCAAGGAGTAGGTCTTGTCTATTACATATTGGGTTTATGGAACGGTATCTGAGCTAATTTGATACCCTTGTTTTATGTATCACCCCACCTCACCTTTCCCGTTAAGCAGCCATAGTGTGTTTTCTGCATGTGTGACTCTGTTCTGTTTTGTAATTCAGTTCAAGTGTAACGGTTTTTACATTCCCTCTATAAGTGATACCTTATGAGAAGTGTCCTTTTCTGTGTGACTTATTTCTCTTAGAATCGTCGTACCTAAATCCACTCATCATGCTGCTACTAACCTTATGACATTGATTTCATGGCTGAGTGATATTCCATTGTACATAAGGACCACAACTTCTTTATCCATTTTTCTCTTTCCTGGGATATTGAAGGTGGAATGAAGTGGAGGTCCTTGTCAACAGAGCAGCCCTCAACTTTGGGGTGCTTGTGGCTTGCTGATTTTTCATTTTCCCAATTTATACCCCCATGAGTGGAAGTGCCCTATGCTCTCTAAGCTGTGTTTTTCAGATGTTTCAGGACACACCGTACACTTCTCCAGAGTGGCTGTTGGCAATTTACATCCCGCCCATCAGTGTAGCAAGGCTCCCATTTCTCCATGGCCTGTCCTGCATTTCTGGTTTTGACACTTTTTTCAGCATGGCCCTTTTGACCGATGGGAAGCGAGACTTCTCTGTAGCGCTGATTTGCCTTTCCAGGTTGCTTGGTTGGCCAAAAAGGGCGTATGCGTTTTTTCCTGAATATATTCAGGAAAAAACGCATACGCCCTTTTTGGCCAAGGGCATCATTGTCAACGTTTTGCCGCTTTTCATGTGCTTTAAAGGCGATTCGTATCTACCTCCTGAAATCTGTTTCGTGCAATTCTGCCTTGATTTCAAATCCTCTTCTTTGCCTTCCCTCAATATATTTGTGGACGAGAGTTATCATTTATAACTCTGCAGGTTTGTGAATTGCAGTGCCCTGAACCTCCATTTTACAACTCGCTTTTTTGGGAGCTGGCCGCAAAAGCGCAGGATGGCTTCAGGCCCTGTTCTGGTTCTGGGGGGCAGGCTGAGCCTGTGGTTAATTCTTCTTCCTGATGGGAAAATAGAGTGACCTGTGCCTGTCCCAACACCAAGAGCTAGTCTCTCGTTGGTTCCCCGTCTTCCCGTTCATCCTCAGGACAAATTGCAACCTGTACGGAACAGGAGGTTAAAGGTGCTGATGCTCCAAGTAGGGAGATTGCTAGTAAAGCGGCTGGAATGGCGAACCCGGGCACAAGGAGATGAGAAATGAGGTGCGTTTTCGAAACCTTTCCCCATCACACGGTGTACCATCTTCTGGGTTTCTCATGCATGTTTTCGATGTAGGAAGATGCCCTTGAACCTGGAGATTTGGGCCCCATGCGATGGGTACCACGCAGTATTACTTTAAAGGGTCTGCGTTTGCTCACCCAACCTCACCAAACCTCTCAGCCCCAAGAGTGTCCACCCTTATGTCTCATCCAGCTGTGGGTCTAGATATGGTCAATCCAGGTTGCATCACAGCCCCTGAACTCATTGTGTAAGAATTTCTATCTCTTTCACTGTCGTTGTTTCATGGGTTTTACAAAGTAATTTATTTTCATAATGGGGTTTAGCTGCTTTTCACGGCTGTGTTTATGCCACTTTACACCCACTTGACACACTAACAGAGAGATATCAATACATAGGTTTTAAGATTATTACTAGTCAGATATATTCTTGTGCGGTGAATAGGGCGTGTTGAGTCCAGTTCTCTGAGCAAGGAGTAGGTCTTGTCTATTACATATTGGGTTTATGGAACGGTATCTGAGCTAATTTGATACCCTTGTTTTATGTATCACCCCACCTCACCTTTCCCGTTAAGCAGCCATAGTCTGTTTTCTGCATGTGTGACTCTGTTCTGTTTTGTAATTCAGTTCAAGTGTAACGGTTTTTACATTCCCTCTATAAGTGATACCTTATGAGAAGTGTCCTTTTCTGTGTGATTTATTTCTCTTAGAATCGTCGTACCTAAATCCACTCATCATGCTGCTACTAACCTTATGACATTGATTTCATGGCTGAGTGATATTCCATTGTACATAAGGACCACAACTTCTTTATCCATTTTTCTCTTTCCTGGGATATTGAAGGTGGAATGAAGTGGAGGTCCTTGTCAACAGAGCAGCCCTCAACTTTGGGGTGCTTGTGTCTTGCTGATTTTTCATTTTCCCAATTTATACCCCCATGAGTGGAAGTGCCCTATGCTCTCTAAGCTGTGTTTTTCAGATGTTTCAGGACACACCGTACACTTCTCCAGAGTGGCTGTTGGCAATTTACATCCCGCCCATCAGTGTAGCAAGGCTCCCATTTCTCCATGGCCTGTCCTGCATTTCTGGTTTTGACACTTTTTTCAGCATGGCCCTTTTGACCGATGGGAAGCGAGACTTCTCTGTAGCGCTGATTTGCCTTTCCAGGTTGCTTGGTTGGCCAAAAAGGGCGTATGCGTTTTTTCCTGAATATATTCAGGAAAAAACGCATACGCCCTTTTTGGCCAAGGGCATCATTGTCAACGTTTTGCCGCTTTTCATGTGCTTTAAAGGCGATTCGTATCTACCTCCTGAAATCTGTTTCGCGCAATTCTGCCTTGATTTCAAATCCTCTTCTTTGCCTTCCCTCAATATATTTGTGGACGAGAGTTATCATTTATAACTCTGCAGGTTTGTGAATTGCAGTGCCCTGAACCTCCATTTTACAACTCGCTTTTTTGGGAGCTGGCCGCAAAAGCGCAGGATGGCTTCAGGCCCTGTTCTGGTTCTGGGGGGCAGGCTGAGCCTGTGGTTAATTCTTCTTCCTGATGGGAAAATAGAGTGACCTGTGCCTGTCCCAACACCAAGAGCTAGTCTCTCGTTGGTTCCCCGTCTTCCCGTTCATCCTCAGGACAAATTGCAACCTGTACGGAACAGGAGGTTAAAGGTGCTGATGCTCCAAGTAGGGAGATTGCTAGTAAAGCGGCTGGAATGGCGAACCCGGGCACAAGGAGATGAGAAATTAGGTGCGTTTTAGAAACCTTTCCCCATCACACGGTATACCATCTTCTGGGTTTCTCATGCATGTTTTCGATGTAGGAAGATGCCCTTGATCCTGGAGATTTGGGACCCATACGATGGGTACCACGCAGTATTACTTTAAAGGGTCTGCGTTTGCTCACCCAACCTCACCAAACCTCTCAGCCCCAAGAGTGTCCACCCTTATGTCTCATCCAGCTGTGGGTCTAGATATGGTCAATCCAGGTTGCATCACAGCCCCTGAACTCATTGTGTAAGAATTTCTATCTCTTTCACTGTCGTTGTTTCATGGGTTTTTCAAAGTAATTTATTTTCATAATGGGGTTTAGCCGCTTTTCACGGCTGTGTTTATGCCGCTTTACACCCACTTGACACACTAACAGAGAGATATCAATACATAGGTTTTAAGATTATTACTAGTCAGATATATTCTTGTGCGGTGAATAGGGCGTGTTGAGTCCAGTTCTCTGAGCAAGGAGTAGGTCTTGTCTATTACATATTGGGTTTATGGAACGGTATCTGAGCTAATTTGATACCCTTGTTTTATGTATCACCCCACCTCACCTTTCCCGTTAAGCAGCCATAGTGTGTTTTCTGCATGTGTGACTCTGTTCTGTTTTGTAATTCAGTTCAAGTGTAACGGTTTTTACATTCCCTCTATAAGTGATACCTTATGAGAAGTGTCCTTTTCTGTGTGACTTATTTCTCTTAGAATCGTCGTACCTAAATCCACTCATCATGCTGCTACTAACCTTATGACATTGATTTCATGGCTGAGTGATATTCCATTGTACATAAGGACCACAACTTCTTTATCCATTTTTCTCTTTCCTGGGATATTGAAGGTGGAATGAAGTGGAGGTCCTTGTCAACAGAGCAGCCCTCAACTTTGGGGTGCTTGTGGCTTGCTGATTTTTCATTTTCCCAATTTATACCCCCATGAGTGGAAGTGCCCTATGCTCTCTAAGCTGTGTTTTTCAGATGTTTCAGGACACACCGTACACTTCTCCAGAGTGGCTGTTGGCAATTTACATCCCGCCCATCAGTGTAGCAAGGCTCCCATTTCTCCATGGCCTGTCCTGCATTTCTGGTTTTGACACTTTTTTCAGCATGGCCCTTTTGACCGATGGGAAGCGAGACTTCTCTGTAGCGCTGATTTGCCTTTCCAGGTTGCTTGGTTGGCCAAAAAGGGCGTATGCGTTTTTTCCTGAATATATTCAGGAAAAAACGCATACGCCCTTTTTGGCCAAGGGCATCATTGTCAACGTTTTGCCGCTTTTCATGTGCTTTAAAGGCGATTCGTATCTACCTCCTGAAATCTGTTTCGTGCAATTCTGCCTTGATTTCAAAACCTCTTCTTTGCCTTCCCTCAATATATTTGTGGACGAGAGTTATCATTTATAACTCTGCAGGTTTGTGAATTGCAGTGCCCTGAACCTCCATTTTACAACTCGCTTTTTTGGGAGCTGGCCGCAAAAGCGCAGGATGGCTTCAGGCCCTGTTCTGGTTCTGGGGGGCAGGCTGAGCCTGTGGTTAATTCTTCTTCCTGATGGGAAAATAGAGTGACCTGTGCCTGTCCCAACACCAAGAGCTAGTCTCTCACTGGTTCCCCGTCTACCCGTTCATCCTCAGGACAAATTGCAACCTGTACGGAACAGGAGCTTAAAGGTGCTGATGCTCCAAGTAGGGAGATTGCTAGTAAAGTGGCTGGAATGGCGAACCCGGGCACAAGGAGATGAGAAATGAGGTGCGTTTTAGAAACCTTTCCCCATCACACGGTGTACCATCTTCTGGGTTTCTCATGCATGTTTTCGATGTAGGAAGATGCCCTTGAAGCTGGAGATTTGGGACCCATACGATGGGTACCACGCAGTATTACTTTAAAGGGTCTGGGTTTGCTCACCCAACCTCACCAAACCTCTCAGCCCCAAGAGTGTCCACCCTTATGTCTCATCCAGCTGTGGGTCTAGATATGGTCAATCCAGGTTGCATCACAGCCCCTGAACTCATTGTGTAAGAATTTCTATCTCTTTCACTGTCGTTGTTTCATGGGTTTTTCAAAGTAATTTATTTTCATAATGGGGTTTAGCTGCTTTTCACGGCTGTGTTTATGCCGCTTTACACCCACTTGACACACTAACAAAGAGATATCAATACATAGGTTTCAAGATTATTACTAGTCAGATATATTCTTGTGCGGTGAATAGGGCGTGTTGAGTCCAGTTCTCTGAGCAAGGAGTAGGTCTTGTCTACTACATATTGGGTTTATGGAACGGTATCTGAGCTAATTTGATACCCTTGTTTTATGTATCACCCCACCTCACCTTTCCCGTTAAGCAGCCATAGTGTGTTTTCTGCATGTGTGACTCTGTTCTGTTTTGTAATTCAGTTCAAGTGTAACGGTTTTTACATTCCCTCTATAAGTGATACCTTATGAGAAGTGTCCTTTTCTGTGTGACTTATTTCACTTAGAATCGTCGTACCTAAATCTACTCATCATGCTGCTACTAACCTTATGACATTGATTTCATGGCTGAGTGATATTCCATTGTACATAAGGACCACAACTTCTTTATCCATTTTTCTCTTTCCTGGGATATTTAAGGTGGAATGAAGTGGAGGTCCTTGTCAACAGAGCAGCCCTCAACTTTGGGGTGCTTGTGTCTTGCTGATTTTTCATTTTCCCAATATATACCCCCATGAGTGGAAGTGCCCTATGCTCTCTAAGCTGTGTTTTTCAGATGTTTCAGGACACACCGTACACTTCTCCAGAGTGGCTGTTGGCAATTTACATCCCGCCCATCAGTGTAGCAAGGCTCCCATTTCTCCATGGCCTGTCCTGCATTTCTGGTTTTGAAACTTTTTTCAGCATGGCCCTTTTGACCAATGGGAAGCGAGACTTCTCCGTAGCGCTGATTTGCCTTTCCAGGGTGGTTGGTTGGCCAAAAAGGGCGTATGCGTTTTTTCCTGAATATATTCAGGAAAAAACGCATACGCCCTTTTTGGCCAAGGGCATCATTGTCAACGTTTTGCCGCTTTTCATGTGCTTTAAAGGCGATTCGTATCTACCTCCTGAAATCTGTTTCGTGCAATTCTGCCTTGATTTTAAATCCTCTTCTTTGCCTTCCCTCAATATATTTGTGGACGAGAGTTATCATTTATAACTCTGCAGGTTTGTGAATTGCAGTGCCCTGAACCTCCATTTTACAACTCGCTTTTTTGGGAGCTGGCCGCAAAAGCGCAGGATGGCTTCAGGCCCTATTCTGGTTCCGGGGGGCAGGCTGAGCCTGTGGTTAATTCTTCTTCCTGATGGGAAAATAGAGTGACCTGTGCCTGTCCCAACACCAAGAGCTAGTCTCTCGTTGGTTCCCCGTCTTCCCGTTCATCCTCAGGACAAATTGCAACCTGTACGGAACAGGAGGTTAAAGGTGCTGATGCTCCAAGTAGGGAGATTGCTAGTAAAGTGGCTGGAATGGCGAACCCGGGCACAAGGAGATGAGAAATGAGGTGCGTTTTAGAAACCTTTCCCCATCACACGGAGTACCATCTTCTGGGTTTCTCATGCATGTTTTCGATGTAGGAAGATGCCCTTGAACCTGGAGATTTGGGACCCATGCGATGGGTACCACGCAGTATTACTTTAAAGGGTCTGCGTTTGCTCACCCAACCTCACCAAACCTCTCAGCCCCAAGAGTGTCCACCCTTATGTCTCATCCAGCTGTGGGTCTAGATATGGTCAATCCAGGTTGCATCACAGCCCCTGAACTCATTGTGTAAGAATTTCTATCTCTTTCACTGTCGTTGTTTCATGGGTTTTACAAAGTAATTTATTTTCATAATGGGGTTTAGCTGCTTTTCACGGCTGTGTTTATGCCGCTTTACACCCACTTGACACACTAACAGAGAGATATCAATACATAGGTTTTAAGATTATTACTAGTCAGATATATTCTTGTGCGGTGAATAGGGCGTGTTGAGTCCAGTTCTCTGAGCAAGGAGTAGGTCTTGTCTATTACATATTGGGTTTATGGAAAGGTATCTGAGCTAATTTGATACCCTTGTTTTATGTATCACCCCACCTCACCTTTCCCGTTAAGCAGCCATAGTGTGTTTTCTGCATGTGTGACTCTGTTCTGTTTTGTAATTCAGTTCAAGTGTAATAGTTTTTACATTACCTCTATAAGTGATACCTTATGAGAAGTGTCCTTTTCTGTGTGACTTATTTCTCTTAGAATCGTCGTACCTAAATCCACTCATCATGCTGCTACTAACCTTATGACATTGATTTCATGGCTGAGTGATATTCCATTGTACATAAGGACCACAACTTCTTTATCCATTTTTCTCTTTCCTGGGATATTTAAGGTGGAATGAAGTGGAGGTCCTTGTCAACAGAGCAGCCCTCAACTTTGGGGTGCTTGTGTCTTGCTGATTTTTCATTTTCCCAATTTATACCCCCATGAGTGGAAGTGCCCTATGCTCTCTAAGCTGTGTTTTTCAGATGTTTCAGGACACACCGTACACTTCTCCAGAGTGGCTGTTGGCAATTTACATCCCGCCCATCAGTGTAGCAAGGCTCCCATTTCTCCATGGCCTGTCCTGCATTTCTGGTTTTGACACTTTTTTCAGGATGGCCCTTTTGACCGATGGGAAGCGAGACTTCTCTGTAGCGCTGATTTGCCTTTCCAGGTTGCTTGGTTGGCCAAAAAGGGCGTATGCGTTTTTTCCTGAATATATTCAGGAAAAAACGCATACGCCCTTTTTGGCCAAGGGCATCATTGTCAACGTTTTGCCGCTTTTCATGTGCTTTAAAGGCGATTCGTATCTACCTCCTGAAATCTGTTTCGTGCAATTCTGCCTTGATTTCAAATCCTCTTCTTTGCCTTCCCTCAATATATTTGTGGACGAGAGTTATCATTTATAACTCTGCAGGTTTGTGAATTGCAGTGCCCTGAACCTCCATTTTACAACTCGCTTTTTTGGGAGCTGGCCGCAAAAGCGCAGGATGGCTTCAGGCCCTGTTCTGGTTCCGGGGGGCAGGCTGAGCCTGTGGTTAATTCTTCTTCCTGACGGGAAAATAGAGTGACCTGTGCCTGTCCCAACACCAAGAGCTAGTCTCTCGTTGGTTCCCCGTCTTCCCGTTCATCCTCAGGACAAATTGCAACCTGTACGGAACAGGAGGTTAAAGGTGCTGATGCTCCAAGTAGGGAGATTGCTAGTAAAGTGGCTGGAATGGCGAACCCGGGCACAAGGAGATGAGAAATGAGGTGCGTTTTAGAAACCTTTCCCCATCACACGGTGTACCATCTTCTGGGTTTCTCATGCATGTTTTCGATGTAGGAAGATGCCCTTGAAGCTGGAGATTTGGGACCCATGCGATGGGTACCACGCAGTATTACTTTAAAGGGTCTGTGTTTGCTCACCCAACCTCACCAAACCTCTCAGCCCCAAGAGTGTCCACCCTTATGTCTCATCCAGCTGTGGGTCTAGATATGGTCAATCCAGGTTGCATCTCAGCCCCTGAACTCATTGTGTAAGAATTTCTATCTCTTTCACTGTCATTGTTTCATGGGTTTTTCAAAGTAATTTATTTTCATAATGGGGTTTAGCTGCTTTTCACGGCTGTGTTTATGCCGCTTTACACCCACTTGACACACTAACAGAGAGATATCAATACATAGGTTTTAAGATTATTACTAGTCAGATATATTCTTGTGCGGTGAATAGGGCGTGTTGAGTCCAGTTCTCTGAGCAAGGAGTAGGTCTTGTCTATTACATATTGGGTTTATGGAAAGGTATCTGAGCTAATTTGATACCCTTGTTTTATGTATCACCCCACCTCACCTTTCCCGTTAAGCAGCCATAGTGTGTTTTCTGCATGTGTGACTCTGTTCTGTTTTGTAATTCAGTTCAAGTGTAATAGTTTTTACATTACCTCTATAAGTGATACCTTATGAGAAGTGTCCTTTTCTGTGTGACTTATTTCTCTTAGAATCGTCGTACCTAAATCCACTCATCATGCTGCTACTAACCTTATGACATTGATTTCATGGCTGAGTGATATTCCATTGTACATAAGGACCACAACTTCTTTATCCATTTTTCTCTTTCCTGGGATATTTAAGGTGGAATGAAGTGGAGGTCCTTGTCAACAGAGCAGCCCTCAACTTTGGGGTGCTTGTGTCTTGCTGATTTTTCATTTTCCCAATTTATACCCCCATGAGTGGAAGTGCCCTATGCTCTCTAAGCTGTGTTTTTCAGATGTTTCAGGACACACCGTACACTTCTCCAGAGTGGCTGTTGGCAATTTACATCCCGCCCATCAGTGTAGCAAGGCTCCCATTTCTCCATGGCCTGTCCTGCATTTCTGGTTTTGACACTTTTTTCAGGATGGCCCTTTTGACCGATGGGAAGCGAGACTTCTCTGTAGCGCTGATTTGCCTTTCCAGGTTGCTTGGTTGGCCAAAAAGGGCGTATGCGTTTTTTCCTGAATATATTCAGGAAAAAACGCATACGCCCTTTTTGGCCAAGGGCATCATTGTCAACGTTTTGCCGCTTTTCATGTGCTTTAAAGGCGATTCGTATCTACCTCCTGAAATCTGTTTCGTGCAATTCTGCCTTGATTTCAAATCCTCTTCTTTGCCTTCCCTCAATATATTTGTGGACGAGAGTTATCATTTATAACTCTGCAGGTTTGTGAATTGCAGTGCCCTGAACCTCCATTTTACAACTCGCTTTTTTGGGAGCTGGCCGCAAAAGCGCAGGATGGCTTCAGGCCCTGTTCTGGTTCCGGGGGGCAGGCTGAGCCTGTGGTTAATTCTTCTTCCTGACGGGAAAATAGAGTGACCTGTGCCTGTCCCAACACCAAGAGCTAGTCTCTCGTTGGTTCCCCGTCTTCCCGTTCATCCTTAGGACAAATTGCAACCTGTACGGAACAGGAGGTTAAAGGTGCTGATGCTCCAAGTAGGGAGATTGCTAGTAAAGTGGCTGGAATGGCGAACCCGGGCACAAGGAGATGAGAAATGAGGTGCGTTTTAGAAACCTTTCCCCATCACACGGTGTACCATCTTCTGGGTTTCTCATGCATGTTTTCGATGTAGGAAGATGCCCTTGAAGCTGGAGATTTGGGACCCATGCGATGGGTACCACGCAGTATTACTTTAAAGGGTCTGTGTTTGCTCACCCAACCTCACCAAACCTCTCAGCCCCAAGAGTGTCCACCCTTATGTCTCATCCAGCTGTGGGTCTAGATATGGTCAATCCAGGTTGCATCTCAGCCCCTGAACTCATTGTGTAAGAATTTCTATCTCTTTCACTGTCATTGTTTCATGGGTTTTTCAAAGTAATTTATTTTCATAATGGGGTTTAGCTGCTTTTCACGGCTGTGTTTATGCCGCTTTACACCCACTTGACACACTAACAGAGAGATATCAATACATAGGTTTCAAGATTATTACTAGTCAGATATATTCTTGTGCGGTGAATAGCGCGTGTTGAGTCAAGTTCTCTGAGCAAGGAGTAGGTCTTGTCTACTACATATTGGGTTTATGGAACGGTATCTGAGCTAATTTGATACCCTTGTTTTATGTATCACCCCACCTCACCTTTCCCGTTAAGCAGCCATAGTGTGTTTTCTGCATGTGTGACTCTGTTCTGTTTTGTAATTCAGTTCAAGTGTAACGGTTTTTACATTCCCTCTATAAGTGATACCTTATGAGAAGTGTCCTTTTCTGTGTGACTTATTTCACTTAGAATCGTCGTACCTAAATCCACTCATCATGCTGCTACTAACCTTATGACATTGATTTCATGGCTGAGTGATATTCCATTGTACATAAGGACCACAACTTCTTTATCCATTTTTCTCTTTCCTGGGATATTTAAGGTGGAATGAAGTGGAGGTCCTTGTCAACAGAGCAGCCCTCAACTTTGGGGTGCTTGTGTCTTGCTGATTTTTCATTTTCCCAATTTATACCCCCATGAGTGGAAGTGCCCTATGCTCTCTAAGCTGTGTTTTTTAGATGTTTCAGGACTCACCGTACACTTCTCCAGAGTGGCTGTTGGCAATTTACATCCCGCCCATCAGTGTAGCAAGGCTCCCATTTCTCCATGGCCTGTCCTGCATTTCTGGTTTTGACACTTTTTTCAGCATGGCCCTTTTGACCGATGGGAAGCGAGACTTCTCTGTAGCGCTGATTTGCCTTTCCAGGTTGCTTGGTTGGCCAAAAAGGGCGTATGCGTTTTTTCCTGAATATATTCAGGAAAAAACGCATACGCCCTTTTTGGCCAAGGGCATCATTGTCAACGTTTTGCCGCTTTTCATGTGCTTTAAAGGCGATTCGTATCTACCTCCTGAAATCTGTTTCCTGCAATTCTGCCTTGATTTCAAATCCTCTTCTTTGCCTTCCCTCAATATATTTGTGGACGAGAGTTATCATTTATAACTCTGCAGGTTTGTGAATTGCAGTGCCCTGAACCTCCATTTTACAACTCGCTTTTTTGGGAGCTGGCCGCAAAAGCGCAGGATGGCTTCAGGCCCTGTTCTGGTTCCGGGGGGCAGGCTGTGCCTGTGGTTAATTCTTCTTCCTGATGGGAAAATAGAGTGACCTGTGCCTGTCCCAACACCAAGAGCTAGTCTCTCGTTGGTTCCCCGTCTTCCCGTTCATCCTCAGGACAAATTGCAACCTGTACGGAACAGGAGGTTAAAGGTGCTGATGCTCCAAGTAGGGAGATTGCTAGTAAATCGGCTGGAATGGCGAACCCGGGCACAAGGAGATGAGAAATGAGGTGCGTTTTAGAAACCTTTCCCCATCACACGGTGTACCATCTTCTGGGTTTCTCATGCATGTTTTTGATGTAGGAAGATGCCCTTGAACCTGGAGATTTGGGACCCATGCGATGGGTACCACGCAGTATTCCTTTAAAGGGTCTGCGTTTGCTCACCCAACCTCACCAAACCTCTCAGCCCCAAGAGTGTCCACCCTTATGTCTCATCCAGCTGTGGGTCTAGATATGGTCAATCCAGGTTGCATCACAGCCCCTGAACTCATTGTGTAAGAATTTCTATCTCTTTCACTGTCGTTGTTTCATGGGTTTTTCAAAGTAATTTATTTTCATAATGGGGTTTAGCTGCTTTTCACGGCTGTGTTTATGCCGCTTCACACCCCCTTGACACACTAACAGAGAGATATCAATACATAGGTTTTAAGATTATTACTAGTCAGATATATTCTTGTGCGGTGAATAGGGCGTGTTGAGTCCAGTTCTCTGAGCAAGGAGTAGGTCTTGTCTATTACATATTGGGTTTATGGAAAGGTATCTGAGCTAATTTGATACCCTTGTTTTATGTATCACCCCACCTCACCTTTCCCGTTAAGCAGCCATAGTGTGTTTTCTGCATGTGTGACTCTGTTCTGTTTTGTAATTCAGTTCAAGTGTAATAGTTTTTACATTACCTCTATAAGTGATACCTTATGAGAAGTGTCCTTTTCTGTGTGACTTATTTCTCTTAGAATCGTCGTACCTAAATCCACTCATCATGCTGCTACTAACCTTATGACATTGATTTCATGGCTGAGTGATATTCCATTGTACATAAGGACCACAACTTCTTTATCCATTTTTCTCTTTCCTGGGATATTTAAGGTGGAATGAAGTGGAGGTCCTTGTCAACAGAGCAGCCCTCAACTTTGGGGTGCTTGTGTCTTGCTGATTTTTCATTTTCCCAATTTATACCCCCATGAGTGGAAGTGCCCTATGCTCTCTAAGCTGTGTTTTTCAGATGTTTCAGGACACACCGTACACTTCTCCAGAGTGGCTGTTGGCAATTTACATCCCGCCCATCAGTGTAGCAAGGCTCCCATTTCTCCATGGCCTGTCCTGCATTTCTGGTTTTGACACTTTTTTCAGGATGGCCCTTTTGACCGATGGGAAGCGAGACTTCTCTGTAGCGCTGATTTGCCTTTCCAGGTTGCTTGGTTGGCCAAAAAGGGCGTATGCGTTTTTTCCTGAATATATTCAGGAAAAAACGCATACGCCCTTTTTGGCCAAGGGCATCATTGTCAACGTTTTGCCGCTTTTCATGTGCTTTAAAGGCGATTCGTATCTACCTCCTGAAATCTGTTTCGTGCAATTCTGCCTTGATTTCAAATCCTCTTCTTTGCCTTCCCTCAATATATTTGTGGACGAGAGTTATCATTTATAACTCTGCAGGTTTGTGAATTGCAGTGCCCTGAACCTCCATTTTACAACTCGCTTTTTTGGGAGCTGGCCGCAAAAGCGCAGGATGGCTTCAGGCCCTGTTCTGGTTCCGGGGGGCAGGCTGAGCCTGTGGTTAATTCTTCTTCCTGACGGGAAAATAGAGTGACCTGTGCCTGTCCCAACACCAAGAGCTAGTCTCTCGTTGGTTCCCCGTCTTCCCGTTCATCCTTAGGACAAATTGCAACCTGTACGGAACAGGAGGTTAAAGGTGCTGATGCTCCAAGTAGGGAGATTGCTAGTAAAGTGGCTGGAATGGCGAACCCGGGCACAAGGAGATGAGAAATGAGGTGCGTTTTAGAAACC
This sequence comes from Balaenoptera borealis, assembly GCF_965194805.1. Classification (NCBI taxonomy): domain Eukaryota; kingdom Metazoa; phylum Chordata; class Mammalia; order Artiodactyla; family Balaenopteridae; genus Balaenoptera; species Balaenoptera borealis. Next base: position 511,198 of record NW_028123754.1, read on the forward strand.
TTTCCCCATCACACGGTGTACCATCTTCTGGGTTTCTCATGCATGTTTTCGATGTAGGAAGATGCCCTTGAAGCTGGAGATTTGGGACCCATGCGATGGGTACCACGCAGTATTACTTTAAAGGGTCTGTGTTTGCTCACCCAACCTCACCAAACCTCTCAGCCCCAAGAGTGTCCACCCTTATGTCTCATCCAGCTGTGGGTCTAGATATGGTCAATCCAGGTTGCATCTCAGCCCCTGAACTCATTGTGTAAGAATTTCTATCTCTTTCACTGTCATTGTTTCATGGGTTTTTCAAAGTAATTTATTTTCATAATGGGGTTTAGCTGCTTTTCACGGCTGTGTTTATGCCGCTTTACACCCACTTGACACACTAACAGAGAGATATCAATACATAGGTTTCAAGATTATTACTAGTCAGATATATTCTTGTGCGGTGAATAGCGCGTGTTGAGTCAAGTTCTCTGAGCAAGGAGTAGGTCTTGTCTACTACATATTGGGTTTATGGAACGGTATCTGAGCTAATTTGATACCCTTGTTTTATGTATCACCCCACCTCACCTTTCCCGTTAAGCAGCCATAGTGTGTTTTCTGCATGTGTGACTCTGTTCTGTTTTGTAATTCAGTTCAAGTGTAACGGTTTTTACATTCCCTCTATAAGTGATACCTTATGAGAAGTGTCCTTTTCTGTGTGACTTATTTCACTTAGAATCGTCGTACCTAAATCCACTCATCATGCTGCTACTAACCTTATGACATTGATTTCATGGCTGAGTGATATTCCATTGTACATAAGGACCACAACTTCTTTATCCATTTTTCTCTTTCCTGGGATATTTAAGGTGGAATGAAGTGGAGGTCCTTGTCAACAGAGCAGCCCTCAACTTTGGGGTGCTTGTGTCTTGCTGATTTTTCATTTTCCCAATTTATACCCCCATGAGTGGAAGTGCCCTATGCTCTCTAAGCTGTGTTTTTTAGATGTTTCAGGACTCACCGTACACTTCTCCAGAGTGGCTGTTGGCAATTTACATCCCGCCCATCAGTGTAGCAAGGCTCCCATTTCTCCATGGCCTGTCCTGCATTTCTGGTTTTGACACTTTTTTCAGCATGGCCCTTTTGACGGATGGGAAGCGAGACTTCTCTGTAGCGCTGATTTGCCTTTCCAGGTTGCTTGGTTGGCCAAAAAGGGCGTATGCGTTTTTTCCTGAATATATTCAGGAAAAAACGCATACTCCCTTTTTGGCCAAGGGCATCATTGTCAACGTTTTGCCGCTTTTCATGTGCTTTAAAGGCGATTCGTATCTACCTCCTGAAATCTGTTTCCTGCAATTCTGCCTTGATTTCAAATCCTCTTCTTTGCCTTCCCTCAATATATTTGTGGACGAGAGTTATCATTTATAACTCTGCAGGTTTGTGAATTGCAGTGCCCTGAACCTCCATTTTACAACTCGCTTTTTTGGGAGCTGGCCGCAAAAGCGCAGGATGGCTTCAGGCCCTGTTCTGGTTCCGGGGGGCAGGCTGTGCCTGTGGTTAATTCTTCTTCCTGATGGGAAAATAGAGTGACCTGTGCCTGTCCCAACACCAAGAGCTAGTCTCTCGTTGGTTCCCCGTCTTCCCGTTCATCCTCAGGACAAATTGCAACCTGTACGGAACAGGAGGTTAAAGGTGCTGATGCTCCAAGTAGGGAGATTGCTAGTAAATCGGCTGGAATGGCGAACCCGGGCACAAGGAGATGAGAAATGAGGTGCGTTTTAGAAACCTTTCCCCATCACACGGTGTACCATCTTCTGGGTTTCTCATGCATGTTTTTGATGTAGGAAGATGCCCTTGAACCTGGAGATTTGGAACCCATGCGATGGGTACCACGCTGTATTACTTTAAAGGGTCTGCGTTTGCTCACCCAACCTCACCAAACCTCTCAGCCCCAAGAGTGTCCACCCTTATGTCTCATCCAGCTGTGGGTCTAGATATGGTCAATCCAGGTTGCATCACAGCCCCTGAACTCATTGTGTAAGAATTTCTATCTCTTTCACTGTCGTTGTTTCATGGGTTTTTCAAAGTAATTTATTTTCATAATGGGGTTTAGCTGCTTTTCACGGCTGTGTTTATGCCGCTTCACACCCCCTTGACACACTAACAGAGAGATATCAATACATAGGTTTTAAGATTATTACTAGTCAGATATATTCTTGTGCGGTGAATAGGGCGTGTTGAGTCCAGTTCTCTGAGCAAGGAGTAGGTCTTTTCTATTACATATTGGGTTTATGGAAAGGTATCTGAGCTAATTTGATACCCTTGTTTTATGTATCACCCCACCTCACCTTTCCCGTTAAGCAGCCATAGTGTGTTTTCTGCATGTGTGACTCTGTTCTGTTTTGTAATTCAGTTCAAGTGTAATAGTTTTTACATTACCTCTATAAGTGATACCTTATGAGAAGTGTCCTTTTCTGTGTGACTTATTTCTCTTAGAATCGTCGTACCTAAATCCACTCATCATGCTGCTACTAACCTTATGACATTGATTTCATGGCTGAGTGATATTCCATTGTACATAAGGACCACAACTTCTTTATCCATTTTTCTCTTTCCTGGGATATTTAAGGTGGAATGAAGTGGAGGTCCTTGTCAACAGAGCAGCCCTCTACTTTGGGGTGCTTGTGTCTTGCTGATTTTTCATTTTCCCAATTTATACCCCCATGAGTGGAAGTGCCCTATGCTCTCTAAGCTGTGTTTTTCAGATGTTTCAGGACACACCGTACACTTCTCCAGAGTGGCTGTTGGCAATTTACATCCCGCCCATCAGTGTAGCAAGGCTCCCATTTCTCCATGGCCTGTCCTGCATTTCTGGTTTTGACACTTTTTTCAGGATGGCCCTTTTGACCGATGGGAAGCGAGACTTCTCTGTAGCGCTGATTTGCCTTTCCAGGTTGCTTGGTTGGCCAAAAAGGGCGTATGCGTTTTTTCCTGAATATATTCAGGAAAAAACGCATACGCCCTTTTTGGCCAAGGGCATCATTGTCAACGTTTTGCCGCTTTTCATGTGCTTTAAAGGCGATTCGTATCTACCTCCTGAAATCTGTTTCGTGCAATTCTGCCTTGATTTCAAATCCTCTTCTTTGCCTTCCCTCAATATATTTGTTGACGAGAGTTATCATTTATAACTCTGCAGGTTTGTGAATTGCAGTGCCCTGAACCTCCATTTTACAACTCGCTTTTTTGGGAGCTGGCCGCAAAAGCGCAGGATGGCTTCAGGCCCTGTTCTGGTTCCGGGGGGCAGGCTGAGCCTGTGGTTAATTCTTCTTCCTGACGGGAAAATAGAGTGACCTGTGCCTGTCCCAACACCAAGAGCTAGTCTCTCGTTGGTTCCCCGTCTTCCCGTTCATCCTTAGGACAAATTGCAACCTGTACGGAACAGGAGGTTAAAGGTGCTGATGCTCCAAGTAGGGAGATTGCTAGTAAAGTGGCTGGAATGGCGAACCCGGGCACAAGGAGATGAGAAATGAGGTGCGTTTTAGAAACCTTTCCCCATCACACGGTGTACCATCTTCTGGGTTTCTCATGCATGTTTTCGATGTAGGAAGATGCCCTTGAAGCTGGAGATTTGGGACCCATGCGATGGGTACCACGCAGTATTACTTTAAAGGGTCTGTGTTTGCTCACCCAACCTCACCAAACCTCTCAGCCCCAAGAGTGTCCACCCTTATGTCTCATCCAGCTGTGGGTCTAGATATGGTCAATCCAGGTTGCATCTCAGCCCCTGAACTCATTGTGTAAGAATTTCTATCTCTTTCACTGTCATTGTTTCATGGGTTTTTCAAAGTAATTTATTTTCATAATGGGGTTTAGCTGCTTTTCACGGCTGTGTTTATGCCGCTTTACACCCACTTGACACACTAACAGAGAGATATCAATACATAGGTTTCAAGATTATTACTAGTCAGATATATTCTTGTGCGGTGAATAGCGCGTGTTGAGTCAAGTTCTCTGAGCAAGGAGTAGGTCTTGTCTACTACATATTGGGTTTATGGAACGGTATCTGAGCTAATTTGATACCCTTGTTTTATGTATCACCCCACCTCACCTTTCCCGTTAAGCAGCCATAGTGTGTTTTCTGCATGTGTGACTCTGTTCTGTTTTGTAATTCAGTTCAAGTGTAACGGTTTTTACATTCCCTCTATAAGTGATACCTTATGAGAAGTGTCCTTTTCTGTGTGACTTATTTCACTTAGAATCGTCGTACCTAAATCCACTCATCATGCTGCTACTAACCTTATGACATTGATTTCATGGCTGAGTGATATTCCATTGTACATAAGGACCACAACTTCTTTATCCATTTTTCTCTTTCCTGGGATATTTAAGGTGGAATGAAGTGGAGGTCCTTGTCAACAGAGCAGCCCTCAACTTTGGGGTGCTTGTGTCTTGCTGATTTTTCATTTTCCCAATTTATACCCCCATGAGTGGAAGTGCCCTATGCTCTCTAAGCTGTGTTTTTTAGATGTTTCAGGACTCACCGTACACTTCTCCAGAGTGGCTGTTGGCAATTTACATCCCGCCCATCAGTGTAGCAAGGCTCCCATTTCTCCATGGCCTGTCCTGCATTTCTGGTTTTGACACTTTTTTCAGCATGGCCCTTTTGACGGATGGGAAGCGAGACTTCTCTGTAGCGCTGATTTGCCTTTCCAGGTTGCTTGGTTGGCCAAAAAGGGCGTATGCGTTTTTTCCTGAATATATTCAGGAAAAAACGCATACTCCCTTTTTGGCCAAGGGCATCATTGTCAACGTTTTGCCGCTTTTCATGTGCTTTAAAGGCGATTCGTATCTACCTCCTGAAATCTGTTTCCTGCAATTCTGCCTTGATTTCAAATCCTCTTCTTTGCCTTCCCTCAATATATTTGTGGACGAGAGTTATCATTTATAACTCTGCAGGTTTGTGAATTGCAGTGCCCTGAACCTCCATTTTACAACTCGCTTTTTTGGGAGCTGGCCGCAAAAGCGCAGGATGGCTTCAGGCCCTGTTCTGGTTCCGGGGGGCAGGCTGTGCCTGTGGTTAATTCTTCTTCCTGATGGGAAAATAGAGTGACCTGTGCCTGTCCCAACACCAAGAGCTAGTCTCTCGTTGGTTCCCCGTCTTCCCGTTCATCCTCAGGACAAATTGCAACCTGTACGGAACAGGAGGTTAAAGGTGCTGATGCTCCAAGTAGGGAGATTGCTAGTAAATCGGCTGGAATGGCGAACCCGGGCACAAGGAGATGAGAAATGAGGTGCGTTTTAGAAACCTTTCCCCATCACACGGTGTACCATCTTCTGGGTTTCTCATGCATGTTTTTGATGTAGGAAGATGCCCTTGAACCTGGAGATTTGGAACCCATGCGATGGGTACCACGCTGTATTACTTTAAAGGGTCTGCGTTTGCTCACCCAACCTCACCAAACCTCTCAGCCCCAAGAGTGTCCACCCTTATGTCTCATCCAGCTGTGGGTCTAGATATGGTCAATCCAGGTTGCATCACAGCCCCTGAACTCATTGTGTAAGAATTTCTATCTCTTTCACTGTCGTTGTTTCATGGGTTTTTCAAAGTAATTTATTTTCATAATGGGGTTTAGCTGCTTTTCACGGCTGTGTTTATGCCGCTTTACACCCACTTGACACACTAACAGAGAGATATCAATACATAGGTTTCAAGATTATTACCAGTCAGATATATTCTTGTGCGGTGAATAGGGCGTGTTGAGTACAGTTCTCTGAGCAAGGAGTAGGTCTTGTCTACTACATATTGGGTTTATGGAACGGTATCTGAGCTAATTTGATACCCTTGTTTTATGTATCACCCCACCTCACCTTTCCCGTTAAGCAGCCATAGTCTGTTTTCTGCATGTGTGACTCTGTTCTGTTTTGTAATTCAGTTCAAGTGTAACGGTTTTTACATTCCCTCTATCAGTGATACCTTATGAGAAGTGTCCTTTTCTGTGTGACTTATTTCACTTAGAATCGTCGTACCTAAATCCACTCATCATGCTGCTACTAACCTTATGACATTGATTTCATGGCTGAGTGATATTCCATTGTACATAAGGACCACAACTTCTTTATCCATTTTTCTCTTTCCTGGGATATTTAAGGTGGAATGAAGTGGAGGTCCTTGTCAACAGAGCAGCCCTCAACTTTGGGGTGCTTGTGTCTTGCTGATTTTTCATTTTCCCAATTTATACCCCCATGAGTGGAAGTGCCCTATGCTCTCTAAGCTGTGTTTTTCAGATGTTTCAGGACACACCGTACACTTCTCCAGAGTGGCTGTTGGCAATTTACATCCCGCCCATCAGTGTAGCAAGGCTCCCATTTCTCCATGGCCTGTCCTGCATTTCTGGTTTTGACACTTTTTTCAGCATGGCCCTTTTGACCGATGGGAAGCGAGACTTCTCTGTAGCGCTGATTTGCCTTTCCAGGTTGCTTGGTTGGCCAAAAAGGGCGTATGCGTTTTTTCCTGAATATATTCAGGAAAAAACGCATACGCCCTTTTTGGCCAAGGGCATCATTGTCAACGTTTTGCCGCTTTTCATGTGCTTTAAAGGCGATTCGTATCTACCTCCTGAAATCTGTTTCGTGCAATTCTGCCTTGATTTCAAATCCTCTTCTTTGCCTTCCCTCAATATATTTGTGGACGAGAGTTATCATTTATAACTCTGCAGGTTTGTGAATTGCAGTGCCCTGAACCTCCATTTTACAACTCGCTTTTTTGGGAGCTGGCCGCAAAAGCGCAGGATGGCTTCAGGCCCTGTTCTGGTTCCGGGGGGCAGGCTGAGCCTGTGGTTAATTCTTCTTCCTGATGGGAAAATAGAGTGACCTGTGCCTGTCCCGACACCAAGAGCTAGTCTCTCGTTGGTTCCCCGTCTTCCCGTTCATCCTCAGGACAAATTGCAACCTGTACGGAACAGAAGGTTAAAGGTGCTGATGCTCCAAGTAGGGAGATTGCTAGTAAATCGGCTGGAATGGCGAACCCGGGCACAAGGAGATGAGAAATGAGGTGCGTTTTAGAAACCTTTCCCCATCACACGGTGTACCATCTTCTGGGTTTCTCATGCATGTTTTTGATGTAGGAAGATGCCCTTGAACCTGGAGATTTGGGACCCATGCGATGGGTACCACGCAGTATTCCTTTAAAGGGTCTGCGTTTGCTCACCCAACCTCACCAAACCTCTCAGCCCCAAGAGTGTCCACCCTTATGTCTCATCCAGCTGTGGGTCTAGATATGGTCAATCCAGGTTGCATCACAGCCCCTGAACTCATTGTGTAAGAATTTCTATCTCTTTCACTGTCGTTGTTTCATGGGTTTTTCAAAGTAATTTATTTTCATAATGGGGTTTAGCTGCTTTTCACGGCTGTGTTTATGCCGCTTCACACCCCCTTGACACACTAACAGAGAGATATCAATACATAGGTTTTAAGATTATTACTAGTCAGATATATTCTTGTGCGGTGAATAGGGCGTGTTGAGTCCAGTTCTCTGAGCAAGGAGTAGGTCTTGTCTACTACATATTGGGTTTATGGAACAGTATCTGAGCTAATTTGATACCCTTGTTTTATGTATCACCCCACCTCACCTTTCCCGTTAAGCAGCCATAGTGTGTTTTCTGCATGTGTGACTCTGTTCTGTTTTGTAATTCAGTTCAAGTGTAACGGTTTTTACATTCCCTCTAAAAGTGATACCTTATGAGAAGTGTCCTTTTCTGTGTGACTTATTTCACTTAGAATCGTCGTACCTAAATCCACTCATCATGCTGCTACTAACCTTATGACATTGATTTCATGGCTGAGTGATATTCCATTGTACATAAGGACCACAACTTCTTTATCCATTTTTCTCTTTCCTGGGATATTTAAGGTGGAATGAAGTGGAGGTCCTTGTCAACAGAGCAGCCCTCAACTTTGGGGTGCTTGTGTCTTGCTGATTTTTCATTTTCCCAATTTATACCCCCATGAGTGGAAGTGCCCTATGCTCTCTAAGCTGTGTTTTTCAGATGTTTCAGGACACACCGTACACTTCTCCAGAGTGGCTGTTGGCAATTTACATCCCGCCCATCAGTGTAGCAAGGCTCCCATTTCTCCATGGCCTGTCCTGCATTTCTGGTTTTGACACTTTTTTCAGGATGGCCCTTTTGACCGATGGGAAGCGAGACTTCTCTGTAGCGCTGATTTGCCTTTCCAGGTTGCTTGGTTGGCCAAAAAGGGCGTATGCGTTTTTTCCTGAATATATTCAGGAAAAAACGCATACGCCCTTTTTGGCCAAGGGCATCATTGTCAACGTTTTGCCGCTTTTCATGTGCTTTAAAGGCGATTCGTATCTACCTCCTGAAATCTGTTTCGTGCAATTCTGCCTTGATTTCAAATCCTCTTCTTTGCCTTCCCTCAATATATTTGTGGACGAGAGTTATCATTTATAACTCTGCAGGTTTGTGAATTGCAGTGCCCTGAACCTCCATTTTACAACTCGCTTTTTTGGGAGCTGGCCGCAAAAGCGCAGGATGGCTTCAGGCCCTGTTCTGGTTCCGGGGGGCAGGCTGAGCCTGTGGTTAATTCTTCTTCCTGACGGGAAAATAGAGTGACCTGTGCCTGTCCCAACACCAAGAGCTAGTCTCTCGTTGGTTCCCCGTCTTCCCGTTCATCCTTAGGACAAATTGCAACCTGTACGGAACAGGAGGTTAAAGGTGCTGATGCTCCAAGTAGGGAGATTGCTAGTAAAGTGGCTGGAATGGCGAACCCGGGCACAAGGAGATGAGAAATGAGGTGCGTTTTAGAAACCTTTCCCCATCACACGGTGTACCATCTTCTGGGTTTCTCATGCATGTTTTCGATGTAGGAAGATGCCCTTGAAGCTGGAGATTTGGGACCCATGCGATGGGTACCACGCAGTATTACTTTAAAGGGTCTGTGTTTGCTCACCCAACCTCACCAAACCTCTCAGCCCCAAGAGTGTCCACCCTTATGTCTCATCCAGCTGTGGGTCTAGATATGGTCAATCCAGGTTGCATCTCAGCCCCTGAACTCATTGTGTAAGAATTTCTATCTCTTTCACTGTCATTGTTTCATGGGTTTTTCAAAGTAATTTATTTTCATAATGGGGTTTAGCTGCTTTTCACGGCTGTGTTTATGCCGCTTTACACCCACTTGACACACTAACAGAGAGATATCAATACATAGGTTTCAAGATTATTACTAGTCAGATATATTCTTGTGCGGTGAATAGCGCGTGTTGAGTCAAGTTCTCTGAGCAAGGAGTAGGTCTTGTCTACTACATATTGGGTTTATGGAACGGTATCTGAGCTAATTTGATACCCTTGTTTTATGTATCACCCCACCTCACCTTTCCCGTTAAGCAGCCATAGTGTGTTTTCTGCATGTGTGACTCTGTTCTGTTTTGTAATTCAGTTCAAGTGTAACGGTTTTTACATTCCCTCTATAAGTGATACCTTATGAGAAGTGTCCTTTTCTGTGTGACTTATTTCACTTAGAATCGTCGTACCTAAATCCACTCATCATGCTGCTACTAACCTTATGACATTGATTTCATGGCTGAGTGATATTCCATTGTACATAAGGACCACAACTTCTTTATCCATTTTTCTCTTTCCTGGGATATTTAAGGTGGAATGAAGTGGAGGTCCTTGTCAACAGAGCAGCCCTCAACTTTGGGGTGCTTGTGTCTTGCTGATTTTTCATTTTCCCAATTTATACCCCCATGAGTGGAAGTGCCCTATGCTCTCTAAGCTGTGTTTTTTAGATGTTTCAGGACTCACCGTACACTTCTCCAGAGTGGCTGTTGGCAATTTACATCCCGCCCATCAGTGTAGCAAGGCTCCCATTTCTCCATGGCCTGTCCTGCATTTCTGGTTTTGACACTTTTTTCAGCATGGCCCTTTTGACGGATGGGAAGCGAGACTTCTCTGTAGCGCTGATTTGCCTTTCCAGGTTGCTTGGTTGGCCAAAAAGGGCGTATGCGTTTTTTCCTGAATATATTCAGGAAAAAACGCATACTCCCTTTTTGGCCAAGGGCATCATTGTCAACGTTTTGCCGCTTTTCATGTGCTTTAAAGGCGATTCGTATCTACCTCCTGAAATCTGTTTCCTGCAATTCTGCCTTGATTTCAAATCCTCTTCTTTGCCTTCCCTCAATATATTTGTGGACGAGAGTTATCATTTATAACTCTGCAGGTTTGTGAATTGCAGTGCCCTGAACCTCCATTTTACAACTCGCTTTTTTGGGAGCTGGCCGCAAAAGCGCAGGATGGCTTCAGGCCCTGTTCTGGTTCCGGGGGGCAGGCTGTGCCTGTGGTTAATTCTTCTTCCTGATGGGAAAATAGAGTGACCTGTGCCTGTCCCAACACCAAGAGCTAGTCTCTCGTTGGTTCCCCGTCTTCCCGTTCATCCTCAGGACAAATTGCAACCTGTACGGAACAGGAGGTTAAAGGTGCTGATGCTCCAAGTAGGGAGATTGCTAGTAAATCGGCTGGAATGGCGAACCCGGGCACAAGGAGATGAGAAATGAGGTGCGTTTTAGAAACCTTTCCCCATCACACGGTGTACCATCTTCTGGGTTTCTCATGCATGTTTTTGATGTAGGAAGATGCCCTTGAACCTGGAGATTTGGAACCCATGCGATGGGTACCACGCTGTATTACTTTAAAGGGTCTGCGTTTGCTCACCCAACCTCACCAAACCTCTCAGCCCCAAGAGTGTCCACCCTTATGTCTCATCCAGCTGTGGGTCTAGATATGGTCAATCCAGGTTGCATCACAGCCCCTGAACTCATTGTGTAAGAATTTCTATCTCTTTCACTGTCGTTGTTTCATGGGTTTTTCAAAGTAATTTATTTTCATAATGGGGTTTAGCTGCTTTTCACGGCTGTGTTTATGCCGCTTCACACCCCCTTGACACACTAACAGAGAGATATCAATACATAGGTTTTAAGATTATTACTAGTCAGATATATTCTTGTGCGGTGAATAGGGCGTGTTGAGTCCAGTTCTCTGAGCAAGGAGTAGGTCTTGTCTACTACATATTGGGTTTATGGAACAGTATCTGAGCTAATTTGATACCCTTGTTTTATGTATCACCCCACCTCACCTTTCCCGTTAAGCAGCCATAGTGTGTTTTCTGCATGTGTGACTCTGTTCTGTTTTGTAATTCAGTTCAAGTGTAATAGTTTTTACATTACCTCTATAAGTGATACCTTATGAGAAGTGTCCTTTTCTGTGTGACTTATTTCTCTTAGAATCGTCGTACCTAAATCCACTCATCATGCTGCTACTAACCTTATGACATTGATTTCATGGCTGAGTGATATTCCATTGTACATAAGGACCACAACTTCTTTATCCATTTTTCTCTTTCCTGGGATATTTAAGGTGGAATGAAGTGGAGGTCCTTGTCAACAGAGCAGCCCTCAACTTTGGGGTGCTTGTGTCTTGCTGATTTTTCATTTTCCCAATTTATACCCCCATGAGTGGAAGTGCCCTATGCTCTCTAAGCTGTGTTTTTCAGATGTTTCAGGACACACCGTACACTTCTCCAGAGTGGCTGTTGGCAATTTACATCCTGCCCATCAGTGTAGCAAGGCTCCCATTTCTCCATGGCCTGTCCTGCATTTCTGGTTTTGACATTTTTTTCAGGATGGCCCTTTTGACCGATGGGAAGCGAGACTTCTCTGTAGCGCTGATTTGCCTTTCCAGGTTGCTTGGTTGGCCAAAAAGGGCGTATGCGTTTTTTCCTGAATATATTCAGGAAAAAACGCATACGCCCTTTTTGGCCAAGGGCATCATTGTCAACGTTTTGCCGCTTTTCATGTGCTTTAAAGGCGATTCGTATCTACCTCCTGAAATCTGTTTCGTGCAATTCTGCCTTGATTTCAAATCCTCTTCTTTGCCTTCCCTCAATATATTTGTTGACGAGAGTTATCATTTATAACTCTGCAGGTTTGTGAATTGCAGTGCCCTGAACCTCCATTTTACAACTCGCTTTTTTGGGAGCTGGCCGCAAAAGCGCAGGATGGCTTCAGGCCCTGTTCTGGTTCCGGGGGGCAGGCTGAGCCTGTGGTTAATTCTTCTTCCTGACGGGAAAATAGAGTGACCTGTGCCTGTCCCAACACCAAGAGCTAGTCTCTCGTTGGTTCCCCGTCTTCCCGTTCATCCTTAGGACAAATTGCAACCTGTACGGAACAGGAGGTTAAAGGTGCTGATGCTCCAAGTAGGGAGATTGCTAGTAAAGTGGCTGGAATGGCGAACCCGGGCACAAGGAGATGAGAAATGAGGTGCGTTTTAGAAACCTTTCCCCATCACACGGTGTACCATCTTCTGGGTTTCTCATGCATGTTTTCGATGTAGGAAGATGCCCTTGAAGCTGGAGATTTGGGACCCATGCGATGGGTACCACGCAGTATTACTTTAAAGGGTCTGTGTTTGCTCACCCAACCTCACCAAACCTCTCAGCCCCAAGAGTGTCCACCCTTATGTCTCATCCAGCTGTGGGTCTAGATATGGTCAATCCAGGTTGCATCTCAGCCCCTGAACTCATTGTGTAAGAATTTCTATCTCTTTCACTGTCATTGTTTCATGGGTTTTTCAAAGTAATTTATTTTCATAATGGGGTTTAGCTGCTTTTCACGGCTGTGTTTATGCCGCTTTACACCCACTTGACACACTAACAGAGAGATATCAATACATAGGTTTCAAGATTATTACTAGTCAGATATATTCTTGTGCGGTGAATAGCGCGTGTTGAGTCAAGTTCTCTGAGCAAGGAGTAGGTCTTGTCTACTACATATTGGGTTTATGGAACGGTATCTGAGCTAATTTGATACCCTTGTTTTATGTATCACCCCACCTCACCTTTCCCGTTAAGCAGCCATAGTGTGTTTTCTGCATGTGTGACTCTGTTCTGTTTTGTAATTCAGTTCAAGTGTAACGGTTTTTACATTCCCTCTATAAGTGATACCTTATGAGAAGTGTCCTTTTCTGTGTGACTTATTTCACTTAGAATCGTCGTACCTAAATCCACTCATCATGCTGCTACTAACCTTATGACATTGATTTCATGGCTGAGTGATATTCCATTGTACATAAGGACCACAACTTCTTTATCCATTTTTCTCTTTCCTGGGATATTTAAGGTGGAATGAAGTGGAGGTCCTTGTCAACAGAGCAGCCCTCAACTTTGGGGTGCTTGTGTCTTGCTGATTTTTCATTTTCCCAATTTATACCCCCATGAGTGGAAGTGCCCTATGCTCTCTAAGCTGTGTTTTTTAGATGTTTCAGGACTCACCGTACACTTCTCCAGAGTGGCTGTTGGCAATTTACATCCCGCCCATCAGTGTAGCAAGGCTCCCATTTCTCCATGGCCTGTCCTGCATTTCTGGTTTTGACACTTTTTTCAGCATGGCCCTTTTGACGGATGGGAAGCGAGACTTCTCTGTAGCGCTGATTTGCCTTTCCAGGTTGCTTGGTTGGCCAAAAAGGGCGTATGCGTTTTTTCCTGAATATATTCAGGAAAAAACGCATACTCCCTTTTTGGCCAAGGGCATCATTGTCAACGTTTTGCCGCTTTTCATGTGCTTTAAAGGCGATTCGTATCTACCTCCTGAAATCTGTTTCCTGCAATTCTGCCTTGATTTCAAATCCTCTTCTTTGCCTTCCCTCAATATATTTGTGGACGAGAGTTATCATTTATAACTCTGCAGGTTTGTGAATTGCAGTGCCCTGAACCTCCATTTTACAACTCGCTTTTTTGGGAGCTGGCCGCAAAAGCGCAGGATGGCTTCAGGCCCTGTTCTGGTTCCGGGGGGCAGGCTGTGCCTGTGGTTAATTCTTCTTCCTGATGGGAAAATAGAGTGACCTGTGCCTGTCCCAACACCAAGAGCTAGTCTCTCGTTGGTTCCCCGTCTTCCCGTTCATCCTCAGGACAAATTGCAACCTGTACGGAACAGGAGGTTAAAGGTGCTGATGCTCCAAGTAGGGAGATTGCTAGTAAATCGGCTGGAATGGCGAACCCGGGCACAAGGAGATGAGAAATGAGGTGCGTTTTAGAAACCTTTCCCCATCACACGGTGTACCATCTTCTGGGTTTCTCATGCATGTTTTTGATGTAGGAAGATGCCCTTGAACCTGGAGATTTGGAACCCATGCGATGGGTACCACGCTGTATTACTTTAAAGGGTCTGCGTTTGCTCACCCAACCTCACCAAACCTCTCAGCCCCAAGAGTGTCCACCCTTATGTCTCATCCAGCTGTGGGTCTAGATATGGTCAATCCAGGTTGCATCACAGCCCCTGAACTCATTGTGTAAGAATTTCTATCTCTTTCACTGTCGTTGTTTCATGGGTTTTTCAAAGTAATTTATTTTCATAATGGGGTTTAGCTGCTTTTCACGGCTGTGTTTATGCCGCTTCACACCCCCTTGACACACTAACAGAGAGATATCAATACATAGGTTTTAAGATTATTACTAGTCAGATATATTCTTGTGCGGTGAATAGGGCGTGTTGAGTCCAGTTCTCTGAGCAAGGAGTAGGTCTTGTCTACTACATATTGGGTTTATGGAACAGTATCTGAGCTAATTTGATACCCTTGTTTTATGTATCACCCCACCTCACCTTTCCCGTTAAGCAGCCATAGTGTGTTTTCTGCATGTGTGACTCTGTTCTGTTTTGTAATTCAGTTCAAGTGTAATAGTTTTTACATTACCTCTATAAGTGATACCTTATGAGAAGTGTCCTTTTCTGTGTGACTTATTTCTCTTAGAATCGTCGTACCTAAATCCACTCATCATGCTGCTACTAACCTTATGACATTGATTTCATGGCTGAGTGATATTCCATTGTACATAAGGACCACAACTTCTTTATCCATTTTTCTCTTTCCTGGGATATTTAAGGTGGAATGAAGTGGAGGTCCTTGTCAACAGAGCAGCCCTCAACTTTGGGGTGCTTGTGTCTTGCTGATTTTTCATTTTCCCAATTTATACCCCCATGAGTGGAAGTGCCCTATGCTCTCTAAGCTGTGTTTTTCAGATGTTTCAGGACACACCGTACACTTCTCCAGAGTGGCTGTTGGCAATTTACATCCTGCCCATCAGTGTAGCAAGGCTCCCATTTCTCCATGGCCTGTCCTGCATTTCTGGTTTTGACATTTTTTTCAGGATGGCCCTTTTGACCGATGGGAAGCGAGACTTCTCTGTAGCGCTGATTTGCCTTTCCAGGTTGCTTGGTTGGCCAAAAAGGGCGTATGCGTTTTTTCCTGAATATATTCAGGAAAAAACGCATACGCCCTTTTTGGCCAAGGGCATCATTGTCAACGTTTTGCCGCTTTTCATGTGCTTTAAAGGCGATTCGTATCTACCTCCTGAAATCTGTTTCGTGCAATTCTGCCTTGATTTCAAATCCTCTTCTTTGCCTTCCCTCAATATATTTGTTGACGAGAGTTATCATTTATAACTCTGCAGGTTTGTGAATTGCAGTGCCCTGAACCTCCATTTTACAACTCGCTTTTTTGGGAGCTGGCCGCAAAAGCGCAGGATGGCTTCAGGCCCTGTTCTGGTTCCGGGGGGCAGGCTGAGCCTGTGGTTAATTCTTCTTCCTGACGGGAAAATAGAGTGACCTGTGCCTGTCCCAACACCAAGAGCTAGTCTCTCGTTGGTTCCCCGTCTTCCCGTTCATCCTTAGGACAAATTGCAACCTGTACGGAACAGGAGGTTAAAGGTGCTGATGCTCCAAGTAGGGAGATTGCTAGTAAAGTGGCTGGAATGGCGAACCCGGGCACAAGGAGATGAGAAATGAGGTGCGTTTTAGAAACCTTTCCCCATCACACGGTGTACCATCTTCTGGGTTTCTCATGCATGTTTTCGATGTAGGAAGATGCCCTTGAAGCTGGAGATTTGGGACCCATGCGATGGGTACCACGCAGTATTACTTTAAAGGGTCTGTGTTTGCTCACCCAACCTCACCAAACCTCTCAGCCCCAAGAGTGTCCACCCTTATGTCTCATCCAGCTGTGGGTCTAGATATGGTCAATCCAGGTTGCATCTCAGCCCCTGAACTCATTGTGTAAGAATTTCTATCTCTTTCACTGTCATTGTTTCATGGGTTTTTCAAAGTAATTTATTTTCATAATGGGGTTTAGCTGCTTTTCACGGCTGTGTTTATGCCGCTTTACACCCACTTGACACACTAACAGAGAGATATCAATACATAGGTTTCAAGATTATTACTAGTCAGATATATTCTTGTGCGGTGAATAGCGCGTGTTGAGTCAAGTTCTCTGAGCAAGGAGTAGGTCTTGTCTACTACATATTGGGTTTATGGAACGGTATCTGAGCTAATTTGATACCCTTGTTTTATGTATCACCCCACCTCACCTTTCCCGTTAAGCAGCCATAGTGTGTTTTCTGCATGTGTGACTCTGTTCTGTTTTGTAATTCAGTTCAAGTGTAACGGTTTTTACATTCCCTCTATAAGTGATACCTTATGAGAAGTGTCCTTTTCTGTGTGACTTATTTCACTTAGAATCGTCGTACCTAAATCCACTCATCATGCTGCTACTAACCTTATGACATTGATTTCATGGCTGAGTGATATTCCATTGTACATAAGGACCACAACTTCTTTATCCATTTTTCTCTTTCCTGGGATATTTAAGGTGGAATGAAGTGGAGGTCCTTGTCAACAGAGCAGCCCTCAACTTTGGGGTGCTTGTGTCTTGCTGATTTTTCATTTTCCCAATTTATACCCCCATGAGTGGAAGTGCCCTATGCTCTCTAAGCTGTGTTTTTTAGATGTTTCAGGACTCACCGTACACTTCTCCAGAGTGGCTGTTGGCAATTTACATCCCGCCCATCAGTGTAGCAAGGCTCCCATTTCTCCATGGCCTGTCCTGCATTTCTGGTTTTGACACTTTTTTCAGCATGGCCCTTTTGACGGATGGGAAGCGAGACTTCTCTGTAGCGCTGATTTGCCTTTCCAGGTTGCTTGGTTGGCCAAAAAGGGCGTATGCGTTTTTTCCTGAATATATTCAGGAAAAAACGCATACTCCCTTTTTGGCCAAGGGCATCATTGTCAACGTTTTGCCGCTTTTCATGTGCTTTAAAGGCGATTCGTATCTACCTCCTGAAATCTGTTTCCTGCAATTCTGCCTTGATTTCAAATCCTCTTCTTTGCCTTCCCTCAATATATTTGTGGACGAGAGTTATCATTTATAACTCTGCAGGTTTGTGAATTGCAGTGCCCTGAACCTCCATTTTACAACTCGCTTTTTTGGGAGCTGGCCGCAAAAGCGCAGGATGGCTTCAGGCCCTGTTCTGGTTCCGGGGGGCAGGCTGTGCCTGTGGTTAATTCTTCTTCCTGATGGGAAAATAGAGTGACCTGTGCCTGTCCCAACACCAAGAGCTAGTCTCTCGTTGGTTCCCCGTCTTCCCGTTCATCCTCAGGACAAATTGCAACCTGTACGGAACAGGAGGTTAAAGGTGCTGATGCTCCAAGTAGGGAGATTGCTAGTAAATCGGCTGGAATGGCGAACCCGGGCACAAGGAGATGAGAAATGAGGTGCGTTTTAGAAACCTTTCCCCATCACACGGTGTACCATCTTCTGGGTTTCTCATGCATGTTTTTGATGTAGGAAGATGCCCTTGAACCTGGAGATTTGGAACCCATGCGATGGGTACCACGCTGTATTACTTTAAAGGGTCTGCGTTTGCTCACCCAACCTCACCAAACCTCTCAGCCCCAAGAGTGTCCACCCTTATGTCTCATCCAGCTGTGGGTCTAGATATGGTCAATCCAGGTTGCATCACAGCCCCTGAACTCATTGTGTAAGAATTTCTATCTCTTTCACTGTCGTTGTTTCATGGGTTTTTCAAAGTAATTTATTTTCATAATGGGGTTTAGCTGC
Organism: Balaenoptera borealis; assembly: GCF_965194805.1. NCBI lineage: Eukaryota > Metazoa > Chordata > Mammalia > Artiodactyla > Balaenopteridae > Balaenoptera > Balaenoptera borealis. The sequence continues at coordinate 529,128 of NW_028123754.1, forward strand.
TTTTCACGGCTGTGTTTATGCCGCTTTACACCCACTTGACACACTAACAGAGAGATATCAATACATAGGTTTCAAGATTATTACCAGTCAGATATATTCTTGTGCGGTGAATAGGGCGTGTTGAGTACAGTTCTCTGAGCAAGGAGTAGGTCTTGTCTACTACATATTGGGTTTATGGAACGGTATCTGAGCTAATTTGATACCCTTGTTTTATGTATCACCCCACCTCACCTTTCCCGTTAAGCAGCCATAGTCTGTTTTCTGCATGTGTGACTCTGTTCTGTTTTGTAATTCAGTTCAAGTGTAACGGTTTTTACATTCCCTCTATCAGTGATACCTTATGAGAAGTGTCCTTTTCTGTGTGACTTATTTCACTTAGAATCGTCGTACCTAAATCCACTCATCATGCTGCTACTAACCTTATGACATTGATTTCATGGCTGAGTGATATTCCATTGTACATAAGGACCACAACTTCTTTATCCATTTTTCTCTTTCCTGGGATATTTAAGGTGGAATGAAGTGGAGGTCCTTGTCAACAGAGCAGCCCTCAACTTTGGGGTGCTTGTGTCTTGCTGATTTTTCATTTTCCCAATTTATACCCCCATGAGTGGAAGTGCCCTATGCTCTCTAAGCTGTGTTTTTCAGATGTTTCAGGACACACCGTACACTTCTCCAGAGTGGCTGTTGGCAATTTACATCCCGCCCATCAGTGTAGCAAGGCTCCCATTTCTCCATGGCCTGTCCTGCATTTCTGGTTTTGACACTTTTTTCAGGATGGCCCTTTTGACCGATGGGAAGCGAGACTTCTCTGTAGCGCTGATTTGCCTTTCCAGGTTGCTTGGTTGGCCAAAAAGGGCGTATGCGTTTTTTCCTGAATATATTCAGGAAAAAACGCATACGCCCTTTTTGGCCAAGGGCATCATTGTCAACGTTTTGCCGCTTTTCATGTGCTTTAAAGGCGATTCGTATCTACCTCCTGAAATCTGTTTCGTGCAATTCTGCCTTGATTTCAAATCCTCTTCTTTGCCTTCCCTCAATATATTTGTGGACGAGAGTTATCATTTATAACTCTGCAGGTTTGTGAATTGCAGTGCCCTGAACCTCCATTTTACAACTCGCTTTTTTGGGAGCTGGCCGCAAAAGCGCAGGATGGCTTCAGGCCCTGTTCTGGTTCCGGGGGGCAGGCTGAGCCTGTGGTTAATTCTTCTTCCTGATGGGAAAATAGAGTGACCTGTGCCTGTCCCGACACCAAGAGCTAGTCTCTCGTTGGTTCCCCGTCTTCCCGTTCATCCTCAGGACAAATTGCAACCTGTACGGAACAGAAGGTTAAAGGTGCTGATGCTCCAAGTAGGGAGATTGCTAGTAAATCGGCTGGAATGGCGAACCCGGGCACAAGGAGATGAGAAATGAGGTGCGTTTTAGAAACCTTTCCCCATCACACGGTGTACCATCTTCTGGGTTTCTCATGCATGTTTTTGATGTAGGAAGATGCCCTTGAACCTGGAGATTTGGGACCCATGCGATGGGTACCACGCAGTATTCCTTTAAAGGGTCTGCGTTTGCTCACCCAACCTCACCAAACCTCTCAGCCCCAAGAGTGTCCACCCTTATGTCTCATCCAGCTGTGGGTCTAGATATGGTCAATCCAGGTTGCATCACAGCCCCTGAACTCATTGTGTAAGAATTTCTATCTCTTTCACTGTCGTTGTTTCATGGGTTTTTCAAAGTAATTTATTTTCATAATGGGGTTTAGCTGCTTTTCACGGCTGTGTTTATGCCGCTTCACACCCCCTTGACACACTAACAGAGAGATATCAATACATAGGTTTTAAGATTATTACTAGTCAGATATATTCTTGTGCGGTGAATAGGGCGTGTTGAGTCCAGTTCTCTGAGCAAGGAGTAGGTCTTGTCTACTACATATTGGGTTTATGGAACAGTATCTGAGCTAATTTGATACCCTTGTTTTATGTATCACCCCACCTCACCTTTCCCGTTAAGCAGCCATAGTCTGTTTTCTGCATGTGTGACTCTGTTCTGTTTTGTAATTCAGTTCAAGTGTAACGGTTTTTACATTCCCTCTAAAAGTGATACCTTATGAGAAGTGTCCTTTTCTGTGTGACTTATTTCACTTAGAATCGTCGTACCTAAATCCACTCATCATGCTGCTACTAACCTTATGACATTGATTTCATGGCTGAGTGATATTCCATTGTACATAAGGACCACAACTTCTTTATCCATTTTTCTCTTTCCTGGGATATTTAAGGTGGAATGAAGTGGAGGTCCTTGTCAACAGAGCAGCCCTCAACTTTGGGGTGCTTGTGTCTTGCTGATTTTTCATTTTCCCAATTTATACCCCCATGAGTGGAAGTGCCCTATGCTCTCTAAGCTGTGTTTTTTAGATGTTTCAGGACTCACCGTACACTTCTCCAGAGTGGCTGTTGGCAATTTACATCCCGCCCATCAGTGTAGCAAGGCTCCCATTTCTCCATGGCCTGTCCTGCATTTCTGGTTTTGACACTTTTTTCAGCATGGCCCTTTTGACGGATGGGAAGCGAGACTTCTCTGTAGCGCTGATTTGCCTTTCCAGGTTGCTTGGTTGGCCAAAAAGGGCGTATGCGTTTTTTCCTGAATATATTCAGGAAAAAACGCATACGCCCTTTTTGGCCAAGGGCATCATTGTCAACGTTTTGCCGCTTTTCATGTGCTTTAAAGGCGATTCGTATCTACCTCCTGAAATCTGTTTCGTGCAATTCTGCCTTGATTTCAAATCCTCTTCTTTGCCTTCCCTCAATATATTTGTGGACGAGAGTTATCATTTATAACTCTGCAGGTTTGTGAATTGCAGTGCCCTGAATCTCCATTTTACAACTCGCTTTTTTGGGAGCTGGCCGCAAAAGCGCAGGATGGCTTCAGGCCCTGTTCTGGTTCCGGGGGGCAGGCTGAGCCTGTGGTTAATTCTTCTTCCTGATGGGAAAATAGAGTGACCTGTGCCTGTCCCAACACCAAGAGCTAGTCTCTCGTTGGTTCCCCGTCTTCCCGTTCATCCTCAGGACAAATTGCAACCTGTACGGAACAGGAGGTTAAAGGTGCTGATGCTCCAAGTAGGGAGATTGCTAGTAAAGTGGCTGGAATGGCGAACCCGGGCACAAGGAGATGAGAAATGAGGTGCGTTTTAGAAACCTTTCCCCATCACACGGTGTACCATCTTCTGGGTTTCTCATGCATGTTTTCGATGTAGGAAGATGCCCTTGAAGCTGGAGATTTGGAACCCATGCGATGGGTACCACGCTGTATTACTTTAAAGGGTCTGCGTTTGCTCACCCAACCTCACCAAACCTCTCAGCCCCAAGAGTGTCCACCCTTATGTCTCATCCAGCTGTGGGTCTAGATATGGCCAATCCAGGTTGCATCACAGCCCCTGAACTCATTGTGTAAGAATTTCTATCTCTTTCACTGTCGTTGTTTCATGGGTTTTTCAAAGTAATTTATTTTCATAATGGGGTTTAGCTGCTTTTCACGGCTGTGTTTATGCCGCTTTACACCCACTTGACACACTAACAGAGAGATATCAATACATAGGTTTCAAGATTATTACCAGTCAGATATATTCTTGTGCGGTGAATAGGGCGTGTTGAGTCCAGTTCTCTGAGCAAGGAGTAGGTCTTGTCTACTACATATTGGGTTTATGGAACGGTATCTGAGCTAATTTGATGCCCTTGTTTTATGTATCACCCCACCTCACCTTTCCCGTTAAGCAGCCATAGTCTGTTTTCTGCATGTGTGACTCTGTTCTGTTTTGTAATTCAGTTCAAGTGTAACGGTTTTTACATTCCCTCTAAAAGTGATACCTTATGAGAAGTGTCCTTTTCTGTGTGACTTATTTCACTTAGAATCGTCGTACCTAAATCCACTCATCATGCTGCTACTAACCTTATGACATTGATTTCATGGCTGAGTGATATTCCATTGTACATAAGGACCACAACTTCTTTACCCATTTTTCTCTTTCCTGGGATATTGAAGGTGGAATGAAGTGGAGGTTCTTGTCAACAGAGCAGCCCTCAACTTTGGGGTGCTTGTGTCTTGCTGATTTTTCATTTTCCCAATTTATACCCCCATGAGTGGAAGTGCCCTATGCTCTCTAAGCTGTGTTTTTCAGATGTTTCAGGACACACCGTACACTTCTCCAGAGTGGCTGTTGGCAATTTACATCCCGCCCATCAGTGTAGCAAGGCTCCCATTTCTCAATGGCCTGTCCTGCATTTCTGGTTTTGACACTTTTTTCAGCATGGCCCTTTTGACCGATGGGAAGCGAGACTTCTCTGTAGCGCTGATTTGCCTTTCCAGGTTGCTTGGTTGGCCAAAAAGGGCGTATGCGTTTTTTCCTGAATATATTCAGGAAAAAACGCATACGCCCTTTTTGGCCAAGGGCATCATTGTCAACGTTTTGCCGCTTTTCATGTGCTTTAAAGGCGATTCGTATCTACCTCCTGAAATCTGTTTCGTGCAATTCTGCCTTGATTTCAAATCCTCTTCTTTGCCTTCCCTCAATATATTTGTGGACGAGAGTTATCATTTATAACTCTGCAGGTTTGTGAATTGCAGTGCCCTGAACCTCCATTTTACAACTCGCTTTTTTGGGAGCTGGCCGCAAACGCGCAGGATGGCTTCAGGCCCTGTTCTGGTTCTGGGGGGCAGGCTGAGCCTGTGGTTAATTCTTCTTCCTGATGGGAAAATAGAGTGACCTGTGCCTGTCCCGACACCAAGAGCTAGTCTCTCGTTGGTTCCCCTTCTTCCCGTTCATCCTCAGGACAAATTGCAACCTGTACGGAACAGGAGGTTAAAGGTGCTGATGCTCCAAGTAGGGAGATTGCTAGTAAAGTGGCTGTAATGGCGAACCCGGGCACAAGGAGATGAGAAATGAGGTGCGTTTTAGAAAACTTTCCCCATCACACGGTGTACCATCTTCTGGGTTTCTCATGCATGTTTTTGATGTAGGAAGATGCCCTTGAACCTGGAGATTTGGGACCCATGCGATGGGTACCACGCAGTATTACTTTAAAGGGTCTGCGTTTGCTCACCCAACCTCACCAAACCTCTCAGCCCCAAGAGTGTCCACCCTTATGTCTCATCCAGCTGTGGGTCTAGATATGGTCAATCCAGGTTGAATCACAGCCCCTGAACTCATTGTGTAAGAATTTCTATCTCTTTCACTGTCGTTGTTTCATGGGTTTTTCAAAGTAATTTATTTTCATAATGGGGTTTAGCTGCTTTTCACGGCTATGTTTATGCCGCTTTACACCCACTTGACACACTAACAGAGAGATATCAATACATAGGTTTTAAGATTATTACTAGTCAGATATATTCTTGTGCGGTGAATAGGGCGTGTTGAGTCCAGTTCTCTGAGCAAGGAGTAGGTCTTGTCTACTACATATTGGGTTTATGGAACGGTATCTGAGCTAATTTGATACCCTTGTTTTATGTATCACCCCACCTCACCTTTCCCGTTAAGCAGCCATAGTCTGTTTTCTGCATGTGTGACTCTGTTCTGTTTTGTAATTCAGTTCAAGTGTAACGGTTTTTACATTCCCTCTAAAAGTGATACCTTATGAGAAGTGTCCTTTTCTGTGTGACTTATTTCACTTAGAATCGTCGTACCTAAATCCACTCATCATGCTGCTACTAACCTTATGACATTGATTTCATGGCTGAGTGATATTCCATTGTACATAAGGACCACAACTTCTTTATCCATTTTTCTCTTTCCTGGGATATTGAAGGTGGAATGAAGTGGAGGTCCTTGTCAACAGAGCAGCCCTAAACTTTGGGGTGCTTGTGTCTTGCTGATTTTTCATTTTCCCAATTTATACCCCCATGAGTGGAAGTGCCCTATGCTCTCTAAGCTGTGTTTTTCAGATGTTTCAGGACACACCGTACACTTCTCCAGAGTGGCTGTTGGCAATTTACATCCCGCCCTTCAGTGTAGCAAGGCTCCCATTTCTCCATGGCCTGTCCTGCATTTCTGGTTTTGACACTTTTTTCAGCATGGCCCTTTTGACCGATGGGAAGCGAGACTTCTCTGTAGCGCTGATTTGCCTTTCCAGGTTGCTTGGTTGGCCAAAAAGGGCGTATGCGTTTTTTCCTGAATATATTCAGGAAAAAACGCATACGCCCTTTTTGGCCAAGGGCATCATTGTCAACGTTTTGCCGCTTTTCATGTGCTTTAAAGGCGATTCGAATCTACCTCCTGAAATCTGTTTCGTGCAATTCTGCCTTGATTTCAAATCCTCTTCTTTGCCTTCCCTCAATATATTTGTGGACGAGAGTTATCATTTATAACTCTGCAGGTTTGTGAATTGCAGTGCCCTGGACCTCCATTTTACAACTCGCTTTTTTGGGAGCTGGCCGCAAAAGCGCAGGATGGCTTCAGGCCCTGTTCTGGTTCCGGGGGGCAGGCTGAGCCTGTGGTTAATTCTTCTTCCTGATGGGAAAATAGAGTGACCTGTGCCTGTCCCGACACCAAGAGCTAGTCTCTCGTTGGTTCCCCGTCTTCCCGTTCATCCTCAGGACAAATTGCAACCTGTACGGAACAGGAGGTTAAAGGTGCTGATTTTCCAAGTAGGGAGATTGCTAGTAAATTGGCTGGAATGGCGAACCCGGGCACAAGGAGATGAGAAATGAGGTGCGTTTTAGAAACCTTTCCCCATCACACGGTGTACCATCTTCTGGGTTTCTCATGCATGTTTTCGATGTAGGAAGATGCCCTTGAACCTGGAGATTTGGGACCCATGCGATGGGTACCACGCAGTATTACTTTAAAGGGTCTGCGTTTGCTCACCCAACCTCACCAAACCTCTCAGCCCCAAGAGTGTCCACCCTTATGTCTCATCCAGCTGTGGGTCTAGATATGGTCAATCCAGGTTGCATCACAGCCCCTGAACTCATTGTGTAAGAATTTCTGTCTCTTTCACTGTCGTTGTTTCATGGGTTTTTCAAAGTAATTTATTTTCATAATGGGGTTTAGCTGCTTTTCACGGCTGTGTTTATGCCGCTTTACACCCACTTGACACACTAACAGAGAGATATCAATACATAGGTTTTAAGATTATTACTAGTCAGATATATTCTTGTGCGGTGAATAGGGCGTGTTGAGTCCAGTTCTCTGAGCAAGGAGTAGGTCTTGTCTACTACATATTGGGTTTATGGAACGGTATCTGAGCTAATTTGATACCCTTGTTTTATGTATCACCCCACCTCACCTTTCCCGTTAAGCAGCCATAGTCTGTTTTCTGCATGTGTGACTCTGTTCTGTTTTGTAATTCAGTTCAAGTGTAACGGTTTTTACATTCCCTCTAAAAGTGATACCTTATGAGAAGTGTCCTTTTCTGTGTGACTTATTTCACTTAGAATCGTCGTACCTAAATCCACTCATCATGCTGCTACTAACCTTATGACATTGATTTCATGGCTGAGTGATATTCCATTGTACATAAGGACCACAACTTCTTTATCCATTTTTCTCTTTCCTTGGATATTTAAGGTGGAATGAAGTGGAGGTCCTTGTCAACAGAGCAGCCCTCAACTTTGGGGTGCTTGTGTCTTGCTGATTTTTCATTTTCCCAATTTATACCCCCATGAGTGGAAGTGCCCTATGCTCTCTAAGCTGTGTTTTTCAGATGTTTCAGGACACACCGTACACTTCTCCAGAGTGGCTGTTGGCAATTTACATCCCGCCCATCAGTGTAGCAAGGCTCTCATTTCTCCATGGCCTGTCCTGCATTTCTGGTTTTGACACTTTTTTCAGCATGGCCCTTTTGACCGATGGGAAGCGAGACTTCTTTGTAGCGCTGATTTGCCTTTCCAGGTTGCTTGGTTGGCCAAAAAGGGCGTATGCGTTTTTTCCTGAATATATTCAGGAAAAAACGCATACGCCCTTTTTGGCCAAGGGCATCATTGTCAACATTTTGCCGCTTTTCATGTGCTTTAAATGCGATTCGAATCTACCTCCTGAAATCTGTTTCGTGCAATTCTGCCTTGATTTCAAATCCTCTTCTTTGCCTTCCCTCAATATATTTGTGGATGAGAGTTATCATTTATAACTCTGCAGGTTTGTGAATTGCAGTGCCCTGAACCTCCATTTTACAACTCGCTTTTTTGGGAGCTGGCCGCAAAAGCGCAGTATGGCTTCAGGCCCTGTTCTGGTTCTGGGGGGCAGGCTGAGCCTGTGGTTAATTCTTCTTCCTGATGGGAAAATAGAGTGACCTGTGCCGGTCCCAACACCAAGAGCTAGTCTCTCGTTGGTTCCCCGTCTTCCCGTTCATCCTCAGGACAAATTGCAACCTGTACGGAACAGGAGGTTAAAGGTGCTGATGCTCCAAGTAGGGAGATTGCTAGTAAAGCGGCTGGAATGGCGAACCCGGGCACAAGGAGATGAGAAATGAGGTGCGTTTTAGAAACCTTTCCCCATCACACGGTGTACCATCTTCTGGGTTTCTCATGCATGTTTTCGATGTAGGAAGATGCCCTTGAACCTGGAGATTTGGGACCCATGCGATGGGTACCACGCAGTATTACTTTAAAGGGTCTGCGTTTGCTCACCCAACCTCACCAAACCTCTCAGCCCCAAGAGTGTCCACCCTTATGTCTCATCCAGCTGTGGGTCTAGATATGGTCAATCCAGGTTGCATCACAGCCCCTGAACTCATTGTGTAAGAATTTCTGTCTCTTTCACTGTCGTTGTTTCATGGGTTTTTCAAAGTAATTTATTTTCATAATGGGGTTTAGCTGCTTTTCACGGCTGTGTTTATGCCGCTTTACACCCACTTGACACACTAACAGAGAGATATCAATACATAGGTTTTAAGATTATTACTAGTCAGATATATTCTTGTGCGGTGAATAGGGCGTGTTGAGTCCAGTTCTCTGAGCAAGGAGTAGGTCTTGTCTACTACATATTGGGTTTATGGAACGGTATCTGAGCTAATTTGATACCCTTGTTTTATGTATCACCCCACCTCACCTTTCCCGTTAAGCAGCCATAGTCTGTTTTCTGCATGTGTGACTCTGTTCTGTTTTGTAATTCAGTTCAAGTGTAACGGTTTTTACATTCCCTCTAAAAGTGATACCTTATGAGAAGTGTCCTTTTCTGTGTGACTTATTTCACTTAGAATCGTCGTACCTAAATCCACTCATCATGCTGCTACTAACCTTATGACATTGATTTCATGGCTGAGTGATATTCCATTGTACATAAGGACCACAACTTCTTTATCCATTTTTCTCTTTCCTTGGATATTTAAGGTGGAATGAAGTGGAGGTCCTTGTCAACAGAGCAGCCCTCAACTTTGGGGTGCTTGTGTCTTGCTGATTTTTCATTTTCCCAATTTATACCCCCATGAGTGGAAGTGCCCTATGCTCTCTAAGCTGTGTTTTTCAGATGTTTCAGGACACACCGTACACTTCTCCAGAGTGGCTGTTGGCAATTTACATCCCGCCCATCAGTGTAGCAAGGCTCTCATTTCTCCATGGCCTGTCCTGCATTTCTGGTTTTGACACTTTTTTCAGCATGGCCCTTTTGACCGATGGGAAGCGAGACTTCTTTGTAGCGCTGATTTGCCTTTCCAGGTTGCTTGGTTGGCCAAAAAGGGCGTATGCGTTTTTTCCTGAATATATTCAGGAAAAAACGCATACGCCCTTTTTGGCCAAGGGCATCATTGTCAACATTTTGCCGCTTTTCATGTGCTTTAAATGCGATTCGAATCTACCTCCTGAAATCTGTTTCGTACAATTCTGCCTTGATTTCAAATCCTCTTCTTTGCCTTCCCTCAATATATTTGTGGATGAGAGTTATCATTTATAACTCTGCAGGTTTGTGAATTGCAGTGCCCTGAACCTCCATTTTACAACTCGCTTTTTTGGGAGCTGGCCGCAAAAGCGCAGTATGGCTTCAGGCCCTGTTCTGGTTCTGGGGGGCAGGCTGAGCCTGTGGTTAATTCTTCTTCCTGATGGGAAAATAGAGTGACCTGTGCCTGTCCCAACACCAAGAGCTAGTCTCTCGTTGGTTCCCCGTCTTCCCGTTCATCCTCAGGACAAATTGCAACCTGTACGGAACAGGAGGTTAAAGGTGCTGATGCTCCAAGTAGGGAGATTGCTAGTAAAGCGGCTGGAATGGCGAACCCGGGCACAAGGAGATGAGAAATGAGGTGCGTTTTAGAAACCTTTCCCCATCACACGGTGTACCATCTTCTGGGTTTCTCATGCATGTTTTCGATGTAGGAAGATGCCCTTGAACCTGGAGATTTGGGACCCATGCGATGGGTACCACGCAGTATTACTTTAAAGGGTCTGCGTTTGCTCACCCAACCTCACCAAACCTCTCAGCCCCAAGAGTGTCCACCCTTATGTCTCATCCAGCTGTGGGTCTAGATATGGTCAATCCAGGTTGCATCACAGCCCCTGAACTCATTGTGTAAGAATTTCTGTCTCTTTCACTGTCGTTGTTTCATGGGTTTTTCAAAGTAATTTATTTTCATAATGGGGTTTAGCTGCTTTTCACGGCTGTGTTTATGCCGCTTTACACCCACTTGACACACTAACAGAGAGATATCAATACATAGGTTTTAAGATTATTACTAGTCAGATATATTCTTGTGCGGTGAATAGGGCGTGTTGAGTCCAGTTCTCTGAGCAAGGAGTAGGTCTTGTCTACTACATATTGGGTTTATGGAACGGTATCTGAGCTAATTTGATACCCTTGTTTTATGTATCACCCCACCTCACCTTTCCCGTTAAGCAGCCATAGTCTGTTTTCTGCATGTGTGACTCTGTTCTGTTTTGTAATTCAGTTCAAGTGTAACGGTTTTTACATTCCCTCTAAAAGTGATACCTTATGAGAAGTGTCCTTTTCTGTGTGACTTATTTCACTTAAAATCGTCGTACCTAAATCCACTCATCATGCTGCTACTAACCTTATGACATTGATTTCATGGCTGAGTGATATTCCATTGTACATAAGGACCACAACTTCTTTATCCATTTTTTCTTTCCTTGGATATTTAAAGTGGAATGAAGTGGAGGTCCTTGTCAACAGAGCAGCCCTCAACTTTGGGGTGCTTGTGTCTTGCTGATTTTTCATTTTCCCAATTTATACCCCCATGAGTGGAAGTGCCCTATGCTCTCTAAGCTGTGTTTTTCAGATGTTTCAGGACACACCGTACACTTCTCCAGAGTGGCTGTTGGCAATTTACATCCCGCCCATCAGTGTAGCAAGGCTCCCATTTCTCCATGGCCTGTCCTGCATTTCTGGTTTTGACACTTTTTTCAGCATGGCCCTTTTGACCGATGGGAAGCGAGACTTCTTTGTAGCGCTGATTTGCCTTTCCAGGTTGCTTGGTTGGCCAAAAAGGGCGTATGCGTTTTTTCCTGAATATATTCAGGAAAAAACGCATACGCCCTTTTTGGCCAAGGGCATCATTGTCAACATTTTGCCGCTTTTCATGTGCTTTAAAGGCGATTCGAATCTACCTCCTGAAATCTGTTTCCTGCAATTCTGCCTTGATTTCAAATCCTCTTCTTTGCCTTCCCTCAATATATTTGTGGACGAGAGTTATCATTTATAACTCTGCAGGTTTGTGAATTGCAGTGCCCTGGACCTCCATTGTACAACTCGCTTTTTTGGGAGCTGGCCGCAAAAGCGCAGGATGGCTTCAGGCCCTGTTCTGGTTCCGGGGGGCAGGCTGAGCCTGTGGTTAATTCTTCTTCCTGATGGGAAAATAGAGTGACCTGTGCCTGTCCCAACACCAAGAGCTAGTCTCTCGTTGGTTCCCCGTCTTCCCGTTCATCCTCAGGACAAATTGCAACCTGTACGGAACAGGAGGTTAAAGGTGCTGATTTTCCAAGTAGGGAGATTGCTAGTAAAGCGGCTGGAATGGCGAACCCGGGCACAAGGAGATGAGAAATGAGGTGCGTTTTAGAAACCTTTCCCCATCACACGGTGTACTATCTTCTGGGTTTCTCATGCATGTTTTCGATGTAGGAAGATGCCCTTGAACCTGGAGATTTGGGACCCATTCGATGGGTACCACGCAGTATTACTTTAAAGGGTCTGCGTTTGCTCACCCAACCTCACCAAACCTCTCAGCCCCAAGAGTGTCCACCCTTATGTCTCATCCAGCTGTGGGTCTAGATATGGTCAATCCAGGTTGCATCACAGCCCCTGAACTCATTGTGTACGAATTTCTATCTCTTTCACTGTCGTTGTTTCATGGGTTTTTCAAAGTAATTTATTTTCATAATGGGGTTTAGCTGCTTTTCACGGCTGTGTTTATGCCGCTTTACACCCACTTGACACACTAACAGAGAGATATCAATACATAGGTTTTAAGATTATTACTAGTCAGATATATTCTTGTGCGGTGAATAGGGCGTGTTGAGTCCAGTTCTCTGAGCAAGGAGTAGGTCTTGTCTACTACATATTGGGTTTATGGAACGGTATCTGAGCTAATTTGATACCCTTGTTTTATGTATCACCCCACCTCACCTTTCCCGTTAAGCAGCCATAGTCTGTTTTCTGCATGTGTGACTCTGTTCTGTTTTGTAATTCAGTTCAAGTGTAACGGTTTTTACATTCCCTCTAAAAGTGATACCTTATGAGAAGTGTCCTTTTCTGTGTGACTTATTTCACTTAGAATCGTCGTACCTAAATCCACTCATCATGCTGCTACTAACCTTATGACATTGATTTCATGGCTGAGTGATATTCCATTGTACATAAGGACCACAACTTCTTTATCCATTTTTCTCTTTCCTGGGATATTGAAGGTGGAATGAAGTGGAGGTCCTTGTCAACAGAGCAGCCCTCAACTTTGGGGTGCTTGTGTCTTGCTGATTTTTCATTTTCCCAATTTATACCCCCATGAGTGGAAGTGCCCTATGCTCTCTAAGCTGTGTTTTTCAGATGTTTCAGGACACACCGTACACTTCTCCAGAGTGGCTGTTGGCAATTTACATCCCGCCCATCAGTGTAGCAAGGCTCTCATTTCTCCATGGCCTGTCCTGCATTTCTGGTTTTGACACTTTTTTCAGCATGGCCCTTTTGACCGATGGGAAGCGAGACTTCTTTGTAGCGCTGATTTGCCTTTCCAGGTTGCTTGGTTGGCCAAAAAGGGCGTATGCGTTTTTTCCTGAATATATTCAGGAGAAAACGCATACGCCCTTTTTGGCCAAGGGCATCATTGTCAACATTTTGCCGCTTTTCATGTGCTTTAAAGGCGATTCGAATCTACCTCCTGAAATCTGTTTCGTGCAATTCTGCCTTGATTTCAAATCCTCTTCTTTGCCTTCCCTCAATATATTTGTGGATGAGAGTTATCATTTATAACTCTGCAGGTTTGTGAATTGCAGTGCCCTGAACCTCCATTTTACAACTCGCTTTTTTGGGAGCTGGCCGCAAAAGCGCAGGATGGCTTCAGGCCCTGTTCTGGTTCCGGGGGGCAGGCTGAGCCTGTGGTTAATTCTTCTTCCTGATGGGAAAATAGAGTGACATGTGCCTGTCCCGACATCAAGAGCTAGTCTCTCGTTGGTTCCCCGTCTTCCCGTTCATCCTCAGGACAAATTGCAACCTGTACGGAACAGGAGGTTAAAGGTGCTGATGCTCCAAGTAGGGAGATTGCTAGTAAAGTGGCTGGAATGGCGAACCCGGGCACAAGGAGATGAGAAATGAGGTGCGTTTTAGAAACCTTTCCCCATCACACGGTGTACCATCTTCTGGGTTTCTCATGCATGTTTTTGATGTAGGAAGATGCCCTTGAACCTGGAGATTTGGGACCCATGTGATGGGTACCACGCAGTATTACTTTAAAGGGTCTGCGTTTGCTCACCCAACCTCACCAAACCTCTCAGCCCCAAGAGTGTCCACCCTTATGTCTCATCCAGCTGTGGGTCTAGATATGGTCAATCCAGGTTGCATCACAGCCCCTGAACTCATTGTGTAAGAATTTCTATCTCTTTCACTGTCGTTGTTTCATGGGTTTTTCAAAGTAATTTATTTTCATAATGGGGTTTAGCTGCTTTTCACGGCTGTGTTTATGCCGCTTCACACCCACTTGACACACTAACAGAGAGATATCAATACATAGGTTTTAAGATTATTACTAGTCAGATATATTCTTGTGCGGTGAATAGGGTGTGTTGAGTCCAGTTCTCTGAGCAAGGAGTAGGTCTTGTCTACTACATATTGGGTTTATGGAACAGTATCTGAGCTAATTTCATACCCTTGTTTTATGTATCACCCCACCTCACCTTTCCCGTTAAGCAGCCATAGTCTGTTTTCTGCATGTGTGACTCTGTTCTGTTTTGTAATTCAGTTCAAGTGTAACGGTTTTTACATTCCCTCTAAAAGTGATACCTTATGAGAAGTGTCCTTTTCTGTGTGACTTATTTCACTTAGAATCGTCGTACCTAAATCCACTCATCATGCTGCTACTAACCTTATGACATTGATTTCATGGCTGAGTGATATTCCATTGTACATAAGGACCACAACTTCTTTATCCATTTTTCTCTTTCCTGGGATATTTAAGGTGGAATGAAGTGGAGGTCCTTGTCAACAGAGCAGCCCTCAACTTTGGGGTGCTTGTGTCTTGCTGATTTTTCATTTTCCCAATTTATACCCCCATGAGTGGAAGTGCCCTATGCTCTCTAAGCTGTGTTTTTTAGATGTTTCAGGACTCACCGTACACTTCTCCAGAGTGGCTGTTGGCAATTTACATCCCGCCCATCAGTGTAGCAAGGCTCCCATTTCTCCATGGCCTGTCCTGCATTTCTGGTTTTGACACTTTTTTCAGCATGGCCCTTTTGACCGATGGGAAGCAAGACTTCTCTGTAGTGCTGATTTGCCTTTCCAGGTTGCTTGGCTGGCCAAAAAGGGCTTATGCGTTTTTTCCTGAATATATTCAGGAAAAAACGCATACGCCCTTTTTGGCCAAGGGCATCATTGTCAACGTTTTGCCGCTTTTCATGTGCTTTAAAGGCGATTCGTATCTACCTCCTGAAATCTGTTTCCTGCAATTCTGCCTTGATTTCAAATCCTCTTCTTTGCCTTCCCTCAATATATTTGTGGACGAGAGTTATCATTTATAACTCTGCAGGTTTGTGAATTGCAGTGCCCTGAACCTCCATTTTACAACTCGCTTTTCTGGGAGCTGGCCGCAAAAGCGCAGGATGGCTTCAGGCCCTGTTCTGGTTCCGGGGGGCAGGCTGAGCCTGTGGTTAATTCTTCTTCCTGATGGGAAAATAGAGTGACCTGTGCCTGTCCCGACACCAAGAGCTAGTCTCTCGTTGGTTCCCCGTCTTCCCATTCATCCTCAGGACAAATTGCAACCTGTACGGAACAGGAGGTTAAAGGTGCTGATGCTCCAAGTAGGGAGATTGCTAGTAAATCGGCTGGAATGGCGAACCCGGGCACAAGGAGATGAGAAATGAGGTGCGTTTTAGAAACCTTTCCCCATCACACGGTGTACTATCTTCTGGGTTTCTCATGCATGTTTTCGATGTAGGAAGATGCCCTTGAACCTGGAGATTTGGGACCCATGCGATGGGTACCACGCAGTATTACTTTAAAGGGTCTGCGTTTGCTCACCCAACCTCACCAAACCTCTCAGCCCCAAGAGTGTCCACCCTTATGTCTCATCCAGCTGTGGGTCTAGATATGGTCAATCCAGGTTGCATCACAGCCCCTGAACTCATTGTGTAAGAATTTCTGTCTCTTTCACTGTCGTTGTTTCATGGGTTTTTCAAAGTAATTTATTTTCATAATGGGGTTTAGCTGCTTTTCACGGCTGTGTTTATGCCGCTTCACACCCACTTGACACACTAACAGAGAGATATCAATACATAGGTTTTAAGATTATTACTAGTCAGATATATTCTTGTGCGGTGAATAGGGCGTGTTGAGTCCAGTTCTCTGAGCAAGGAGTAGGTCTTGTCTACTACATATTGGGTTTATGGAACGGTATCTGAGCTAATTTGATACCCTTGTTTTATGTATCACCCCACCTCACCTTTCCCGTTAAGCAGCCATAGTCTGTTTTCTGCATGTGTGACTCTGTTCTGTTTTGTAATTCAGTTCAAGTGTAACGGTTTTTACATTCCCTCTAAAAGTGATACCTTATGAGAAGTGTCCTTTTCTGTGTGACTTATTTCACTTAGAATCGTCGTACCTAAATCCACTCATCATGCTGCTACTAACCTTATGACATTGATTTCATGGCTGAGTGATATTCCATTGTACATAAAGACCACAACTTCTTTATCCATTTTTCTCTTTCCTTGGATATTTAAGGTGGAATGAAGTGGAGGTCCTTGTCAACAGAGCAGCCCTCAACTTTGGGGTGCTTGTGTCTTGCTGATTTTTCATTTTCCCAATTTATACCCCCATGAGTGGAAGTGCCCTATGCTCTCTAAGCTGTGTTTTTCAGATGTTTCAGGACACACCGTACACTTCTCCAGAGTGGCTGTTGGCAATTTACATCCCGCCCATCAGTGTAGCAAGGCTCCCATTTCTCCATGGCCTGTCCTGCATTTCTGGTTTTGACACTTTTTTCAGCATGGCCCTTTTGACCGATGGGAAGCGAGACTTCTTTGTAGCGCTGATTTGCCTTTCCAGGTTGCTTGGTTGGCCAAAAAGGGCGTATGCGTTTTTTCCTGAATATATTCAGGAAAAAACGCATACGCCCTTTTTGGCCAAGGGCATCATTGTCAACATTTTGCCGCTTTTCATGTGCTTTAAAGGCGATTCGAATCTACCTCCTGAAATCTGTTTCCTGCAATTCTGCCTTGATTTCAAATCCTCTTCTTTGCCTTCCCTCAATATATTTGTGGACGAGAGTTATCATTTATAACTCTGCAGGTTTGTGAATTGCAGTGCCCTGGACCTCCATTTTACAACTCGCTTTTTTGGGAGCTGGCCGCAAAAGCGCAGGATGGCTTCAGGCCCTGTTCTGGTTCCGGGGGGCAGGCTGAGCCTGTGGTTAATTCTTCTTCCTGATGGGAAAATAGAGTGACCTGTGCCTGTCCCAACACCAAGAGCTAGTCTCTCGTTGGTTCCCCATCTTCCCGTTCATCCTCAGGACAAATTGCAACCTGTACGGAACAGGAGGTTAAAGGTGCTGATTTTCCAAGTAGGGAGATTGCTAGTAAAGCGGCTGGAATGGCGAACCCGGGCACAAGGAGATGAGAAATGAGGTGCGTTTTAGAAACCTTTCCCCATCACACGGTGTACTATCTTCTGGGTTTCTCATGCATGTTTTCGATGTAGGAAGATGCCCTTGAACCTGGAGATTTGGGACCCATTCGATGGGTACCACGCAGTATTACTTTAAAGGGTCTGCGTTTGCTCACCCAACCTCACCAAACCTCTCAGCCCCAAGAGTGTCCACCCTTATGTCTCATCCAGCTGTGGGTCTAGATATGGTCAATCCAGGTTGCATCACAGCCCCTGAACGCATTGTGTAAGAATTTCTGTCTCTTTCACTGTCGTTGTTTCATGGGTTTTTCAAAGTAATTTATTTTCATAATGGGGTTTAGCTGCTTTTCACTGCTGTGTTTATGCCGCTTTACACCCACTTGACACACTAACAGAGAGATATCAATACATAGGTTTTAAGATTATTACTAGTCAGATATATTCTTGTGCGGTGAATAGGGCGTGTTGAGTCCAGTTCTCTGAGCAAGGAGTAGGTCTTGTCTATTACATATTGGGTTTATGGAACGGTATCTGAGCTAATTTGATACCCTTGTTTTATGTATCACCCCACCTCACCTTTCCCGTTAAGCAGCCATAGTCTGTTTTCTGCATGTGTGACTCTGTTCTGTTTTGTAATTCAGTTCAAGTGTAACGGTTTTTACATTCCCTCTAAAAGTGATACCTTATGAGAAGTGTCCTTTTCTGTGTGACTTATTTCACTTAGAATCGTCGTACCTAAATCCACTCATCATGCTGCTACTAACCTTATGACATTGATTTCATGGCTGAGTGATATTCCATTGTACATAAGGACCACAACTTCTTTATCCATTTTTCTCTTTCCTGGGATATTGAAGGTGGAATGAAGTGGAGGTCCTTGTCAACAGAGCAGCCCTCAACTTTGGGGTGCTTGTGTCTTGCTGATTTTTCATTTTCCCAATTTATACCCCCATGAGTGGAAGTGCCCTATGCTCTCTAAGCTGTGTTTTTTAGATGTTTCAGGACTCACCGTACACTTCTCCAGAGTGGCTGTTGGCAATTTACATCCCGCCCATCAGTGTAGCAAGGCTCCCATTTCTCCATGGCCTGTCCTGCATTTCTGGTTTTGACACTTTTTTCAGCATGGCCCTTTTGACCGATGGGAAGCAAGACTTCTCTGTAGTGCTGATTTGCCTTTCCAGGTTGCTTGGCTGGCCAAAAAGGGCTTATGCGTTTTTTCCTGAATATATTCAGGAAAAAACGCATACGCCCTTTTTGGCCAAGGGCATCATTGTCAACGTTTTGCCGCTTTTCATGTGCTTTAAAGGCGATTCGTATCTACCTCCTGAAATCTGTTTCCTGCAATTCTGCCTTGATTTCAAATCCTCTTCTTTGCCTTCCCTCAATATATTTGTGGACGAGAGTTATCATTTATAACTCTGCAGGTTTGTGAATTGCAGTGCCCTGAACCTCCATTTTACAACTCGCTTTTCTGGGAGCTGGCCGCAAAAGCGCAGGATGGCTTCAGGCCCTGTTCTGGTTCCGGGGGGCAGGCTGAGCCTGTGGTTAATTCTTCTTCCTGATGGGAAAATAGAGTGACCTGTGCCTGTCCCGACACCAAGAGCTAGTCTCTCGTTGGTTCCCCGTCTTCCCATTCATCCTCAGGACAAATTGCAACCTGTACGGAACAGGAGGTTAAAGGTGCTGATGCTCCAAGTAGGGAGATTGCTAGTAAATCGGCTGGAATGGCGAACCCGGGCACAAGGAGATGAGAAATGAGGTGCGTTTTAGAAACCTTTCCCCATCACATGGTGTACCATGTTTATGTTTTCTCATGCATGTTTTCGATGTAGGAAGATGCCCTTGAACCTGGAGATTTGGGACCCATGCGATGGGTACCACGCAGTATTACTTTAAAGGGTCTGCGTTTGCTCACCCAACCTCACCAAACCTCTCAGCCCCAAGAGTGTCCACCCTTATGTCTCATCCAGCTGTGGGTCTAGATATGGTCAATCCAGGTTGCATCACAGCCCCTGAACTCATTGTGTAAGAATTTCTGTCTCTTTCACTGTCGTTGTTTCATGGGTTTTTCAAAGTAATTTATTTTCATAATGGGGTTTAGCTGCTTTTCACGGCTGTGTTTATGCCGCTTTACACCCACTTGACACACTAACAGAGAGATATCAATACATAGGTTTTAAGATTATTACTAGTCAGATATATTCTTGTGCGGTGAATAGGGCGTGTTGAGTCCAGTTCTCTGAGCAAGGAGTAGGTCTTGTCTACTACATATTGGGTTTATGGAACGGTATCTGAGCTAATTTGATACCCTTGTTTTATGTATCACCCCACCTCACCTTTCCCGTTAAGCAGCCATAGTCTGTTTTCTGCATGTGTGACTCTGTTCTGTTTTGTAATTCAGTTCAAGTGTAACGGTTTTTACATTCCCTCTAAAAGTGATACCTTATGAGAAGTGTCCTTTTCTGTGTGACTTATTTCACTTAGAATCGTCGTACCTAAATCCACTCATCATGCTGCTACTAACCTTATGACATTGATTTCATGGCTGAGTGATATTCCATTGTACATAAGGACCACAACTTCTTTATCCATTTTTCTCTTTCCTTGGATATTTAAGGTGGAATGAAGTGGAGGACCTTGTCAACAGAGCAGCCCTCAACTTTGGGGTGCTTGTGTCTTGCTGATTTTTCATTTTCCCAATTTATACCCCCATGAGTGGAAGTGCCCTATGCTCTCTAAGCTGTGTTTTTCAGAAGTTTCAGGACACACCGTACACTTCTCCAGAGTGGCTGTTGGCAATTTACATCCCGCCCATCAGTGTAGCAAGGCTCTCATTTCTCCATGGCCTGTCCTGCATTTCTGGTTTTGACACTTTTTTCAGCATGGCCCTTTTGACCGATGGGAAGCGAGACTTCTTTGTAGCGCTGATTTGCCTTTCCAGGTTGCTTGGTTGGCCAAAAAGGGCGTATGCGTTTTTTCCTGAATATATTCAGGAAAAAACGCATACGCCCTTTTTGGCCAAGGGCATCATTGTCAACATTTTGCCGCTTTTCATGTGCTTTAAAGGCGATTCGAATCTACCTCCTGAAATCTGTTTCGTGCAATTCTGCCTTGATTTCAAATCCTCTTCTTTGCCTTCCCTCAATATATTTGTGGATGAGAGTTATCATTTATAACTCTGCAGGTTTGTGAATTGCAGTGCCCTGAACCTCCATTTTACAACTCGCTTTTTTGGGAGCTGGCCGCAAAAGCGCAGGATGGCTTCAGGCCCTGTTCTGGTTCCGGGGGGCAGGCTGAGCCTGTGGTTAATTCTTCTTCCTGATGGGAAAATAGAGTGACCTGTGCCTGTCCCGACACCAAGAGCTAGTCTCTCGTTGGTTCCCCGTCTTCCCGTTCATCCTCAGGACAAATTGCAACCTGTACGGAACAGGAGGTTAAAGGTGCTGATGCTCCAAGTAGGGAGATTGCTAGTAAATCGGCTGGAATGGCGAACCCGGGCACAAGGAGATGAGAAATGAGGTGCGTTTTAGAAACCTTTCCCCATCACACGGTGTACCATCTTCTGGGTTTCTCATGCATGTTTTTGATGTAGGAAGATGCCCTTGAACCTGGAGATTTGGGACCCATGCGATGGGTACCACGCAGTATTACTTTAAAGGGTCTGCGTTTGCTCACCCAACCTCACCAAACCTCTCAGCCCCAAGAGTGTCCACCCTTATGTCTCATCCAGCTGTGGGTCTAGATATGGTCAATCCAGGTTGCATCACAGCCCCTGAACTCATTGTGTAAGAATTTCTATCTCTTTCACTGTCGTTGTTTCATGGGTTTTTCAAAGTAATTTATTTTCATAATGGGGTTTAGCTGCTTTTCACGGCTGTGTTTATGCCGCTTCACACCCACTTGACACACTAACAGAGAGATATCAATACATAGGTTTTAAGATTATTACTAGTCAGATATATTCTTGTGCGGTGAATAGGGCGTGTTGAGTCCAGTTCTCTGAGCAAGGAGTAGGTCTTGTCTACTACATATTGGGTTTATGGAACAGTATCTGAGCTAATTTGATACCCTTGTTTTATGTATCACCCCACCTCACCTTTCCCGTTAAGCAGCCATAGTCTGTTTTCTGCATGTGTGACTCTGTTCTGTTTTGTAATTCAGTTCAAGTGTAACGGTTTTTACATTCCCTCTAAAAGTGATACCTTATGAGAAGTGTCCTTTTCTGTGTGACTTATTTCACTTAGAATCGTCGTACCTAAATCCACTCATCATGCTGCTACTAACCTTATGACATTGATTTCATGGCTGAGTGATATTCCATTGTACATAAGGACCACAACTTCTTTATCCATTTTTCTCTTTCCTTGGATATTTAAGTTGGAATGAAGTGGAGGTCCTTGTCAACAGAGCAGCCCTAAACTTTGGGGTGCTTGTGTCTTGCTGATTTTTCATTTTCCCAATTTATACCCCCATGAGTGGAAGTGCCCTATGCTCTCTAAGCTGTGTTTTTCAGATGTTTCAGGACTCACCGTACACTTCTCCAGAGTGGCTGTTGGCAATTTACATCCCGCCCATCAGTGTAGCAAGGCTCCCATTTCTCCATGGCCTGTCCTGCATTTCTGGTTTTGACACTTTTTTCAGCATGGCCCTTTTGACCGATGGGAAGCGAGACTTGTTTGTAGCGCTGATTTGCCTTTCCAGGTTGCTTGGTTGGCCAAAAAGGGCGTATGCGTTTTTTCCTGAATATATTCAGGAAAAAACGCATACGCCCTTTTTGGCCAAGGGCATCATTGTCAACGTTTTGCCGCTTTTCATGTGCTTTAAAGGCGATTCGAATCTACCTCCTGAAATCTGTTTCCTGCAATTCTGCCTTGATTTCAAATCCTCTTCTTTGCCTTCCCTCAATATATTTGTGGATGAGAGTTATCATTTATAACTCTGCAGGTTTGTGAATTGCAGTGCCCTGAACCTCCATTTTACAACTCGCTTTTTTGGGAGCTGGCCGCAAAAGCGCAGGATGGCTTCAGGCCCTGTTCTGGTTCCGGGGGGCAGGCTGAGCCTGTGGTTAATTCTTCTTCCTGATGGGAAAATAGAGTGACCTGTGCCTGTCCCGACACCAAGAGCTAGTCTCTCGTTGGTTCCCCGTCTTCCCGTTCATCCTCAGGACAAATTGCAACCTGTACGGAACAGGAGGTTAAAGGTGCTGATTTTCCAAGTAGGGAGATTGCTAGTAAAGCGGCTGGAATGGCGAACCCGGGCACAAGGAGATGAGAAATGAGGTGCGTTTTAGAAACCTTTCCCCATCACACGGTATACTATCTTCTGGGTTTCTCATGCATGTTTTCAATGTAGGAAGATGCCCTTGAAGCTGGAGATTTGGGACCCATTCGATGGGTACCACGCAGTATTACTTTAAAGGGTCTGTGTTTGCTCACCCAACCTCACCAAACCTCTCAGCCCCAAGAGTGTCCACCCTTATGTCTCATCCAGCTGTGGGTCTAGATATGGTCAATCCAGGTTGCATCACAGCCCCTGAACGCATTGTGTAAGAATTTCTGTCTCTTTCACTGTCGTTGTTTCATGGGTTTTTCAAAGTAATTTATTTTCATAATGGGGTTTAGCTGCTTTTCACTGCTGTGTTTATGCCGCTTTACACCCACTTGACACACTAACAGAGAGATATCAATACATAGGTTTTAAGATTATTACTAGTCAGATATATTCTTGTGCGGTGAATAGGGCGTGTTGAGTCCAGTTCTCTGAGCAAGGAGTAGGTCTTGTCTATTACATATTGGGTTTATGGAACGGTATCTGAGCTAATTTGATACCCTTGTTTTATGTATCACCCCACCTCACCTTTCCCGTTAAGCAGCCATAGTCTGTTTTCTGCATGTGTGACTCTGTTCTGTTTTGTAATTCAGTTCAAGTGTAACGGTTTTTACATTCCCTCTAAAAGTGATACCTTATGAGAAGTGTCCTTTTCTGTGTGACTTATTTCACTTAGAATCGTCGTACCTAAATCCACTCATCATGCTGCTACTAACCTTATGACATTGATTTCATGGCTGAGTGATATTCCATTGTACATAAGGACCACAACTTCTTTATCCATTTTTCTCTTTCCTGGGATATTGAAGGTGGAATGAAGTGGAGGTCCTTGTCAACAGAGCAGCCCTAAACTTTGGGGTGCTTGTGTCTTGCTGATTTTTCATTTTCCCAATTTATACCCCCATGAGTGGAAGTGCCCTATGCTCTCTAAGCTGTGTTTTTTAGATGTTTCAGGACTCACCGTACACTTCTCCAGAGTGGCTGTTGGCAATTTACATCCCGCCCATCAGTGTAGCAAGGCTCCCATTTCTCCATGGCCTGTCCTGCATTTCTGGTTTTGACACTTTTTTCAGCATGGCCCTTTTGACCGATGGGAAGCAAGACTTCTCTGTAGCGCTGATTTGCCTTTCCAGGTTGCTTGGTTGGCCAAAAAGGGCGTATGCGTTTTTTCCTGAATATATTCAGGAAAAAACGCATACGCCCTTTTTGGCCAAGGGCATCATTGTCAACGTTTTGCCGCTTTTCATGTGCTTTAAAGGCGATTCGTATCTACCTCCTGAAATCTGTTTCGTGCAATTCTGCCTTGATTTCAAATCCTCTTCTTTGCCTTCCCTCAATATATTTGTGGACGAGAGTTATCATTTATAACTCTGCAGGTTTGTGAATTGCAGTGCCCTGAACCTCCATTTTACAACTCGCTTTTTTGGGAGCTGGCCGCAAAAGCGCAGGATGGCTTCAGGCCCTGTTCTGGTTCCGGGGGGCAGGCTGAGCCTGTGGTTAATTCTTCTTCCTGATGGGAAAATAGAGTTACCTGTGCCTATCCCGACACCAAGAGCTAGTCTCTCGTTGGTTCCCCGTCTTCCCGTTCATCCTCAGGACAAATTGCAACCTGTACGGAACAGGAGGTTAAAGGTGCTGATGCTCCAAGTAGGGAGATTGCTAGTAAATCGGCTGGAATGGCGAACCCGGGCACAAGGAGATGAGAAATGAGGTGCGTTTTAGAAACCTTTCCCCATCACACGGTGTACCATCTTCTGGGTTTCTCATGCATGTTTTCGATGTAGGAAGATGCCCTTGAACCTGGAGATTTGGGACCCATGCGATGGGTACCACGCAGTATTCCTTTAAAGGGTCTGCGTTTGCTCACCCAACCTCACCAAACCTCTCAGCCCCAAGAGTGTCCACCCTTATGTCTCATCCAGCTGTGGGTCTAGATATGGTCAATCCAGGTTGCATCACAGCCCCTGAACTCATTGTGTAAGAATTTCTGTCTCTTTCACTGTCGTTGTTTCATGGGTTTTTCAAAGTAATTTATTTTCATAATGGGGTTTAGCTGCTTTTAACGGCTGTGTTTATGCCGCTTTACACCCACTTGACACACTAACAGAGAGATATCAATACATAGGTTTTAAGATTATTACTAGTCAGATATATTCTTGTGCGGTGAATAGGGTGTGTTGAGTCCAGTTCTCTGAGCAAGGAGTAGGTCTTGTCTACTACATATTGGGTTTATGGAACGGTATCTGAGCTAATTTGATACCCTTGTTTTATGTATCACCCCACCTCACCTTTCCCGTTAAGCAGCCATAGTCTGTTTTCTGCATGTGTGACTCTGTTCTGTTTTGTAATTCAGTTCAAGTGTAACGGTTTTTACATTCCCTCTAAAAGTGATACCTTATGAGAAGTGTCCTTTTCTGTGTGACTTATTTCACTTAGAATCGTCGTACCTAAATCCACTCATCATGCTGCTACTAACCTTATGACATTGATTTCATGGCTGAGTGATATTCCATTGTACATAAGGACCACAACTTCTTTATCCATTTTTCTCTTTCCTTGGATATTTAAGGTGGAATGAAGTGGAGGTCCTTGTCAACAGAGCAGCCCTCAACTTTGGGGTGCTTGTGTCTTGCTGATTTTTCATTTTCCCAATTTATACCCCCATGAGTGGAAGTGCCCTATGCTCTCTAAGCTGTGTTTTTCAGATGTTTCAGGACACACCGTACACTTCTCCAGAGTGGCTGTTGGCAATTTACATCCCGCCCATCAGTGTAGCAAGGCTCTCATTTCTCCATGGCCTGTCCTGCATTTCTGGTTTTGACACTTTTTTCAGCATGGCCCTTTTGACCGATGGGAAGCGAGACTTCTCTGTAGCGCTGATTTGCCTTTCCAGGTTGCTTGGTTGGCCAAAAAGGGCGTATGCGTTTTTTCCTGAATATATTCAGGAAAAAACGCATACGCCCTTTTTGGCCAAGGGCATCATTGTCAACATTTTGCCGCTTTTCATGTGCTTTAAAGGCGATTCGAATCTACCTCCTGAAATCTGTTTCGTGCAATTCTGCCTTGATTTCAAATCCTCTACTTTGCTTTCCCTCAATATATTTGTGGATGAGAGTTATCATTTATAACTCTGCAGGTTTGTGAATTGCAGTGCCCTGAACCTCCATTTTACAACTCGCTTTTTTGGGAGCTGGCCGCAAAAGCGCAGGATGGCTTCAGGCCCTGTTCTGGTTCCAGGGGGCAGGCTGAGCCTGTGGTTAATTCTTCTTCCTGATGGGAAAATAGAGTGACCTGTGCCTGTCCCGTCACCAAGAGCTAGTCTCTCGTTGGTTCCCCGTCTTCCCGTTCATCCTCAGGACAAATTGCAACCTGTACGGAACAGGAGGTTAAAGGTGCTGATGCTCCAAATAGGGAGATTGCTAGTAAAGCGGCTGGAATGGCGAACCCGGGCACAAGGAGATGAGAAATGAGGTGCGTTTTAGAAACCTTTCCCCATCACACGGTGTACCATCTTCTGGGTTTCTCATGCATGTTTTTAATGTAGGAAGATGCCCTTGAACCTGGAGATTTGGGACCCATGCGATGGGTACCACGCAGTATTACTTTAAAGGGTCTGCGTTTGCTCACCCAACCTCACCAAACCTCTCAGCCCCAAGAGTGTCCACCCTTATGTCTCATCCAGCTGTGGGTCTAGATATGGTCAATCCAGGTTGCATCACAGCCCCTGAACTCATTGTGTAAGAATTTCTATCTCTTTCACTGTCGTTGTTTCATGGGTTTTTCAAAGTAATTTATTTTCATAATGGGGTTTAGCTGCTTTTCACGGCTGTGTTTATGCCGCTTCACACCCACTTGACACACTAACAGAGAGATATCAATACATAGGTTTTAAAATTATTACTAGTCAGATATATTCTTGTGCGGTGAATAGGGCGTGTTGAGTCCAGTTCTCTGAGCAAGGAGTAGGTCTTGTCTACTACATATTGGGTTTATGGAACAGTATCTGAGCTAATTTGATACCCTTGTTTTATGTATCACCCCACCTCACCTTTCCCGTTAAGCAGCCATAGTCTGTTTTCTGCATGTGTGACTCTGTTCTGTTTTGTAATTCAGTTCAAGTGTAACGGTTTTTACATTCCCTCTAAAAGTGATACCTTATGAGAAGTGTCCTTTTCTGTGTGACTTATTTCACTTAGAATCGTCGTACCTAAATCCACTCATCATGCTGCTACTAACCTTATGACATTGATTTCATGGCTGAGTGATATTCCATTGTACATAAGGACCACAACTTCTTTATCCATTTTTCTCTTTCCTTGGATATTTAAGGTGGAATGAAGTGGAGGTCCTTGTCAACAGAGCAGCCCTAAACTTTGGGGTGCTTGTGTCTTGCTGATTTTTCATTTTCCCAATTTATACCCCCATGAGTGGAAGTGCCCTATGCTCTCTAAGCTGTGTTTTTCAGATGTTTCAGGACTCACCGTACACTTCTCCAGAGTGGCTGTTGGCAATTTACATCCCGCCCATCAGTGTAGCAAGGCTCCCATTTCTCCATGACCTGTCCTGCATTTCTGGTTTTGACACTTTTTTCAGCATGGCCCTTTTGACCGATGGGAAGCGAGACTTCTTTGTAGCGCTGATTTGCCTTTCCAGGTTGCTTGGTTGGCCAAAAAGGGCGTATGCGTTTTTTCCTGAATATATTCAGGAAAAAACGCATACGCCCTTTTTGGCCAAGGGCATCATTGTCAACGTTTTGCCGCTTTTCATGTGCTTTAAAGGCGATTCGAATCTACCTCCTGAAATCTGTTTCCTGCAATTCTGCCTTGATTTCAAATCCTCTTCTTTGCCTTCCCTCAATATATTTGTGGACGAGAGTTATCATTTATAACTCTGCAGGTTTGTGAATTGCTGTGCCCTGGACCTCCATTTTACAACTCGCTTTTTTGGGAGCTGGCCGCAAAAGCGCAGGATGGCTTCAGGCCCTGTTCTGGTTCCGGGGGGCAGGCTGAGCCTGTGGTTAATTCTTCTTCCTGATGGGAAAATAGAGTGACCTGTGCCTGTCCCAACACCAAGAGCTAGTCTCTCGTTGGTTCCCCGTCTTCCCGTTCATCCTCAGGACAAATTGCAACCTGTACGGAACAGGAGGTTAAAGGTGCTGATTTTCCAAGTAGGGAGATTGCTAGTAAAGCGGCTGGAATGGCGAACCCGGGCACAAGGAGATGAGAAATGAGGTGCGTTTTAGAAACCTTTCCCCATCACACGGTATACTATCTTCTGGGTTTCTCATGCATGTTTTCAATGTAGGAAGATGCCCTTGAAGCTGGAGATTTGGGACCCATTCGATGGGTACCACGCAGTATTACTTTAAAGGGTCTGTGTTTGCTCACCCAACCTCACCAAACCTCTCAGCCCCAAGAGTGTCCACCCTTATGTCTCATCCAGCTGTGGGTCTAGATATGGTCAATCCAGGTTGCATCACAGCCCCTGAACGCATTGTGTAAGAATTTCTGTCTCTTTCACTGTCGTTGTTTCATGGGTTTTTCAAAGTAATTTATTTTCATAATGGGGTTTAGCTGCTTTTCACTGCTGTGTTTATGCCGCTTTACACCCACTTGACACACTAACAGAGAGATATCAATACATAGGTTTTAAGATTATTACTAGTCAGATATATTCTTGTGCGGTGAATAGGGCGTGTTGAGTCCAGTTCTCTGAGCAAGGAGTAGGTCTTGTCTATTACATATTGGGTTTATGGAACGGTATCTGAGCTAATTTGATACCCTTGTTTTATGTATCACCCCACCTCACCTTTCCCGTTAAGCAGCCATAGTC
Source organism: Balaenoptera borealis (assembly GCF_965194805.1). Lineage (NCBI taxonomy): Eukaryota > Metazoa > Chordata > Mammalia > Artiodactyla > Balaenopteridae > Balaenoptera > Balaenoptera borealis. Next base: position 557,542 of record NW_028123754.1, read on the forward strand.
TGTTTTCTGCATGTGTGACTCTGTTCTGTTTTGTAATTCAGTTCAAGTGTAACGGTTTTTACATTCCCTCTAAAAGTGATACCTTATGAGAAGTGTCCTTTTCTGTGTGACTTATTTCACTTAGAATCGTCGTACCTAAATCCACTCATCATGCTGCTACTAACCTTATGACATTGATTTCATGGCTGAGTGATATTCCATTGTACATAAGGACCACAACTTCTTTATCCATTTTTCTCTTTCCTGGGATATTGAAGGTGGAATGAAGTGGAGGTCCTTGTCAACAGAGCAGCCCTCAACTTTGGGGTGCTTGTGTCTTGCTGATTTTTCATTTTCCCAATTTATACCCCCATGAGTGGAAGTGCCCTATGCTCTCTAAGCTGTGTTTTTTAGATGTTTCAGGACTCACCGTACACTTCTCCAGAGTGGCTGTTGGCAATTTACATCCCGCCCATCAGTGTAGCAAGGCTCCCATTTCTCCATGGCCTGTCCTGCATTTCTGGTTTTGACACTTTTTTCAGCATGGCCCTTTTGACCGATGGGAAGCAAGACTTCTCTGTAGCGCTGATTTGCCTTTCCAGGTTGCTTGGTTGGCCAAAAAGGGCGTATGCGTTTTTTCCTGAATATATTCAGGAAAAAACGCATACGCCCTTTTTGGCCAAGGGCATCATTGTCAACGTTTTGCCGCTTTTCATGTGCTTTAAAGGCGATTCGTATCTACCTCCTGAAATCTGTTTCGTGCAATTCTGCCTTGATTTCAAATCCTCTTCTTTGCCTTCCCTCAATATATTTGTGGACGAGAGTTATCATTTATAACTCTGCAGGTTTGTGAATTGCAGTGCCCTGAACCTCCATTTTACAACTCGCTTTTTTGGGAGCTGGCCGCAAAAGCGCAGGATGGCTTCAGGCCCTGTTCTGGTTCCGGGGGGCAGGCTGAGCCTGTGGTTAATTCTTCTTCCTGATGGGAAAATAGAGTTACCTGTGCCTATCCCGACACCAAGAGCTAGTCTCTCGTTGGTTCCCCGTCTTCCCGTTCATCCTCAGGACAAATTGCAACCTGTACGGAACAGGAGGTTAAAGGTGCTGATGCTCCAAGTAGGGAGATTGCTAGTAAATCGGCTGGAATGGCGAACCCGGGCACAAGGAGATGAGAAATGAGGTGCGTTTTAGAAACCTTTCCCCATCACACGGTGTACCATCTTCTGGGTTTCTCATGCATGTTTTCGATGTAGGAAGATGCCCTTGAACCTGGAGATTTGGGACCCATGCGATGGGTACCACGCAGTATTACTTTAAAGGGTCTGCGTTTGCTCACCCAACCTCACCAAACCTCTCAGCCCCAAGAGTGTCCACCCTTATGTCTCATCCAGCTGTGGGTCTAGATATGGTCAATCCAGGTTGCATCACAGCCCCTGAACTCATTGTGTAAGAATTTCTGTCTCTTTCACTGTCGTTGTTTCATGGGTTTTTCAAAGTAATTTATTTTCATAATGGGGTTTAGCTGCTTTTAACGGCTGTGTTTATGCCGCTTTACACCCACTTGACACACTAACAGAGAGATATCAATACATAGGTTTTAAGATTATTACTAGTCAGATATATTCTTGTGCGGTGAATAGGGCGTGTTGAGTCCAGTTCTCTGAGCAAGGAGTAGGTCTTGTCTACTACATATTGGGTTTATGGAACGGTATCTGAGCTAATTTGATACCCTTGTTTTATGTATCACCCCACCTCACCTTTCCCGTTAAGCAGCCATAGTCTGTTTTCTGCATGTGTGACTCTGTTCTGTTTTGTAATTCAGTTCAAGTGTAACGGTTTTTACATTCCCTCTAAAAGTGATACCTTATGAGAAGTGTCCTTTTCTGTGTGACTTATTTCACTTAGAATCGTCGTACCTAAATCCACTCATCATGCTGCTACTAACCTTATGACATTGATTTCATGGCTGAGTGATATTCCATTGTACATAAGGACCACAACTTCTTTATCCATTTTTCTCTTTCCTTGGATATTTAAGGTGGAATGAAGTGGAGGTCCTTGTCAACAGAGCAGCCCTCAACTTTGGGGTGCTTGTGTCTTGCTGATTTTTCATTTTCCCAATTTATACCCCCATGAGTGGAAGTGCCCTATGCTCTCTAAGCTGTGTTTTTCAGATGTTTCAGGACACACCGTACACTTCTCCAGAGTGGCTGTTGGCAATTTACATCCCGCCCATCAGTGTAGCAAGGCTCTCATTTCTCCATGGCCTGTCCTGCATTTCTGGTTTTGACACTTTTTTCAGCATGGCCCTTTTGACCGATGGGAAGCGAGACTTCTCTGTAGCGCTGATTTGCCTTTCCAGGTTGCTTGGTTGGCCAAAAAGGGCGTATGCGTTTTTTCCTGAATATATTCAGGAAAAAACGCATACGCCCTTTTTGGCCAAGGGCATCATTGTCAACATTTTGCCGCTTTTCATGTGCTTTAAAGGCGATTCGAATCTACCTCCTGAAATCTGTTTCGTGCAATTCTGCCTTGATTTCAAATCCTCTTCTTTGCCTTCCCTCAATATATTTGTGGATGAGAGTTATCATTTATAAGTCTGCAGGTTTGTGAATTGCAGTGCCCTGAACCTCCATTTTACAACTCGCTTTTTTGGGAGCTGGCCGCAAAAGCGCAGGATGGCTTCAGGCCCTGTTCTGGTTCCGGGGGGCAGGCTGAGCCTGTGGTTAATTCTTCTTCCTGATGGGAAAATAGAGTGACCTGTGCCTGTCCCGTCACCAAGAGCTAGTCTCTCGTTGGTTCCCCGTCTTCCCGTTCATCCTCAGGACAAATTGCAACCTGTACGGAACAGGAGGTTAAAGGTGCTGATGCTCCAAATAGGGAGATTGCTAGTAAAGTGGCTGGAATGGCGAACCCGGGCACAAGGAGATGAGAAATGAGGTGCGTTTTAGAAACCTTTCCCCATCACACGGTGTACCATCTTCTGGGTTTCTCATGCATGTTTTTGATGTAGGAAGATGCCCTTGAACCTGGAGATTTGGGACCCATGCGATGGGTACCACGCAGTATTACTTTAAAGGGTCTGCGTTTGCTCACCCAACCTCACCAAACCTCTCAGCCCCAAGAGTGTCCACCCTTATGTCTCATCCAGCTGTGGGTCTAGATATGGTCAATCCAGGTTGCATCACAGCCCCTGAACTCATTGTGTAAGAATTTCTATCTCTTTCACTGTCGTTGTTTCATGGGTTTTTCAAAGTAATTTATTTTCATAATGGGGTTTAGCTGCTTTTCACGGCTGTGTTTATGCCGCTTCACACCCACTTGACACACTAACAGAGAGATATCAATACATAGGTTTTAAGATTATTACTAGTCAGATATATTCTTGTGCGGTGAATAGGGCGTGTTGAGTCCAGTTCTCTGAGCAAGGAGTAGGTCTTGTCTACTACATATTGGGTTTATGGAACAGTATCTGAGCTAATTTGATACCCTTGTTTTATGTATCACCCCACCTCACCTTTCCCGTTAAGCAGCCATAGTCTGTTTTCTGCATGTGTGACTCTGTTCTGTTTTGTAATTCAGTTCAAGTGTAACGGTTTTTACATTCCCTCTAAAAGTGATACCTTATGAGAAGTGTCCTTTTCTGTGTGACTTATTTCACTTAGAATCGTCGTACCTAAATCCACTCATCATGCTGCTACTAACCTTATGACATTGATTTCATGGCTGAGTGATATTCCATTGTACATAAGGACCACAACTTCTTTATCCATTTTTCTCTTTCCTTGGATATTTAAGGTGGAATGAAGTGGAGGTCCTTGTCAACAGAGCAGCCCTAAACTTTGGGGTGCTTGTGTCTTGCTGATTTTTCATTTTCCCAATTTATACCCCCATGAGTGGAAGTGCCCTATGCTCTCTAAGCTGTGTTTTTCAGATGTTTCAGGACTCACCGTACACTTCTCCAGAGTGGCTGTTGGCAATTTACATCCCGCCCATCAGTGTAGCAAGGCTCCCATTTCTCCATGGCCTGTCCTGCATTTCTGGTTTTGACACTTTTTTCAGCATGGCCCTTTTGACCGATGGGAAGCGAGACTTGTTTGTAGCGCTGATTTGCCTTTCCAGGTTGCTTGGTTGGCCAAAAAGGGCGTATGCGTTTTTTCCTGAATATATTCAGGAAAAAACGCATACGCCCTTTTTGGCCAAGGGCATCATTGTCAACGTTTTGCCGCTTTTCATGTGCTTTAAAGGCGATTCGAATCTACCTCCTGAAATCTGTTTCCTGCAATTCTGCCTTGATTTCAAATCCTCTTCTTTGCCTTCCCTCAATATATTTGTGGACGAGAGTTATCATTTATAACTCTGCAGGTTTGTGAATTGCAGTGCCCTGAACCTCCATTTTACAACTCGCTTTTTTGGGAGCTGGCCGCAAAAGCGCAGGATGGCTTCAGGCCCTGTTCTGGTTCCGGGGGGCAGGCTGAGCCTGTGGTTAATTCTTCTTCCTGATGGGAAAATAGAGTTACCTGTGCCTATCCCGACACCAAGAGCTAGTCTCTCGTTGGTTCCCCGTCTTCCCGTTCATCCTCAGGACAAATTGCAACCTGTACGGAACAGGAGGTTAAAGGTGCTGATGCTCCAAGTAGGGAGATTGCTAGTAAATCGGCTGGAATGGCGAACCCGGGCACAAGGAGATGAGAAATGAGGTGCGTTTTAGAAACCTTTCCCCATCACACGGTGTACCATCTTCTGGGTTTCTCATGCATGTTTTCGATGTAGGAAGATGCCCTTGAACCTGGAGATTTGGGACCCATGCGATGGGTACCACGCAGTATTACTTTAAAGGGTCTGCGTTTGCTCACCCAACCTCACCAAACCTCTCAGCCCCAAGAGTGTCCACCCTTATGTCTCATCCAGCTGTGGGTCTAGATATGGTCAATCCAGGTTGCATCACAGCCCCTGAACTCATTGTGTAAGAATTTCTGTCTCTTTCACTGTCGTTGTTTCATGGGTTTTTCAAAGTAATTTATTTTCATAATGGGGTTTAGCTGCTTTTAACGGCTGTGTTTATGCCGCTTTACACCCACTTGACACACTAACAGAGAGATATCAATACATAGGTTTTAAGATTATTACTAGTCAGATATATTCTTGTGCGGTGAATAGGGTGTGTTGAGTCCAGTTCTCTGAGCAAGGAGTAGGTCTTGTCTACTACATATTGGGTTTATGGAACGGTATCTGAGCTAATTTGATACCCTTGTTTTATGTATCACCCCACCTCACCTTTCCCGTTAAGCAGCCATAGTCTGTTTTCTGCATGTGTGACTCTGTTCTGTTTTGTAATTCAGTTCAAGTGTAACGGTTTTTACATTCCCTCTAAAAGTGATACCTTATGAGAAGTGTCCTTTTCTGTGTGACTTATTTCACTTAGAATCGTCGTACCTAAATCCACTCATCATGCTGCTACTAACCTTATGACATTGATTTCATGGCTGAGTGATATTCCATTGTACATAAGGACCACAATTTCTTTATCCATTTTTCTCTTTCCTTGGATATTTAAGGTGGAATGAAGTGGAGGTCCTTGTCAACAGAGCAGCCCTCAACTTTGGGGTGCTTGTGTCTTGCTGATTTTTCATTTTCCCAATTTATACCCCCATGAGTGGAAGTGCCCTATGCTCTCTAAGCTGTGTTTTTCAGATGTTTCAGGACACACCGTACACTTCTCCAGAGTGGCTGTTGGCAATTTACATCCCGCCCATCAGTGTAGCAAGGCTCTCATTTCTCCATGGCCTGTCCTGCATTTCTGGTTTTGACACTTTTTTCAGCATGGCCCTTTTGACCGATGGGAAGCGAGACTTCTCTGTAGCGCTGATTTGCCTTTCCAGGTTGCTTGGTTGGCCAAAAAGGGCGTATGCGTTTTTTCCTGAATATATTCAGGAAAAAACGCATACGCCCTTTTTGGCCAAGGGCATCATTGTCAACATTTTGCCGCTTTTCATGTGCTTTAAAGGCGATTCGAATCTACCTCCTGAAATCTGTTTCGTGCAATTCTGCCTTGATTTCAAATCCTCTACTTTGCTTTCCCTCAATATATTTTTGGATGAGAGTTATCATTTATAACTCTGCAGGTTTGTGAATTGCAGTGCCCTGAACCTCCATTTTACAACTCGCTTTTTTGGGAGCTGGCCGCAAAAGCGCAGGATGGCTTCAGGCCCTGTTCTGGTTCCAGGGGGCAGGCTGAGCCTGTGGTTAATTCTTCTTCCTGATGGGAAAATAGAGTGACCTGTGCCTGTCCCGTCACCAAGAGCTAGTCTCTCGTTGGTTCCCCGTCTTCCCGTTCATCCTCAGGACAAATTGCAACCTGTACGGAACAGGAGGTTAAAGGTGCTGATGCTCCAAATAGGGAGATTGCTAGTAAAGTGGCTGGAATGGCGAACCCGGGCACAAGGAGATGAGAAATGAGGTGCGTTTTAGAAACCTTTCCCCATCACACGGTGTACCATCTTCTGGGTTTCTCATGCATGTTTTTGATGTAGGAAGATGGCCTTGAACCTGGAGATTTGGGACCCATGCGATGGGTACCACGCAGTATTACTTTAAAGGGTCTGCGTTTGCTCACCCAACCTCACCAAACCTCTCAGCCCCAAGAGTGTCCACCCTTATGTCTCATCCAGCTGTGGGTCTAGATATGGTCAATCCAGGTTGCATCACAGCCCCTGAACTCATTGTGTAAGAATTTCTATCTCTTTCACTGTCGTTGTTTCATGGGTTTTTCAAAGTAATTTATTTTCATAATGGGGTTTAGCTGCTTTTCACGGCTGTGTTTATGCCGCTTCACACCCACTTGACACACTAACAGAGAGATATCAATACATAGGTTTTAAGATTATTACTAGTCAGATATATTCTTGTGCGGTGAATAGGGCGTGTTGAGTCCAGTTCTCTGAGCAAGGAGTAGGTCTTGTCTACTACATATTGGGTTTATGGAACAGTATCTGAGCTAATTTGATACCCTTGTTTTATGTATCACCCCACCTCACCTTTCCCGTTAAGCAGCCATAGTCTGTTTTCTGCATGTGTGACTCTGTTCTGTTTTGTAATTCAGTTCAAGTGTAACGGTTTTTACATTCCCTCTAAAAGTGATACCTTATGAGAAGTGTCCTTTTCTGTGTGACTTATTTCACTTAGAATCGTCGTACCTAAATCCACTCATCATGCTGCTACTAACCTTATGACATTGATTTCATGGCTGAGTGATATTCCATTGTACATAAGGACCACAACTTCTTTATCCATTTTTCTCTTTCCTTGGATATTTAAGGTGGAATGAAGTGGAGGTCCTTGTCAACAGAGCAGCCCTAAACTTTGGGGTGCTTGTGTCTTGCTGATTTTTCATTTTCCCAATTTATACCCCCATGAGTGGAAGTGCCCTATGCTCTCTAAGCTGTGTTTTTCAGATGTTTCAGGACTCACCGTACACTTCTCCAGAGTGGCTGTTGGCAATTTACATCCCGCCCATCAGTGTAGCAAGGCTCCCATTTCTCCATGGCCTGTCCTGCATTTCTGGTTTTGACACTTTTTTCAGCATGGCCCTTTTGACCGATGGGAAGCGAGACTTGTTTGTAGCGCTGATTTGCCTTTCCAGGTTGCTTGGTTGGCCAAAAAGGGCGTATGCGTTTTTTCCTGAATATATTCAGGAAAAAACGCATACGCCCTTTTTGGCCAAGGGCATCATTGTCAACGTTTTGCAGCTTTTCATGTGCTTTAAAGGCGATTCGAATCTACCTCCTGAAATCTGTTTCCTGCAATTCTGCCTTGATTTCAAATCCTCTTCTTTGCCTTCCCTCAATATATTTGTGGATGAGAGTTATCATTTATAACTCTGCAGGTTTGTGAATTGCAGTGCCCTGAACCTCCATTTTACAACTCGCTTTTTTGGGAGCTGGCCGCAAAAGCGCAGGATGGCTTCAGGCCCTGTTCTGGTTCCGGGGGGCAGGCTGAGCCTGTGGTTAATTCTTCTTCCTGATGGGAAAATAGAGTGACCTGTGCCTGTCCCGACACCAAGAGCTAGTCTCTCGTTGGTTCCCCGTCTTCCCGTTCATCCTCAGGACAAATTGCAACCTGTACGGAACAGGAGGTTAAAGGTGCTGATTTTCCAAGTAGGGAGATTGCTAGTAAAGCGGCTGGAATGGCGAACCCGGGCACAAGGAGATGAGAAATGAGGTGCGTTTTAGAAACCTTTCCCCATCACACGGTGTACCATCTTCTGGGTTTCTCATGCATGTTTTTAATGTAGGAAGATGCCCTTGAACCTGGAGATTTGGGACCCATGCGATGGGTACCACGCAGTATTACTTTAAAGGGTCTGCGTTTGCTCACCCAACCTCACCAAACCTCTCAGCCCCAAGAGTGTCCACCCTTATGTCTCATCCAGCTGTGGGTCTAGATATGGTCAATCCAGGTTGCATCACAGCCCCTGAACTCATTGTGTAAGAATTTCTATCTCTTTCACTGTCGTTGTTTCATGGGTTTTTCAAAGTAATTTATTTTCATAATGGGGTTTAGCTGCTTTTCACGGCTGTGTTTATGCCGCTTCACACCCACTTGACACACTAACAGAGAGATATCAATACATAGGTTTTAAAATTATTACTAGTCAGATATATTCTTGTGCGGTGAATAGGGCGTGTTGAGTCCAGTTCTCTGAGCAAGGAGTAGGTCTTGTCTACTACATATTGGGTTTATGGAACAGTATCTGAGCTAATTTGATACCCTTGTTTTATGTATCACCCCACCTCACCTTTCCCGTTAAGCAGCCATAGTCTGTTTTCTGCATGTGTGACTCTGTTCTGTTTTGTAATTCAGTTCAAGTGTAACGGTTTTTACATTCCCTCTAAAAGTGATACCTTATGAGAAGTGTCCTTTTCTGTGTGACTTATTTCACTTAGAATCGTCGTACCTAAATCCACTCATCATGCTGCTACTAACCTTATGACATTGATTTCATGGCTGAGTGATATTCCATTGTACATAAGGACCACAACTTCTTTATCCATTTTTCTCTTTCCTTGGATATTTAAGGTGGAATGAAGTGGAGGTCCTTGTCAACAGAGCAGCCCTAAACTTTGGGGTGCTTGTGTCTTGCTGATTTTTCATTTTCCCAATTTATACCCCCATGAGTGGAAGTGCCCTATGCTCTCTAAGCTGTGTTTTTCAGATGTTTCAGGACTCACCGTACACTTCTCCAGAGTGGCTGTTGGCAATTTACATCCCGCCCATCAGTGTAGCAAGGCTCCCATTTCTCCATGACCTGTCCTGCATTTCTGGTTTTGACACTTTTTTCAGCATGGCCCTTTTGACCGATGGGAAGCGAGACTTGTTTGTAGCGCTGATTTGCCTTTCCAGGTTGCTTGGTTGGCCAAAAAGGGCGTATGCGTTTTTTCCTGAATATATTCAGGAAAAAACGCATACGCCCTTTTTGGCCAAGGGCATCATTGTCAACGTTTTGCCGCTTTTCATGTGCTTTAAAGGCGATTCGAATCTACCTCCTGAAATCTGTTTCCTGCAATTCTGCCTTGATTTCAAATCCTCTTCTTTGCCTTCCCTCAATATATTTGTGGACGAGAGTTATCATTTATAACTCTGCAGGTTTGTGAATTGCTGTGCCCTGGACCTCCATTTTACAACTCGCTTTTTTGGGAGCTGGCCGCAAAAGCGCAGGATGGCTTCAGGCCCTGTTCTGGTTCCGGGGGGCAGGCTGAGCCTGTGGTTAATTCTTCTTCCTGATGGGAAAATAGAGTGACCTGTGCCTGTCCCAACACCAAGAGCTAGTCTCTCGTTGGTTCCCCGTCTTCCCGTTCATCCTCAGGACAAATTGCAACCTGTACGGAACAGGAGGTTAAAGGTGCTGATTTTCCAAGTAGGGAGATTGCTAGTAAAGCGGCTGGAATGGCGAACCCGGGCACAAGGAGATGAGAAATGAGGTGCGTTTTAGAAACCTTTCCCCATCACACGGTATACTATCTTCTGGGTTTCTCATGCATGTTTTCAATGTAGGAAGATGCCCTTGAAGCTGGAGATTTGGGACCCATTCGATGGGTACCACGCAGTATTACTTTAAAGGGTCTGTGTTTGCTCACCCAACCTCACCAAACCTCTCAGCCCCAAGAGTGTCCACCCTTATGTCTCATCCAGCTGTGGGTCTAGATATGGTCAATCCAGGTTGCATCACAGCCCCTGAACGCATTGTGTAAGAATTTCTGTCTCTTTCACTGTCGTTGTTTCATGGGTTTTTCAAAGTAATTTATTTTCATAATGGGGTTTAGCTGCTTTTCACTGCTGTGTTTATGCCGCTTTACACCCACTTGACACACTAACAGAGAGATATCAATACATAGGTTTTAAGATTATTACTAGTCAGATATATTCTTGTGCGGTGAATAGGGCGTGTTGAGTCCAGTTCTCTGAGCAAGGAGTAGGTCTTGTCTATTACATATTGGGTTTATGGAACGGTATCTGAGCTAATTTGATACCCTTGTTTTATGTATCACCCCACCTCACCTTTCCCGTTAAGCAGCCATAGTCTGTTTTCTGCATGTGTGACTCTGTTCTGTTTTGTAATTCAGTTCAAGTGTAACGGTTTTTACATTCCCTCTAAAAGTGATACCTTATGAGAAGTGTCCTTTTCTGTGTGACTTATTTCACTTAGAATCGTCGTACCTAAATCCACTCATCATGCTGCTACTAACCTTATGACATTGATTTCATGGCTGAGTGATATTCCATTGTACATAAGGACCACAACTTCTTTATCCATTTTTCTCTTTCCTGGGATATTGAAGGTGGAATGAAGTGGAGGTCCTTGTCAACAGAGCAGCCCTCAACTTTGGGGTGCTTGTGTCTTGCTGATTTTTCATTTTCCCAATTTATACCCCCATGAGTGGAAGTGCCCTATGCTCTCTAAGCTGTGTTTTTTAGATGTTTCAGGACTCACCGTACACTTCTCCAGAGTGGCTGTTGGCAATTTACATCCCGCCCATCAGTGTAGCAAGGCTCCCATTTCTCCATGGCCTGTCCTGCATTTCTGGTTTTGACACTTTTTTCAGCATGGCCCTTTTGACCGATGGGAAGCAAGACTTCTCTGTAGCGCTGATTTGCCTTTCCAGGTTGCTTGGTTGGCCAAAAAGGGCGTATGCGTTTTTTCCTGAATATATTCAGGAAAAAACGCATACGCCCTTTTTGGCCAAGGGCATCATTGTCAACGTTTTGCCGCTTTTCATGTGCTTTAAAGGCGATTCGTATCTACCTCCTGAAATCTGTTTCGTGCAATTCTGCCTTGATTTCAAATCCTCTTCTTTGCCTTCCCTCAATATATTTGTGGACGAGAGTTATCATTTATAACTCTGCAGGTTTGTGAATTGCAGTGCCCTGAACCTCCATTTTACAACTCGCTTTTTTGGGAGCTGGCCGCAAAAGCGCAGGATGGCTTCAGGCCCTGTTCTGGTTCCGGGGGGCAGGCTGAGCCTGTGGTTAATTCTTCTTCCTGATGGGAAAATAGAGTTACCTGTGCCTATCCCGACACCAAGAGCTAGTCTCTCGTTGGTTCCCCGTCTTCCCGTTCATCCTCAGGACAAATTGCAACCTGTACGGAACAGGAGGTTAAAGGTGCTGATGCTCCAAGTAGGGAGATTGCTAGTAAATCGGCTGGAATGGCGAACCCGGGCACAAGGAGATGAGAAATGAGGTGCGTTTTAGAAACCTTTCCCCATCACACGGTGTACCATCTTCTGGGTTTCTCATGCATGTTTTCGATGTAGGAAGATGCCCTTGAACCTGGAGATTTGGGACCCATGCGATGGGTACCACGCAGTATTACTTTAAAGGGTCTGCGTTTGCTCACCCAACCTCACCAAACCTCTCAGCCCCAAGAGTGTCCACCCTTATGTCTCATCCAGCTGTGGGTCTAGATATGGTCAATCCAGGTTGCATCACAGCCCCTGAACTCATTGTGTAAGAATTTCTGTCTCTTTCACTGTCGTTGTTTCATGGGTTTTTCAAAGTAATTTATTTTCATAATGGGGTTTAGCTGCTTTTAACGGCTGTGTTTATGCCGCTTTACACCCACTTGACACACTAACAGAGAGATATCAATACATAGGTTTTAAGATTATTACTAGTCAGATATATTCTTGTGCGGTGAATAGGGCGTGTTGAGTCCAGTTCTCTGAGCAAGGAGTAGGTCTTGTCTACTACATATTGGGTTTATGGAACGGTATCTGAGCTAATTTGATACCCTTGTTTTATGTATCACCCCACCTCACCTTTCCCGTTAAGCAGCCATAGTCTGTTTTCTGCATGTGTGACTCTGTTCTGTTTTGTAATTCAGTTCAAGTGTAACGGTTTTTACATTCCCTCTAAAAGTGATACCTTATGAGAAGTGTCCTTTTCTGTGTGACTTATTTCACTTAGAATCGTCGTACCTAAATCCACTCATCATGCTGCTACTAACCTTATGACATTGATTTCATGGCTGAGTGATATTCCATTGTACATAAGGACCACAACTTCTTTATCCATTTTTCTCTTTCCTTGGATATTTAAGGTGGAATGAAGTGGAGGTCCTTGTCAACAGAGCAGCCCTCAACTTTGGGGTGCTTGTGTCTTGCTGATTTTTCATTTTCCCAATTTATACCCCCATGAGTGGAAGTGCCCTATGCTCTCTAAGCTGTGTTTTTCAGATGTTTCAGGACACACCGTACACTTCTCCAGAGTGGCTGTTGGCAATTTACATCCCGCCCATCAGTGTAGCAAGGCTCCCATTTCTCCATGGCCTGTCCTGCATTTCTGGTTTTGACACTTTTTTCAGCATGGCCCTTTTGACCGATGGGAAGCGAGACTTGTTTGTAGCGCTGATTTGCCTTTCCAGGTTGCTTGGTTGGCCAAAAAGGGCGTATGCGTTTTTTCCTGAATATATTCAGGAAAAAACGCATACGCCCTTTTTGGCCAAGGGCATCATTGTCAACGTTTTGCAGCTTTTCATGTGCTTTAAAGGCGATTCGAATCTACCTCCTGAAATCTGTTTCCTGCAATTCTGCCTTGATTTCAAATCCTCTTCTTTGCCTTCCCTCAATATATTTGTGGATGAGAGTTATCATTTATAACTCTGCAGGTTTGTGAATTGCAGTGCCCTGAACCTCCATTTTACAACTCGCTTTTTTGGGAGCTGGCCGCAAAAGCGCAGGATGGCTTCAGGCCCTGTTCTGGTTCCGGGGGGCAGGCTGAGCCTGTGGTTAATTCTTCTTCCTGATGGGAAAATAGAGTGACCTGTGCCTGTCCCGACACCAAGAGCTAGTCTCTCGTTGGTTCCCCGTCTTCCCGTTCATCCTCAGGACAAATTGCAACCTGTACGGAACAGGAGGTTAAAGGTGCTGATTTTCCAAGTAGGGAGATTGCTAGTAAAGCGGCTGGAATGGCGAACCCGGGCACAAGGAGATGAGAAATGAGGTGCGTTTTAGAAACCTTTCCCCATCACACGGTGTACCATCTTCTGGGTTTCTCATGCATGTTTTTAATGTAGGAAGATGCCCTTGAACCTGGAGATTTGGGACCCATGCGATGGGTACCACGCAGTATTACTTTAAAGGGTCTGCGTTTGCTCACCCAACCTCACCAAACCTCTCAGCCCCAAGAGTGTCCACCCTTATGTCTCATCCAGCTGTGGGTCTAGATATGGTCAATCCAGGTTGCATCACAGCCCCTGAACTCATTGTGTAAGAATTTCTATCTCTTTCACTGTCGTTGTTTCATGGGTTTTTCAAAGTAATTTATTTTCATAATGGGGTTTAGCTGCTTTTCACGGCTGTGTTTATGCCGCTTCACACCCACTTGACACACTAACAGAGAGATATCAATACATAGGTTTTAAAATTATTACTAGTCAGATATATTCTTGTGCGGTGAATAGGGCGTGTTGAGTCCAGTTCTCTGAGCAAGGAGTAGGTCTTGTCTACTACATATTGGGTTTATGGAACAGTATCTGAGCTAATTTGATACCCTTGTTTTATGTATCACCCCACCTCACCTTTCCCGTTAAGCAGCCATAGTCTGTTTTCTGCATGTGTGACTCTGTTCTGTTTTGTAATTCAGTTCAAGTGTAACGGTTTTTACATTCCCTCTAAAAGTGATACCTTATGAGAAGTGTCCTTTTCTGTGTGACTTATTTCACTTAGAATCGTCGTACCTAAATCCACTCATCATGCTGCTACTAACCTTATGACATTGATTTCATGGCTGAGTGATATTCCATTGTACATAAGGACCACAACTTCTTTATCCATTTTTCTCTTTCCTTGGATATTTAAGGTGGAATGAAGTGGAGGTCCTTGTCAACAGAGCAGCCCTAAACTTTGGGGTGCTTGTGTCTTGCTGATTTTTCATTTTCCCAATTTATACCCCCATGAGTGGAAGTGCCCTATGCTCTCTAAGCTGTGTTTTTCAGATGTTTCAGGACTCACCGTACACTTCTCCAGAGTGGCTGTTGGCAATTTACATCCCGCCCATCAGTGTAGCAAGGCTCCCATTTCTCCATGACCTGTCCTGCATTTCTGGTTTTGACACTTTTTTCAGCATGGCCCTTTTGACCGATGGGAAGCGAGACTTGTTTGTAGCGCTGATTTGCCTTTCCAGGTTGCTTGGTTGGCCAAAAAGGGCGTATGCGTTTTTTCCTGAATATATTCAGGAAAAAACGCATACGCCCTTTTTGGCCAAGGGCATCATTGTCAACGTTTTGCCGCTTTTCATGTGCTTTAAAGGCGATTCGAATCTACCTCCTGAAATCTGTTTCCTGCAATTCTGCCTTGATTTCAAATCCTCTTCTTTGCCTTCCCTCAATATATTTGTGGACGAGAGTTATCATTTATAACTCTGCAGGTTTGTGAATTGCTGTGCCCTGGACCTCCATTTTACAACTCGCTTTTTTGGGAGCTGGCCGCAAAAGCGCAGGATGGCTTCAGGCCCTGTTCTGGTTCCGGGGGGCAGGCTGAGCCTGTGGTTAATTCTTCTTCCTGATGGGAAAATAGAGTGACCTGTGCCTGTCCCAACACCAAGAGCTAGTCTCTCGTTGGTTCCCCGTCTTCCCGTTCATCCTCAGGACAAATTGCAACCTGTACGGAACAGGAGGTTAAAGGTGCTGATTTTCCAAGTAGGGAGATTGCTAGTAAAGCGGCTGGAATGGCGAACCCGGGCACAAGGAGATGAGAAATGAGGTGCGTTTTAGAAACCTTTCCCCATCACACGGTATACTATCTTCTGGGTTTCTCATGCATGTTTTCAATGTAGGAAGATGCCCTTGAAGCTGGAGATTTGGGACCCATTCGATGGGTACCACGCAGTATTACTTTAAAGGGTCTGTGTTTGCTCACCCAACCTCACCAAACCTCTCAGCCCCAAGAGTGTCCACCCTTATGTCTCATCCAGCTGTGGGTCTAGATATGGTCAATCCAGGTTGCATCACAGCCCCTGAACGCATTGTGTAAGAATTTCTGTCTCTTTCACTGTCGTTGTTTCATGGGTTTTTCAAAGTAATTTATTTTCATAATGGGGTTTAGCTGCTTTTCACTGCTGTGTTTATGCCGCTTTACACCCACTTGACACACTAACAGAGAGATATCAATACATAGGTTTTAAGATTATTACTAGTCAGATATATTCTTGTGCGGTGAATAGGGCGTGTTGAGTCCAGTTCTCTGAGCAAGGAGTAGGTCTTGTCTATTACATATTGGGTTTATGGAACGGTATCTGAGCTAATTTGATACCCTTGTTTTATGTATCACCCCACCTCACCTTTCCCGTTAAGCAGCCATAGTCTGTTTTCTGCATGTGTGACTCTGTTCTGTTTTGTAATTCAGTTCAAGTGTAACGGTTTTTACATTCCCTCTAAAAGTGATACCTTATGAGAAGTGTCCTTTTCTGTGTGACTTATTTCACTTAGAATCGTCGTACCTAAATCCACTCATCATGCTGCTACTAACCTTATGACATTGATTTCATGGCTGAGTGATATTCCATTGTACATAAGGACCACAACTTCTTTATCCATTTTTCTCTTTCCTGGGATATTGAAGGTGGAATGAAGTGGAGGTCCTTGTCAACAGAGCAGCCCTCAACTTTGGGGTGCTTGTGTCTTGCTGATTTTTCATTTTCCCAATTTATACCCCCATGAGTGGAAGTGCCCTATGCTCTCTAAGCTGTGTTTTTTAGATGTTTCAGGACTCACCGTACACTTCTCCAGAGTGGCTGTTGGCAATTTACATCCCGCCCATCAGTGTAGCAAGGCTCCCATTTCTCCATGGCCTGTCCTGCATTTCTGGTTTTGACACTTTTTTCAGCATGGCCCTTTTGACCGATGGGAAGCAAGACTTCTCTGTAGCGCTGATTTGCCTTTCCAGGTTGCTTGGTTGGCCAAAAAGGGCGTATGCGTTTTTTCCTGAATATATTCAGGAAAAAACGCATACGCACTTTTTGGCCAAGGGCATCATTGTCAACGTTTTGCCGCTTTTCATGTGCTTTAAAGGCGATTCGTATCTACCTCCTGAAATCTGTTTCGTGCAATTCTGCCTTGATTTCAAATCCTCTTCTTTGCCTTCCCTCAATATATTTGTGGACGAGAGTTATCATTTATAACTCTGCAGGTTTGTGAATTGCAGTGCCCTGAACCTCCATTTTACAACTCGCTTTTTTGGGAGCTGGCCGCAAAAGCGCAGGATGGCTTCAGGCCCTGTTCTGGTTCCGGGGGGCAGGCTGAGCCTGTGGTTAATTCTTCTTCCTGATGGGAAAATAGAGTTACCTGTGCCTATCCCGACACCAAGAGCTAGTCTCTCGTTGGTTCCCCGTCTTCCCGTTCATCCTCAGGACAAATTGCAACCTGTACGGAACAGCAGGTTAAAGGTGCTGATGCTCCAAGTAGGGAGATTGCTAGTAAATCGGCTGGAATGGCGAACCCGGGCACAAGGAGATGAGAAATGAGGTGCGTTTTAGAAACCTTTCCCCATCACACGGTGTACCATCTTCTGGGTTTCTCATGCATGTTTTCGATGTAGGAAGATGCCCTTGAACCTGGAGATTTGGGACCCATGCGATGGGTACCACGCAGTATTACTTTAAAGGGTCTGCGTTTGCTCACCCAACCTCACCAAACCTCTCAGCCCCAAGAGTGTCCACCCTTATGTCTCATCCAGCTGTGGGTCTAGATATGGTCAATCCAGGTTGCATCACAGCCCCTGAACTCATTGTGTAAGAATTTCTATCTCTTTCACTGTCGTTGTTTCATGGGTTTTTCAAAGTAATTTATTTTCATAATGGGGTTTAGCTGCTTTTCACGGCTGTGTTTATGCCGCTTCACACCCACTTGACACACTAACAGAGAGATATCAATACATAGGTTTTAAGATTATTACTAGTCAGATATATTCTTGTGCGGTGAATAGGGCGTGTTGAGTCCAGTTCTCTGAGCAAGGAGTAGGTCTTGTCTACTACATATTGGGTTTATGGAACAGTATCTGAGCTAATTTGATACCCTTGTTTTATGTATCACCCCACCTCACCTTTCCCGTTAAGCAGCCATAGTCTGTTTTCTGCATGTGTGACTCTGTTCTGTTTTGTAATTCAGTTCAAGTGTAACGGTTTTTACATTCCCTCTAAAAGTGATACCTTATGAGAAGTGTCCTTTTCTGTGTGACTTATTTCACTTAGAATCGTCGTACCTAAATCCACTCATCATGCTGCTACTAACCTTATGACATTGATTTCATGGCTGAGTGATATTCCATTGTACATAAGGACCACAACTTCTTTATCCATTTTTCTCTTTCCTTGGATATTTAAGGTGGAATGAAGTGGAGGTCCTTGTCAACAGAGCAGCCCTCAACTTTGGGGTGCTTGTGTCTTGCTGATTTTTCATTTTCCCAATTTATACCCCCATGAGTGGAAGTGCCCTATGCTCTCTAAGCTGTGTTTTTCAGATGTTTCAGGACTCACCGTACACTTCTCCAGAGTGGCTGTTGGCAATTTACATCCCGCCCATCAGTGTAGCAAGGCTCCCATTTCTCCATGGCCTGTCCTGCATTTCTGGTTTTGACACTTTTTTCAGCATGGCCCTTTTGACCGATGGGAAGCGAGACTTGTTTGTAGCGCTGATTTGCCTTTCCAGGTTGCTTGGTTGGCCAAAAAGGGCGTATGCGTTTTTTCCTGAATATATTCAGGAAAAAACGCATACGCCCTTTTTGGCCAAGGGCATCATTGTCAACGTTTTGCCGCTTTTCATGTGCTTTAAAGGCGATTCGAATCTACCTCCTGAAATCTGTTTCCTGCAATTCTGCCTTGATTTCAAATCCTCTTCTTTGCCTTCCCTCAATATATTTGTGGATGAGAGTTATCATTTATAACTCTGCAGGTTTGTGAATTGCAGTGCCCTGAACCTCCATTTTACAACTCGCTTTTTTGGGAGCTGGCCGCAAAAGCGCAGGATGGCTTCAGGCCCTGTTCTGGTTCCGGGGGGCAGGCTGAGCCTGTGGTTAATTCTTCTTCCTGATGGGAAAATAGAGTGACCTGTGCCTGTCCCGACACCAAGAGCTAGTCTCTCGTTGGTTCCCCGTCTTCCCGTTCATCCTCAGGACAAATTGCAACCTGTACGGAACAGGAGCTTAAAGGTGCTGATGCTCCAAGTAGGGAGATTGCTAGTAAAGTGGCTGGAATGGCGAACCCGGGCACAAGGAGATGAGAAATGAGGTGCGTTTTAGAAACCTTTCCCCATCACACGGTGTACCATCTTCTGGGTTTCTCATGCATGTTTTTGATGTAGGAAGATGCCCTTGAACCTGGAGATTTGGGACCCATGCAATGGGTACCACGCAGTATTACTTTAAAGGGTCTGCGTTTGCTCACCCAACCTCACCAAACCTCTCAGCCCCAAGAGTGTCCACCCTTATGTCTCATCCAGCTGTGGGTCTAGATATGGTCAATCCAGGTTGCATCACAGCCCCTGAACTCATTGTGTAAGAATTTCTATCTCTTTCACTGTCGTTGTTTCATGGGTTTTTCAAAGTAATTTATTTTCATAATGGGGTTTAGCTGCTTTTCACGGCTGTGTTTATGCCGCTTCACACCCACTTGACACACTAACAGAGAGATATCAATACATAGGTTTTAAGATTATTACTAGTCAGATATATTCTTGTGCGGTGAATAGGGCGTGTTGAGTCCAGTTCTCTGAGCAAGGAGTAGGTCTTGTCTACTACATATTGGGTTTATGGAACAGTATCTGAGCTAATTTGATACCCTTGTTTTATGTATCACCCCACCTCACCTTTCCCGTTAAGCAGCCATAGTCTGTTTTCTGCATGTGTGACTCTGTTCTGTTTTGTAATTCAGTTCAAGTGTAACGGTTTTTACATTCCCTCTAAAAGTGATACCTTATGAGAAGTGTCCTTTTCTGTGTGACTTATTTCACTTAGAATCGTCGTACCTAAATCCACTCATCATGCTGCTACTAACCTTATGACATTGATTTCATGGCTGAGTGATATTCCATTGTACATAAGGACCACAACTTCTTTATCCATTTTTCTCTTTCCTTGGATATTTAAGGTGGAATGAAGTGGAGGTCCTTGTCAACAGAGCAGCCCTAAACTTTGGGGTGCTTGTGTCTTGCTGATTTTTCATTTTCCCAATTTATACCCCCATGAGTGGAAGTGCCCTATGCTCTCTAAGCTGTGTTTTTCAGATGTTTCAGGACTCACCGGACACTTCTCCAGAGTGGCTGTTGGCAATTTACATCCCGCCCATCAGTGTAGCAAGGCTCCCATTTCTCCATGGCCTGTCCTGCATTTCTGGTTTTGACACTTTTTTCAGCATGGCCCTTTTGACCGATGGGAAGCGAGACTTGTTTGTAGCGCTGATTTGCCTTTCCAGGTTGCTTGGTTGGCCAAAAAGGGCGTATGCGTTTTTTCCTGAATATATTCAGGAAAAAACGCATACGCCCTTTTTGGCCAAGGGCATCATTGTCAACGTTTTGCCGCTTTTCATGTGCTTTAAAGGCGATTCGAATCTACCTCCTGAAATCTGTTTCCTGCAATTCTGCCTTGATTTCAAATCCTCTTCTTTGCCTTCCCTCAATATATTTGTGGATGAGAGTTATCATTTATAACTCTGCAGGTTTGTGAATTGCAGTGCCCTGAACCTCCATTTTACAACTCGCTTTTTTGGGAGCTGGCCGCAAAAGCGCAGGATGGCTTCAGGCCCTGTTCTGGTTCCGGGGGGCAGGCTGAGCCTGTGGTTAATTCTTCTTCCTGATGGGAAAATAGAGTGACCTGTGCCTGTCCCGACACCAAGAGCTAGTCTCTCGTTGGTTCCCCGTCTTCCCGTTCATCCTCAGGACAAATTGCAACCTGTACGGAACAGGAGGTTAAAGGTGCTGATGCTCCAAGTAGGGAGATTGCTAGTAAAGTGGCTGGAATGGCGAACCCGGGCACAAGGAGATGAGAAATGAGGTGCGTTTTAGAAACCTTTCCCCATCACACGGTGTACCATCTTCTGGGTTTCTCATGCATGTTTTTGATGTAGGAAGATGCCCTTGAACCTGGAGATTTGGGACCCATGCGATGGGTACCACGCAGTATTACTTTAAAGGGTCTGCGTTTGCTCACCCAACCTCACCAAACCTCTCAGCCCCAAGAGTGTCCACCCTTATGTCTCATCCAGCTGTGGGTCTAGATATGGTCAATCCAGGTTGCATCACAGCCCCTGAACTCATTGTGTAAGAATTTCTATCTCTTTCACTGTCGTTGTTTCATGGGTTTTTCAAAGTAATTTATTTTCATAATGGGGTTTAGCTGCTTTTCACGGCTGTGTTTATGCCGCTTCACACCCACTTGACACACTAACAGAGAGATATCAATACATAGGTTTTAAGATTATTACTAGTCAGATATATTCTTGTGCGGTGAATAGGGCGTGTTGAGTCCAGTTCTCTGAGCAAGGAGTAGGTCTTGTCTACTACATATTGGGTTTATGGAACAGTATCTGAGCTAATTTGATACCCTTGTTTTATGTATCACCCCACCTCACCTTTCCCGTTAAGCAGCCATAGTCTGTTTTCTGCATGTGTGACTCTGTTCTGTTTTGTAATTCAGTTCAAGTGTAACGGTTTTTACATTCCCTCTATCAGTGATACCTTATGAGAAGTGTCCTTTTCTGTGTGACTTATTTCACTTAGAATCGTCGTACCTAAATCCACTCATCATGCTGCTACTAGCCTTATGACATTGATTTCATGGCTGAGTGATATTCCATTGTACATAAGGACCACAACTTCTTTATCCATTTTTCTCTTTCCT
Source organism: Balaenoptera borealis (assembly GCF_965194805.1). NCBI lineage: Eukaryota > Metazoa > Chordata > Mammalia > Artiodactyla > Balaenopteridae > Balaenoptera > Balaenoptera borealis. The sequence continues at coordinate 578,907 of NW_028123754.1, forward strand.
TGGATATTTAAGGTGGAATGAAGTGGAGGTCCTTGTCAACAGAGCAGCCCTAAACTTTGGGGTGCTTGTGTCTTGCTGATTTTTCATTTTCCCAATTTATACCCCCATGAGTGGAAGTGCCCTATGCTCTCTAAGCTGTGTTTTTCAGATGTTTCAGGACTCACCGTACACTTCTCCAGAGAGGCTGTTGGCAATTTACATCCCGCCCATCAGTGTAGCAAGGCTCCCATTTCTCCATGGCCTGTCCTGCATTTCTGGTTTTGACACTTTTTTCAGCATGGCCCTTTTGACCGATGGGAAGCGAGACTTCTTTGTAGTGCTGATTTGCCTTTCCAGGTTGCTTGGTTGGCCAAAAAGGGCATATGCGTTTTTTCCTGAATATATTCAGGAAAAAACGCATACGCCCTTTTTGGCCAAGGGCATCATTGTCAACGTTTTGCCGCTTTTCATGTGCTTTAAAGGCGATTCGAATCTACCTCCTGAAATCTGTTTCCTGCAATTCTGCCTTGATTTCAAATCCTCTTCTTTGCCTTCCCTCAATATATTTGTGGACGAGAGTTATCATTTATAACTCTGCAGGTTTGTGAATTGCAGTGCCCTGGACCTCCATTTTACAACTCGCTTTTTTGGGAGCTGGCCGCAAAAGCGCAGGATGGCTTCAGGCCCTGTTCTGGTTCCGGGGGGCAGGCTGAGCCTGTGGTTAATTCTTCTTCCTGATGGGAAAATAGAGTGACCTGTGCCTGTCCCAACACCAAGAGCTAGTCTCTCGTTGGTTCCCCGTCTTCCCGTTCATCCTCAGGACAAATTGCAACCTGTACGGAACAGGAGGTTAAAGGTGCTGATTTTCCAAGTAGGGAGATTGCTAGTAAAGCGGCTGGAATGGCGAACCCGGGCACAAGGAGATGAGAAATGAGGTGCGTTTTAGAAACCTTTCCCCATCACACGGTGTACCATCTTCTGGGTTTCTCATGCATGTTTTTGATGTAGGAAGATGCCCTTGAACCTGGAGATTTGGGACCCATGCAATGGGTACCACGCAGTATTACTTTAAAGGGTCTGCGTTTGCTCACCCAACCTCACCAAACCTCTCAGCCCCAAGAGTGTCCACCCTTATGTCTCATCCAGCTGTGGGTCTAGATATGGTCAATCCAGGTTGCATCACAGCCCCTGAACTCATTGTGTTAGAATTTCTATCTCTTTCACTGTCGTTGTTTCATGGGTTTTTCAAAGTAATTTATTTTCATAATGGGGTTTAGCTGCTTTTCACGGCTGTGTTTATGCCGCTTCACACCCACTTGACACACTAACAGAGAGATATCAATACATAGGTTTTAAGATTATTACTAGTCAGATATATTCTTGTGCGGTGAATAGGGCGTGTTGAGTCCAGTTCTCTGAGCAAGGAGTAGGTCTTGTCTACTACATATTGGGTTTATGGAACAGTATCTGAGCTAATTTGATACCCTTGTTTTATGTATCACCCCACCTCACCTTTCCCGTTAAGCAGCCATAGTCTGTTTTCTGCATGTGTGACTCTGTTCTGTTTTGTAATTCAGTTCAAGTGTAACGGTTTTTACATTCCCTCTAAAAGTGATACCTTATGAGAAGTGTCCTTTTCTGTGTGACTTATTTCACTTAGAATCGTCGTACCTAAATCCACTCATCATGCTGCTACTAACCTTATGACATTGATTTCATGGCTGAGTGATATTCCATTGTACATAAGGACCACAACTTCTTTATCCATTTTTCTCTTTCCTGGGATATTGAAGGTGGAATGAAGTGGAGGTCCTTGTCAACAGAGCAGCCCTCAACTTTGGGGTGCTTGTGTCTTGCTGATTTTTCATTTTCCCAATTTATACCCCCATGAGTGGAAGTGCCCTATGCTCTCTAAGCTGTGTTTTTCAGATGTTTCAGGACTCACCGTACACTTCTCCAGAGTGGCTGTTGGCAATTTACATCCCGCCCATCAGTGTAGCAAGGCTCCCATTTCTCCATGGCCTGTCCTGCATTTCTGGTTTTGACACTTTTTTCAGCATGGCCCTTTTGACCGATGGGAAGCGAGACCTGTTTGTAGCGCTGATTTGCCTTTCCAGGTTGCTTGGTTGGCCAAAAAGGGCGTATGCGTTTTTTCCTGAATATATTCAGGAAAAAACGCATACGCCCTTTTTGGCCAAGGGCATCATTGTCAACGTTTTGCCGCTTTTCATGTGCTTTAAAGGCGATTCGAATCTACCTCCTGAAATCTGTTTCCTGCAATTCTGCCTTGATTTCAAATCCTCTTCTTTGCCTTCCCTCAATATATTTGTGGATGAGAGTTATCATTTATAACTCTGCAGGTTTGTGAATTGCAGTGCCCTGAACCTCCATTTTACAACTCGCTTTTTTGGGAGCTGGCCGCAAAAGCGCAGGATGGCTTCAGGCCCTGTTCTGGTTCCGGGGGGCAGGCTGAGCCTGTGGTTAATTCTTCTTCCTGATGGGAAAATAGAGTGACCTGTGCCTGTCCCGACACCAAGAGCTAGTCTCTCGTTGGTTCCCCGTCTTCCCGTTCATCCTCAGGACAAATTGCAACCTGTACGGAACAGGAGGTTAAAGGTGCTGATGCTCCAAGTAGGGAGATTGCTAGTAAAGTGGCTGGAATGGCGAACCCGGGCACAAGGAGATGAGAAATGAGGTGCGTTTTAGAAACCTTTCCCCATCACACGGTGTACCATCTTCTGGGTTTGTCATGCATGTTTTTGATGTAGGAAGATGCCCTTGAACCTGGAGATTTGGGACCCATGCGATGGGTACCACGCAGTATTACTTTAAAGGGTCTGCGTTTGCTCACCCAACCTCACCAAACCTCTCAGCCCCAAGAGTGTCCACCCTTATGTCTCATCCAGCTGTGGGTCTAGATATGGTCAATCCAGGTTGCATGACAGCCCCTGAACTCATTGTGTAAGAATTTCTATCTCTTTCACTGTCGTTGTTTCATGGGTTTTTCAAAGTAATTTATTTTCATAATGGGGTTTAGCTGCTTTTCACGGCTGTGTTTATGCCGCTTCACACCCACTTGACACACTAACAGAGAGATATCAATACATAGGTTTTAAGATTATTACTAGTCAGATATATTCTTGTGCGGTGAATAGGGCGTGTTGAGTCCAGTTCTCTGAGCAAGGAGTAGGTCTTGTCTACTACATATTGGGTTTATGGAACAGTATCTGAGCTAATTTGATACCCTTGTTTTATGTATCACCCCACCTCACCTTTCCCGTTAAGCAGCCATAGTCTGTTTTCTGCATGTGTGACTCTGTTCTGTTTTGTAATTCAGTTCAAGTGTAACGGTTTTTACATTCCCTCTATCAGTGATACCTTATGAGAAGTGTCCTTTTCTGTGTGACTTATTTCACTTAGAATCGTCGTACCTAAATCCACTCATCATGCTGCTACTAGCCTTATGACATTGATTTCATGGCTGAGTGATATTCCATTGTACATAAGGACCACAACTTCTTTATCCATTTTTCTCTTTCCTTGGATATTTAAGGTGGAATGAAGTGGAGGTCCTTGTCAACAGAGCAGCCCTAAACTTTGGGGTGCTTGTGTCTTGCTGATTTTTCATTTTCCCAATTTATACCCCCATGAGTGGAAGTGCCCTATGCTCTCTAAGCTGTGTTTTTCAGATGTTTCAGGACTCACCGTACACTTCTCCAGAGAGGCTGTTGGCAATTTACATCCCGCCCATCAGTGTAGCAAGGCTCCCATTTCTCCATGGCCTGTCCTGCATTTCTGGTTTTGACACTTTTTTCAGCATGGCCCTTTTGACCGATGGGAAGCGAGACTTCTTTGTAGTGCTGATTTGCCTTTCCAGGTTGCTTGGTTGGCCAAAAAGGGCATATGCGTTTTTTCCTGAATATATTCAGGAAAAAACGCATACGCCCTTTTTGGCCAAGGGCATCATTGTCAACGTTTTGCCGCTTTTCATGTGCTTTAAAGGCGATTCGAATCTACCTCCTGAAATCTGTTTCCTGCAATTCTGCCTTGATTTCAAATCCTCTTCTTTGCCTTCCCTCAATATATTTGTGGACGAGAGTTATCATTTATAACTCTGCAGGTTTGTGAATTGCAGTGCCCTGGACCTCCATTTTACAACTCGCTTTTTTGGGAGCTGGCCGCAAAAGCGCAGGATGGCTTCAGGCCCTGTTCTGGTTCCGGGGGGCAGGCTGAGCCTGTGGTTAATTCTTCTTCCTGATGGGAAAATAGAGTGACCTGTGCCTGTCCCAACACCAAGAGCTAGTCTCTCGTTGGTTCCCCGTCTTCCCGTTCATCCTCAGGACAAATTGCAACCTGTACGGAACAGGAGGTTAAAGGTGCTGATTTTCCAAGTAGGGAGATTGCTAGTAAAGCGGCTGGAATGGCGAACCCGGGCACAAGGAGATGAGAAATGAGGTGCGTTTTAGAAACCTTTCCCCATCACACGGTGTACTATCTTCTGGGTTTCTCATGCATGTTTTCAATGTAGGAAGATGCCCTTGAAGCTGGAGATTTGGGACCCATGCGATGGGTACCACGCAGTATTACTTTAAAGGGTCTGTGTTTGCTCACCCAACCTCACCAAACCTCTCAGCCCCAAGAGTGTCCACCCTTATGTCTCATTCAGCTGTGGGTCTAGATATGGTCAATCCAGGTTGCATCACAGCCCCTGAACTCATTGTGTAAGAATTTCTGTCTCTTTCACTGTCGTTGTTTCATGGGTTTTTCAAAGTAATTTATTTTCATAATGGGGTTTAGCTGCTTTTAACGGCTGTGTTTATGCCGCTTTACACCCACTTGACACACTAACAGAGAGATATCAATACTTAGGTTTTAAGATTATTACTAGTCAGATATATTCTTGTGCGGTGAATAGGGCGTGTTGAGTCCAGTTCTCTGAGCAAGGAGTAGGTCTTGTCTACTACATATTGGGTTTATGGAACGGTATCTGAGCTAATTTGATACCCTTGTTTTATGTATCACCCCACCTCACCTTTCCCGTTAAGCAGCCATAGTCTGTTTTCTGCATGTGTGACTCTGTTCTGTTTTGTAATTCAGTTCAAGTGTAACGGTTTTACATTCCCTCTAAAAGTGATACCTTATGAGAAGTGTCCTTTTCTGTGTGACTTATTTCAGGTAGAATCGTCGTACCTAAATCCACTCATCATGCTGCTACTAACCTTATGACATTGATTTCATGGCTGAGTGATATTCCATTGTACATAAGGACCACAACTTCTTTATCCATTTTTCTCCCTCCTGGGATATTGAAGGTGGAATGAAGTGGAGGTCCTTGTCAACAGAGCAGCCCTAAACTTTGGGGTGCTTGTGTCTTGCTGATTTTTCATTTTCCCAATTTATACCCCCATGAGTGGAAGTGCCCTATGCTCTCTAAGCTGTGTTTTTCAGATGTTTCAGGACACACCGTACACTTCTCCAGAGTGGCTGTTGGCAATTTACATCCCGCCCATCAGTGTAGCAAGGCTCCCATTTCTCCATGGCCTGTCCTGCATTTCTGGTTTTGAGACTTTTTTCAGCATGGCCCTTTTGACCGATGGGAAGCGAGACTTCTTTGTAGCGCTGATTTGCCTTTCCAGGTTGCTTGGTTGGCCAAAAAGGGCGTATGCGTTTTTTCCTGAATATATTCAGGAAAAAACGCATACGCCCTTTTTGGCCAAGGGCATCATTGTCAACATTTTGCCGCTTTTCATGTGCTTTAAAGGCGATTCGAATCTACCTCCTGAAATCTGTTTCCTGCAATTCTGCCTTGATTTCAAATCCTCTTCTTTGCCTTCCCTCAATATATTTTTGGACGAGAGTTATCATTTATAACTCTGCAGGTTTGTGAATTGCAGTGCCCTGGACCTCCATTTTACAACTCGCTTTTTTGGGAGCTGGCCGCAAAAGCGCAGGATGGCTTCAGGCCCTGTTCTGGTTCCGGGGGGCAGGCTGAGCCTGTGGTTAATTCTTCTTCCTGATGGGAAAATAGAGTGACCTGTGCCTGTCCCAACACCAAGAGCTAGTCTCTCGTTGGTTCCCCGTCTTCCCGTTCATCCTCAGGACAAATTGCAACCTGTACGGAACAGGAGTTTAAAGGTGCTGATTTTCCAAGTAGGGAGATTGCTAGTAAAGCGGCTGGAATGGCGAACCCGGGCACAAGGAGATGAGAAATGAGGTGCGTTTTAGAAACCTTTCCCCATCACACGGTGTACTATCTTCTGGGTTTCTCATGCATGTTTTCGATGTAGGAAGATGCCCTTGAAGCTGGAGATTTGGGACCCATGCGATGGGTACCACGCAGTATTACTTTAAAGGGTCTGCGTTTGCTCACCCAACCTCACCAAACCTCTCAGCCCCAAGAGTGTCCACCTTTATGTCTCATCCAGCTGTGGGTCTAGATATGGTCAATCCAGGTTGCATCACAGCCCCTGAACGCATTGTGTAAGAATTTCTCTCTCTTTCACTGTCGTTGTTTCATGGGTTTTTCAAAGTAATTTATTTTCATAATGGGGTTTAGCTGCTTTTCACTGCTGTGTTTATGCCGCTTTACACCCACTTGACACACTATCAGAGAGATATCAATACATAGGTTTTAAGATTATTACTAGTCAGATATATTCTTGTGCGGTGAATAGGGCGTGTTGAGTCCAGTTCTCTGAGCAAGGAGTAGGTCTTGTCTATTACATATTGGGTTTATGGAACGGTATCTGAGCTAATTTGATACCCTTGTTTTATGTATCACCCCACCTCACCTTTCCCGTTAAGCAGCCATAGTCTGTTTTCTGCATGTGTGACTCTGTTCTGTTTTGTAATTCAGTTCAAGTGTAACGCTTTTTACATTCCCTCTAAAAGTGATACCTTATGAGAAGTGTCCTTTTCTGTGTGACTTATTTCACTTAGAATCGTCGTACCTAAATCCACTCATCATGCTGCTACTAACCTTATGACATTGATTTCATGGCTGAGTGATATTCCATTGTACATAAGGACCACAACTTCTTTATCCATTTTTCTCTTTCCTGGGATATTTAAGGTGGAATGAAGTGGAGGTCCTTGTCAACAGAGCAGCCCTAAACTTTGGGGTGCTTGTGTTTTGCTGATTTTTAATTTTCCCAATTTATACCCCCATGAGTGGAAGTGCCCTATGCTCTCTAAGCTGTGTTTTTTAGATGTTTCAGGACTCACCGTACACTTCTCCAGAGTGGCTGTTGGCAATTTACATCCCGCCCATCAGTGTAGCAAGGCTCCCATTTCTCCATGGCCTGTCCTGCATTTCTGGTTTTGACACTTTTTTCAGCATGGCCCTTTTGACGGATGGGAAGCGAGACTTCTCTGTAGCGCTGATTTGCCTTTCCAGGTTGCTTGGTTGGCCAAAAAGGGCGTATGCGTTTTTTCCTGAATATATTCAGGAAAAAACGCATACGCCCTTTTTGGCCAAGGGCATCATTGTCAACGTTTTGCCGCTTTTCATGTGCTTTAAAGGCGATTCGTATCTACCTCCTGAAATCTGTTTCCTGCAATTCTGCCTTGATTTCAAATCCTCTTCTTTGCCTTCCCTCAATATATTTGTGGACGAGAGTTATCATTTATAACTCTGCAGGTTTGTGAATTGCAGTGCCCTGGACCTCCATTTTACAACTCGCTTTTTTGGGAGCTGGCCGCAAAAGCGCAGGATGGCTTCAGGCCCTGTTCTGGTTCCGGGGGGCAGGCTGAGCCTGTGGTTAATTCTTCTTCCTGATGGGAAAATAGAGTGACCTGTGCCTGTCCCAACACCAAGAGCTAGTCTCTCGTTGGTTCCCCGTCTTCCCGTTCATCCTCAGGACAAATTGCAACCTGTACGGAACAGGAGTTTAAAGGTGCTGATTTTCCAAGTAGGGAGATTGCTAGTAAAGCGGCTGGAATGGCGAACCCGGGCACAAGGAGATGAGAAATGAGGTGCGTTTTAGAAACCTTTCCCCATCACACGGTGTACTATCTTCTGGGTTTCTCATGCATGTTTTCGATGTAGGAAGATGCCCTTGAAGCTGGAGATTTGGGACCCATGCGATGGGTACCACGCAGTATTACTTTAAAGGGTCTGCGTTTGCTCACCCAACCTCACCAAACCTCTCAGCCCCAAGAGTGTCCACCTTTATGTCTCATCCAGCTGTGGGTCTAGATATGGTCAATCCAGGTTGCATCACAGCCCCTGAACGCATTGTGTAAGAATTTCTCTCTCTTTCACTGTCGTTGTTTCATGGGTTTTTCAAAGTAATTTATTTTCATAATGGGGTTTAGCTGCTTTTCACTGCTGTGTTTATGCCGCTTTACACCCACTTGACACACTATCAGAGAGATATCAATACATAGGTTTTAAGATTATTACTAGTCAGATATATTCTTGTGCGGTGAATAGGGCGTGTTGAGTCCAGTTCTCTGAGCAAGGAGTAGGTCTTGTCTATTACATATTGGGTTTATGGAACGGTATCTGAGCTAATTTGATACCCTTGTTTTATGTATCACCCCACCTCACCTTTCCCGTTAAGCAGCCATAGTCTGTTTTCTGCATGTGTGACTCTGTTCTGTTTTGTAATTCAGTTCAAGTGTAACGCTTTTTACATTCCCTCTAAAAGTGATACCTTATGAGAAGTGTCCTTTTCTGTGTGACTTATTTCACTTAGAATCGTCGTACCTAAATCCACTCATCATGCTGCTACTAACCTTATGACATTGATTTCATGGCTGAGTGATATTCCATTGTACATAAGGACCACAACTTCTTTATCCATTTTTCTCTTTCCTGGGATATTTAAGGTGGAATGAAGTGGAGGTCCTTGTCAACAGAGCAGCCCTAAACTTTGGGGTGCTTGTGTTTTGCTGATTTTTAATTTTCCCAATTTATACCCCCATGAGTGGAAGTGCCCTATGCTCTCTAAGCTGTGTTTTTTAGATGTTTCAGGACTCACCGTACACTTCTCCAGAGTGGCTGTTGGCAATTTACATCCCGCCCATCAGTGTAGCAAGGCTCCCATTTCTCCATGGCCTGTCCTGCATTTCTGGTTTTGACACTTTTTTCAGCATGGCCCTTTTGACGGATGGGAAGCGAGACTTCTCTGTAGCGCTGATTTGCCTTTCCAGGTTGCTTGGTTGGCCAAAAAGGGCGTATGCGTTTTTTCCTGAATATATTCAGGAAAAAACGCATACGCCCTTTTTGGCCAAGGGCATCATTGTCAACGTTTTGCCGCTTTTCATGTGCTTTAAAGGCGATTCGTATCTACCTCCTGAAATCTGTTTCCTGCAATTCTGCCTTGATTTCAAATCCTCTTCTTTGCCTTCCCTCAATATATTTGTGGACGAGAGTTATCATTTATAACTCTGCAGGTTTGTGAATTGCAGTGCCCTGAACCTCCATTTTACAACTCGCTTTTTTGGGAGCTGGCCGCAAAAGCGCAGGATGGCTTCAGGCCCTGTTCTGGTTCCGGGGGGCAGGCTGAGCCTGTGGTTAATTCTTCTTCCTGATGGGAAAATAGAGTGACCTGTGCCTGTCCCGACACCAAGAGCTAGTCTCTCGTTGGTTCCCCGTCTTCCCGTTCATCCTCAGGACAAATTGCAACCTGTACGGAACAGGAGGTTAAAGGTGCTGATGCTCCAAGTAGGGAGATTGCTAGTAAATCGGCTGGAATGGCGAACACGGGCACAAGGAGATGAGAAATGAGGTGCGTTTTAGAAACCTTTCCCCATCACACGGTGTACCATCTTCTGGGTTTCTCATGCATGTTTTCGATGTAGGAAGATGCCCTTGAACCTGGAGATTTGGGACCCATGCGATGGGTACCACGCAGTATTACTTTAAAGGGTCTGCGTTTGCTCACCCAACCTCACCAAACCTCTCAGCCCCAAGAGTGTCCACCCTTATGTCTCATCCAGCTGTGGGTCTAGATATGGTCAATCCAGGTTGAATCACAGCCCCTGAACTCATTGTGTAAGAATTTCTATCTCTTTCACTGTCGTTGTTTCATGGGTTTTTCAAAGTAATTTATTTTCATAATGGGGTTTAGCTGCTTTTCACGGCTATGTTTATGCCGCTTTACACCCACTTGACACACTAACAGAGAGATATCAATACATAGGTTTTAAGATTATTACTAGTCAGATATATTCTTGTGCGGTGAATAGGGCGTGTTGAGTCCAGTTCTCTGAGCAAGGAGTAGGTCTTGTCTACTACATATTGGGTTTATGGAACGGTATCTGAGCTAATTTGATACCCTTGTTTTATGTATCACCCCACCTCACCTTTCCCGTTAAGCAGCCATAGTCTGTTTTCTGCATGTGTGACTCTGTTCTGTTTTGTAATTCAGTTCAAGTGTAACGGTTTTTACATTCCCTCTAAAAGTGATACCTTATGAGAAGTGTCCTTTTCTGTGTGACTTATTTCAGTTAGAATCGTCGTACCTAAATCCACTCATCATGCTGCTACTAACCTTATGACATTGATTTCATGGCTGAGTGATATTCCATTGTACATAAGGACCACAACTTCTTTACCCATTTTTCTCTTTCCTTGGATATTTAAGGTGGAATGAAGTGGAGGTCCTTGTCAACAGAGCAGCCCTCAACTTTGGGGTGCTTGTGTCTTGCTGATTTTTCATTTTCCCAATTTATACCCCCATGAGTGGAAGTGCCCTATGCTCTCTAAGCTGTGTTTTTCAGATGTTTCAGGACACACCGTACACTTCTCCAGAGTGGCTGTTGGCAATTTACATCCCGCCCATCAGTGTAGCAAGGCTCTCATTTCTCCATGGCCTGTCCTGCATTTCTGGTTTTGACTCTTTTTTCAGCATGGCCCTTTTGACCGATGGGAAGCGAGACTTCTTTGTAGCGCTGATTTGCCTTTCCAGGTTGCTTGGTTGGCCAAAAAGGGCGTATGCGTTTTTTCCTGAATATATTCAGGAAAAAACGCATACGCCCTTTTTGGCCAAGGGCATCATTGTCAACATTTTGCCGCTTTTCATGTGCTTTAAAGGCGATTCGAATCTACCTCCTGAAATCTGTTTCGTGCAATTCTGCCTTGATTTCAAATCCTCTTCTTTGCCTTCCCTCAATATATTTGTGGATGAGAGTTATCATTTATAACTCTGCAGGTTTGTGAATTGCAGTGCCCTGAACCTCCATTTTACAACTCGCTTTTTTGGGAGCTGGCCGCAAAAGCGCAGTATGGCTTCAGGCCCTGTTCTGGTTCCGGGGGGCAGGCTGAGCCTGTGGTTAATTCTTCTTCCTGATGGGAAAATAGAGTGACCTGTGCCTGTCCCAACACCAAGAGCTAGTCTCTCGTTTGTTCCCCGTCTTCCCGTTCATCCTCAGGACAAATTGCAACCTGTACGGAACAGGAGGTTAAAGGTGCTGATGCTCCAAGTAGGGAGATTGCTAGTAAAGCGGCTGGAATGGCGAACCCGGGCACAAGGAGATGAGAAATGAGGTGCGTTTTAGAAACCTTTCCCCATCACACGGTGTACCATCTTCTGGGTTTCTCATGCATGTTTTCGATGTAGGAAGATGCCCTTGAAGCTGGAGATTTGGGACCCATGCGATGGGTACCACGCAGTATTATTTTAAAGGGTCTGCGTTTGCTCACCCAACCTCACCAAACCTCTCAGCCCCAAGAGTGTCCACCCTTATGTCTCATCCAGCTGTGGGTCTAGATATGGTCAATCCAGGTTGCATCACAGCCCCTGAACGCATTGTGTAAGAATTTCTCTCTCTTTCACTGTCGTTGTTTCATGGGTTTTTCAAAGTAATTTATTTTCATAATGGGGTTTAGCTGCTTTTCACGGCTGTGTTTATGCCGCTTCACACCCACTTGACACACTAACAGAGAGATATCAATACATAGGTTTTAAGATTATTACTAGTCAGATATATTCTTGTGCGGTGAATAGGGCGTGTTGAGTCCAGTTCTCTGAGCAAGGAGTAGGTCTTGTCTACTACATATTGGGTTTATGGAACGGTATCTGAGCTAATTTGATACCCTTGTTTTATGTATCACCCCACCTCACCTTTCCCGTTAAGCAGCCATAGTCTGTTTTCTGCATGTGTGACTCTGTTCTGTTTTGTAATTCAGTTCAAGTGTAACGGTTTTTACATTCCCTCTAAAAGTGATACCTTATGAGAAGTGTCCTTTTCTGTGTGACTTATTTCACTTAGAATCGTCGTACCTAAATCCACTCATCATGCTGCTACTAACCTTATGACATTGATTTCATGGCTGAGTGATATTCCATTGTACATAAGGACCACAACTTCTTTATCCATTTTTCTCTTTCCTTGGATATTTAAGGTGGAATGAAGTGGAGGTCCTTGTCAACAGAGCAGCCCTCAACTTTGGGGTGCTTGTGTCTTGCTGATTTTTCATTTTCCCAATTTATACCCCCATGAGTGGAAGTGCCCTATGCTCTCTAAGCTGTGTTTTTCAGATGTTTCAGGACACACCGTACACTTCTCCAGAGTGGCTGTTGGCAATTTACATCCCGCCCATCAGTGTAGCAAGGCTCTCATTTCTCCATGGCCTGTCCTGCATTTCTGGTTTTGACACTTTTTTCAGCATGGCCCTTTTGACCGATGGGAAGCGAGACTTCTTTGTAGCGCTGATTTGCCTTTCCAGGTTGCTTGGTTGGCCAAAAAGGGCGTATGCGTTTTTTCCTGAATATATTCAGGAAAAAACGCATACGCCCTTTTTGGCCAAGGGCATCATTGTCAACGTTTTGCCGCTTTTCATGTGCTTTAAAGGCGATTCGTATCTACCTCCTGAAATCTGTTTCGTGCAATTCTGCCTTGATTTCAAATCCTCTTCTTTGCCTTCCCTCAATATATTTGTGGACGAGAGTTATCATTTATAACTCTGCAGGTTTGTGAATTGCAGTGCCCTGAACCTCCATTTTACAACTCGCTTTTTTGGGAGCTGGCCGCAAAAGCGCAGGATGGCTTCAGGCCCTGTTCTGGTTCCGGGGGGCAGGCTGAGCCTGTGGTTAATTCTTCTTCCTGATGGGAAAATAGAGTGACCTGTGCCTGTCCCGACATCAAGAGCTAGTCTCTCGTTGGTTCCCCGTCTTCCCGTTCATCCTCAGGACAAATTGCAACCTGTACGGAACAGGAGGTTAAAGGTGCTGATGCTCCAAGTAGGGAGATTGCTAGTAAAGCGGCTGGAATGGCGAACCCGGGCACAAGGAGATGAGAAATGAGGTGCGTTTTAGAAACCTTTCCCCATCACACGGTGTACCATCTCCTGGGTTTCTCATGCATGTTTTTGATGTAGGAAGATGCCCTTGAACCTGGAGATTTGGGACCCATGCGATGGGTACCACGCAGTATTACTTTAAAGGGTCTGCGTTTGCTCACCCAACCTCACCAAACCTCTCAGCCCCAAGAGTGTCCACCGTTATGTCTCATCCAGCTGTGGGTCTAGATATGGTCAATCCAGGTTGCATCACAGCCCCTGAACTCATTGTGTAAGAATTTCTATCTCTTTCACTGTCGTTGTTTCATGGGTTTTTCAAAGTAATTTATTTTCATAATGGGGTTTAGCTGCTTTTCACGGCTGTGTTTATGCCGCTTTACACCCACTTGACACACTAACAGAGAGATATCAATACATAGGTTTTAAGATTATTACTAGTCAGATATATTCTTGTGCGGTGAATAGGGCGTGTTGAGTCCAGTTCTCTGAGCAAGGAGTAGGTCTTGTCTATTACATATTGGGTTTATGGAACGGTATCTGAGCTAATTTGAAACCCTTGTTTTATGTATCACCCCACCTCACCTTTCCCGTTAAGCAGCCATAGTGTGTTTTCTGCATGTGTGACTCTGTTTCTTTTGTAATTCAGTGCAAGTGTAACGGTTTTTACATTCCCTCTATCAGTGATACCTTATGAGAAGTGTCCTTTTCTGTGTGACTTATTTCACTTAGAATCGTCGTACCTAAATCCACTCATCATGCTGCTACTAACCTTATGACATTGATTTCATGGCTGAGTGATATTCCATTGTACATAAGGACCACAACTTCTTTATCCATTTTTCTCTTTCCTGGGATATTTAAGGTGGAATGAAGTGGAGGTCCTTGTCAACAGAGCAGCCCTAAACTTTGGGGTGCTTGTGTTTTGCTGATTTTTAATTTTCCCAATTTATACCCCCATGAGTGGAAGTGCCCTATGCTCTCTAAGCTGTGTTTTTCAGATGTTTCAGGACACACCGTACACTTCTCCAGAGTGGCTGTTGGCAATTTACATCCCGCCCATCAGTGTAGCAAGGCTCTCATTTCTCCATGGCCTGTCCTGCATTTCTGGTTTTGACACTTTTTTCAGCATGGCCCTTTTGACCGATGGGGAGCGAGACTTCTCTGTAGCGCTGATTTGCCTTTCCAGGTTGCTTGGTTGGCCAAAAAGGGCGTATGCGTTTTTTCCTGAATATATTCAGGAAAAAACGCATACGCCCTTTTTGGCCAAGGGCATCATTGTCAACATTTTGCCGCTTTTCATGTGCTTTAAAGGCGATTCGAATCTACCTCCTGAAATCTGTTTCCTGCAATTCTGCCTTGATTTCAAATCCTCTTCTTTGCCTTCCCTCAATATATTTGTGGACGAGAGTTATCATTTATAACTCTGAAGGTTTGTGAATTGCACTGCCCTGAACCTCCATTTTACAACTCGCTTTTTTGGGAGCTGGCCGCAAAAGCGCAGGATGGCTTCAGGCCCTGTTCTGGTTCCAGGGGGCAGGCTGAGCCTGTGGTTAATTCTTCTTCCTGATGGGAAAATAGAGTGACCTGTGCCTGTCCCAACACCAAGAGCTAGTCTCTCGTTGGTTCCCCGTCTTGCCGTTCATCCTCAGGACAAATTGCAACCTGTACGGAACAGGAGGTTAAAGGTGCTGATGCTCCAAGTAGGGAGATTGCTAGTAAAGCAGCTGGAATGGCGAACCCGGGCACAAGGAGATGAGAAATGAGGTGCGTTTTAGAAACCTTTCCCTATCACACGGTGTACCATCTTCTGGGTTTCTCATGCATGTTTTCGATGTAGGAAGATGCCCTTGAACCTGGAGATTTGGGACCCATGCGATGGGTACCACGCAGTATTACTTTAAAGGGTCTGTGTTTGCTCACCCAACCTCACCAAACCTCTCAGCCCCAAGAGTGTCCACCCTTATGTCTCATCCAGCTGTGGGTCTAGATATGGTCAATCCAGGTTGCATCACAGCCCCTGAACTCATTGTGTAAGAATTTCTATCTCTTTCACTGTCGTTGTTTCATGGGTTTTTCAAAGTAATTTATTTTCATAATGGGGTTTAGCTGCTTTTCACGGCTGTGTTTATGCCGCTTTACACCCACTTGACACACTAACAGAGAGATATCAATACATAGGTTTTAAGATTATTACTAGTCAGGTATATTCTTGTGCGGTGAATAGGGCGTGTTGAGTCCAGTTCTCTGAGCAAGGAGTAGGTCTTGTCTACTACATATTGGGTTTATGGAACGGTATCTGAGCTAATTTGATACCCTTGTTTTATGTATCACCCCACCTCATCTTTCCCGTTAAGCAGCCATAGTCTGTTTTCTGCATGTGTGACTCTGTTCTGTTTTGTAATTCAGTTCAAGTGTAACGGTTTTTACATTCCCTCTAAAAGTGATACCTTATGAGAAGTGTCCTTTTCTGTGTGACTTATTTCACTTAGAATCGTCGTACCTAAATCCACTCATCATGCTGCTACTAACCTTATGACATTGATTTCATGGCTGAGTGATATTCCATTGTACATAAGGACCACAACTTCTTTATCCATTTTTCTCTTTCCTTGGATATTTAAGGTGGAATGAAGTGGAGGTCCTTGTCAACAGAGCAGCCCTCAACTTTGGGGTGCTTGTGTCTTGCTGATTTTTCATTTTCCCAATTTATACCCCCATGAGTGGAAGTGCCCTATGCTCTCTAAGCTGTGTTTTTCAGATGTTTCAGGACACACCGTACACTTCTCCAGAGTGGCTGTTGGCAATTTACATCCCGCCCATCAGTGTAGCAAGGCTCTCATTTCTCCATGGCCTGTCCTGCATTTCTGGTTTTGACACTTTTTTCAGCATGGCCCTTTTGACCGATGGGAAGCGAGACTTCTCTGTAGCGCTGATTTGCCTTTCCAGGTTGCTTGGTTGGCCAAAAAGGGCGTATGCGTTTTTTCCTGAATATATTCAGGAAAAAACGCATACGCCCTTTTTGGCCAAGGGCATCATTGTCAACGTTTTGCCGCTTTTCATGTGCTTTAAAGGCGATTCGTATCTACCTCCTGAAATCTGTTTCGTGCAATTCTGCCTTGATTTCAAATCCTCTTCTTTGCCTTCCCTCAATATATTTGTGGACGAGAGTTATCATTTATAACTCTGCAGGTTTGTGAATTGCAGTGCCCTGAACCTCCATTTTACAACTCGCTTTTTTGGGAGCTGGCCGCAAAAGCGCAGGATGGCTTCAGGCCCTGTTCTGGTTCCGGGGGGCAGGCTGAGCCTGTGGTTAATTCTTCTTCCTGATGGGAAAATAGAGTGACCTGTGCCTGTCCCGACACCAAGAGCTAGTCTCTCGTTGGTTCCCCGTCTTCCCGTTCATCCTCAGGACAAATTGCAACCTGTACGGAACAGGAGGTTAAAGGTGCTGATGCTCCAAGTAGGGAGATTGCTAGTAAAGTGGCTGGAATGGCGAACCCGGGCACAAGGAGATGAGAAATGAGGTGCGTTTTAGAAACCTTTCCCCATCACACGGTGTACCATCTTCTGGGTTTCTCATGCATGTTTTCGATGTAGGAAGATGCCCTTGAAGCTGGAGATTTGGAACCCATGCGATGGGTACCACGCTGTATTACTTTAAAGGGTCTGCGTTTGCTCACCCAACCTCACCAAACCTCTCAGCCCCAAGAGTGTCCACCCTTATGTCTCATCCAGCTGTGGGTCTAGATATGGCCAATCCAGGTTGCATCACAGCCCCTGAACTCATTGTGTAAGAATTTCTATCTCTTTCACTGTCGTTGTTTCATGGGTTTTTCAAAGTAATTTATTTTCATAATGGGGTTTAGCTGCTTTTCACGGCTGTGTTTATGCCGCTTTACACCCACTTGACACACTAACAGAGAGATATCAATACATAGGTTTCAAGATTATTACCAGTCAGATATATTCTTGTGCGGTGAATAGGGCGTGTTGAGTCCAGTTCTCTGAGCAAGGAGTAGGTCTTGTCTACTACATATTGGGTTTATGGAACGGTATCTGAGCTAATTTGATACCCTTGTTTTATGTATCACCCCACCTCACCTTTCCCGTTAAGCAGCCATAGTCTGTTTTCTGCATGTGTGACTCTGTTCTGTTTTGTAATTCAGTTCAAGTGTAACGGTTTTTACATTCCCTCTATCAGTGATACCTTATGAGAAGTGTCCTTTTCTGTGTGACTTATTTCACTTAGAATCGTCGTACCTAAATCCACTCATCATGCTGCTACTAACCTTATGACATTGATTTCATGGCTGAGTGATATTCCATTGTACATAAGGACCACAACTTCTTTACCCATTTTTCTCTTTCCTGGGATATTGAAGGTGGAATGAAGTGGAGGTTCTTGTCAACAGAGCAGCCCTCAACTTTGGGGTGCTTGTGTCTTGCTGATTTTTCATTTTCCCAATTTATACCCCCATGAGTGGAAGTGCCCTATGCTCTCTAAGCTGTGTTTTTCAGATGTTTCAGGACACACCGTACACTTCTCCAGAGTGGCTGTTGGTAATTTACATCCCGCCCATCAGTGTAGCAAGGCTCCCATTTCTCAATGGCCTGTCCTGCATTTCTGGTTTTGACACTTTTTTCAGCATGGCCCTTTTGACCGATGGGAAGCGAGACTTCTCTGTAGCGCTGATTTGCCTTTCCAGGTTGCTTGGTTGGCCAAAAAGGGCGTATGCGTTTTTTCCTGAATATATTCAGGAAAAAACGCATACGCCCTTTTTGGCCAAGGGCATCATTGTCAACGTTTTGCCGCTTTTCATGTGCTTTAAAGGCGATTCGTATCTACCTCCTGAAATCTGTTTCGTGCAATTCTGCCTTGATTTCAAATCCTCTTCTTTGCCTTCCCTCAATATATTTGTGGACGAGAGTTATCATTTATAACTCTGCAGGTTTGTGAATTGCAGTGCCCTGAACCTCCATTTTACAACTCGCTTTTTTGGGAGCTGGCCGCAAAAGCGCAGGATGGCTTCAGGCCCTGTTCTGGTTCCGGGGGGCAGGCTGAGCCTGTGGTTAATTCTTCTTCCTGATGGGAAAATAGAGTTACCTGTGCCTATCCCGACACCAAGAGCTAGTCTCTCGTTGGTTCCCCTTCTTCCCGTTCATCCTCAGGACAAATTGCAACCTGTACGGAACAGGAGGTTAAAGGTGCTGATGCTCCAAGTAGGGAGATTGCTAGTAAAGTGGCTGTAATGGCGAACCCGGGCACAAGGAGATGAGAAATGAGGTGCGTTTTAGAAAACTTTCCCCATCACACGGTGTACCATCTTCTGGGTTTCTCATGCATGATTTTGATGTAGGAAGATGCCCTTGAACCTGGAGATTTGGGACCCATGCGATGGGTACCACGCAGTATTACTTTAAAGGGTCTGCGTTTGCTCACCCAACCTCACCAAACCTCTCAGCCCCAAGAGTGTCCACCCTTATGTCTCATCCAGCTGTGGGTCTAGATATGGTCAATCCAGGTTGCATCACAGCCCCTGAACTCATTGTGTAAGAATTTCTGTCTCTTTCACTGTCGTTGTTTCATGGGTTTTTCAAAGTAATTTATTTTCATAATGGGGTTTAGCTGCTTTTCACGGCTGTGTTTATGCCGCTTTACACCCACTTGACACACTAACAGAGAGATATCAATACATAGGTTTTAAGATTATTACTAGTCAGATATATTCTTGTGCGGTGAATAGGGCGTGTTGAGTCCAGTTCTCTGAGCAAGGAGTAGGTCTTGTCTACTACATATTGGGTTTATGGAACGGTATCTGAGCTAATTTGATACCCTTGTTTTATGTATCACCCCACCTCACCTTTCCCGTTAAGCAGCCATAGTCTGTTTTCTGCATGTGTGACTCTGTTCTGTTTTGTAATTCAGTTCAAGTGTAACGGTTTTTACATTCCCTCTAAAAGTGATACCTTATGAGAAGTGTCCTTTTCTGTGTGACTTATTTCACTTAGAATCGTCGTACCTAAATCCACTCATCATGCTGCTACTAACCTTATGACATTGATTTCATGGCTGAGTGATATTCCATTGTACATAAGGACCACAACTTCTTTATCCATTTTTCTCTTTCCTGGGATATTGAAGGTGGAATGAAGTGGAGGTCCTTGTCAACAGAGCAGCCCTAAACTTTGGGGTGCTTGTGTCTTGCTGATTTTTCATTTTCCCAATTTATACCCCCATGAGTGGAAGTGCCCTATGCTCTCTAAGCTGTGTTTTTCAGATGTTTCAGGACACACCGTACACTTCTCCAGAGTGGCTGTTGGCAATTTACATCCCGCCCTTCAGTGTAGCAAGGCTCCCATTTCTCCATGGCCTGTCCTGCATTTCTGGTTTTGACACTTTTTTCAGCATGGCCCTTTTGACCGATGGGAAGCGAGACTTCTCTGTAGCGCTGATTTGCCTTTCCAGGTTGCTTGGTTGGCCAAAAAGGGCGTATGCGTTTTTTCCTGAATATATTCAGGAAAAAACGCATACGCCCTTTTTGGCCAAGGGCATCATTGTCAACGTTTTGCCGCTTTTCATGTGCTTTAAAGGCGATTCGAATCTACCTCCTGAAATCTGTTTCGTGCAATTCTGCCTTGATTTCAAATCCTCTTCTTTGCCTTCCCTCAATATATTTGTGGACGAGAGTTATCATTTATAACTCTGCAGGTTTGTGAATTGCAGTGCCCTGAACCTCCATTTTACAACTCGCTTTTTTGGGAGCTGGCCGCAAAAGCGCAGGATGGCTTCAGGCCCTGTTCTGGTTCCGGGGGGCAGGCTGAGCCTGTGGTTAATTCTTCTTCCTGATGGGAAAATAGAGTGACCTGTGCCTGTCCCGACACCAAGAGCTAGTCTCTCGTTGGTTCCCCGTCTTCCCGTTCATCCTCAGGACAAATTGCAACCTGTACGGAACAGGAGGTTAAAGGTGCTGATTTTCCAAGTAGGGAGATTGCTAGTAAATCGGCTGGAATGGCGAACCCGGGCACAAGGAGATGAGAAATGAGGTGCGTTTTAGAAACCTTTCCCCATCACACGGTGTACCATCTTCTGGGTTTCTCATGCATGTTTTCGATGTAGGAAGATGCCCTTGAACCTGGAGATTTGGGACCCATGCGATGGGTACCACGCAGTATTACTTTAAAGGGTCTGCGTTTGCTCACCCAACCTCACCAAACCTCTCAGCCCCAAGAGTGTCCACCCTTATGTCTCATCCAGCTGTGGGTCTAGATATGGTCAATCCAGGTTGCATCACAGCCCCTGAACTCATTGTGTAAGAATTTCTGTCTCTTTCACTGTCGTTGTTTCATGGGTTTTTCAAAGTAATTTATTTTCATAATGGGGTTTAGCTGCTTTTCACAGCTGTGTTTATGCCGCTTTACACCCACTTGACACACTAACAGAGAGATATCAATACATAGGTTTTAAGATTATTACTAGTCAGATATATTCTTGTGCGGTGAATAGGGCGTGTTGAGTCCAGTTCTCTGAGCAAGGAGTAGGTCTTGTCTACTACATATTGGGTTTATGGAACGGTATCTGAGCTAATTTGATACCCTTGTTTTATGTATCACCCCACCTCACCTTTCCCGTTAAGCAGCCATAGTCTGTTTTCTGCATGTGTGACTCTGTTCTGTTTTGTAATTCAGTTCAAGTGTAACGGTTTTTACATTCCCTCTAAAAGTGATACCTTATGAGAAGTGTCCTTTTCTGTGTGACTTATTTCACTTAGAATCGTCGTACCTAAATCCACTCATCATGCTGCTACTAACCTTATGACATTGATTTCATGGCTGAGTGATATTCCATTGTACATAAGGACCACAACTTCTTTATCCATTTTTCTCTTTCCTTGGATATTTAAGGTGGAATGAAGTGGAGGTCCTTGTCAACAGAGCAGCCCTCAACTTTGGGGTGCTTGTGTCTTGCTGATTTTTCATTTTCCCAATTTATACCCCCATGAGTGGAAGTGCCCTATGCTCTCTAAGCTGTGTTTTTCAGATGTTTCAGGACACACCGTACACTTCTCCAGAGTGGCTGTTGGCAATTTACATCCCGCCCATCAGTGTAGCAAGGCTCTCATTTCTCCATGGCCTGTCCTGCATTTCTGGTTTTGACACTTTTTTCAGCATGGCCCTTTTGACCGATGGGAAGCGAGACTTCTTTGTAGCGCTGATTTGCCTTTCCAGGTTGCTTGGTTGGCCAAAAAGGGCGTATGCGTTTTTTCCTGAATATATTCAGGAAAAAA
Source organism: Balaenoptera borealis (assembly GCF_965194805.1). NCBI lineage: Eukaryota > Metazoa > Chordata > Mammalia > Artiodactyla > Balaenopteridae > Balaenoptera > Balaenoptera borealis. The sequence goes on from NW_028123754.1 coordinate 600,420, forward strand.
CGCATACGCCCTTTTTGGCCAAGGGCATCATTGTCAACATTTTGCCGCTTTTCATGTGCTTTAAAGGCGATTCGAATCTACCTCCTGAAATCTGTTTCGTGCAATTCTGCCTTGATTTCAAATCCTCTTCTTTGCCTTCCCTCAATATATTTGTGGATGAGAGTTATCATTTATAACTCTGCAGGTTTGTGAATTGCAGTGCCCTGAACCTCCATTTTACAACTCGCTTTTTTGGGAGCTGGCCGCAAAAGCGCAGGATGGCTTCAGGCCCTGTTCTGGTTCCGGGGGGCAGGCTGAGCCTGTGGTTAATTCTTCTTCCTGATGGGAAAATAGAGTGACCTGTGCCTGTCCCGACACCAAGAGCTAGTCTCTCGTTGGTTCCCCGTCTTCCCGTTCATCCTCAGGACAAATTGCAACCTGTACGGAACAGGAGGTTAAAGGTGCTGATGCTCCAAGTAGGGAGATTGCTAGTAAAGTGGCTGGAATGGCGAACCCGGGCACAAGGAGATGAGAAATGAGGTGCGTTTTAGAAACCTTTCCCCATCACACGGTGTACCATCTTCTGGGTTTCTCATGCATGTTTTCGATGTAGGAAGATGCCCTTGAAGCTGGAGATTTGGAACCCATGCGATGGGTACCACGCTGTATTACTTTAAAGGGTCTGCGTTTGCTCACCCAACCTCACCAAACCTCTCAGCCCCAAGAGTGTCCACCCTTATGTCTCATCCAGCTGTGGGTCTAGATATGGCCAATCCAGGTTGCATCACAGCCCCTGAACTCATTGTGTAAGAATTTCTATCTCTTTCACTGTCGTTGTTTCATGGGTTTTTCAAAGTAATTTATTTTCATAATGGGGTTTAGCTGCTTTTCACGGCTGTGTTTATGCCGCTTTACACCCACTTGACACACTAACAGAGAGATATCAATACATAGGTTTCAAGATTATTACCAGTCAGATATATTCTTGTGCGGTGAATAGGGCGTGTTGAGTCCAGTTCTCTGAGCAAGGAGTAGGTCTTGTCTACTACATATTGGGTTTATGGAACGGTATCTGAGCTAATTTGATACCCTTGTTTTATGTATCACCCCACCTCACCTTTCCCGTTAAGCAGCCATAGTCTGTTTTCTGCATGTGTGACTCTGTTCTGTTTTGTAATTCAGTTCAAGTGTAACGGTTTTTACATTCCCTCTATCAGTGATACCTTATGAGAAGTGTCCTTTTCTGTGTGACTTATTTCACTTAGAATCGTCGTACCTAAATCCACTCATCATGCTGCTACTAACCTTATGACATTGATTTCATGGCTGAGTGATATTCCATTGTACATAAGGACCACAACTTCTTTACCCATTTTTCTCTTTCCTGGGATATTGAAGGTGGAATGAAGTGGAGGTTCTTGTCAACAGAGCAGCCCTCAACTTTGGGGTGCTTGTGTCTTGCTGATTTTTCATTTTCCCAATTTATACCCCCATGAGTGGAAGTGCCCTATGCTCTCTAAGCTGTGTTTTTCAGATGTTTCAGGACACACCGTACACTTCTCCAGAGTGGCTGTTGGTAATTTACATCCCGCCCATCAGTGTAGCAAGGCTCCCATTTCTCAATGGCCTGTCCTGCATTTCTGGTTTTGACACTTTTTTCAGCATGGCCCTTTTGACCGATGGGAAGCGAGACTTCTCTGTAGCGCTGATTTGCCTTTCCAGGTTGCTTGGTTGGCCAAAAAGGGCGTATGCGTTTTTTCCTGAATATATTCAGGAAAAAACGCATACGCCCTTTTTGGCCAAGGGCATCATTGTCAACGTTTTGCCGCTTTTCATGTGCTTTAAAGGCGATTCGTATCTACCTCCTGAAATCTGTTTCGTGCAATTCTGCCTTGATTTCAAATCCTCTTCTTTGCCTTCCCTCAATATATTTGTGGACGAGAGTTATCATTTATAACTCTGCAGGTTTGTGAATTGCAGTGCCCTGAACCTCCATTTTACAACTCGCTTTTTTGGGAGCTGGCCGCAAAAGCGCAGGATGGCTTCAGGCCCTGTTCTGGTTCCGGGGGGCAGGCTGAGCCTGTGGTTAATTCTTCTTCCTGATGGGAAAATAGAGTTACCTGTGCCTATCCCGACACCAAGAGCTAGTCTCTCGTTGGTTCCCCTTCTTCCCGTTCATCCTCAGGACAAATTGCAACCTGTACGGAACAGGAGGTTAAAGGTGCTGATGCTCCAAGTAGGGAGATTGCTAGTAAAGTGGCTGTAATGGCGAACCCGGGCACAAGGAGATGAGAAATGAGGTGCGTTTTAGAAAACTTTCCCCATCACACGGTGTACCATCTTCTGGGTTTCTCATGCATGATTTTGATGTAGGAAGATGCCCTTGAACCTGGAGATTTGGGACCCATGCGATGGGTACCACGCAGTATTACTTTAAAGGGTCTGCGTTTGCTCACCCAACCTCACCAAACCTCTCAGCCCCAAGAGTGTCCACCCTTATGTCTCATCCAGCTGTGGGTCTAGATATGGTCAATCCAGGTTGCATCACAGCCCCTGAACTCATTGTGTAAGAATTTCTGTCTCTTTCACTGTCGTTGTTTCATGGGTTTTTCAAAGTAATTTATTTTCATAATGGGGTTTAGCTGCTTTTCACGGCTGTGTTTATGCCGCTTTACACCCACTTGACACACTAACAGAGAGATATCAATACATAGGTTTTAAGATTATTACTAGTCAGATATATTCTTGTGCGGTGAATAGGGCGTGTTGAGTCCAGTTCTCTGAGCAAGGAGTAGGTCTTGTCTACTACATATTGGGTTTATGGAACGGTATCTGAGCTAATTTGATACCCTTGTTTTATGTATCACCCCACCTCACCTTTCCCGTTAAGCAGCCATAGTCTGTTTTCTGCATGTGTGACTCTGTTCTGTTTTGTAATTCAGTTCAAGTGTAACGGTTTTTACATTCCCTCTAAAAGTGATACCTTATGAGAAGTGTCCTTTTCTGTGTGACTTATTTCACTTAGAATCGTCGTACCTAAATCCACTCATCATGCTGCTACTAACCTTATGACATTGATTTCATGGCTGAGTGATATTCCATTGTACATAAGGACCACAACTTCTTTATCCATTTTTCTCTTTCCTGGGATATTGAAGGTGGAATGAAGTGGAGGTCCTTGTCAACAGAGCAGCCCTAAACTTTGGGGTGCTTGTGTCTTGCTGATTTTTCATTTTCCCAATTTATACCCCCATGAGTGGAAGTGCCCTATGCTCTCTAAGCTGTGTTTTTCAGATGTTTCAGGACACACCGTACACTTCTCCAGAGTGGCTGTTGGCAATTTACATCCCGCCCTTCAGTGTAGCAAGGCTCCCATTTCTCCATGGCCTGTCCTGCATTTCTGGTTTTGACACTTTTTTCAGCATGGCCCTTTTGACCGATGGGAAGCGAGACTTCTCTGTAGCGCTGATTTGCCTTTCCAGGTTGCTTGGTTGGCCAAAAAGGGCGTATGCGTTTTTTCCTGAATATATTCAGGAAAAAACGCATACGCCCTTTTTGGCCAAGGGCATCATTGTCAACGTTTTGCCGCTTTTCATGTGCTTTAAAGGCGATTCGAATCTACCTCCTGAAATCTGTTTCGTGCAATTCTGCCTTGATTTCAAATCCTCTTCTTTGCCTTCCCTCAATATATTTGTGGACGAGAGTTATCATTTATAACTCTGCAGGTTTGTGAATTGCAGTGCCCTGAACCTCCATTTTACAACTCGCTTTTTTGGGAGCTGGCCGCAAAAGCGCAGGATGGCTTCAGGCCCTGTTCTGGTTCCGGGGGGCAGGCTGAGCCTGTGGTTAATTCTTCTTCCTGATGGGAAAATAGAGTGACCTGTGCCTGTCCCGACACCAAGAGCTAGTCTCTCGTTGGTTCCCCGTCTTCCCGTTCATCCTCAGGACAAATTGCAACCTGTACGGAACAGGAGGTTAAAGGTGCTGATTTTCCAAGTAGGGAGATTGCTAGTAAATCGGCTGGAATGGCGAACCCGGGCACAAGGAGATGAGAAATGAGGTGCGTTTTAGAAACCTTTCCCCATCACACGGTGTACCATCTTCTGGGTTTCTCATGCATGTTTTCGATGTAGGAAGATGCCCTTGAACCTGGAGATTTGGGACCCATGCGATGGGTACCACGCAGTATTACTTTAAAGGGTCTGCGTTTGCTCACCCAACCTCACCAAACCTCTCAGCCCCAAGAGTGTCCACCCTTATGTCTCATCCAGCTGTGGGTCTAGATATGGTCAATCCAGGTTGCATCACAGCCCCTGAACTCATTGTGTAAGAATTTCTGTCTCTTTCACTGTCGTTGTTTCATGGGTTTTTCAAAGTAATTTATTTTCATAATGGGGTTTAGCTGCTTTTCACAGCTGTGTTTATGCCGCTTTACACCCACTTGACACACTAACAGAGAGATATCAATACATAGGTTTTAAGATTATTACTAGTCAGATATATTCTTGTGCGGTGAATAGGGCGTGTTGAGTCCAGTTCTCTGAGCAAGGAGTAGGTCTTGTCTACTACATATTGGGTTTATGGAACGGTATCTGAGCTAATTTGATACCCTTGTTTTATGTATCACCCCACCTCACCTTTCCCGTTAAGCAGCCATAGTCTGTTTTCTGCATGTGTGACTCTGTTCTGTTTTGTAATTCAGTTCAAGTGTAACGGTTTTTACATTCCCTCTAAAAGTGATACCTTATGAGAAGTGTCCTTTTCTGTGTGACTTATTTCACTTAGAATCGTCGTACCTAAATCCACTCATCATGCTGCTACTAACCTTATGACATTGATTTCATGGCTGAGTGATATTCCATTGTACATAAGGACCACAACTTCTTTATCCATTTTTCTCTTTCCTTGGATATTTAAGGTGGAATGAAGTGGAGGTCCTTGTCAACAGAGCAGCCCTCAACTTTGGGGTGCTTGTGTCTTGCTGATTTTTCATTTTCCCAATTTATACCCCCATGAGTGGAAGTGCCCTATGCTCTCTAAGCTGTGTTTTTCAGATGTTTCAGGACACACCGTACACTTCTCCAGAGTGGCTGTTGGCAATTTACATCCCGCCCATCAGTGTAGCAAGGCTCTCATTTCTCCATGGCCTGTCCTGCATTTCTGGTTTTGACACTTTTTTCAGCATGGCCCTTTTGACCGATGGGAAGCGAGACTTCTTTGTAGCGCTGATTTGCCTTTCCAGGTTGCTTGGTTGGCCAAAAAGGGCGTATGCGTTTTTTCCTGAATATATTCAGGAAAAAACGCATACGCCCTTTTTGGCCAAGGGCATCATTGTCAACATTTTGCCGCTTTTCATGTGCTTTAAAGGCGATTCGAATCTACCTCCTGAAATCTGTTTCGTGCAATTCTGCCTTGATTTCAAATCCTCTTCTTTGCCTTCCCTCAATATATTTGTGGATGAGAGTTATCATTTATAACTCTGCAGGTTTGTGAATTGCAGTGCCCTGAACCTCCATTTTACAACTCGCTTTTTTGGGAGCTGGCCGCAAAAGCGCAGTATGGCTTCAGGCCCTGTTCTGGTTCCGGGGGGGAGGATGAGCCTGTGGTTAATTCTTCTTCCTGATGGGAAAATAGAGTGACCTGTGCCTGTCCCAACACCAAGAGCTAGTCTCTCGTTGGTTCCCCGTCTTCCCGTTCATCCTCAGGACAAATTGCAACCTGTACGGAACAGGAGGTTAAAGGTGCTGATGCTCCAAGTAGGGAGATTGCTAGTAAAGCGGCTGGAATGGCGAACCCGGGCACAAGGAGATGAGAAATGAGGTGCGTTTTAGAAACCTTTCCCCATCACACGGTGTACCATCTTCTGGGTTTCTCATGCATGTTTTCGATGTAGGAAGATGCCCTTGAACCTGGAGATTTGGGACCCATGCGATGGGTACCACGCAGTATTACTTTAAAGGGTCTGCATTTGCTCACCCAACCTCACCAAACCTCTCAGCCCCAAGAGTGTCCACCCTTATGTCTCATCCAGCTGTGGGTCTAGATATGGTCAATCCAGGTTGCATCACAGCCCCTGAACTCATTGTGTAAGAATTTCTGTCTCTTTCACTGTCGTTGTTTCATGGGTTTTTCAAAGTAATTTATTTTCATAATGGGGTTTAGCTGCTTTTCACGGCTGTGTTTATGCCGCTTTACACCCACTTGACACACTAACAGAGAGATATCAATACATAGGTTTTAAGATTATTACTAGTCAGATATATTCTTGTGCGGTGAATAGGGCGTGTTGAGTCCAGTTCTCTGAGCAAGGAGTAGGTCTTGTCTACTACATATTGGGTTTATGGAACGGTATCTGAGCTAATTTGATACCCTTGTTTTATGTATCACCCCACCTCACCTTTCCCGTTAAGCAGCCATAGTCTGTTTTCTGCATGTGTGACTCTGTTCTGTTTTGTAATTCAGTTCAAGTGTAACGGTTTTTACATTCCCTCTAAAAGTGATACCTTATGAGAAGTGTCCTTTTCTGTGTGACTTATTTCACTTAAAATCGTCGTACCTAAATCCACTCATCATGCTGCTACTAACCTTATGACATTGATTTCATGGCTGAGTGATATTCCATTGTACATAAGGACCACAACTTCTTTATCCATTTTTCTCTTTCCTTGGATATTTAAAGTGGAATGAAGTGGAGGTCCTTGTCAACAGAGCAGCCCTCAACTTTGGGGTGCTTGTGTCTTGCTGATTTTTCATTTTCCCAATTTATACCCCCATGAGTGGAAGTGCCCTATGCTCTCTAAGCTGTGTTTTTCAGATGTTTCAGGACACACCGTACACTTCTCCAGAGTGGCTGTTGGCAATTTACATCCCGCCCATCAGTGTAGCAAGGCTCCCATTTCTCCATGGCCTGTCCTGCATTTCTGGTTTTGACACTTTTTTCAGCATGGCCCTTTTGACCGATGGGAAGCGAGACTTCTTTGTAGCGCTGATTTGCCTTTCCAGGTTGCTTGGTTGGCCAAAAAGGGCGTATGCGTTTTTTCCTGAATATATTCAGGAAAAAACGCATACGCCCTTTTTGGCCAAGGGCATCATTGTCAACATTTTGCCGCTTTTCATGTGCTTTAAAGGCGATTCGAATCTACCTCCTGAAATCTGTTTCCTGCAATTCTGCCTTGATTTCAAATCCTCTTCTTTGCCTTCCCTCAATATATTTGTGGACGAGAGTTATCATTTATAACTCTGCATGTTTGTGAATTGCAGTGCCCTGGACCTCCATTTTACAACTCGCTTTTTTGGGAGCTGGCCGCAAAAGCGCAGGATGGCTTCAGGCCCTGTTCTGGTTCCGGGGGGCAGGCTGAGCCTGTGGTTAATTCTTCTTCCTGATGGGAAAATAGAGTGACCTGTGCCTGTCCCAACACCAAGAGCTAGTCTCTCGTTGGTTCCCCGTCTTCCCGTTCATCCTCAGGACAAATTGCAACCTGTACGGAACAGGAGGTTAAAGGTGCTGATTTTCCAAGTAGGGAGATTGCTAGTAAAGCGGCTGGAATGGCGAACCCGGGCACAAGGAGATGAGAAATGAGGTGCGTTTTAGAAACCTTTCCCCATCACACGGTGTACTATCTTCTGGGTTTCTCATGCATGTTTTCGATGTAGGAAGATGCCCTTGAACCTGGAGATTTGGGACCCATTCGATGGGTACCACGCAGTATTACTTTAAAGGGTCTGCGTTTGCTCACCCAACCTCACCAAACCTCTCAGCCCCAAGAGTGTCCACCCTTATGTCTCATCCAGCTGTGGGTCTAGATATGGTCAATCCAGGTTGCATCACAGCCCCTGAACTCATTGTGTACGAATTTCTATCTCTTTCACTGTCGTTGTTTCATGGGTTTTTCAAAGTAATTTATTTTCATAATGGGGTTTAGCTGCTTTTCACGGCTGTGTTTATGCCGCTTTACACCCACTTGACACACTAACAGAGAGATATCAATACATAGGTTTTAAGATTATTACTAGTCAGATATATTCTTGTGCGGTGAATAGGGCGTGTTGAGTCCAGTTCTCTGAGCAAGGAGTAGGTCTTGTCTACTACATATTGGGTTTATGGAACGGTATCTGAGCTAATTTGATACCCTTGTTTTATGTATCACCCCACCTCACCTTTCCCGTTAAGCAGCCATAGTCTGTTTTCTGCATGTGTGACTCTGTTCTGTTTTGTAATTCAGTTCAAGTGTAACGGTTTTTACATTCCCTCTATAAGTGATACCTTATGAGAAGTGTCCTTTTCTGTGTGACTTATTTCACTTAGAATCGTCGTACCTAAATCCACTCATCATGCTGCTACTAACCTTATGACATTGATTTCATGGCTGAGTGATATTCCATTGTACATAAGGACCACAACTTCTTTATCCATTTTTCTCTTTCCTGGGATATTGAAGGTGGAGTGAAGTGGAGGTCCTTGTCAACAGAGCAGCCCTCAACTTTGGGGTGCTTGTGTCTTGCTGATTTTTCATTTTCCCAATTTATACCCCCATGAGTGGAAGTGCCCTATGCTCTCTAAGCTGTGTTTTTCAGATGTTTCAGGACACACCGTACACTTCTCCAGAGTGGCTGTTGGCAATTTACATCCCGCCCATCAGTGTAGCAAGGCTCTCATTTCTCCATGGCCTGTCCTGCATTTCTGGTTTTGACACTTTTTTCAGCATGGCCCTTTTGACCGATGGGAAGCGAGACTTCTTTGTAGCGCTGATTTGCCTTTCCAGGTTGCTTGGTTGGCCAAAAAGGGCGTATGCGTTTTTTCCTGAATATATTCAGGAGAAAACGCATACGCCCTTTTTGGCCAAGGGCATCATTGTCAACATTTTGCCGCTTTTCATGTGCTTTAAAGGCGATTCGAATCTACCTCCTGAAATCTGTTTCGTGCAATTCTGCCTTGATTTCAAATCCTCTTCTTTGCCTTCCCTCAATATATTTGTGGATGAGAGTTATCATTTATAACTCTGCAGGTTTGTGAATTGCAGTGCCCTGAACCTCCATTTTACAACTCGCTTTTTTGGGAGCTGGCCGCAAAAGCGCAGGATGGCTTCAGGCCCTGTTCTGGTTCCGGGGGGCAGGCTGAGCCTGTGGTTAATTCTTCTTCCTGATGGGAAAATAGAGTGACATGTGCCTGTCCCGACACCAAGAGCTAGTCTCTCGTTGGTTCCCCGTCTTCCCGTTCATCCTCAGGACAAATTGCAACCTGTACGGAACAGGAGGTTAAAGGTGCTGATGCTCCAAGTAGGGAGATTGCTAGTAAAGTGGCTGGAATGGCGAACCCGGGCACAAGGAGATGAGAAATGAGGTGCGTTTTAGAAACCTTTCCCCATCACACGGTGTACCATCTTCTGGGTTTCTCATGCATGTTTTTGATGTAGGAAGATGCCCTTGAACCTGGAGATTTGGGACCCATGTGATGGGTACCACGCAGTATTACTTTAAAGGGTCTGCGTTTGCTCACCCAACCTCACCAAACCTCTCAGCCCCAAGAGTGTCCACCCTTATGTCTCATCCAGCTGTGGGTCTAGATATGGTCAATCCAGGTTGCATCACAGCCCCTGAACTCATTGTGTAAGAATTTCTATCTCTTTCACTGTCGTTGTTTCATGGGTTTTTCAAAGTAATTTATTTTCATAATGGGGTTTAGCTGCTTTTCACGGCTGTGTTTATGCCGCTTCACACCCACTTGACACACTAACAGAGAGATATCAATACATAGGTTTTAAGATTATTACTAGTCAGATATATTCTTGTGCGGTGAATAGGGTGTGTTGAGTCCAGTTCTCTGAGCAAGGAGTAGGTCTTGTCTACTACATATTGGGTTTATGGAACAGTATCTGAGCTAATTTGATACCCTTGTTTTATGTATCACCCCACCTCACCTTTCCCGTTAAGCAGCCATAGTCTGTTTTCTGCATGTGTGACTCTGTTCTGTTTTGTAATTCAGTTCAAGTGTAACGGTTTTTACATTCCCTCTAAAAGTGATACCTTATGAGAAGTGTCCTTTTCTGTGTGACTTATTTCACTTAGAATCGTCGTACCTAAATCCACTCATCATGCTGCTACTAACCTTATGACATTGATTTCATGGCTGAGTGATATTCCATTGTACATAAGGACCACAACTTCTTTATCCATTTTTCTCTTTCCTGGGATATTTAAGGTGGAATGAAGTGGAGGTCCTTGTCAACAGAGCAGCCCTCAACTTTGGGGTGCTTGTGTCTTGCTGATTTTTCATTTTCCCAATTTATACCCCCATGAGTGGAAGTGCCCTATGCTCTCTAAGCTGTGTTTTTTAGATGTTTCAGGACTCACCGTACACTTCTCCAGAGTGGCTGTTGGCAATTTACATCCCGCCCATCAGTGTAGCAAGGCTCCCATTTCTCCATGGCCTGTCCTGCATTTCTGGTTTTGACACTTTTTTCAGCATGGCCCTTTTGACCGATGGGAAGCAAGACTTCTCTGTAGTGCTGATTTGCCTTTCCAGGTTGCTTGGCTGGCCAAAAAGGGCTTATGCGTTTTTTCCTGAATATATTCAGGAAAAAACGCATACGCCCTTTTTGGCCAAGGGCATCATTGTCAACGTTTTGCCGCTTTTCATGTGCTTTAAAAGCGATTCGTATCTACCTCCTGAAATCTGTTTCCTGCAATTCTGCCTTGATTTCAAATCCTCTTCTTTGCCTTCCCTCAATATATTTGTGGACGAGAGTTATCATTTATAACTCTGCAGGTTTGTGAATTGCAGTGCCCTGAACCTCCATTTTACAACTCGCTTTTCTGGGAGCTGGCCGCAAAAGCGCAGGATGGCTTCAGGCCCTGTTCTGGTTCCGGGGGGCAGGCTGAGCCTGTGGTTAATTCTTCTTCCTGATGGGAAAATAGAGTGACCTGTGCCTGTCCCGACACCAAGAGCTAGTCTCTCGTTGGTTCCCCGTCTTCCCATTCATCCTCAGGACAAATTGCAACCTGTACGGAACAGGAGGTTAAAGGTGCTGATGCTCCAAGTAGGGAGATTGCTAGTAAATCGGCTGGAATGGCGAACCCGGGCACAAGGAGATGAGAAATGAGGTGCGTTTTAGAAACCTTTCCCCATCACACGGTGTACTATCTTCTGGGTTTCTCATGCATGTTTTCGATGTAGGAAGATGCCCTTGAACCTGGAGATTTGGGACCCATGCGATGGGTACCACGCAGTATTACTTTAAAGGGTCTGCGTTTGCTCACCCAACCTCACCAAACCTCTCAGCCCCAAGAGTGTCCACCCTTATGTCTCATCCAGCTGTGGGTCTAGATATGGTCAATCCAGGTTGCATCACAGCCCCTGAACTCATTGTGTAAGAATTTCTGTCTCTTTCACTGTCGTTGTTTCATGGGTTTTTCAAAGTAATTTATTTTCATAATGGGGTTTAGCTGCTTTTCACGGCTGTGTTTATGCCGCTTCACACCCACTTGACACACTAACAGAGAGATATCAATACATAGGTTTTAAGATTATTACTAGTCAGATATATTCTTGTGCGGTGAATAGGGCGTGTTGAGTCCAGTTCTCTGAGCAAGGAGTAGGTCTTGTCTACTACATATTGGGTTTATGGAACGGTATCTGAGCTAATTTGATACCCTTGTTTTATGTATCACCCCACCTCACCTTTCCCGTTAAGCAGCCATAGTCTGTTTTCTGCATGTGTGACTCTGTTCTGTTTTGTAATTCAGTTCAAGTGTAACGGTTTTTACATTCCCTCTAAAAGTGATACCTTATGAGAAGTGTCCTTTTCTGTGTGACTTATTTCACTTAGAATCGTCGTACCTAAATCCACTCATCATGCTGCTACTAACCTTATGACATTGATTTCATGGCTGAGTGATATTCCATTGTACATAAAGACCACAACTTCTTTATCCATTTTTCTCTTTCCTTGGATATTTAAGGTGGAATGAAGTGGAGGTCCTTGTCAACAGAGCAGCCCTCAACTTTGGGGTGCTTGTGTCTTGCTGATTTTTCATTTTCCCAATTTATACCCCCATGAGTGGAAGTGCCCTATGCTCTCTAAGCTGTGTTTTTCAGATGTTTCAGGACACACCGTACACTTCTCCAGAGTGGCTGTTGGCAATTTACATCCCGCCCATCAGTGTAGCAAGGCTCCCATTTCTCCATGGCCTGTCCTGCATTTCTGGTTTTGACACTTTTTTCAGCATGGCCCTTTTGACCGATGGGAAGCGAGACTTCTTTGTAGCGCTGATTTGCCTTTCCAGGTTGCTTGGTTGGCCAAAAAGGGCGTATGCGTTTTTTCCTGAATATATTCAGGAAAAAACGCATACGCCCTTTTTGGCCAAGGGCATCATTGTCAACATTTTGCCGCTTTTCATGTGCTTTAAAGGCGATTCGAATCTACCTCCTGAAATCTGTTTCCTGCAATTCTGCCTTGATTTCAAATCCTCTTCTTTGCCTTCCCTCAATATATTTGTGGACGAGAGTTATCATTTATAACTCTGCAGGTTTGTGAATTGCAGTGCCCTGGACCTCCATTTTACAACTCGCTTTTTTGGGAGCTGGCCGCAAAAGCGCAGGATGGCTTCAGGCCCTGTTCTGGTTCCGGGGGGCAGGCTGAGCCTGTGGTTAATTCTTCTTCCTAATGGGAAAATAGAGTGACCTGTGCCTGTCCCAACACCAAGAGCTAGTCTCTCGTTGGTTCCCCGTCTTCCCGTTCATCCTCAGGACAAATTGCAACCTGTACGGAACAGGAGGTTAAAGGTGCTGATTTTCCAAGTAGGGAGATTGCTAGTAAAGCGGCTGGAATGGCGAACCCGGGCACAAGGAGATGAGAAATGAGGTGCGTTTTAGAAACCTTTCCCCATCACACGGTGTACTATCTTCTGGGTTTCTCATGCATGTTTTCGATGTAGGAAGATGCCCTTGAACCTGGAGATTTGGGACCCATTCGATGGGTACCACGCAGTATTACTTTAAAGGGTCTGCGTTTGCTCACCCAACCTCACCAAACCTCTCAGCCCCAAGAGTGTCCACCCTTATGTCTCATCCAGCTGTGGGTCTAGATATGGTCAATCCAGGTTGCATCACAGCCCCTGAACGCATTGTGTAAGAATTTCTCTCTCTTTCACTGTCGTTGTTTCATGGGTTTTTCAAAGTAATTTATTTTCATAATGGGGTTTAGCTGCTTTTCACTGCTGTGTTTATGCCGCTTTACACCCACTTGACACACTAACAGAGAGATATCAATACATAGGTTTTAAGATTATTACTAGTCAGATATATTCTTGTGTGGTGAATAGGGCGTGTTGAGTCCAGTTCTCTGAGCAAGGAGTAGGTCTTGTCTATTACATATTGGGTTTATGGAACGGTATCTGAGCTAATTTGATACCCTTGTTTTATGTATCACCCCACCTCACCTTTCCCGTTAAGCAGCCATAGTCTGTTTTCTGCATGTGTGACTCTGTTCTGTTTTGTAATTCAGTTCAAGTGTAACGGTTTTTACATTCCCTCTAAAAGTGATACCTTATGAGAAGTGTCCTTTTCTGTGTGACTTATTTCACTTAGAATCGTCGTACCTAAATCCACTCATCATGCTGCTACTAACCTTATGACATTGATTTCATGGCTGAGTGATATTCCATTGTACATAAGGACCACAACTTCTTTATCCATTTTTCTCTTTCCTGGGATATTTAAGGTGGAATGAAGTGGAGGTCCTTGTCAACAGAGCAGCCCTCAACTTTGGGGTGCTTGTGTCTTGCTGATTTTTCATTTTCCCAATTTATACCCCCATGAGTGGAAGTGCCCTATGCTCTCTAAGCTGTGTTTTTTAGATGTTTCAGGACTCACCGTACACTTCTCCAGAGTGGCTGTTGGCAATTTACATCCCGCCCATCAGTGTAGCAAGGCTCCCATTTCTCCATGGCCTGTCCTGCATTTCTGGTTTTGACACTTTTTTCAGCATGGCCCTTTTGACCGATGGGAAGCAAGACTTCTCTGTAGTGCTGATTTGCCTTTCCAGGTTGCTTGGCTGGCCAAAAAGGGCTTATGCGTTTTTTCCTGAATATATTCAGGAAAAAACGCATACGCCCTTTTTGGCCAAGGGCATCATTGTCAACGTTTTGCCGCTTTTCATGTGCTTTAAAAGCGATTCGTATCTACCTCCTGAAATCTGTTTCCTGCAATTCTGCCTTGATTTCAAATCCTCTTCTTTGCCTTCCCTCAATATATTTGTGGACAAGAGTTATTATTTATAACTCTGCAGGTTTGTGAATTGCAGTGCCCTGAACCTCCATTTTACAACTCGCTTTTCTGGGAGCTGGCCGCAAAAGCGCAGGATGGCTTCAGGCCCTGTTCTGGTTCCGGGGGGCAGGCTGAGCCTGTGGTTAATTCTTCTTCCTGATGGGAAAATAGAGTGACCTGTGCCTGTCCCGACACCAAGAGCTAGTCTCTCGTTGGTTCCCCGTCTTCCCATTCATCCTCAGGACAAATTGCAACCTGTACGGAACAGGAGGTTAAAGGTGCTGATGCTCCAAGTAGGGAGATTGCTAGTAAATCGGCTGGAATGGCGAACCCGGGCACAAGGAGATGAGAAATGAGGTGCGTTTTAGAAACCTTTCCCCATCACACGGTGTACTATCTTCTGGGTTTCTCATGCATGTTTTCGATGTAGGAAGATGCCCTTGAACCTGGAGATTTGGGACCCATGCGATGGGTACCACGCAGTATTACTTTAAAGGGTCTGCGTTTGCTCACCCAACCTCACCAAACCTCTCAGCCCCAAGAGTGTCCACCCTTATGTCTCATCCAGCTGTGGGTCTAGATATGGTCAATCCAGGTTGCATCACAGCCCCTGAACTCATTGTGTAAGAATTTCTGTCTCTTTCACTGTCGTTGTTTCATGGGTTTTTCAAAGTAATTTATTTTCATAATGGGGTTTAGCTGCTTTTCACGGCTGTGTTTATGCCGCTTCACACCCACTTGACACACTAACAGAGAGATATCAATACATAGGTTTTAAGATTATTACTAGTCAGATATATTCTTGTGCGGTGAATAGGGCGTGTTGAGTCCAGTTGTCTGAGCAAGGAGTAGGTCTTGTCTACTACATATTGGGTTTATGGAACGGTATCTGAGCTAATTTGATACCCTTGTTTTATGTATCACCCCACCTCACCTTTCCCGTTAAGCAGCCATAGTCTGTTTTCTGCATGTGTGACTCTGTTCTGTTTTGTAATTCAGTTCAAGTGTAACGGTTTTTACATTCCCTCTAAAAGTGATACCTTATGAGAAGTGTCCTTTTCTGTGTGACTTATTTCACTTAGAATCGTCGTACCTAAATCCACTCATCATGCTGCTACTAACCTTATGACATTGATTTCATGGCTGAGTGATATTCCATTGTACATAAAGACCACAACTTCTTTATCCATTTTTCTCTTTCCTTGGATATTTAAGGTGGAATGAAGTGGAGGTCCTTGTCAACAGAGCAGCCCTCAACTTTGGGGTGCTTGTGTCTTGCTGATTTTTCATTTTCCCAATTTATACCCCCATGAGTGGAAGTGCCCTATGCTCTCTAAGCTGTGTTTTTCAGATGTTTCAGGACACACCGTACACTTCTCCAGAGTGGCTGTTGGCAATTTACATCCCGCCCATCAGTGTAGCAAGGCTCCCATTTCTCCATGGCCTGTCCTGCATTTCTGGTTTTGACACTTTTTTCAGCATGGCCCTTTTGACCGATGGGAAGCGAGACTTCTTTGTAGCGCTGATTTGCCTTTCCAGGTTGCTTGGTTGGCCAAAAAGGGCGTATGCGTTTTTTCCTGAATATATTCAGGAAAAAACGCATACGCCCTTTTTGGCCAAGGGCATCATTGTCAACATTTTGCCGCTTTTCATGTGCTTTAAAGGCGATTCGAATCTACCTCCTGAAATCTGTTTCCTGCAATTCTGCCTTGATTTCAAATCCTCTTCTTTGCCTTCCCTCAATATATTTGTGGACGAGAGTTATCATTTATAACTCTGCAGGTTTGTGAATTGCAGTGCCCTGGACCTCCATTTTACAACTCGCTTTTTTGGGAGCTGGCCGCAAAAGCGCAGGATGGCTTCAGGCCCTGTTCTGGTTCCGGGGGGCAGGCTGAGCCTGTGGTTAATTCTTCTTCCTAATGGGAAAATAGAGTGACCTGTGCCTGTCCCAACACCAAGAGCTAGTCTCTCGTTGGTTCCCCGTCTTCCCGTTCATCCTCAGGACAAATTGCAACCTGTACGGAACAGGAGGTTAAAGGTGCTGATTTTCCAAGTAGGGAGATTGCTAGTAAAGCGGCTGGAATGGCGAACCCGGGCACAAGGAGATGAGAAATGAGGTGCGTTTTAGAAACCTTTCCCCATCACACGGTGTACTATCTTCTGGGTTTCTCATGCATGTTTTCGATGTAGGAAGATGCCCTTGAACCTGGAGATTTGGGACCCATTCGATGGGTACCACGCAGTATTACTTTAAAGGGTCTGCGTTTGCTCACCCAACCTCACCAAACCTCTCAGCCCCAAGAGTGTCCACCCTTATGTCTCATCCAGCTGTGGGTCTAGATATGGTCAATCCAGGTTGCATCACAGCCCCTGAACGCATTGTGTAAGAATTTCTCTCTCTTTCACTGTCGTTGTTTCATGGGTTTTTCAAAGTAATTTATTTTCATAATGGGGTTTAGCTGCTTTTCACTGCTGTGTTTATGCCGCTTTACACCCACTTGACACACTAACAGAGAGATATCAATACATAGGTTTTAAGATTATTACTAGTCAGATATATTCTTGTGCGGTGAATAGGGCGTGTTGAGTCCAGTTCTCTGAGCAAGGAGTAGGTCTTGTCTATTACATATTGGGTTTATGGAACGGTATCTGAGCTAATTTGATACCCTTGTTTTATGTATCACCCCACCTCACCTTTCCCGTTAAGCAGCCATAGTCTGTTTTCTGCATGTGTGACTCTGTTCTGTTTTGTAATTCAGTTCAAGTGTAACGGTTTTTACATTCCCTCTAAAAGTGATACCTTATGAGAAGTGTCCTTTTCTGTGTGACTTATTTCACTTAGAATCGTCGTACCTAAATCCACTCATCATGCTGCTACTAACCTTATGACATTGATTTCATGGCTGAGTGATATTCCATTGTACATAAGGACCACAACTTCTTTATCCATTTTTCTCTTTCCTGGGATATTGAAGGTGGAATGAAGTGGAGGTCCTTGTCAACAGAGCAGCCCTCAACTTTGGGGTGCTTGTGTCTTGCTGATTTTTCATTTTCCCAATTTATACCCCCATGAGTGGAAGTGCCCTATGCTCTCTAAGCTGTGTTTTTTAGATGTTTCAGGACTCACCGTACACTTCTCCAGAGTGGCTGTTGGCAATTTACATCCCGCCCATCAGTGTAGCAAGGCTCCCATTTCTCCATGGCCTGTCCTGCATTTCTGGTTTTGACACTTTTTTCAGCATGGCCCTTTTGACCGATGGGAAGCAAGACTTCTCTGTAGTGCTGATTTGCCTTTCCAGGTTGCTTGGCTGGCCAAAAAGGGCTTATGCGTTTTTTCCTGAATATATTCAGGAAAAAACGCATACGCCCTTTTTGGCCAAGGGCATCATTGTCAACGTTTTGCCGCTTTTCATGTGCTTTAAAGGCGATTCGTATCTACCTCCTGAAATCTGTTTCCTGCAATTCTGCCTTGATTTCAAATCCTCTTCTTTGCCTTCCCTCAATATATTTGTGGACGAGAGTTATCATTTATAACTCTGCAGGTTTGTGAATTGCAGTGCCCTGAACCTCCATTTTACAACTCGCTTTTCTGGGAGCTGGCCGCAAAAGCGCAGGATGGCTTCAGGCCCTGTTCTGGTTCCGGGGGGCAGGCTGAGCCTGTGGTTAATTCTTCTTCCTGATGGGAAAATAGAGTGACCTGTGCCTGTCCCGACACCAAGAGCTAGTCTCTCGTTGGTTCCCCGTCTTCCCATTCATCCTCAGGACAAATTGCAACCTGTACGGAACAGGAGGTTAAAGGTGCTGATGCTCCAAGTAGGGAGATTGCTAGTAAATCGGCTGGAATGGCGAACCCGGGCACAAGGAGATGAGAAATGAGGTGCGTTTTAGAAACCTTTCCCCATCACACGGTGTACTATCTTCTGGGTTTCTCATGCATGTTTTCGATGTAGGAAGATGCCCTTGAACCTGGAGATTTGGGACCCATGCGATGGGTACCACGCAGTATTACTTTAAAGGGTCTGCGTTTGCTCACCCAACCTCACCAAACCTCTCAGCCCCAAGAGTGTCCACCCTTATGTCTCATCCAGCTGTGGGTCTAGATATGGTCAATCCAGGTTGCATCACAGCCCCTGAACTCATTGTGTAAGAATTTCTGTCTCTTTCACTGTCGTTGTTTCATGGGTTTTTCAAAGTAATTTATTTTCATAATGGGGTTTAGCTGCTTTTCACGGCTGTGTTTATGCCGCTTTACACCCACTTGACACACTAACAGAGAGATATCAATACATAGGTTTTAAGATTATTACTAGTCAGATATATTCTTGTGCGGTGAATAGGGCGTGTTGAGTCCAGTTCTCTGAGCAAGGAGTAGGTCTTGTCTACTACATATTGGGTTTATGGAACGGTATCTGAGCTAATTTGATACCCTTGTTTTATGTATCACCCCACCTCACCTTTCCCGTTAAGCAGCCATAGTCTGTTTTCTGCATGTGTGACTCTGTTCTGTTTTGTAATTCAGTTCAAGTGTAACGGTTTTTACATTCCCTCTAAAAGTGATACCTTATGAGAAGTGTCCTTTTCTGTGTGACTTATTTCACTTAGAATCGTCGTACCTAAATCCACTCATCATGCTGCTACTAACCTTATGACATTGATTTCATGGCTGAGTGATATTCCATTGTACATAAGGACCACAACTTCTTTATCCATTTTTCTCTTTCCTGGGATATTGAAGGTGGAATGAAGTGGAGGTCCTTGTCAACAGAGCAGCCCTCAACTTTGGGGTGCTTGTGTCTTGCTGATTTTTCATTTTCCCAATTTATACCCCCATGAGTGGAAGTGCCCTATGCTCTCTAAGCTGTGTTTTTCAGATGTTTCAGGACTCACCGTACACTTCTCCAGAGTGGCTGTTGGCAATTTACATCCCGCCCATCAGTGTAGCAAGGCTCCCATTTCTCCATGGCCTGTCCTGCATTTCTGGTTTTGACACTTTTTTCAGCATGGCCCTTTTGACCGATGGGAAGCGAGACTTGTTTGTAGCGCTGATTTGCCTTTCCAGGTTGCTTGGTTGGCCAAAAAGGGCGTATGCGTTTTTTCCTGAATATATTCAGGAAAAAACGCATACGCCCTTTTTGGCCAAGGGCATCATTGTCAACGTTTTGCCGCTTTTCATGTGCTTTAAAGGCGATTCGAATCTACCTCCTGAAATCTGTTTCCTGCAATTCTGCCTTGATTTCAAATCCTCTTCTTTGCCTTCCCTCAATATATTTGTGGATGAGAGTTATCATTTATAACTCTGCAGGTTTGTGAATTGCAGTGCCCTGAACCTCCATTTTACAACTCGCTTTTTTGGGAGCTGGCCGCAAAAGCGCAGGATGGCTTCAGGCCCTGTTCTGGTTCCGGGGGGCAGGCTGAGCCTGTGGTTAATTCTTCTTCCTGATGGGAAAATAGAGTGACCTGTGCCTGTCCCGACACCAAGAGCTAGTCTCTCGTTGGTTCCCCGTCTTCCCGTTCATCCTCAGGACAAATTGCAACCTGTACGGAACAGGAGGTTAAAGGTGCTGATGCTCCAAGTAGGGAGATTGCTAGTAAAGTGGCTGGAATGGCGAACCCGGGCACAAGGAGATGAGAAATGAGGTGCGTTTTAGAAACCTTTCCCCATCACACGGTGTACCATCTTCTGGGTTTCTCATGCATGTTTTTGATGTAGGAAGATGCCCTTGAACCTGGAGATTTGGGACCCATGCGATGGGTACCACGCAGTATTACTTTAAAGGGTCTGCGTTTGCTCACCCAACCTCACCAAACCTCTCAGCCCCAAGAGTGTCCACCCTTATGTCTCATCCAGCTGTGGGTCTAGATATGGTCAATCCAGGTTGCATCACAGCCCCTGAACTCATTGTGTAAGAATTTCTATCTCTTTCACTGTCGTTGTTTCATGGGTTTTTCAAAGTAATTTATTTTCATAATGGGGTTTAGCTGCTTTTCACGGCTGTGTTTATGCCGCTTCACACCCACTTGACACACTAACAGAGAGATATCAATACATAGGTTTTAAGATTATTACTAGTCAGATATATTCTTGTGCGGTGAATAGGGCGTGTTGAGTCCAGTTCTCTGAGCAAGGAGTAGGTCTTGTCTACTACATATTGGGTTTATGGAACAGTATCTGAGCTAATTTGATACCCTTGTTTTATGTATCACCCCACCTCACCTTTCCCGTTAAGCAGCCATAGTCTGTTTTCTGCATGTGTGACTCTGTTCTGTTTTGTAATTCAGTTCAAGTGTAACGGTTTTTACATTCCCTCTATCAGTGATACCTTATGAGAAGTGTCCTTTTCTGTGTGACTTATTTCACTTAGAATCGTCGTACCTAAATCCACTCATCATGCTGCTACTAGCCTTATGACATTGATTTCATGGCTGAGTGATATTCCATTGTACATAAGGACCACAACTTCTTTATCCATTTTTCTCTTTCCTTGGATATTTAAGGTGGAATGAAGTGGAGGTCCTTGTCAACAGAGCAGCCCTAAACTTTGGGGTGCTTGTGTCTTGCTGATTTTTCATTTTCCCAATTTATACCCCCATGAGTGGAAGTGCCCTATGCTCTCTAAGCTGTGTTTTTCAGATGTTTCAGGACTCACCGTACACTTCTCCAGAGAGGCTGTTGGCAATTTACATCCCGCCCATCAGTGTAGCAAGGCTCCCATTTCTCCATGGCCTGTCCTGCATTTCTGGTTTTGACACTTTTTTCAGCATGGCCCTTTTGACCGATGGGAAGCGAGACTTCTTTGTAGTGCTGATTTGCCTTTCCAGGTTGCTTGGTTGGCCAAAAAGGGCATATGCGTTTTTTCCTGAATATATTCAGGAAAAAACGCATACGCCCTTTTTGGCCAAGGGCATCATTGTCAACGTTTTGCCGCTTTTCATGTGCTTTAAAGGCGATTCGAATCTACCTCCTGAAATCTGTTTCCTGCAATTCTGCCTTGATTTCAAATCCTCTTCTTTGCCTTCCCTCAATATATTTTTGGACGAGAGTTATCATTTATAACTCTGCAGGTTTGTGAATTGCAGTGCCCTGGACCTCCATTTTACAACTCGCTTTTTTGGGAGCTGGCCGCAAAAGCGCAGGATGGCTTCAGGCCCTGTTCTGGTTCCGGGGGGCAGGCTGAGCCTGTGGTTAATTCTTCTTCCTGATGGGAAAATAGAGTGACCTGTGCCTGTCCCAACACCAAGAGCTAGTCTCTCGTTGGTTCCCCGTCTTCCCGTTCATCCTCAGGACAAATTGCAACCTGTACGGAACAGGAGTTTAAAGGTGCTGATTTTCCAAGTAGGGAGATTGCTAGTAAAGCGGCTGGAATGGCGAACCCGGGCACAAGGAGATGAGAAATGAGGTGCGTTTTAGAAACCTTTCCCCATCACACGGTGTACTATCTTCTGGGTTTCTCATGCATGTTTTCGATGTAGGAAGATGCCCTTGAAGCTGGAGATTTGGGACCCATGCGATGGGTACCACGCAGTATTACTTTAAAGGGTCTGCGTTTGCTCACCCAACCTCACCAAACCTCTCAGCCCC